>NC_132923.1:90657136-91265636 GCF_047675955.1 Chlorocebus sabaeus
TTCCTATTACCTTGTCTCTTATTCTCATTGTCACAAGGGCTTCGTGCCTTTTATTTATTTTATTTATTTTTTTCTTTTCAAGATAGAGTTTTGCACAATTGTCCAGGCTGGGGTGCAGTGGCGCGATCTTGGCTCACTTCAACCTCTGCCTCCAGGGTTCAAGCGATTTTCCTGCCTCAGCTTCCCAAGTAGCTAGGATTATAGGCGCGCCACCACACCCAGCTAATTTTTGTATTTTTAGTATGAGGTTTTAATATGGGGTTTCACCATGTTGGGCGGGCTGGTCTCAAACTCCTGACCTCAGGTGATCTGCCTGCCTCAGCCTCCCAAAGTGCTGGGATTACAGGCATGAGCCACCGTGCCCAGCCCTCAATCTGGTATCTTGAACTGGAATTCCCACTGATTTTATTCATTCTTCAAGCCCCAGCACAAATGCCACCTCCAAGAGGAAGTCTTCCTTGCCCTTCCTCGAGATGGAATTAATCCATTCTGTTATGGGACCAATATTTGTTTTTTATAGGTGTGGCACTATGTTCGATGAAGAAAGAAAAGGCATCATTTCTTACCTTCAGAGGGTTCGTAATCTAGTGGGTAAGATAAGACAACGAAGCAAGCACTTAAAATTCAATGTGGTTGGTTGGGCATTCTGGCTCAGCCTGCAATCCCAGCACTTTGGGAGGCTGACACAAACGGACTGCTTGAGGTCAGGAGTTTGAGACTGGTCTGGGCAACATAGGAAGATCCTGTCTCTATTAAAAAAATAAATAAGGGCTGGGCATGGTGGCTCATGCCTGTAATCCCAGCACTTTGGGAGGCTGAGGTGGGTGGATCATGAGGTCAGGAGATCAAGATCATCCTGGCTAACAGGGTGAAACCCCGTCTCTACTAAAAACACAAAAAATTAGCCAGATGTGGTGGCGGGCGCCTGTAGTCCCAGCTACTCGGGAGGCTGAGGCAGAAGAATGGCGTGAACCTAGGAGGCGGAGCTTGCAGTGAGCTGAGATCACACCACTGTACTCCAGCCTGGGCGACAGAGCAAGACTCTGTCTCAAAAAAATAATAATAATAAACATAAAAATAAATAAGGCTGGTGCGGTGGCTCACACCTGTAATCCCAGCACTTTGGGAGGCTGAGGCAGGCGGATCACTTGAGGTCAGGAGTTCAAGACCAGCCTGGCCAACATGGTCTAACCCCATCTCTACTAAAAATACAAAAATTAGCTAGGCAGGTGCCTGTAATCCCAGCCACTCGGGAGGCTGAGGCAGGAGATTCACTTGAACCCAGGGGGCGGAAGTTGCAGTGAGCCGAGATCACACCATTGCACTCCAGCCTGGATGCCAAGAATGAAACTCCATGTCAAAACAAACAAATAAATAAATAATTTTAAAATGAAAAGTTCAGTGTGGCAAATGCTAGGGGAAACAACTGCTACACATAGGACTGTAGACACCTAGAGGGCCATAACCTAACCGGGTCAGGAAATGCTTCCTAGGATAAGGGACATGAGCCGAAAACTGAAGGTTAAGAAGGACTCAGTTAGGATGGGCGCAGTGGCTCACACCTGTAATCCCAGCACTTTGGGCGGCTGAGGCAGAAATTACTTGAGGTCAGGGCTTCGAAAGTAGCCTGGCCAACATGGCAAAATCCCGTCTCTACTAAAAATACAAAAGTTAGCTGGGTGTGGTGGCACATGCCCATAGTCCCAGCTACTCAGGAGGTTGAGGCAGGAGAATTGCTTGAGCTTGGAAGGCAGAGGTTGCAGTGAACCGACATTGTGCCACTGCATTCCAGCCTGGATGATGGGAGTGAAACCCTGTGTCAAAAAAAAAAAAAAAAAAAAAAAAAGGACTCAGCCAAAGAGGTGGAGAGAAGCATGTCAAGCAGAGGAAACAGCCTATGCCTCCTTCCAATCTGAAGTCGCCTTTCCAGAGCACAAACCCAACCGCATCACTCTACCATCAAGACTCTTCCAGGAGGCCCTTCCTGGGTTCTACTATCTCTTATCATCCTGTACTAGAAATGTTCTTCTGTCTCTCTCCTTCCCTAACCAGACTGTGAGCTCCCTGACAGCAGATCCTGCTCAATCCATTTCTGGTGCTCGGCCTAGGGCTAAGGAGGTCACACTCAGTTCTGTGATTCTCTTGCCTTTACTATCCTTGACCCCTTTGATGGTTCCCAGGATTCAGGGGTCTGGGTTGTACTGTGTTGCTGGGAAATGAATCTGAGAGCAGATTCTATAATCCTGTGACAGTGGGATTCCCTGACTGTGACAGCATCACTCCCAGAATAGAAGAAAGCAAGGCTTTCTTGCCAGAAAAAGAAACACTCTTTTCACACCATCTCTTGAAGAAAATAAGAGTATAGGATAAACAGCTCAGGAGAGAGGCAGCCTCAGAGGCAACTCCAAACCCAATTCTCCTTCCAAGGAGATTCAGGCTCCCTACTCCTCTCCTTAACATCTACATATCAGACTCTGCCCAGCGCTGGGGTTCTGTATGGTTTCCTCATTGCTCAATCCAAATCAGGCCCTGGGGTAAAAGCCTGGAAATCCTAGTTGGAGCTCCTAGAGCAGGGACTATCAGAATATTGTTACTACAAAGGTTCTTACGATCATCTGGTTCCACAGTCCCCATCTCCCTCTACTCCCTCCACCAAGAGGAGGAAAAACTGAGGCCAGGAGAGAGAGAGAGTACTGCTCAAGACCACAAAATGTTTCAGAAGCAGAGCCAAGACTTGAACCCGTGCCTTCTTCCTTGCCTAAAGCTTTTTCTCAAACTGCCTCTGTGGAGGTGGGTTGTCATAGCAACAGTTCTTTGGGTGGGAGAACTAAGAAGAGGTTGCCACTGTTTCCCATTTCCACATATCCCAGTCTGGCTTGTTCACTCAACCTTTGAATGGTGGGTAGAGGAAGAAAGCAGGAGGGATGAGGCCTAGAGGCGGACTGACCTTGGCCTCAAGGGTAGGCCTCCCCGCTTTGTGCAAGGAAAGCTGGGAGAGGAACAATTGAAGGACAGTCCTTAGAGGGCTTGAACCAGTCCTGCCTTCATTAGCCCCAAGGGAAACCCCTTGCCCCACTGCTTGTCCTTCCTGGGTGCAACCCAGTAGACAGGGCAGAGCACAGGAAGAGATTAATATTAATAACATCCTGGCCTGAGGAGTGAGAAAAATAGGATGGGGATCTCTCCTCGTTCTGGCCCCAGAAGGCTCCCTCCCTTGTGCCCTTTCTCGGGCAGCCTCAGGCCCCAGGCAAGCAGGGTCAAGAATACAGAGAGACAAAATCAAAAGTTAAATGCAGCCCCTTAAAGTTTACAGATCGTTTCCACCAACGCAGAAAAGAGAGCCAGAGAGACTAGGCGTGGCTCTTCCACTGACTCCCTATGTGAGTTCAGAATCTGCAAGCATATTTTATCTGTAAGATGGGAGAAATGATGACCAGTTTTCTCATTTCAATGACATAAAATGTGTTTAGACTATCTGGCACAAAGCAGGTCTCAAAGGTAAAGATGCAAAGTGCAGTCAGATGATCTGGGTTCAAATCATGACCGCGCTTTTTGTGTGATCTTGGGCAGTTATTAAACTCCCTGTGCCTCTGTTTTCTTTTCTCTTTTCTTTTATCCTCCCTCCCTCCCTTCCTCCCTTCTTCCCTTCCTTCCCTCCTTCCCTCTCTTTTTTTGAGACAGGGTCTAGCTCTGAGCTCTGTCACCCAGTCTGGAGTGCAGTGGTGCGATTTAAGCTCACTGCAACCTCCTCTTCCTGGGCTCAAGTGATCCTCCTGCCTTTGCCTCCAGAGTAGCTGGGACTACAGGCATGCACCACAACACCCATCTAATTTTTGCAGAGACAGAGTCTTGCTTTGTTGCCCAGGCTGGTCTCAAACTCCTGGGCTCAAGCGATCTGCCTGCCTCGGCCTCCCAAAGTGCTGGGATTACAGGCGTGAGCCACCATGCCCACCCTGTGCCTCAGTTTCTTCATCTATAAAATATCACTTACTTAACACGGTTACTGTGGTGATGAAGGGAGTATCAAGTAAAGTGTTCAGCAAGCTGCCTGGCACATGTGCTGGGTGAAAGTTAGTTTTCAAAGCAACTAGACAGTCTAGGTAGGCTCTTACTAGGCCTTGAGCTAAAGTTTGTACAGCGAGACAAAGGCAAACCCCTGCTTAGGTGGGGACAGTCACAGCCTTGCTCTGGAGAATTTGGCACTCACCTCCAACCTTCAAGGCCAAGTGCACATTTGGCATTCAAGTCCTTCTCCCAGAGGGCCTTTCCTGGCTGCTCCACCCACCAGACTCTCTTCCCAGTCTCTCAGCTCAGGCATTAGAGCCCTGGCTGGTCTAAGAGCCCCCATGACTTCCTTCCCCTGCTCCTTCACAGACCAGCTTGGCACAGGCTGGGCACACAGTGGGGGTCCAGAAAGACTTATTAGCTGACATATTCACTGTGGGCTCCTGGTTGTAAGCCAGGAAGCCGATAGCAATTCCTCAGTTCCCCAGAACTGGCTGCAAAGTAGTGGCAGGTGTAAATCACCCACTTCACCGGAATCAGGGCCCTGAGGAACCTGCCAGGGCCTTGGCTGCCCTTTTGGCTCTGAATCTAGACCAGCAGCAACAGAGAAAGGGGAAGGTTGCTGTTTCCTCTTCTCCCCAAGAATGTACAGATGAGATCCAAATATCCAGTTTACCTGGGAGATTGGGTGGGAGGAGACTGAGTCTGAGGTGAGGGAATCAGCACCAATGGTGCTGTTACTCTCTGTTCCTGCTATGGGTCTAGGAACTTTCCATTATTTTAAGTAGGGCTGGGGGATGTAGAGGAAATGGAGAAGGTTTTCAGTGCCCCTGGTCCAGACAGTTTTCAGCAGATAGGCCCCTTCACCCACATCTTTTCTGTGCTGAACACTGCGGGCCTCACAGGACCTAAACCCTTTCCCGGTTAGCAGAAGGAGAAAAAACCGGTTGCCTTACAACGGGGACTGGGGGGGAATAGGTGGCCCATACGAGCGGGGGGATTTTGTGCTGCGTTGGGTTCTCAGTACTTCCCAGTCCTCATCTCTCTCCTCCCAATTATTTGGCAGGAATAACTTCCAAAACCCACGGCTCCCACCCCAAGTCCTCAGGACCCATCAACACCCCCACTCACTCTTGGGGGACAATTAATGGATGTCACTCCATCTCCACCCCAGCGTTTACGGATTGATCTGGGAGGGATTCTGAGCAGTTAGGCGGAGAGTTTTAACTACTTCCTCTCCAGCTTAACTCTGGCAGCATGAGTTCGTCCCTCCCGGCCCTAAACTGGGGACTCGTCCCCTTGGCCCATGGAGTCTGCACTCACCAGCTCCATCTTCAGCGCCATGATCTTGTCCCCCAAGTCGTGGCTGGTGCTAGGCGTCCCTGGGAGCAGCAGGGCGCCAGAGGTTCCCAGGTCACACTCGCCTCGCAGCCCACGGAGCAGCCCTTCAGGGGTCTTCCTGCCCACCTTACCCTCCACATCCCGCAGGTCAGGCGTCTGGGACTCCACGGTTCCCTCCATGCGGGCCCAAGCCTGAAAAGGGCTGGGCAACCGGACGCCAGGGACCGGCTCGCGGGGGTCCTCCCTTCGCCGCTGCTAAAGCGGAGCAAAACCGGTGGGTCTCCGCCCGCGCGCCGAGCGGGCGGCAGGAGGGTGCCGTAACACTCAGAAAAGCCGCGCAGCACCGTCTGTGGGTATATTCGAGTGCTGTGCACACAACCTCCGGCCCTGGATTGCGTGGGGCTGGGCGGTTCTGCAGTTGGACCTGAAAGAGCACTAGGAGACCTCAGCGCCTTTGCCCCACCCTGGCACTGAATCCAGCCAGGCACACAGCAGGCGCCCAATACATGTTTGCAGAATGAAGTCTAAGCAGCTTCAGTCAGAGATGTGGGAGTTTAAGGAACAGTGGTAACAGAGAACTGCAGAAGGCTTGGAAGTCTTCCTGGAGCAGAGGAACTGGGTCTAAAACGATGGCTGGATTTTAGTCAGACACACACACAACACCCCAGGGGCTAGAATTCAGACTAACGGAGTAGAAAGGGGCAACCAGTATTGAAGTTGAAGAGGTCCACATTGGGCTTACAAGCAAGATCCTCCTCCTTAAACTTGACTGTGCATATGAATTATCTGCGGATCGTGTTAAAATGCAGGTTCTGGTTTTGTAAATCGGGGTGGGGCCTGAGATCCTGCCTTTTTTTTTTTTTTTTTTTTTTTTTTTGAGACAGAGTCTTGCTCTGTTGCCCAGAATGGAGTGCAGTGGCACGATCTCGGCTCACTGCAAACCACTGCCTTCCCCGGTTCCAGAGATTCTCCTGCCTCTGCCTCCCGAGTAGCTGGGATTACAGGCATGCACCGCCACGCCCAGCTAATATTTTTGTATTTTTAGTAGAGACGGGGTTTCACCATGTTGGCCAGGCTGGTCTTGAACTCCAGACCTCAAGTGATCTGCCTGTCTCGGCTTCCCAAAGTACTGGGATTACAGGTGTGAGCCACTGGGCCCCACCAAGATCCTGCATTTCTAATAAGCTCTCAGGTGATGGCCATGCTGCTGGTCCACGCTTCAAGTAATAAGGGACCACACTTTGATAACAAGGTTACAGAAGATGGTTCTGAGATGTTTGGGTTTTATTTAACAGGTAATGAACAGTCATGAAAACTTTGGTTTGTGTAGGCTTTTAATTCAAGTAATTCCAACCCATGGTTGTAGAAGGATTTACAATGAGAAGATAGTTATCCCTGCCCTACCCTTTCACACCTCTAGGCCCACTCCCAATTGGCAAAAAGTAACTTTTAGTTTTTTGGGGGTTTTTTGTTTTTTGGTTTTTTTTGGTGTTCATACCCGTAATGTTATTGTTTAGAGTTAACTAAAAGTGGTTGCCAACTGGGAGTGGGCCTAGAGGTGTGAAAGGGTAGGGTAGGAGTAAATATTTTCTTATTGTAAATCCTACCACTACTTTTATTTTCTTTCTTAGAGACAGAGTCTTCCTGTGTTGCCCAGGCTGGACTCAAACTCCTGGGCTCAAGCAATCCTCCTGCCTGCCAAGCAACTGTGACTACAGGAGTATGCCACCATGCCCAGCCACACTGCTTCTCAATTTTAAACATTCAACTGCTGTTTATTATCATATTCAGATAAATATGGATCTATGGGTTTAACTCACACTCTGTAGTTCGTTTCCCCTACTGGCACTATTTATTTCTCTCTTTTTTTTTTTTTTTTTTTTTTTGTTTGTTGCCCAGGCTGGGGTGCAGTGGCACGATCTTGACTCACTGCAACCTCCCCTCCCAGGTTCAAGCAATTCTCCTGCTTCAGCCTCCTGAGTAGCTGGGATTACAGGCACGTGCCACCATACCCAACTAATTTTTGTATTTTTAGCAGAGATGGGGGGGGGTTTCACCATGTTGGTCAGGCTGGTCTTGAACTCTTGACCTCGTGATCTGCCTGCCTCGGCTTCCCAAAGTGCTGGGATTACAAGCGTGAGCCACTGCGCCCGGCCTGGCACTATGTATTTCTATCACTCTTTTTAGTTCATCTAATGGTTACCTTTGTAATTAATTTTTTTAAAATTATGTAGATAGAGTCTCGCTATGTTGCCAGGCTGGTCTTCAACTCCTGGCCTCAAGCAATTCTCCCACCTCAGCCTCCCAAAGTGCTGGGATTACAGGCATGAGCTACCATGCCTGGCCTACCTTTATAATTTTAAGTAACATCATTTTCCTTGGTACTTTTTGATCCATGGAAAGGTTTTAAGTTAGAGATAGAAAAAACCCTTGTCTTTTTTTTTTTTTGAGACAGAGTCCGGCTCTGTCGCCCAGGCTGGAGTGCAGTGGTACCATCTTGGCTCACTGCAACCTCTGCCTCCCAGGTTCAAGCCATTCTCCTGCCTCAGCCTCCTGAGTAGCTGGAATTACGGAATTACAGGCGCCTGCCACAACACCCAGCTAATTCTTGTATTTTTAGTAGAGACGGGGTTTCACCATGTTGGGCAGGCAGGTTTTGAACTCCTCACCTCAGGTGATCCACCTGTCTTGGCCTCCCAAAGTGCTGGGATTACAGTCATGAGCCACCGAACCTGGCAACATTTGCCTTTAAAAAAATCACTGTGGATTCTGCAAGGAGAAAAGGATAGGAGGAGTAAAAATCTAGAGTCAAGGAGACTGGTTGGAAAGCAAGAAACTGAAATGGCCTACACCAGGGGCTGATTGTGAGGCTGAAGAAGAATTAGACTAGAATGGAAGGCTCTTTAGGAGGTAAGACTGACAGGACTAGGTGACTGGTTACATTCATTTATAGTGGCATTCAATAAAAATTTGTTAAAAAATACAAATGGATGATTTCAACAAATGTTGTGGAGAGCTTACTATGTGTCAGTCTTTGTGCATGGTGTAGAGAATACAATGGTGAGCAAAACATACTTGGACTGGTCACTGGAGACAGACAAGGAGTCAAGGGTGACTCCCAGCTGTTTGGCCTGGTGCAGTTCACTGAGGAGGGGAACCCACAAGAGATATAGGAGTGAAAGGAAATGATTCCAGAAGTTGTGCTGTTGCATTAGAGGTGTCCTGCTGGACATCAGGCAGCCTGTAGCTCAGGAAAGAGGTTAGAACTGCCAATGTCAGTTTGGGCATCTAGACTGGTAACAGAGGTCATGAGAGAATGAGATCATCCATGAAGAGTCAGTTTGAGGAGAAAGGAGGGTCAGGAAGGAACCCTAAGGGATATCTTTTAATTATTTAATTAATTATTTATTTATTTTTGAGACAGAGTCTTGCTCTGTCACCCAGGCTGGAGTGCAGTGGTGCGATCTCAGCTGCAACTTCTGCCTCCCGGGTTCAAGTGATTCTCCTGCCTCAGCCTTCTGAGTAGCTAGGATTGTAGGCGCCCATCATCACACCCAGCTAACTTCTGTATTTTTAGTAGAGACGGGTTTGGCAGGCTGGTCTCAAACTCCTGACCTCAACTGACCAGCCCACCTCGGCCTCCCAAACTGCTGGGATTACAGGCGTGAGTCACGGTGACCAACTGGGATATCTTTTTTAAATGCTAATAAAATATGTTGGTTTTTCTTCTATTCTTATACATACTTACTAGGAAAGATCATCTATTTCTTTAACTCCTAAGACAAGTACTGTTAACATTTCATTTTGGGGGATATTACCCCACCATTCAGGAAGCAGATGGAATATGGAAAGCTCAAAAAAATCTAACTGGTCTTCTGGCTTCCTCTGTCTCCTTTCAACCCATTATCCACAAAAAAAGTAAAGGTTCTCTTAAAACATAAATTGGATTATATTGCTCCCCTGACTAAAACTGTTCTATGGCTATCCACTTCAAACAAGCATCACCATCACCTAGAAACTTCTTAGGAATGCAAAATCCCACCCTGCCCCAGACCACTGAATCTAAAACTCTAGGGATGGAGCCCAGCACCTCTGTTTTAAGAAGTTATCCAGGTGATTCTGATGCAAGCTAAAGTTTGAGAACCATTGTGTTAAGCTAAGTGCTTTGTATGTATGATATTATTTAAACCTGGCAACTCTTTTGTATTGTTGCCAGCAGAGTGCGGTGGTTAAGAGCAGAATCTGGAGCCAGGATGGATTTCAGTTCCGCCTCCCCTAGCTTTGTGACATTGGGTCTTATTTCTTTATCTGTGACAGGGATAATAATAACGCCCACAGCCGGGGTGGTGGTTCACTGCCTGTAATCCCAGCACTTTGGGAGGCCAAGGCGGTCGGATCACTTGAAGTCAGAAGTTCGAGACCAGCCTGGCCAACATGGTGAAACCCCGTCTCTACCAAAAATATAAAAACTAGCTGGTGTGGTGGCGCACGCCCATAGTCCCAGCTACTCAGGAGGCTGAGGCAGGAGAATCGCTTGAACCCAGCAGGCGGAGGTTGCAGTGAGCCGAAATGGTGCCACTGCACTCCAGCCTGGGCGACAGCGAGACTCCATCTCAATTTAAAAAAGAAAGAAAGAATGGTAATAGCGCCTACCGCATGGGGTTGTTGTGGAATTAAACATCATCAGTAAGGTGCTTAGAACAGTGGCAGAACCTGGATTTTAATCTCCCTTGGCCTCCAATGGCTGTGCATGCCCCAGGACCAGGTAACGGCCTTGTCCAGGAGGGGTATGGGGAGGCTGGTGTGTGTGCTGTGTCCAAGGGTTGCAGCCCCTCTGACCCTGGCGTGCCCTGTGATCTGGTTCAAGGTGCTAGGGCTCTGACTGCAGTTGGGTTTGCCATCGGCGGTGCTGGGGAGCGGGCTGCTCTCGTGCAGGCAGCAACACCAGCCAGCCGGGTTGCGAAGCTGCCTAGCACGGTCTGAGCATTCGCCTTAGTCGCTGGCGGCTGACACCCGACGACGCTGCCGCCGCCGCCCTAAGCACCGCCCGTCGCCCTCTCACCCCGCGGCGGCGGCGGCGGCGGCGGCGGCGGCGGAAGCGGGGGGGCGGGCCAGGCCGGGGCGGGGCCGCAAGCGGCATGGAGGAGGCGGAGGCCGCGGCGAGCCGGGCCGAACAGTGAGGGCCCGAGCGGGGCCCGAGCGGGGCCCGGGGCCCCTAAGCCGTGAGTGCCTCCGCGTGGGGGTCCGGAACGGGTAGCGCTGCCGATGCAGGTCTCCTGAGCCCTCGGGCGGCTCCGGGCCCTGGGAGGAGAGAAGCTGGGGTAGATAGGATGGGACGAGGGTTGAAGACTGGTGCAGGAGAGGTCGCTCTTTGCCCACCACATGCTTGGGAAGGCCTGGAGCTTGGTCCTTGTAGGGGCTAATGAACTTTGAGCCGATTATTTGGCCTACACCCCTGGATAGCGTTGATTCAGAGAGTTACTCCAGTCTCAGGGAATTTCCAGGTGATCCAACCCCACTGAAGGGTTTCCTGCCAGCCCAGAGAAGTTGAGCCACTTTCCCCATGTCACACAGTATGGGTGCTTGCAGGGAAGAGTTGCTGGGAGGTCCTCCCTCATCTCCCCAGAAGGCATCAGACTTTGGGAGGAGCATCTTGCCCCATGTGGTCCTCTGGTCCCGTCAGATTCCTGAAGCCATGGGCTGGCCAGGACATTGGTGACCCGCCAATCCGGCATGGACAACTGGAAGCCCAGCCCCCTCATCAAGCCCTCTGGGGCTCGGAAGAAGCGGAGCTGGTACCTTACCTGGAAGTATAAACTGACAAACCAGCGTGCACTGCGGAGATTCTGTCAGGTATAGAGATGTCCCAAACCGTCACCAACCAAGGGCTTCCTCCCAGCCTCCTCCCCACCTAAATCAGGCACTGGGACCCACATTGGCCAGCCCCAGTTGGAAAGGGGCAGTAGGTTCCTAGAGGGGAGACCTCTATGTGTCATGTCCGTATAGGTAATGGTTTGAACCCAAAGTTCTGGAATTGGAACCCAAGCACAACTTCTAAGCTTCTGATGTAAGCCTGAAGTCTGATCAGGATGGCTTTGCCCAGAGGCACACCCCTGTGAGGCAGTTAGGGCCAGGACCCAGGTCTGATCCCCAGCTTGGGTCCCTGGGCCTGGCTCCATCTCTAGAAACCAACAATGGAGGAGACCAAGGAAATCAAGGTCTCAAATAGAAGAATACAGGAGCACTGGGTAGGGAGGGCACTAATGGAGGGGGAAGTGTCAGGGGAGGTTCCCTGGGGAAGGTAGCTGTGAAACTAGGCCCTGGTCAGGGCAGTAGAGCTAGGCAGACAGAGGAAGAGACAGGACCCAGGTTCTCAGGATGTCTTCACTGCAGCCAGGGCCCTCCTTTCAGAAAGACCCTCTAGGATCCGAACGAGGGGCTCCTCTTAATCATCCCTACCCCTCCCCTCAGACAGGGGCCGTGGTTTTCCTGCTGGTGACTGTCATTGTCAATATCAAGTTGATCCTGGACACTCGGCGAGCCATCAGCGAAGCCAATGAAGACCCAGAGCCAGAGCAAGACTATGGTAGGGCCAGGCTAAGGATGGGATGGGGGGCCTTGAGTCTCACAGCTGGAGTGGCAGGCAGACCCTAAGGGGTGAGACTCTGCTGGAAAGACTATCTCCATGACCTGTTGTACCCCACAGATGAGGTCCTAGGCCGCCTGGAGCCCCCACGGCGCAGAGGCAGCGGTCCCCGGCGGGTCCTGGACGTAGAGGTGTATTCCAGTCGCAGCAAAGTATATGTGGCAGTGGATGGCACCACGGTCAGTGGGCCAGGGTCTGGTGTACAGTCACTCCATTCTGCTCAGGGCATGGTCCTCTAGCGGCACGGTGTACTGCCTAAGTGGGAACTGCAACTCTGCCAATTTTTAGCTGTGTGACTTTGGAGTCCTCAATTCCTTATCTATAGACGGGGACTAATGATTTCTACTTGTCAGGATTCAATGAACAGTTTGTGAAGTTTCTTGTATGTAGTGGGATCTCAAAAGTAATCATTCATAATAGTAGGCAGTCAATTCATTGATTTATTTTATAACCATCCCCTGGTCCCTTCTTTGGCCTCAGCCTTGTGCTGGGCACTGGGGACCTGAAAGTAATCAGACCTGGCCCTACCTTGAGGGGTTCAGTGTGGTGGAGGATTGTGATATCTCCAGGATGAAGCATAGACAGCAAAGGCTCTAAGAGCCATGAAAGTCATGGAGGGGAGGGTTGTAGAAAGACGTGATTTCTTCGGATGGGAGTGCTATAGAGGCTTTCTGGAAGAGGTGGCCTTCAAGCTGAGTTGGAAAAGAACTGTGTGAACAGAAGCATAGGCAGGAGGTGATGTTTCAAGCAACTGGTGTTTTAAGTACCCCTAAGACAGAGATACCTTGAATGCCAGAGTGAAAAGTTCGACTTTGTCTTTGCCACTGTGTAGGTGCTTGAGGATGAGGCCCGGGAGCAAGGCCGGGGCATCCATGTCATTGTCCTCAACCAGGCCACGGTGAGGTTCTAGGGGTGGGTGACCCAGAGGACTGGAGCTGGGCTCTTCTTGCTGATGACACCAACTCACCAGAAGTGTATCCCCTGCCAGGGCCACGTGATGGCAAAACGTGTGTTTGACACGTACTCACCTCATGAGGATGAGGCCATGGTGCTGTTCCTCAACATGGTAGCACCCGGCCGAGTGCTCATCTGCACTGTCAAGGTCAGTTATTCTGTCCTGGCCCTGACCCCTACTCCCTAGCTCCAACCCTGCTCCTAGCCCCGGCTTCTCTGCCCCTCATATAACGTAGTGGGAAGATTCTCTGAAGGAAGGTCACTCAGGTTCCAATCTTAGCCTTAACATTTTTATTAATTCAGCAAATAGTTATTGAGCAACAACTGTATGCTAGGTACTGCTGTGGGTGCTGAAGATACAATGGGAAACAAGACAGAGTCCCCACCCTCGTGGAGCTTACATTCCAGCAGTGGGAGGTCAACAAAAAACAGCCAAGTAAATGTGGATAATGCTAGTAAATGATAACTTATATAAAGAAGAAAATAAAGCAGGGGATACAGAATGATGTGGGGGAGGGGACATTTTAGAAAGGGAAGGCCCCTGCAAGGAGATGATATGTGAGCAGAAAGCTGGGGAATTGAGGAATGAGCCAGGTGAGTATCAGGAGGAAGAGCATTCCCGGTGGAAAGAATGGCAAGTGCAAAGCCCCTAGAGTGGGAAGGTACATGGCATATTGGAGGAACAAAAAAGATGCCAGTCGAGGTGGAGCAGAATAAGGGAGGAGAGTAGGAGAGTAGTGGGAAAAGAAAGCAGAGAGTGGCAGGAGAGAGAGGTGCAGATTGTGTGGGTTTGTGGAAAGGACTTATTAGCTGGATGACCTTAGAGGACTCAGAATCTCTCTAAGCCTTCAGTTATTATTTTTTATCTGTGAAAGAGAGAAACCATAGAAGGTTATTGCGATAATGTAATGAGCTGATTTAAGTAAAAGGTTGCTACATAGTTGGTGCTTTGTGAGGCCAGGTCTTCTGGAACCATGCCAGTCAGGCTAACTACCTTCTCTGGTCCTCCAGGACGAGGGCTCCTTCCACCTCAAGGACACAGCCAAGGCTCTGCTGAGGAGCCTGGGCAGCCAGGCTGGCCCTGCCCTGGGCTGGAGGGACACATGGGCCTTCGTGGGACGAAAAGGAGGTGCTGGCACCAGAGGCCATCCACTCTGTAGTATCAAGGGCCTGGGAGGAGCAGAACCCCAGGAGATGGGGTGGGGTGGGGAACAAATAGGAGCCAGTGGCAGTGGGTTGGATCAAAGTAGGCAGGGAGATGGGAACAAGCCCCCAAAGTGGTGTCTGGGCCCCCATGGCCCTCATTCCTGCCTCCTGCCAGGTCCTGTCCTCGGGGAGAAACATTCTAAGTCACCTGCCCTCTCCTCCTGGGGGGACCCAGTCCTGCTGAAGACAGATGTGCCGTTGAGCTCAGCAGAAGGTGGAGTTAGTAGAGCATGGATGGGGCAGGGCCTGGGCTGGGGGTGGGCATTTAGATCTTCTCTGTGGAGCTTTATTCCTTTGATTGTTTGCCTGGGGCTCTTCAAACCCTGCTGGCCCCATGCCTCCATGACAACCGCATCCTTCCCTCAGAGGCAGAGTGCCACTGGGCAGACACAGAGCTGAACCGTCGCCGCCGGCGCTTCTGCAGCAAAGTTGAGGGCTATGGAAGTGTATGCAGCTGCAAGGACCCCACACCCATCGAGTTCAGCCCTGACCCGGTGAGTGAAGCCTTAGACAGTAAGGTTTGGGCTCCTTCCCAGCTCAGCAAGGGGCCCCCAGGAATGATCTAGGTTGGGCTTTCCCTGCCTGAGCCTGGGAGAGAACCAGGGGCAGGATTTACACTGCACTCTGAAAGACAGGGCTAGGGTGAAGGGGCAGGCCATGTGAGCAAAGCTCAGCGTTGGAGTTGGGCTGAGTGTGTGGAGAGCCCAGAACAGGGAAGATCCTCTATCCCTTCCCTGTCTACTCCAGTCTGCACCTACCCTCACCTGAGAACTCTTCCCTAGGTGGGGATCCCAGTTTGAAGAGGGAATAAGGCAAGAGCTAAACGCTGTTTCTCCCACAGCTCCCAGACAACAAGGTCCTCAATGTGCCTGTGGCTGTCATTGCAGGGAACCGACCCAATTACCTGTACAGGTGAGCCTGGGAATGGGCTATCCCCAGCACTGAACAGGAGGGTGCTTAGCAAGTGGGAGGGTACTCAGGTCATCTACCTCCAGGAGGAACTCTTGAGGTGGGCACAAAGGCAATAGATTCTAGACCCATTCACCTCTGTGGGTAAGCATGGGGAATCTGGGCCCAGCTGTAAACACAGGGAAGCCTGAGTTGGGGGGTGACGAAGAGACCCTAACCTATACCTGGGCTCCCCAGGATGCTGCGCTCTCTGCTTTCAGCCCAGGGAGTGTCTCCTCAGATGATAACAGTTTTCATCGACGGCTACTATGAGGTGAGCAGGGCTTAGGGGGTGCCTTGGGTGGAGCACAACATGGAGCAGCAGTGACTGCCAGAGACGGGCAAGGGGGACCGCCCAGGCAAGGGCTGTGAAATGTGAAGGCCTTAGATTGCAGAGGTGGGCGGGGGAAAGTGACCTCACATGGTGAGCAGTGGCTGTGCCCCCAGGAACCCATGGATGTGGTGGCACTGTTTGGTCTGAGGGGCATCCAGCATACTCCCATCAGCATCAAGAATGCCCGCGTGTCTCAGGTACTGCGTAGGCAAGGGGGGATGGGGCAGATACCTGGCTCTGCCTTCTACCCTAAAGCTCATGTGCCCTATTCCCACCCCACTCCCAGCACTACAAGGCCAGCCTCACTGCCACTTTCAACCTGTTTCCAGTGAGTACTAAGGATACAACTCTTGGGCCTGGGAGGGGGAAACATGGGCATAAGGTCTGGGCCTGTTAATATGGCAAACTCTTCGCCTCACTGGGCCTCATCCTTCACATCTGGAAAATGGGGGTAATGCTGCCTGCAAGAATATGGTTGGGGGCAAAGGAGATCACAGGATGGAGGGACCCCCTTGGGACCATGATGTCCCATTCCCCTTCCAGGAGGCCAAGTTTGCTGTGGTTCTGGAAGAGGACCTGGACATTGCTGTGGATTTTTTCAGGTGAGGAGAGTCTTTAGGTTTCAGGTGAGGTCCCTCGGTCTGCAGGGAAAGTCAGTGAGGTGTCCTAGAGAGCTTTCTGGAGGACATGAGCTCACGAGTGGGGGCAAAGCCTGGGCAAAGGTAGGATGGCAGGTGATGGGGTGCTGTTGAAGGTAGAGTGGATGAATGGAGACAGTGGGGATTTGGGGGAAGGAGGTACTCCAGGAAGGAGGTGCTCCTGAGACCGAGCTCCAGCTCTTCCAGCATCTCTGTGTGACTAGGTTTATCCTTGCCCCTCCCTGAACTCTTTGACCCCGCCTCTCTCAGTTTCCTGAGCCAATCCATCCACCTGCTGGAGGAGGATGACAGCCTGTACTGCATCTCTGCTTGGAATGACCAGGTAGGCTGGAATGGCCAGGGTTTAGCAGGCGAGTTTATGAGGCCTCAGCTAATACCTCCCACTATGGCCCCCTGTCCCCAGGGGTATGAACACACGGCTGAGGACCCAGCACTGCTGTACCGTGTGGAGACCATGCCTGGTCTGGGCTGGGTGCTCAGGAGGTCCTTGTACAAGGAGGAGCTTGAGCCCAAGTGGCCCACACCGGAAAAGGTAACTGTCAGGGTAGGATGAGGGGGCTGGAGTCCCCTACCAAGTGGAAACATCTTAACCTTCATCGTGGTCCATGTCTGCCAGCTCTGGGATTGGGACATGTGGATGCGGATGCCTGAACAACGCCGGGGTCGAGAGTGCATCATCCCTGACGTTTCCCGATCCTACCACTTTGGCATCGTCGGCCTCAACATGAATGGCTACTTTCATGTGAGTGGGAGGCAGGGAGCAGGGCACAGTGTGGCATGATAGTCAAGAACAAGAACATAGACTCTGAAGCAATCTTAGCTCTGCTACTTGCTAGCCATGTAACCTTGGGGAAACAGCTATCCTATTTTCACCTCAGTTTCTTTATCTGAAAAATGAAGATAAAGGGCTGGGCGTGGTGGCTCACGCCTGTAATCCCAGCACTTTGGGAGGCCGAGGCAGGCGGATCACGAGATCAGGAGATCGAGACCATCCTGGCTAATGGTGAAACCCCGTCTCTACTAAAAATACAAAAAATTAGCCGGGCGTGGTGATGGGCACCTGTAGTCCCAGCTACTTGGGAGGCTGAGGCAGGAGAATGGCGTGAACCCGGGAGGCGGAGCTTGCAGTGAGCTGAGATCACACCACTGCACTCCAGCCTAGGCAACAGAGCGAGACTCTGCCTCAAAAAAAAAAAAAGGATAAAATACTACTACCTCACTGGGTTACGATATTTTGAGGTTTAAATGAGTCAATATATGTAAAATGCTTTGAATTATAAACATGTATAAGGGTCAGCTGGTATTATTTTTATTTTTACTATCCTTAGCACTAGACTATGGGTGTCTGGGGAGAGTATTTCTGCCTCTAAGTACTGGTCCACCCCTGCAATCTCTGCCCTTTCCTGTTCTGGCAAGTGCTGGAGCCCATGCTTTAGCCTGAGGAGAACAGCGAAGTCCCTAGGTACCCCCACCCCACCTGGCTGCGTTCAGAGGACCATTCCCCAGTTACAGCAAGGGAGGCCTTGAGCCAGCCCAGCCCAAAGGAATAGATAGCGTCCAACTTGGAACCTCCTAGAAGCCAGAGGCCCCTCAGAGGCTGACTAATACAAGAGCCCCATTCCTCTCCCAGAGAGGGGCAGGCACTTCTCTCAGGTCACTCTCAGTACCAGAGTCAAAGTAGTTTTCTCCTTCCCAGCACAGCCCGTCCCTTTGCCCAGCACCTCCTGCAGGGCCTGTTTCTGACGTCTGTGGCTCTAGAACAGCAGGCCCAGGGAGAACTACAAGAGACAGGGACTACTAGTTCATGGGTCTGTAGTACAGTAATGTCAGCTGCCGTGACAGCATGAGCTCTCCAGCAATGGTGGAGGCCAAATTAAAGCTAGTAAGAGCTTGCTGTGGATGCTGCAAAGAGGATGAAGACAGGGGAAATTAGAGGGCTCTTTACAGGTCTAGGACTTCATTTGTGTGTCTAACAGATGTGTGGCTGGTCAGCAAGTGGGTGTGGGCCAGACAATGTGAGGTGCTGATTTTTACTCTCATACCCACTCCAGGAGGCCTACTTCAAGAAGCACAAGTTCAACACGGTTCCAGGTGTCCAGCTCAGGAATGTGGACAGGTTGGGGCTGGCAGCAGGGCAAGGGGTGGATATCTAGGAGATTTGGAGGCCAATCCCTGAAAGTCCCTTCCAATCCCGGGCCTGTGTGTTTACTCCAGCCCTGCTGCTACAGATTCCCATGTGACCCCTTGCCCTGCTCAGTGCTACCCATGGGACCTGAGGGCCTGCCCACTCCCCTGACCCATTTCTCCCTCCTCTTCAGTCTGAAAAAAGAAGCTTATGAAGTGGAAGTTCACAGGCTGCTCAGGTATGGCCTAAGACAATTGGGGTGTAGCGGGGAGCAAAGAGTCAAATACTGGGGATCTTGGCCCCATAATTTACAGGGTTCTGTACAAAATGAAAATCAAGGACCTTATCTTAAACATTATTAAGAACTTCAGGGTGGCAACAGCAGAGCATTCAACCAAGTACAGGGTCCTGTGGGACACACCCATGAAGTGGGCCCTATCTTGGCCATATTCTCCCACCCTCCACTGCAGTGAGGCTGAGGTTCTGGACCACAGCAAGAACCCTTGTGAAGACTCTTTCCTGCCAGACACAGAGGGCCACACCTACGTGGCCTTTATTCGAATGGAGAAAGATGATGACTTCACCACCTGGACCCAGCTTGCCAAGGTGCTCCAATACCATGCCCACCCTGGGGAACCCCTGCCCCTCACACATGTACTGCCCCAAGATCCAGGGAGCCTTTGCTCTGGAATCTTCAACCTCAGAACCTCCTCTTTATACTCTTAGAACCCCTCTTCCAACCTCCTTGTCCAAATTCATATTCCAAAAGATGCTATCTCTTGCAAATTGAAGTGGTTTCTGAGGAGGGGTGGGGGCTGAGCCAAAGGGTCTTCAGTGACCCCTCCCCACAGCTCTCTGACCCGTGTCTCTGTCCCCATCCCACCCTCACCAGTGCCTCCATATCTGGGACCTGGATGTGCGTGGCAACCACCGGGGCCTATGGCGATTGTTTCGGAAGAAGAACCACTTCCTGGTGGTGGGGGTCCCGGCTTCCCCCTACTCGTGAGTGACCCTTTTCTGCCCTGGGAAACGGGAGATCCAGGGACATAGCTAATGGCTTCTTCCCTATACATCCTTGTATTATTTTCCCAGAGTGAAGAAGCCACCCTCAGTCACCCCAATTTTCCTGGAGCCACCCCCAAAAGAGGAGGGAGCCCCAGGAGCCGCAGAACAGACATGAGACCTCCTCCAGGACCCTGCGGGGCTGGGTACTGTGTACCCCCAGGCGGGCTAGCCCTTCCCTCCATCCTGTAGGATTTTGTAGATGCTGGTAGGGGCTGGGGCTACCTTGTTTTTAACATGAGACTTAATTACTAACTCCAAGGGGAGGGTTCCCCTGCTCCAACACCCTGTTCCTGAGTTAAAGGTCTATTTATTTACTTCCTTGTTGGAGAAGGGCAGGAGAGTACCTGGGAATCATTTCGATCCCTAGCAGCTCATCCTGCCCTTTGAATACCCTCACTTTCCAGGCCTGGCTCAGAATCTAACCTATTTATTGACTGTCCTGAGGGCCTTGAAAACAGGCCGAACCTGGAGGGCCTGGATTTCTTTTTGGGCTGGAATGCTGCCCTGAGGGTGGGGCTGGCTCTTACTCAGGAAACTGCTGTGCCCAACCCATGGACAGGCCCAACTGGGGCCCACATGCTGACACAGACTCACTCAGACACCCTTAGACACTGGACCAGGCCTCCTCTCAGCATCCTCTTTGTCCAGATTTCCAAAGCTGGATAAGTTGGTCATTGATTAAAAAAGGAGAAGCCCTCTGGGGATGTGTCTTGTGATTGTGATTTTGTGGGTCGGGGGGTGCTGGAGGGAAGTGGTGGAGAGAATACTTGTGTTGGATGGTGAGTTTTCCTTACTGTCCTCCACAGAGTTTATCTTCCATTTGGGGCCATTTGGCCACCAGGGGATGCCAAACTCCAGGGTTTTTCCCCAACTCTACCCTAGGACAGCCTGACGTTAGCCCCGCCCTACTTGAGGCTTGGAGCAGCCACCCCACCTCTTCCCCACCGTTTAACCACCAGCCTGGTTCCTGCTTATCTTGCCTGGGCCGGGCACCTGCCCCAGAGATGGAGCAGGAGAGAACAAAAAGGGATACTTGGGAGTTGGAAGAGGAAATGGGAGAGCAGGTGGGGGTGGGAAGGAAGTGGATGGGACAGGACTGGGCAAGCATCATTCAAGAGACGGGCTAGGGTGCAGATGGAGATGTAGCAGCAAGGGTGTCTATGACCCTTAGAGCACTTTGCCATTCAGAATTCTCTCCGGGCATTTTTGTGAAGAAATGGGTTATGGTCTTCATCACATTCTTACATAGCCAGTAACCCAAAGAGGTTAGGAAGATCGAAGTTAGTCATAGAGGCACCAGAAAATGGATGGGATTGTCCACAGGCAGTGAATGAGAAAGCCCACAGCAGGGAAAAGGACATTTAAGGGGTCTGTGAAGGGCCTAATGTCAGAAGGGGTCTGCCTGCCTCTGTACAAGTACAGTACTCCGGCTGGAACTCCAGCCCTCCTGCCTGCTCTCTGCCCTGCCTCTTTCACAGGTGCCTGGAGTCCAGCTCAGCGACAGCATGGGTGGTGTGTGGCTTGGATATATCTCGCCACCCTGACGCCTTCGTTGTTTGCTGGAGCTGGAGATAGTGCTTGAGGTGGCACAGCAGCCAGGTTGAGCAGCAATTAGCCCATGATGAGGTGGAGGCTCGCCCTGGGCAAACAAATCCCGTGCAGCCTCCACACAGGCACCTGGTGCAGGGGAAGTGTGTGAGAGGCACAGTATGGTGGTGAAGGGGTGCGGCAGGCTAGCTCCTCTCCCTGTCCCGCACCCTGGCAGGCTCCTGGTCTGCCCCTCATAGACCAGCTCTAAGGCACTCTTTGGTTCTGGCCAGGTCCATCTTCCTTTCTGGGCTCAGAAAGAGGGTGGTGGTTCTGGGCTGTCCTGGAAAAGCTCAGGAAGAGAGTTACAGGGTTCAAAGGGAAGCAAGGAGGGCGACTGGTTTGTCAGGCTGGGCTTTGCTTGGTAGCAGACACTGTACCCTCTCACCATAGCCTCCCTCAGGCCTCTCACTCCTGGCTCAACAGTGATCAGGTCTATATCAGAGACATTCTGGCCAGCTGCCCCTTCAAGTGGAACTAGTACCATATCACCCAGGACTACACCAGGTGCTGGAGTTCTGGGCCCAAATCTAGGCTGAGCTCTTCACGGAAGCCTGTGGGACTGGGGCAAGTCGCTTGGCCTTTCCTAGCCTCAGTTTCCTACCTGGAGCATAGGGATGGTTAGGGCTAAAGAAGAGATGAGGTCTAGGCCTGATGAGGTGGTTCACGCCTGTAATCCCAGCACTTTGGGAGGCCGAGGCAGGTGGATCACCTGAGGTCAGGAGTTCCAGACCAGCCTGGCCAACATGGTGAAACCCCGTCTCTACTAAAATTACAAAAAATTGGGCATGGTGGCGGGTCCCTGTAATCCCAGCTATTCAGGAGGCTGAGGCAGGAGAACTGCTTGAACCCGGAGGCAGAGGCTGCAGTGAGCCGAGATCACACCATTGCACTCCAGCCTGGGCAACAAGAGTGAAACTCTGTCACAAAAAAAAAAAAAAAAAAAAAAAAAGAAGAAGAAGAAGAAGAAGTCTGAAGAACACCAGGTAGGCCAGCAGCAAATAAAACATGAAGTTCTTGCTGAGATCCCAGAAGCAGGGACAGATGTGGGGTTTTGCCTGAGTGGGAAAGGTAGGCAGCGTGGACCCCATGAAGGGGGTTCCTGAAGGGCTTCCCAGCACCTAAGGAGTGACCCTTTCCCATTGACCTCGTAAGAATTCGGCACAAGCTTGTTATTTTCATAGCTTTCCAGTCCAGTGCCCCCACCCAGGAGGAGGTAGTTTCAGTCCAAAGTTCTCCCCGTTATAAGGAGGCAGACTGGCCTAACCCAACTCTACTTCTTCACGCCCTCTCAGCCATTCCTCTTAGGTTCCCTCCCAGGCCTGGAACCCAAATGAAGGGGAGAAATAACTACTTCTGACCCCCAACCCCACCCTATTTCCCTCCTTTGCAAGGCCTTCTGAGTTGGCAGCTCCACAGGAATCTCAGGCCAGTTTAGGCCCTTCTCCCCAAGGATACATGAAGAGTTCAACTGGCAACATTGTAACTGGTTTATGCTGCATTTTGAAGTGCTTTCTACATATTCGCCCAGAGGCTCTGCTGATTTCACTTATGCCCAGGCTATAAAATGCTTTCCTCTCATCCCCCAGTAGAGCACTGGGATCACCACTAGGCCTAGGGGGCGTTTCAAGGGTTTAATAGACTGGGGGAATGGGCAACAGAACTGGCTACCTTAGAGGCTCTGGAATGCCCCCCACCCACCCACCCGCCAATGAAAGGAAAGTCAGGCACCACCTAAAAGGAGTGGTCCCTATCTAGCCCCAAGTTTGGAGCAGAAAGGGCAGGTCCACTCTGGCCCAAGTGACATTGTTAGATCCTGACACTTCCCCCATCACTGCTTCTTGCCAGGGTGCCTCTTCACAGTTCCCATGTGGCAGCAGTAGTGGCAGAGGCAGAAGTGTACTTATTGTAGATTGCAGTACAGATACATGGACACAATCATGGCAGCCAGCTGGAGAGGGAGGAACAGGGAGAGATGAGGGGACATGATAGGGATCCTGAAGCCTGTCCCACAGACACCCTACCTGAGGCCCAATTAGGTCTGTTTCCTCCAGAGAGGCCTCAGATGGGTTGAGCAGCCCTGGTCTCGTGCCCGTATCCCAGTCCCAGCCTCCTCATCTGCTTACCTCGAGGCCCCCAATTCCAGCTGCCACACCACCCACGGTGACTGCATTAGTTCGGATGTCATACAAAAGCTGTTGGAAACAACCCTTCAGGAAGAGAAAAGAGCATTTATAGTTGGCAGCTGCCCTACTCCCATCCCTGTTCGCCACTCTGAGGCCATGAAAACTCCCCACCCACTCGTGCCAGCCCACACCTCTACTTTTTGGTTGTCAGCCTTTTCCTTGGTGCAGGTTTCATTGGCTGTGTTGGTGACGTTATTGCAACAGAATGGGGGAAAGGCATTGTTCTCTCTGACGTAGGGCGAGTCCTCAAAATCCGTGTAGTTGGTGAAGCCACAGCACTTGAGCTGAAGACAAGATGAGGGTGGAGGTGGGGCCTTGCTTCTTCCTCTCCACCCCAAAACCTCCCCCAGCCAACCTTACCTCTGTCATGGTGGTGTTCCACACTTGAGTGAAGTCTTTCTGGGAACCATAGTCTTTCTTGATGGCAGGCACTACCAGCAACGTCAGGAAGTGCTCAGCCTGGGTGAGGCAGGCCAGTGTTTAGGGGTTGGTACAGAAGGTGGCCATTCACAGGCCACAGCCCACTCCCAGGGTTTTGCCCAATTTTCTTCCCTTCCTCCATCCCAGTGTCTCACCATTGTGGTGTACACCAAGGCGACCACAGCAGCTGCAACCTCAGCAATGAAGATGAGGAGGAGGATGAAGAAGAACTGAGTGGGGAACAGGGATCTGGATTTTAGGGAGAGACAGTCCCTCGAGCCCTCCTTGCCCTAATCCACCCCCCGGAAAAGTGAAACAGAGGCCTTAGCCTAGGGGAGTCCAAAGCAGGGTTTGGGAACCCCAGGGCCTGGTGTCAAGGGCAAGGGGACTCTTGGTCATGGGCCTGTGGAGCTGGGTTTGACACACCGTCATGAGGGCACACTTGCTCTCAGTCTGAGCACCATAGCAGCCCAGGAAACCAAGAGCAAAGACCACAGCGCCGGCTGCGATGAGGAAGTAGCCCACGTTGACAAACTGCATGGCACTGGACGACAGCGGCCCGAAGATCTTCAGAAAGGATGCCCCATCGATTGACACCCAGATGCCCACTCCCAACAGGGCCGCACCACACAGCTGGGAAGAGAGAGGTCAGGCAGGCCTTAAACAGTGCTGACAAGTAGCTTACTATCACACAGTTGAGTAAGAAGGATGGGAGCTGAGAAACTTCCCTCTTTATTGACTAGGGAGTCTAAAACCTCATCCTGTAAGGAGGGGAACATCCTCTAGAGCCAGACAAATGGGAGCTGGGATGTGCATAGCTAGGATCAGGCTGCACACCTGGGCAGATATAAAGGCGATCAGGGGTTCTAGAAATATCCGCGGGGGGGGGGGGGGCCAAACCTTTCCCTTACTGCTACCAGGGTCCTGCCACATAGCTAGGATTGAAAATAGGCAGATGAGGTCCCAGCCTCCTATTTCCTTTCTGGGTGATGGGTGCCTAGAACATCTCTGTCCTCTGATAGGTGGAGACGGGGCGGGTAGCAGAACAGGCTCAACAGTCACCATAGTAATAGAGGCAGGGCTGAGGTTCCACCTGCTGGCAACCTTGGAGAGGAAGGAGTTTGAGAAGGTTCACCCACCTGAGGCCCCATTTGGCTCCCCTCTAGAATCCAGCTTCAGGCCTCATCCAGACAAGACCTCCTTGCCTCACAAGAGGAAAGTGAGGCACTAGTGGGAATACAGCCAGAGTTTCTCTTAAAGGCTGTCTAACTCAACTCCAAACTCAGCGGGAATCCTGAGGCCCAGATTGAGGAGGGCCCTGTGCAGTTGCCACACATCTTAGAGCAAAGCCTCCCGGCCCAGGGCTTCAGTGGATGAATCAGCCTGACACCACCTTGGTGCCTAGTCCTCACTTGCCAGGAATAAAAGCTGAGACTAGAACGGGAAGTGAGCTGGCAGATTGTGGCTGGATTCCAGGCATGTTTGCCCAAGGACAGAAAGCTGGACTTCTAGCCTGCAGGGTCAAATTTCAAGGAGCTGGAGGTCTGCCCTATCCTGCTCTGCCCAGCCTGGCAAGGTCTGGGTAAGAGAGGCCAGAAATCAAACCGGATTTGCCTTTAACCCTCTCAGGGCAGAGCCTCTGCCGTCCAAATCCCTGGAATCCTATTGCCTCCTCCAGATACATGGATAAAGACTAGTTCAGGACTGGCACAGTGGCTCATGCCTGTAATCCCAGCACTTTGGGAGGCCGAGGTGGGAGAATCACTTGAGCCCAGGAGTTCGAGACCAGCCTGGGCAACATAGTGAGACCGCCTCTACAAAAACTTTTTTTTTTTTTTAATTAGCTGAGTATGGTGGCACACTCCTGTAGTCCTAGATACTCAGGAGGGTGAGTGAGGCAGGAGAATCCCTTGAGCCCAGGAGGTTGAGGCTGCAGTAAGCCACGATCATGCCACTACACTCCAGCCTGGGTAACAGACAAGATCCTGTCTCAAAGAAACAAACAAAACAACAACAATAACAACAACAACAACAAAAAACAAGTTCCCTGCAGCCAAAGGAAGCCCAAGGCACAGACCACATCAGAACTAGAGAATCTACCCATGCTTCTAAACTAATCAATATGTATATAAACTCTGTTGCCCAGACTGGAGTGCAGTGGTGTGATCTCGGCTCACTGCAACCTCCATCTCCTGGGTTCAAGTGATTGTCCTTCCTCAGCCTCCCGAGTAGCTGGGATTACAGGCATGCACCACCACATTTTTGTATTTTTAGTAGAGACGGAGTTTCACCATATTGGCCAGGCTGGTCTCAAACTCCTGAGCTCAACTAATCTGCCCACCTCAGCTTCCCAGAGTGCTGGGATTACAGTCGTGAGCTACTGCGCCCAGCCCACTTCCTCACTTTTACTTACGCTAACCTACTCTAATGTGGCTCGGGTCTCTGGTGACATACTGTGCTAAATCCAGTGAACATTTCATGGGCCATATTCTCCTTGACCTCTCTGATAGCTTGCTCTCCTTGTTTTCCTCTCCCCCTCCCACTGCTCCTTCTCCATCTCCTTCACAGTGGCCTTTTCTTTTTTTGCTTATCCCTAATAAATTGGGTTTCCCAGAGTTCACTTTCCAAGTGTTCTCATCCACTCCCATGGCTTCAGTGGCTACCTGTGTGCACATGATTTTCAAATACCCATGGCCAGCTCCAATCTGAGCTGCACCTCCACTGGGTACACAGCTGCCAGTGGGACATCCCCTCCCACAAACCAGGCCCCACCCCCTGCCATCTGGGTTGCTCATGCCAGAGATATGGGCGTCATCTCCAAGACCCCTTGCCCCTTCTTCTACCCCTCAGCCATCATCCTAGAGCTTTGGCCTTTGTCCACTTTGTCCGTTTCTCCCTATCTCCACCACCATCTCCAGGATTTATGCCTCATGGCTCAGCTTCTCAAACATGCCCTATGCAATCTGTTTCTGGTTTTCTGAACAATATCGAGTTTCGTTACTTCTGGCCCTTTATGCAAGCTTTACAACTCCCCCACCAAGCGCAATTTCCCAGCTTCAGCTATTTCCTCCAGGAAGTATTCTCCAACCAGGCTGAGTTCAGGCTCCTATAACCTCCGTCCTAAGCCCAAACACACTGTGTTGTTATTATCTGCCTATCTGGCTTATTGGAGCTGAGCTCCTTCAGAGCAGAGAAAGGCTTTGCTTACTTGCCACCCCAGCACCCCTCATGGTATCCTAGACAATGAATGTTTGTCAAATGAATAAGGGCTGCTTGAGATAGACCCTTTGCTCTGATGAGATGTAGGCCCTCCCACCTTTCAGCTCCTCATCATACAGAAGAATTTCCTCTGTACTGAATTTCCTTCTGTGCTAGGTGAACTTGGGTGGAGCCCTTCTATTTTCTGGGTCCCCAGTGCCTATAAAGTGGGGAGAATCATTCCTGGTAGCTTACTCTGCCCTGCCTGAAGCCTGGGCTAAAGCTTTGTGGGAGAGAGGGGTTGCCCCAAGCTTCTCCATCCCCTTTTTCATACACACCCCTGTATGGCAACCTGGCTGCTGCTGGGACTAGGAATCAGCAGCATTTGGGGAGACCTCTGCATCCCACTCATATGGGGACACTTGCAGGACAAAGCCTGGGCATAGCAGTCTCCCATTCCCAGCTTAGTCTCTGCTCAGCTTGTGACCTGCTGCTGTGGGCAGCCCCGAAGAGTCCACAACGTCCATACTTACAAAGATGAGCAAATTGAAGAGGATCATTATGGTCTTAATGAAGCTGACGCACTGCATCGTGGCTCCTGGGAAGCAGACATGTGTGAGTTAGGGCCTTGGTTCCCCTGGCCCCACCTGGGCTGGCCCTGGCTTCAGATATTCAGCCAGATATGCCAGACCCCAGGATCCTGAACCCATATCTCACCAAGCTTCTCCTGTACCTGGTCTGACACCACTGACCTTTTCCCAGTTTCTATCCTAACACCCTTACCCCTCTATACTACCCAGGACCTCCACCCGCACCTGACACTCTGAGATCCTAACACCCCAGGTTCCTCCACTTGCACACCCAGCCTGACTCCCACGCTGCAGGTCACTCCATGCCCTTTCCTGGCACCTACATATCCTGTGCTCCTCCCCACACTAACCCCAGACCCTCTCAGAACCCTCACTAGAGCCCCTCCAGCTCCCCAAACCTGTTTCCAGATTGATATTTCTTCACAGGATAATCTCTATCCCTATCCCATTACCTGTTCAGGGCTCTTGGCAGCGAGTTCTGAAAGAGGGAACTGCTGAGGCTCACAAAGGACAGAGCAGCTCCAGGGAGTTGCCACTGAGTGGTCAGGCAGAGGGACGCCTGGCTCTCACACACCACTGCTCACCTGCAGGAAGGGTAGGCGCTTTAAAGCCTCCTTCTGCCCGCCTGCCGGCCCCACCCATGGCCAGTTAGCCTCAACTTGCCCCTGCTGCCCCCTGCTGCCTGGAGACTGATCCCCACAACCACCGCCTCAGCAGGCCTCCGCCTGGCAACACCAGCCCTGGGCAACGCCCCTCCTGATCTCAAGAAGCAGCCCAGGGCTGGGGTAAGTGACTCCCCGGAATGTCTGTGTGCCCTCCACCACAACAGTGCAATGTGCTTCTTACCCTGCACCTGCTGATACACTCATACATACCCTCTGTGCTTATGCTCACATGCACACGCATCTGCCCATGCTGCCATCCATATGTTCACACAGCAAGCACCCAGTTACATACATAAACATGTACTAGTATTCCTGAATGCACTTGAGTGTGTGTGTGTGCGTGCATGCGCACACACGCACACTAAACTCTTTGTGGACTGACTCCCAGCAACTAACAAACAACAGAATAATATCTGACGTATGTACTTACGTATCTCTCTCTCTGTCTGTCATACACACACACGCGCACACATACACACACACACTCCCTCTCTCTCTCTCACTTTCAAGGAAATGACCGAGATTTGGCAGCTTCTGCTCTCTCCTCCGAGTAGCAAATAGTTCCTAATCCTCTTCGCTCCATAAAACCTCACATTCCCCATTTTCCCCTCTCTTTATCTTTGCATCTCCTCTCCCTCCGCATCTTTTTATTTTTCCCCTTCCCAGTCTTCTCTTAGCTCTCTGAGTACACCCCTTCCCTTTCTGCCAGTAGGTGGCACCACGGTCCCATGAAGGAACCACCCCCAGTTCCAAGGCTCCGTGATCCCATCTTTATCATTCCTAGTGGGGCTGCCTGACTGCTTCCTGCTCCAGCACTCCTGATGTAGAGTTGCGGGGAAAAGTCCTGGCTTCCGGGTCATTCAGACCAGGCGCTGGAATCCTGGCTCCGTCGCTTATGAACTGTGTGACCCTGGGGACTTTTTTAGACTTGGTTTTAAACTTCTGTTTGCTGGTCTTCTGTGTAACAATAGTTATGGGCTTTTCAAGTGAGATTTTCTTCCTGCTCTGGAAGGAAGGGACAGTAGGGAATGAGCACAGAACAAGAAGGTCAAAGTGGAGAGAGTCACAGGCAGTGGGGCTACGAGATGGAGGAAATTGAAATTTTTTTTTTTTTTTTTGAGACAGGGTCTTGCTCTGTTGCCCAGGTTGGAGTGTAGTGGCACCATCATGGCTCACTGCAGCCTTAACCTCCTGAGCTCCAATGATCCTCAGCCTCCCAAGTAGCCAGGACCACAGGTATTTGCCACAACGTCCAGTGAATTTTTTTTTTAAACAGACTAGGTCTTGCTGTGCTGTCCAGGCTGGTCTTGAACTGGGCCCAATTGATCCTCTTACCTCAGCCTCCTAAAGTGATGGGATTACAGGCATCAGCCACTGTGCCCAGCTGAGGAAGTGGATTTCTAAGTTTGTTTTGTTTTTATAGTGGAAGAAGGCAGCTGAAGAGACAGAAGAGAGAGGGGCTAATAGTATTACAGACTACACTAATAATACTGATCATATTTTATTTTTTATTTTTATTTTTTTGAGACGGAGTCTCGCTCTGTCGCCCAGGCTGGAGTGCAGTGGCGCAATCTTGGCTCACTGCAAGCTCCGCCTCCCGGGTTCACGCCATTCTCCTACCTCAGCCTCCCGAGTAGCTGGGACTACAGGCGCCCGCCACTGCGCCCGGCTAATTTTTTTCTATTTTTTAGTAGAGACGGGGTTTCACCATGGTCTCGATCTCCTGACCTTGTGATCCACCCGCCCCGGCCTCCCAAAGTGCTGGGATTACAGGTGTGAGCCACCGCGCCCGGCCCTGATCATATTTTAAATGTCTTGCATATATTAAGGCTTTTTTTCCTCTTCACTTTCCACTTTCCACTTCTTTCCACTTCACTTTCCACTTCTCATGAGATAGACTTTCTTATCTCCATTTTTAAATATGGGGAAACAGAAGCACCAAAGGGTCAGGTACTTGCCATGATCACACAGGTTGTAAGTGGCAGAGCCAGGATTCAATCCCAGTTAGTCTGGCACCAGAGCCTACATCTTAACCACCAAGCAGACTGTCTACACTGATGGAATCTCTAAGGAGGCAAGCAAGCCTGGTTTCCATAAAGAGCAAGGGAAGAGGCCTTAGTCTGACCTGAGGAAGAGGAGGAGCAGGGGCAGGTGGGTTTGTAGTTACAGTTGCTAGAAGCTGATGGAAGCAAGGTCATATTCTAAGCCTGAGGATGGCAAGAGTAGAGGCTGGAGAAGGGGATGGGGGAAAGATGAGGTTTGTGAGGGTGGTACTAAGGGTCCTACAGAGTCCTGCAGGAACAGAAAGGAGGGTGAAGCTGGGAAGGGGGCCTTTGAGGAGCAGAGTAACAGGGAAAGGAAGAAGGGACTGAGGAGTGGAAGGAGAAGGAGAAAGTCTATTTTTTTTTTTTTTTTTTTTTTTTTGACGTTGTCTCACTCTGTTGCCCAGGCTGGAATCCAGTGGCACAACCTTGGCTCACTGCAACCTCCGCCTCCCAGTTTGAAGCAATTCTCCTGCCTCAGTCTCCTGAGTAGCTGGGATTACAGGTGCACACCACCACGCCTGGCTAATTTTTGTATTTTTAGTAGAGACAGGGTTTCACCATGTTGGCCAGGCCAGTCTCGAGCTCCTGACCTCAAGTGATCCACCCACCTCAGGCTCCCAAAGTGCTGGAATTACAGGCACGAGCCACCGCTGGCAGCTTTCTCTTTCATTCTCAGGAAGAATCGGGACCAGATTACATTCATCTATGGCCCTGGTGCTCAGCACATATGAAGTTGTTAGTGAACATTTTCTGAATTAATGAGTGCAGAATAATGAGAGTTAAGTGCTCTGGGTTTTGGATCTTGATCATCATGGATTTGCTTCCTGCCTGCCTCTAATTGTGAGACTTCACCTCACTGAGCCTCAGTTTCCTTATACAGTGGATCCTCATTATTCACAGATTCCATACCTATGAATTTGCCTGCTTACTGAAATTTATTTGTCATTCCCAAACCAATACTTGTGGTACTTTTGCAGTCATTAATGGACATGAGCAGAAAGGCAAAAAATTTCAGCCATCCAACACACATATTTCCAGCTGAGGTCTGTTGAACAATAAGACTCTCCGTCTTCTTATTTCAGCTTTCATAGATAAACAAATGTGATTTTTGGTGGTCTATTTAGTGCCGTGTATTCTCACATTTTTTGGTGTTTTTTGTTGGTGATTTTACTGTCTCAAATGGTCCCCAGTTGCAGTGCTGAAGTGCTTGCTAGTGTTTCTAAGTGCAAGAAGGCTGTGATGTGCCTTATAGGGGAAATACGTGCTTTAGATAAGTTTCATTCAGGCACAAAGTATAATGCTGTTGGCCGTGAGTTCAATGTCAGTGACTTAGCGCTATATATATATATATATAATTTTTTTTTTTTTTTTGAGACAGAGTTTCACTCTTGTTGCCCAGGCTGGAGTGCAATGGTGCAATCTGCGCTCACTGCAATCTCCACCTCCTGAGTTCAAGCTATTCTCCTGCCTCAGCCTCCCGAGTAGCTAGAACTACAGACACCTGCCACCACACCCAGCTAATTTTTGTATTTTTAGTAGAGACGGGGTTTTGCCATGTTGACCAGGCTGGCCTTGAATTTCTGACCTCAGGTGATCTGCCCACCTTGGCCTTCCAAAGTGCTGGGATTACAGGCATGAGCCACTATGCCCAGCCAACAATGTGTATTAAATAACGTGTCTCCACACATAAAATCAGGTTATATATATAGATCAGTTGACAAAAATATTGTGACCAGAGGGTTTCAGGAACCTAACCTCGCATTTACCCTTTGTTCAGTATTTACTGTTTGTGGTGACTTTATAGAACATTACTGGGAATAATGAGAATTGACTGTATATAAATAGGTACAATAGTGGCATATCCTTAAAAGTAGCTGTGAGATTAAATGAGATAACGTTGGTAAAGTGCTTAGCACAGTGTCTGGCACATAGTAAGGGCTCAAAAAACATTGTTAATATTGTTACTATATGGATACGTGAGAAAGTGAGGAAGTGAGTTCCCCCTCTAGAGCCTCTTTCCCAGGGGGCCAAAGTGAGGCTGTCTGGGTGTTGGGCTGGCTTTTAGGCCAGACCCAATAGAGAAGATTGTGAAGGAGCCTGACCCATGAGGAGGGGTCAGGGCCCACGACTTGTAATAAAGGGCCCTGCCCTTATGCAGACTTTATATGTCATAGAGGCCTCAGCTACCCTGGCCACCAGCATCCCCCAGGCACAGTGCAGAAGCTCCCTGTGCCCATGGGGCCATCTCGGCTTGTCCGTGGCCCTCGGCCCCAGGGCATGCGTTCCCCCTACCGCAGACCAGGTATGGGCTGGCCCAGGCCCCGGTTTCCCAGGATGTTCAAGTGTAGCCGCAGAAGATACCAGCAGGGTGTCCAAGGTCGAACTGCCAGCAGGGCAGCCACCAATCCTGCCACCATGGCCATGGGTATCAACAACACCCACACTGACACTACCATAGTGTGGATCTTCCCACCTCAAGGTTAGCCAGGGGGCCTGTGAGCCAGGGTGGGGTTTTAAAAAACAGAGCCACTAGGCTGGGCACGGTGGCTCACGCCTGCAATCCCAGCACTTTGGGAGGCTGAGGCGGGCAGATCACAAGGTCAGAAGATGGAGACTATCCTGGCTAACACAGTGAAATCCCATCTGCACTAAAAATACAAAGAAATTTAGCCAGGTGTGGTGGCACGTGCCTGTAGTCCCAGCTACTTGGGAGGCTGAGGCAGGAGAATCGCTTGAACCCGGGAGGCAGAGGTTGCAACGAGGCAAGATTGCACCACTGCACTCCAGCCTGGGCAACAGAGTGAGACTCTGTCTCAAAAAACAAACAAACAAACAAACAGACCCAGAGCCACTGAAGATTTCCCTACCTGGTTCTGTTTAGGCACTCCAAAGGATGATCTCTATGAAATACCACCCCTACATGTATGGTGGACTCTTGATGGCAGGCACCCCAAAGTGCTGGCAGCCTTAATGGAGGATGGATTGGCTGGAAGCAGAGGGTTTGGGAAGGGGCTAAATCCAAGGGGCAGGGAACTTCCAGAACTGCTGCTTTCCTCACACTCTTCCCTCTCCTTCCTCTCCTCAGTTCTCAGACATCTCAGGCAACCTGGGATTTTTCTGATCCTCTAGAAGTGCCCAGAAGCTAGCACAGAAGCCTGGCTTGCCCTGGACCTGCATCTCCTAGGGGCCGTGTGGGTGGTGAACAACAAATACAATCATTCTGCTCAAACTGCCTTATTCCTCACGCACGGAGGTGTTAACCAGCTGACTATGCAGGGTGTAAGGGGAGGGTTAGGGCTGAATACTTACAGGGAAAAGCTTCAGTGACCACAGCAGGGATCATAGTTAAGACAGTAGGAGGACAGGACAAGGTCAGCAACATAGACCATCTTTGGTCTCAGCTCTTGATCTGCCCCATGAAGTAGGGGCTCTCTTGCCTCACGCTCCTAACTGCACAAGGAGAAGGGTCTCTATAAACATCTTAGAAGGTATTGGGAGGCACAGATCAGAGACGGATAGGCTGGAAGACTGAACCCTCAGAGTACACAAGTATGAGGTGGATGTGAGGTGGTTGTGCCTCTGTGTGCCTGTGATGGTCAGCGTGGAGGTGGAGCTGCTGGTGTATGTGTCTGAGGCCGGGAGAATGGGAATATAAGCAGATGTGGCTGAATGTGCCTTTGTGATTGAATGTGCCTCTGTGACTGACTGTGAGTGTCAAGGAGTGTTTGTGAGGGTATGGTTGTGCCGGAGAGGACATCAGCCCTGGTAAGAAAAATGAAGGTCAGGAGGGGGATGGGGAACAGCTTAAAGGAGGAGAATGTGGAGAAGGGTGAGATTCTGAGAAAGGCATACTACCTTCAGCCCTTCAACCATTCTCTGAGGTCAGTGTTTTCCAGAACTGGCAGTTGAGCTGGGGTGCTTAGGGGTGGGGCAAGACTGAGTTTGAGCCCAGAAAGTAGGGAGGGTGCTAAGCTCTCTGGCCTGGGGATTTTCCATTTGGATTTCTGAGTGTGTGCTCATGTGTCACTGGCTGTAACCGGATTTCTGTGGGGTTGTGTCTTAGTAGCTGGGAACGTTGTGTGGGACTCTGTCTCTAATATGTTGCATTATGCATGGGTTAATGTGTGTCGCACCAGTCCGAGATCTGGCTCCATTTCCAGGCCTACCTTCCCAGGGGGCTAGGGAAGGGAGTGAACCCTGAGACTTTCGGTGGCCTGGCGCCCTGGGGTTCAGGAAGCCTGGCTAATGTCCTTTGCTGCCTGTGAAGGGAAAGTGAATTGTGCCTATGTCTGTCTACCCCAACTCTTGCCAGAGACTGGGACCCTGAGGGGGGTTGAGGTAGAAAATTCACTGACACACCATGCCCAGACAGTGCTGGGCTCCTCAGGGTATGGGATGGGGATGGCTGGACATCAGACAAACCTAGAAGGTGCTTGGGCCATGCTCAAGGGCCCAAGAGGGGCCATACATATAAAGATAATTGACACAGTTCACAAACACATGCAGACATGTGAATATAAGTGAACTCATAGACACACACTGCAACAAACGCACACATGCATGCAAGCACATACTATAAGCAGATATACGCAGACACAAATGCATAGATCCCCACACGACGTATGTAACAACACATATGCATGCCTCTAAATGAACACACACACACAGAAATATGCATGCACCCAGACACAAGCACACAAGCATCCAAATGCAGACACATGCCTTCACACTCATGCAAACCCAGGCACACACAGACATACACGCATGCAGACACACTCACCAGATTTCCCTGCCCCTGCGGCCCTGGGACCCAGAAGCCTCCCTGCCCTACATGAGAGTGTATAATATATGTGTGTGCATGCACTCATGCCCACGCTTATGTCTATGTGTATCTGTGTCTGTGAGAGTGTGTGTTTGTGCTCGAGTGTGTGTATGATGGGGGTGCTAAGCTGTGGGAACCAGATGACATCATCTCTTCCAGCTATTTTTAGCTGTATCTGCAATGATGTCTCCTTCACTGCCCCTCCCCCTTCAGGTTCCTAATTCTTCTCCCCATCTAGGCTCCCAGAGGCAGCAGCAGCCAGAGGGCATCCACCACCTCAGTTTAGGTGACTTCCCGGATGACTGGGTGCCGCCCACTCTCTCCCACCCTGCCAGAGTTCCCTGGAGGCTGAGAACACCAGGGTCTCAGGCTGGAAGGGCCTGAGTTAGCTGAGCTGACCTAGATGGTCTCCACCCCTTGGGGTGCCTCTGCTTCTGCTTTTCAATCTGCAACTCTGTGTCAGTCAACAGTGTCTGCTATGTGCCAGGGATGGTGCTAAATTCTGGAGATACAGCAGTGAGCAAGGCAGTGGGAGTTCTTTCCCAGAGCAGTTATAGCTCAGTGAGAGACATTACACAGATTATACAAGCTCTTCTTTAAATTGTGAGGAGGGCTCTGAGCACTGGTAACAGGGGCTCCTAGTCTGAGATGATGTTCTCTGCCTCTCTCTGTTCTTCCTTCTCCCATAAGTAGGATAACCTGAGGAAACCAGAGGGAATACACCCCTTACCTTGCACCCCTCATCCTAACAACCATATCTCCAGAATTCCACAGAGCAGCGCTTCCTTCTCACATCCTAGACTGTGGTCCCAACATGGCACTAACCCACCATCCAACTAACTGGTGGTCCATGACATTCATATCTCCTTTTTTTTTTTTTTTTTTTGAGACGGAGTCTCGCTCTGTCGCCCAGGCTGGAGTGCAGTGGCCGGATCTCAGTTCACTGCAAGCTCTGCCTCCCAGGTTTACGCCATTCTCCTGCCTCAGCCTCCCGAGTAGCTGGGACTACAGGCGCCCGCCACCTCACCCGGCTAGTTTTTTTGTATTTTTTAGTAGAGATGGGGTTTCACCGTGTTAGCCAGGATGGTCTCGATCTCCTGACCTCATGATCCGCCCATCTGGGCCTCCCAAAGTGCTGGGATTACAGGCTTGAGCCACCGCGCCTGGCCTCTCCTTTTTCTTTGTTTCTTTCTTTCTCTTTTCTTTTTTCTTTTTCTTTCTTTTTTTTCTTTTTTTTTTTTTTGAGACAGAGTTTGGCTCTGTTGCCCAGGATGGAGTGCAGTGGCGCAATCTCAGCTCACAGCAGCCGTCTTCTCCCAGAGTCAAGTGATTCTCATGCCTCAGCCTCCCTAGTAGTTGGGACTACAGGTGTGTGCCACCAAGCCTGGCTAATTTTTGTATTTTTAGTAGAGATGGGGTTTTGCCATGTGGGCTAGGCTGGTCTCGAACTCCTGGCCTCAAGTGATCCACCTACCTCAGTCTTCCAGAGTGCAGGGATTACAGGCATGAGCCACCCAGCTCAACTCTTCCCCTGCCTTCTTTTTAGGGACAGGGTCTCGCTCTGTCACTCATACTGGAATGCAGTGGCCTGACCTTGGCCCATTGCAGCCTCAATCTTCTTGGCACAATCTATCCTCCCACCTCAGTCTCACAAGTAGCTGGTACTATAGGTGCAGGCTACCATGCCTGGATAATTTAAACTTTTTTTTTTTTTTGTAGAAACATGTTCTCCCAGCTACTCAAGAGGCTGAAGCATGAGAATTGCTTAAACCTGGGAGGTGGATGTTGCAGCCGAGATCATGCTACTGCACTCCAACTCTTGGGTTCAAGTGATCCTCCCTCCTCAGCCTCCCAAAATGTTGGGATTACAGACATGAGCTACTGCTTGGCCCCCCCACCTCACTTCTCTTTGAAATATTCCTGTAGTCAGTCCCTGGGAGGCAGGCCACTATTCCCCATCTATAGATGAGAAAACCAAGGCTCAGAGATGGGGAGCTCTGGACCACACCTCACAGTGCCTGGGGAGCAGCCCAGGGGAGATGGCAGGCAGGTGGAGAAGGAAGTGGTGGCGCACTGGGACAGTTGGCACAGGTACAGAAGGAGCAGGCCAGGCCAAGGAATCAGGAGGTGAGGGGGAGGAGGACGATGGCCTGAGGGTTCATGCCAGGAGGAGGGCTTCCCGCTCCAACCAGCCTCAGGCAGTCACTGGAAAATCGGGTTTGGCAGCTTCAGCCATGTGCTGCAGGACTGGAAGAAGGTCCAGGCTGCTCCTGGGAGGCAACCTAGCGTGGGCTCTTCCTCTAGCCCTGAGTTTCACCACCTGGCTAGTTGGGGGAGTATTACTTTATAATTCTGGGGCCCTTTGGACTGTGAAGGGACCAGCTCTGGGCTAGAGGCAGGAGCCCGGAGCTTCGAGCCCGGAGCTTCAGTCCCGGTTCTGCCCAAGCCCTGATCTGACCCTTGGAATGTCCTGGCCCCTCTCTGCTCTAGAGAAATAGTTTCCCCAGACCCCAACTCCTGCCCCCCAGATTTTTCTGGGAGTCTGACTCAGGCACAGGAACACAGGGTCAATGGGTAAGGGCACGAACAGACAGCTCCTGGGGCGCCAGGCTGGAGGTCGCTTGTCACTAACAGGTCAATGGCCGGAAGCCCAGCTCCAACCCCACAATGCAATACCGGTCACCCCACCCTTACCAGTGCCCTCACCCACACCCCCACTTCCAGCCTCTGTTCCTTCCTCACCTCTGGGGAAGGCTGCAGGGCTCCCTAGGGAATTTCCCCTGGTTCCTCCACTGGCGCTCTGCCCAATGCTTAACCCTCCTTCCCACACCTATCCATTCAGCCAGGCCAGTCTCCGACAAAACTTTCTCTCCCTGGACCCTGGGGCAGGGCAAGGAGGGAAGGAAGCTGAGTGGAAGGCCTGCAAAGGAGACTGCTTTTCCTGCTGCCCTCAGGTACTGAAGCCCAAGTAAGAGTTTTTAGGACAGAGGGAGTAGACTGAGTGTTGGGCCCTAGGACTGGGCTTCCCTGGGTACTATCCCACCCCCTGAGCCTCGGGAGAGGTGGCAATGACCTTCCTCTGCACCAGTGTGGCCAGAGAAGAAAGCCTGGAGCTGAGACTTGCAAATTCTAGAAAACAAACACAAAACCAAGGCCAAGAGAGCATTGGCTACTATTACCAACAAAATTCATTAAACACAATTTTTAAAAATCATGAAATTCTAGATTCATGGAGTTCACAGTTATGGAATCTTAGCATCACAGAATTCTAGCATGGTAAAATCTGGGTTACAGAAACTTAGAAATTCAGAATTGTGGCATTACTGAGTTCCAGATGACAAAATTAGAATATCCTTGAAATGGACATCTTGAGAAATCAATTAATAAAGCCCTTACATTCAGATGGCTGTCTAAACTAGAGGATTTCCTGCTGGGGATGGGCAAAGGTGTCCGCACATGAACTCTGAGGGGAGGTAAGGAGCCTGGGACACATGAGCTTAAACCAGGGAGGGCCAGGCGCTGTGACTCACACCTGTAATCCCAGCACTTTGGGAGGCTGAGGCGGGCAGATCACCTGAGGTCAGGAGTTTGAGACCAGCCTGGCCAACATGGTGAAACTCCGTCTCTACTGAAAATACAAAAATTAGCCGGGCGTGGTGCCTATAATCCCAGCTACTCGGGAGGCTGAGACAAGAGAATCGCTTGAACCTGGGAGGCAGAGGTTGCAGTGAGCCGAGATTGTGCCACTGCACTCCAGCCTGGTGGACAAGAGCTAGACTTTGTCTCAAGCAAACAAACAAACAAACAAACAAACAAAAACCAAACCAGGCAGAAGACAGACTTTGTCCATGAGAACACATTTCTGGTTCCTGAAGATGAGGGGCAGGGGGCAGCAGGTGGGGATAGAGAAAGCAGAACTATACAAACAAAGACAACATAACCTAAAGAAAGAATGATCAAGTAGCATAATATGCTGACCCCAGCATCTCCAGCTTCCCCATAACTGGGGTTACCATCAGCCCAGGATATTTCTTTCCAAAGGTTAATAAGACTCCTTATCATATTGGAATGGCAACTACCCATGTCTGGCTATCTTTTTTGGGAAGAAAGGTACTGAACAGAAAATACTCCATGCTTTTCTCAGGGTGGCTGGGAGGAATAGACTGCCTTCAAAGGTGCTAAGCCCTGAGCCACATGATGCACAGCAAAGTCACTCCATGTGGTGGGGTTCAGAGCTCCCAGCAAGGCCCTGATAGCGAAGCCTGTGGAGAGCACCTGGGTGGGGTGGTGCCCATCTCTGTAGAAGGAGCCAATCTGGAGGTAAAATTTGTATGGGGACCCTTGTCCAATCTTTGGGGCTGGTTATTCAGCAAACAACAAAGGTATTTGCCTAGAATTTCTGGGAAACTACTGCAAACTCAGGAACCCAGAAGGAGCAGTTCCAAAGAGAGGCAAATGCCAGGCCCTGCTGGGCATGGGAAATGGGGCAATGTCAGCTGAAGATCTTCTTGCTCAGCTGCCTGTCCTTGGATCCAGCTCAATACCTCAGCCCTGACCTCTACTCACACGCCCATTTGCCTCCCTCTCCTTGCTTGCCTGCTGTTCTACCTACTTATACCTGCTGTATGACCTTTGGCAAGTTCTATCCCATCTCTGGGCCTCAAATCTCCTTTGCTGTCTTTTGAAGTCTATAACTGGGTTTAAATGCAGCTTTTAGGATTGCATATTCTTGCTTTTGTCCAGAGAAGTTTTAGCTTCAGGTTATCTCCATTCCCAGCTTCCAGAAAAAGTATCAGGCAGCTTCAGGGGAGAATGCAGGGAATAGGGAATAAAAATAATGCCCACATTTGATATCCTAAATTTGTCAATGCCTATGATGGGTGTTTTCATAAATCTTATGCCCACAACCACCACTCTGTGTGTATAAATCATTGCTCCCATTTTATAGATTAAGGAACAGAGGTCCAGGAGGGTAGATAAGATGCCTAAGATCATCCAGCTAGGGAGTAACAGAACTGGAATCTCAACTAAGTCTGTCTGAATCTAAGGGCTGTGGTTTCAAATTAGCATTACTCCATGAGGCTTCAATAGGTAAAACGTGAGTCCATGGATGACAGTTTCAGGAAGAAGCAGTCCATGCAACCCTGAGAGGCAGTGAGTTCCATTCATAAGTGTACAATAGGGGCTGACAGCTTCTCACGCTGTGAAAAAAGCTGAACCAAGGTTCCTTCTATTTGGGAACTCTGGGTAGTCTCAGCTGAGATTGGAGATAGCTGGACTGAATTGGGGGTGAGGAGGTTGGAGTGCAGAGTGGGGTGGTCCTGAACTGGTCTTCAGGGAGTTGAGGGTGAGGGGCTATGCCACTGTTCCTGGAGACAATGTGTTGAGGAGGGAGTGTAAAGGGGGCTTCTTCACTTTCTGGGATGGGCCAGTTCCCCCTCACCACCATCCCCAGCTGGAGCTGGTTGTCAGGCGTCCAGAGCCAGGGGCAGGGGGACTTTCCAGCTGGGATAGCATCATGATGTGTTGACACCCGATTCATTGCCTTGAGGTTCCCAGCAATCTTGCACAATTGCCTCAGTTAACTGATCCAAGGGAGGTGGGAGGATTTCAGATCCCCTGATTCCAGCCCGGCCTTGCCCTGCCCAAGGTTGGGTTATGCTAAGGAGGCTAGGCAATTCAGCCACTGACCGATAGGGTCACTGGCTCATAGCGTCGGGGATAGAGGCAGCCCTGGGGGTCATCTCATTTAGCTCCCTCACTGGAAGGGTGAAGAAGGAGTCTGAGGTCCAGAGAGGGAATAGGTCCTGCCAAGGGTTACACAGAACCACTGCTGTCCCCAACACTCCCCTTGGCACCGATGACACAGAACTGAATGAGTCCTGGTCCTTGTTCTTGAGAGCTTGCAGCCTAATGGAGAAAACAGATTTAGCAGACACACCAAGAAAAATGTCAGGACTAAAAGAGAGGCTCAGACTTTGTACACTAAGAGCTTAGAGAAGTAGGAACACAGACCCCCTAGAGGCTCCACAGAAGATGCCATAGGTAGCTTTTTTAAAAATTTAATTTAGTTTAATTTATCGATTTTTTTGAAATGGAGTCTTGCTCTGTCGCCCAAATCAGAGTGCAATGGTGTGATCTAGGCTTACTGCAACCTCTGCCTCCCAGGTTTAAGTGCATGCCTCAGCCTCCGAAGTAACTGAGATTACAAGCATGCGCCACCACACCCAGGTAATTTTTGTACTTTTAATAGAGGCGGGGTTTCACCATGTTGGCCAGGCTGGCCTCAAACTCCTAATTTCAAGTGACCTGCTGGCCTCAGCCTCCCAAAGTGCTGGGATTACAAGCATGAGTCACTGCACCCGGCTATAGGTAGTTTTTAAACTGGGCTTAAAGAATGGGCAAAATTTTAGCTAATGCAAAGTGGAAAAAACTTTCCTGATTGAGAAATGGCATGAGTGGAAGCGCAGAGCGGGCACTGATTGGCTGTGTGAGATGACTGAAGGGCAGTAGTATAGCCAGGGTCAGGACTTGAGGTCAGGATGCCTGTGCTCTGTGAGCACACAGTAGTCACCAAGGTGCAGGCCTCAGGGATATGGGGACCCCAGAAGCAGCAGGTAGGGGGAACCTGATGAGACTACAGCTGGGAGATTCTTAACAGTAGAGGTGGGGGCTGTTAGACTCACCACCTCCAGGCTGGCAGTTTCCTTTAATCCAAGACACACACATACTTGTACACAAAGCCTTTACCCTTATCTCCCTCCACGAGAACCCAGGCCCCCCCCTTGAGATCTGGCCTACAGGAGGAGGTTGCTCCTCACCCCGCTAGCTGCCTCTCCACCCAGGTTTCAGGGCCCGGTGCACACCCGCTTCGTGCAGTAGCTTCCTCCCCACTGCCCCATTTCCCCTCTCCCTACACCCTCGTCTCTGGACCAGGAAGGAATGGGGGCATCCAGAGCTTCGGAGCTTTGGCAGCAGCTAGCCTTCTTGCGGCTGCTGTGATGCAAATCCGCTCCGGATTTATTCGCGGGGCGTTCTTTCCGTAGAGCGAGGCGCACCCGGCGCCAGCGCTTGGCTGGAAGTGCCTTTCCTGGCCCTGACCCAAGGGCGCCAGGGCCCGGAACTGGGGGTGCCTTCCCCACTAAGTCCCGCAACTAGGGTCCTGGGCGCGCGGGTGGGAGCGAAGCGGGGAGTCGCGGGGTGGGACTATAATTAACCGCGCCGGGCGCTTGCTCAGGAAAAGGAAGCCAAGATCTTGAAGGACCTCCCGAGTCTGGTTGAACGCAGCTAGAAGTGCGGGGGCTGGGAAGCTCCTTAAACAGGCTGGACCCTGGTCTCGAGGTCTGAGCCTGGGTTCTGGTAAAGAAAATTTGAAGGTTTGTGGCTGGCGAGCATGTTTAAGGTTGGAGGCGTGGGGTGGAGGATGCAGAATCCACGTCCCCTATCCGGAAAGCGGCCCCATTGTCTTGCTTGTCCGTGTCTAAACGCAGTTTGGACACCAAGAGCGAATTCGACCGATCACTGTTCTCATCCTCGAGGGACCAGGAAGCCAAGCGGGCTCACCAGCAGTTACTACTCAAGGGCCTGAGAGCCTGAGGCTTCTGGGGACCGGAAGGAGGGGCGGGGGAGGGCATGCCGAACTAGGGGTGTGCTGTGTGCTTCCAGAGGCTTCAGCTTCAGGAAAGAGAACTGCAGTTTGTGGTGTAAAAAGCTTATATGACCTGGCCAGGCGTGGTGGCTTACGCCTCCCAGCACTTTGGGAGGCAGTGGCAGGCAGATTACTTGAGGCCAGGCGTTGGAGACCAGCCTGACCAACATGGTGAAACCCCGTCTTTACTAAAAATACAAACATTAGCCAGGTGTGGAGGCTCACACCTGCGTAATCCCAACTACTCGGGTGGCTGAAGCACAAGAATCTCTTGAACCTGGGAGGCTGAGGTTGCAGTGAGCTAAGATAATGTCACTACAATCCAGCCTGGGTGACAGAGCAAGACTCTGTCTCAGAAAAAAGAAAAGAAAAGAAAAAAAGCCTATAAGCATAGGAATAGACAGATGGTATTATTGAGTGCCTATGCATACCAGACAATGGGTGTTCACCAAACTGACCAAAAAGAGTGCTTCTTATTTTTCCTTGGTACCTTCATAATAAGAAAAGGACAATGAAGCTGTTTAAATTAAAAATAAACAAATAAATAGACCTGGGTTTCAACACTGCTGAGCCACTTACTGTTTGGCCCTGGAAAATTTGCTTCAACTTCTCCAAGCCTCAGTTTTCTTATCTGTAAAATAAGTATAATAGAGGCTGGGCGCGGTGGCTCACGCTTGTAATCCCAGCACTTTGAGAGGCTGAGGAGGGCGAATCACCTGAGGTCGGGAGTTCGAGACCAGCCTGACCAACATGGAGAAACCTCTTCTCTACTAAAAACACAAAATTAGCCGGGCGTGGTGGCGGGTGCCTGTGATCCCAGCTACTCAGGAGGCTGAGGCAGGAGAATTGCTTGAACCCAGGAGGCAGAGGTTGCAGTGAGCCAAGATTGTGCCATTGCATTCCAGCCTGGGTGACAAGAGCGAAACTCTCTCTCAAAAAAAAGGAGAAGGAGAAGAAAAGATGACAACGATGACCTAGGTGTTGTGAGGATTGAGTTAAGGCATCAGAGGTGTTTGAATAGTGCTCCCTAAATGGCAGTAGTAAGAACACTTAGCCTAGTTTGGGGATATGTGTGGCGAACCGGGGAGCAAAAAGTCTTCTGGAAGGGTAGAAATCTGAGCAGAATCTCAAAATATGAGTAGGAGCTGGTCTGGGGAAACAAAGGGAGGAAGTTACTCGGGAGGCTGAGATGGGAAGATTACTTGAGACCTCTCTGGGCAACATAGTGAGATCTTGTCTCTAAAAAAAAGTAGAAAACTTAGTCGGGCATAGTGATGCATCTGTAGTCCCAGCTACTCGGGAGGCTCAGGCAGGAGGATCCTGTGAACCCAGGAGTTTGAGGTTGCAATGAGCTATGATCATGCCGCTGCACTCCAGCCTGGAACACACAGTGAGACCCCCATCTCAAAAAAAGGGAGGGGGGAGGGGGGAGGAAGAGAAGGATGTTAATGACAGAGGGAATAGCATAAGCAAAACCAGGTAGGTAAGACTCAGAACAGAAAATCTGGGGAAATTACAGGTGTAAGACAGGAACTAGAAAGAGATGAGGTTAGAAAGGTAAGCAGGGATGAGACTGGGGCAAGGTAGGGGGCTTGGAGTTATTAAGGCCAGTTTTTTGTTGTTGTTGAAATAGAGTTTCACTCTTGTTTCCCAGGCTGGAGTGCAATGGCGCGATCTCGGCTTACTGCAACCTCCGCCTCCCGGGTTCAAGCGATTCTCCTGTTGAGGCTAGTTTTTATCCCGAGAGCCCTTGAGGGGTTTTCAGCAGAAGCAGGAGATAGGCTCCCTGTGGGGCAGTGGGGAGTCAAGGAAACCTGTGAGGAGGAGGCTGTGGCAATGCCTCAGGGGAGGGGGATAATGGCATGAACCACAGTGTTGGCCCTGGGATGGAAAGAAATGGATGGAGCCGAGAGGTACAAGTGACAGGACTTGGTGATGAATTGAATGGGAAACATAAATGAAAGGGAGGTTTGAGGATGATATCCTAATTTCCAGCTTGGGTCCTGGGTGGTGCTATTCAGTGAGACAGGGAGCAGGAAGAATAACATATCTGGGAGGAGACCAAGTTCAGTTTTGGACGTGCCTATGACCACACCCCTAGATAGATCCTCAATAATTGGAGTCCTGTAATCCTACCTGTTAACCACTCGTCCAGAAGATGGGAGAGGTATCATTAGTCAGGGCTGGTTGTTTGTTCCCTGGCTGTCGCTCGTTGGAGATCTGACTGGTGAGGCCATAGAGGTAGGGGATGCCACTGCTACCACTGGGTCGGGCCTAGTGAGTCTCCCTTTGTGGCCTGATCAGCCAGGCAGTTTCTCTGGGCACAATCATGTTATATGAGCTCAAGGATTGGGTTGTCAGACTGTTCCCAAAGAGAATTCAAGGAGGGGGACAGTGCTCTGTGCTGTGGAGATTACCGTCTCTATTTTACAGCTGAAGAAACTAAGGCTCAGGAATTGAGTGGCAGAGCCAGGAGGTGAATGAAGGTCTGCGTGATGTCGTCTTACAGTACGAGCTGCCACATATCAATGGTGACATCTGCTCTAAGAGGGCATGGAAAGCACCAGGGCCATGGTTCCTTGGGGTAGGAATGCCATTTGGGGAGTAGGGAGTATCAGGAAGGAGACAGGGACAGTTTCCTGGAGGTGGTACCATTTGTGTTGTCCTGGAAGCATCATCTTGTTTTCTGTTTCTCTAGCTAGCAATCATTGACAATCATTTGTTGCCTGCAGTGAGGGAGACCTTGTTGTCTGAAGGGGCTCTAGGCAGAATGTGTCCTTGGACCTCAAATTGGCAAGCTGGAATTCCTGCAGACAGCTCCCATATGCAAGCCTGACATGGGGGCGCTTCTACCTCAGTCTCTGGCATTGGTCAGCTGGGGCATCCCTTTTGCACTGGTACTTCATTGGCAGCTGGAAACCCAGCTGTCTATTCATTTTCATATCAGGGTCAGCACAAGTTTATGTTGTGTTTTCAGGTTTTATTTTACTTAAAAAAAAAAGCATCATGTAATACAGTGATAGATTCTGTCCAAAGAAGGACTGGCGATTATGAGAAAAACTTTCTGTGGATAATTGAGGGAAGGTTTTAAGACATAAAAGAAATGTCAATAACCTTCATCATCATCCATCAAGCATTTTCCCTCAGGTGTCTGAAAGGCTGAAGCAGCCTAATGTGGTATAAAGGAGTGGCCATATTCTTCATAGGTAAGAACAGGTGACTTCTCAAATAATGTTTAACTAATGTTTGTTCATTGTAGAAAACTTAAAAATACAGGCAAATAAAAAGAAAAAATATATAAGGTATCCTTTAAGAAATAAACAGTGTGGTCGGGCGTGGTGGCTGGTGCCTGTAGTCCCAGCACTTTGGAAAGCCGAGGTGGGTGGATCACTTGAGGTCAAGAGTTTAAGACTAGCCTAACTAACATGGTGAAACCTCATCTCTACTAAAAATACAAAATATTAGCCGGGCGTGGAGGCGCATGCCTGTAGTCCCAGCTACTCCAGAGGCTGAGGCAGGAGAATCACTTGAACCTAGAAGGCAGAGGTTGCAGTGAACTGAAATCATGCCATCCATTGCACTACAGCCTGGGTGACAGAGCGAGACTTTGTCTCAGAAAAAAGAAAGAAAAAGAAAAAGAAATAAACACTGCTCGGCCAAGCGCAGTGACTCATGACTGTAATCCCAACACTTTGGGAGGCCAAGGCAGGCAGATCATGAGGTCAGGAGTTTGAGGCCAGCCTGGCCAACATGGTGAAACGCCGTCTCTACTAAAAATACAAAAATTAGCCAGGCAGAGGTTGCAGTGAGTCGAAATTGTGCTACTGTACTCCAGCCTGGGCGACAGAGCAAGACTGTCTTGGAAAAAAAATAATAAATAAATAAATACTGCTCTCACTTTTTATATATGGAAATCAGAGTATCATGTATTTTTAAATTTTGGGGTATATGTGGTTTTCTTTTACATGACTAATATTATACCACATAGACAGTTTTGTATGTTGCTTTATTTATTTATTTATTTGAGATGGAGTCTCACTCTGTCACCCAGGCTGGAGTGCAATGAGGCGATCTCAGCTCACTGCAACCTCTGCTTCCTGGGCTCAAGTGATCCTCCTGAGTAGCAGAAAATACAGGCACACACCATCACTCCCAGCTAATTTTTGTATTTTTTTGTAGAGATGGGGTTTTGCCATGTTGTCCAGGCTGGTCTCTAACTCCTGGGCTCAAGCGGTCCCCTACCTGGGCCTCCCAGAGTGCTGGGATTACAGGCATGAGCCACCCCACTCAAGCCACCATGCTCTGCCTATTTTACCAAACTCTTATCCTTAAATGTATAAATTGTTTCTAATTTTTGCTATTCTGAAAATACTATGAAGAAAATCTTTATGCATAAATCTTTGTCGATATTTTGGCTTACATTCTTTCCTTCTTTTTCTGAAATTGGGTCTTGTTCTGAAATTGGGTCTTGTTCTGTTGCCCAGACAGGAGTGCAGTGGCTATTCACAGGTTAAGTCATAGCACATTATAGCCTCGAACTCTTGAGCTCCAGCGATCCTCCTGGCTCAGCCTCCTGAGTAACTGGGGCTGTAGGTGCGTGACACCATGCCTGGCTTGGATTATTTTCTTACAATTTTTTTGAAAGTGGAATTACTGGGTCAGAGGATCAAAATATTTTTAAGGATCTTGACATATATTGCCAAAATGCTTTCCAGAAAGGTTGTGCCAATTACATGCCATCACCCTGATATTAATGTGCCTGTCTTATGACATAGCACTGAGTATTAACATTTTAAAAATCCTTGGCTGGGGCCAGGCATGGTGGCTCATGCCTGTAATCCCAGCACTTTGGGAGGCCACGATGGGCAGATCACGAGGTCAGGAGATCGAGACCATCCTGGCAAACACGGTGAAACCCCGACTCTATTAAAAATACAAAAAAATTAGCCCGGCGTGGTGGTGGGCGCCTGTAGTCCCAGCTACTCAGGAGGCTGAGGCAGGAGAATGGTGTGAACCCGGGAGGCGGAGCTTGCAGTGAGCCGAGATCGCGCCACTGCACTCTAGCCTGGGCGACAGAGCCAGACTCTGTCTCAACAAAAAAAAAAAAAAAAAAAAGAAAAAAATCCTTGGCTGTGTGCAGTGACTCATGCTTGTAATCTCAGCACTTTGGGAGGCCAAGGCAAGAGGATCACTTGAGGCCAGGAATTTGAGAACAGCCTGGGCAACATAGTGAGACACTGTCTCTACCAAAAAAAAAAAAAAAAAGCTAGTGTGGTGATACATGCCTGTAGTTCCAGCTACTAAGGGAGGCTGAGGTTGGGGGATCATTTGAACCCAGGAGTTCAAGCCTGCAGTGAGCTATGATTGTACCACTGTACTCTGAGTGACAGAGTGAGATTCTGACTTAAAAAAAAAAAAAATCCTAGGCCGGGCGCGGTGGCTCAAGCCTGTAATCCCAGTACTTTGGGAGGCCGAGACGGATGGATCACGAGGTCAGGAGATCGAGACCATCCTGGCTAACACGGTGAAACCCCGTCTCTACTAAAAAAAAATACAAAAAACTAGCCAGGTGAGGTGGCGGGCACCTGTAGTCCCAGCTACTCGGGAGGCTGAGGCAGGAGAATGGCATAAACCCAGGAGGCGGAGCTTGCAGTGAGCTGAGATCTGGCCACTGCACTCCAGCCTGGGCGACAGAGCGAGACTCCGTCTCAAAAAAAAAAAAAAAAAAATCCTTGCAAATTTGATAAATGAATCATTGCTTTTTGGGTGTTCAGTAGTTTATTGGAGGACCAAGAGGCATAGTTTCATCAGGTCAATGATGTGGTCCAATCTGACTGGTGAATTCCTCTACTGATTAGACTATCTCCCTAACTACATTGATGCGGTTTGGCCATTATTGTTTTTTACTTTCCTGGGAGTCTCTCCTCCTTTTGGTTGCAGTCTCCCCATTTTCCTTTGGGGAGCATTCTTCCCCATCTTGGTCCGTGTGTTCCAAATGGGCCTAGTCCACACCTGAATTCCAGGGATGGGCATTGAAATCTTATCTTGGCCAATCGTGACAAAAATTGGTTTAGTGATGGGCATTTCACCCAAGTGGGGCAATGAGTGCCTTTTGCTGGAATAAATGGGACAGAGGCCCTCTCTCCTATTATGGGGTTGAGGACAGGGAACTGAAGCTGAAGAATGTAGGCCTGGAGATGGCTATTGCCTGAATCCATAGCAGCAACATTAGGAGGATTGAGAGGCTTTGGCCTTGAACATACCTCAGCCTCCTGAGTAGTTGGGATAACAGGCACATGCCACCACATCTGGCTAATTTTTTATATTTTTAGTAGAGGCAGGGTGTCGCCATATTGGTTAGGCTGGTCTCGAACTCCTGACTTCGTGATCCGCCCACCTCGGCCTCCCAAAGTGCTGGGATTACAGGTGTGAGCCACTTCTCCTGACTGTAATCTATTGCTATTAAGATGACAACTTAGTCTTTAACCTTGTCAACCATTCTTTTTTGATAATGATTTGTGATTCTCCCTCTATCCCAGTTCTGTTTCTCTGACTCACGATCTTTTTAGCCTGTAATCTTTCTTCTGCAGTTTGTTAATCAGTCACTAAACGTACCAACACCTGCTATATGCTACACCCTAGGCTGTAGGACTTTCTTTAGATGCCTACTGTCCCATGGGGGAGAGAACAGCTGTACATTAGTAGCCACTGTATAAAGCAGAGCAGGCCCAAGAGAATAACAAGTGCAGTGCTCTGGGAGTTCAGAGGTGAGCTCATGGAAGGCTTTCTGGAAGAGGTGGCCCTTGGACTGACCTCTGAGGATGGATGAAGATGAGGTGGAGAGGGCATTCTGGGAAGAAGGAAAGGTGTGAGACACTAGCATGCCCAAGTCACAAGTGGGGTGGGGGAAACTGGCTGATATAGTACAAGCATGGTATGTTGGAAGGCGAGAAGTGGAGAGCAGACTCTAACGTGACTTAATTAAGTTAGGGAGTTTGGATGTATTCTGAGAATGATAAAGAGCCATCAGACACTTTTGGACAGGCAGTGATATAGTCACAATTGTGTTTTCAAATGATTTCTCTCACTGCGGTGGAGGAGGACAGCTTAGAGTCAGCAAGAATGGGGGTGAGGAGGAGTAGGATGGGGTAACCCTGGAGGCTGTAACAGCTGTCATAGTGAGTAATGATGAAGCTTTAGGAATGGAAATGGAGAGAAGTGATGATAGAAATGCAGGGAGAAACAAAGGATGTGCTGCCTGCTCCCTAAGGATTATCAGGGAACATATAGAAATTGCCCAAATATGATTGCAATAAAAATGTGCTGTTAACTTTTCTCAAATTGGGCTTTGGGTGGTTGAGGTCAGGTATTTTCAGTCCCCTCCATAGAGGTATTATGAAATACCTTTCAGAAGGGAAGATAGAGAGGAATAACATGTGTCTGCCCTGGGCACCTTCTTGTTTTGGCATCTGATAACTGCACAAAGCTTCAGCACCTTTGGGCACTTTGGCCATCACCCCGTCCTTCAAGGACCAACTTTCTGAACAGGGATTTCTCTTGGAGTCCTTGCTGACTCTAAACTCTCCTCTTCCACTGCAGTGAGAGGAGCTTGAATTGAGAGCTGGATAATGGAGTTTTGGCCCTGGGAATATAAGGTTTAAAGTGAATAAGGCTATGATTTCCACATAATCATTCCAAAAGGCTGTTTTGACTTTCTAAATGGTCCATCCAGCTGAAGAAATCATCCCAAGTTCAGTAAGTTGGGGAAGTCTGGATCTGCTGAGCCCCTAGTTCATTTTAAGAGGAAAGTCAGCCCATGGTCAGGCGCAGTGGCTTATGTCTTATAATCCCAGCAATTTGGGAGGCCGAGGTGGGCAAAAAGCTTGAGCTTCTGAGTTCGAGACCACCCTGGGCAACATGGCAAAATGCTGTCTCTACAAAAAATATGAAAAATAGCTGGGTGTGCTGGCATGTGCTTGTAGTCCCAGCTACTTGGGAGGCTGAGGTGGAAGGATGGCTTGAGCCCAGGAGGCAGAAGTTGCAGTGAGCTGAGATCACACCACTGCACTCCAGCCTGGGCGATAAAGCCAGACCTTGCCTCAAAATAAATAAATAGGAAAGCCAATCCAAACCTCAGGCCCTGGGATTTATGATTCTAGTTGCCTGAATCCATAGCAGCAACATCAGGATGATTGAGAGGCTTTGACCTTGAACATGGGTGACTGTTCTGTCACTTCCTATGTAATTTTCCTATTGACAGATAGAAGGAGTCCTGTGGGCAGACTTTGGAGTGAAAGAAATTGCAGGGGGTTGAGGAGCAAGAGACAATGATCATAATAGCCCAGCTGTGCATTTTTTAGCTTCAAGTGTTTTTGTTCACATTAGCTAATTAACTGACAGTTTGTCCAAGTGGAGCTGAGGGATGGTAGGAGACAGGGAACTCATGGCCGATCATGCTTCCAGGGTCTGGAGGGGACTGATAACGTGACTGCAGTACCAGGGCCAGAGTGTGTGTTTGGACAGCTAATGGACAGAAGCTAATTGATAGGCGCTTGGGCCTGTGTGCATGATGGTCAGCTGGTTTGTCCACAACAGTGTGATAAATGCCCCATTCAGTCCAGGAGCAGTCACAGCTCAGAGATACCCAGTCAGGCTCTGTTACTGATCTGATAACAAGTGCATGGGGTATTAGCTACTTCACCACAGATGTCGTCTCTGGAGAACTGTCTCTGTGTCCAGGAGACAGAATGAGATTCTTCAGGGTTAGAAATGTCACATATCTTTTTTTTTTTTTTTTTTTTTTTGAGACAGAGTCTCACTCTGTTGCCCAGGCTGGAGTACAGTGGCCCGATCTTGGCTCACTGCAACTTCGGACTCCGGGGTTCAAACGATTCTCCTGTCTGCCTCCGGGAGTAGCTGGGATTACAGGTGTGCGCCACTATGCTTGGCTAATTTTTGTATTTTTTGTAGAGACGAGGTTTCGCAATGTTGGCCAAGCTGACAATTTTTTTTTCAAATATTTATTTTATGTACAAAGAGCTATCATGGTTTTTCATTGAGTAGATGCCCTGGGTAATCTTTGGAAGGAAGATCATTTAGTCCAACTTAATGAAGCCGATATCCTTCCCATACTGACAGAAACACTGACGGCACATATTGAGGCCATATTTCCGGATCAGACCGTGCCGGTTTGAACAGACGTGACAAGAGCGAGATCCCTGGCCGAATTTCCATGAGTGGCTCCAGTACAACTGCTGGTGACCCATCTTGCTCTCAGGAGTGCAACTAGGTAAAAGGAAAAAGTGACAATTTTTTTTTTAAACAGGAAATTTTTGCATCAAAACCCAGCCAGCAGTGAATTCTATTATTCACTCTCTATGTTCTATGAGAAATACCAGGAAGAGCATGCACATTTATAGAAACGTGTATGCCAGCACAGCCCATAATAACTCAGTGGAGGCATCTATAGTTTCACATTTTAAGATACACTTTTTACAATTTATGTAAGTTAATTTTACTCTTTCTCATGTACATTACTATGGGTCTAAACCAGGGGTCAACAAACTTTTACTGTAAAGAGCCAGATAGTAAATATTTTAGGCCTTATGGACGTATAATTTCTGTTATAAATACTCGGATCTGCCAAGCCTCCACAGGCAATACATAAATGAATGAGCATGACTTTATTTATGGATATTGAAATTTGAATTTATATAATTTTCACAAGATATTTTGCTTCTTGAGATTTTTTTCCCCCATCATTAAAAAATGTAGATGTACTCATAACAATTAAATTTTAAAAAAAAAATTAGGCTGGGCATGGCGGCTCACACCTGTAATCTCAACACTTTGGGAGGCCAAGGTGGGCAGACAGCTTGAGCCAAGGAATTTAAGACCAGCCTGGACAACTTGACAAAACCCCATCTCTACAAAAACAAACAAACAAAAAATATGAAAATTAGCTGGTCATGGTGGCACGCACCTGTAGTCACAGCTACTCAGGGGGCTGAGGTGGAAGGATCACTTGAGCTTTGGTAGGTTGAGGCTGCATTGAGCTGAGATTGTGCCACTGCATTCCAGCCTGGGTGACAGAGCGAGACCTTGTCTCAAAAAAAAGAAAAAGAGAAAAGAAAAAGGAAACAAAACGTGTGGAGCAGCATTCTAGGCACTGGCTATACAGAGATGTAAACCATATATCTGACTCCGCAGAATTTCCTGGTTTTTTTGTTGTTGTTTTGTTTTGTTTGTTTGTTTGTTTTTGAGACACAGTCTCCTCTGTCATCCAGGCTGGAGTGCATAGTATGATGATCATGGCTCACTGTAGCCTTGAATGCCCGGGCTCAAATGATTCTCCTACCTCAGCTTCTTGAGTAGTTGGGACCATCCACAGCTAATTTTTTGTATTTTTTGTAGAGATGGGGTTTCGCCATGTTACCTGGGCTGGTCTCTAACTCCTGGGTTCAAGCGATCCTCCCACCTTGGCCTCCCAAAGTGCAAGGATTTCAGGTATGAGTCACTGTGCCTGGGCAGAATTTATTTTCTAGATGAAGTTATAGGCATTGAACAAAAAACGTAAGTAAAGTTATTTTAGATTGTGATACATCCTAGTAAGACATTAAAATAGGAATAAAAGTTAATGTGGAGAGGGCTTCTTTGGCTAGCACTGTAAGGGAAGGCCATTTTGAGGAGGTGAAATTTGGGCTGAGACCTGAATGAAGAGAAGGAGACAGTTATAGTGAAGATCTGGGGGAAAGAACATTCTAGGTAGAGGGAGAGCAGGTACCTTTAAAGAACCTGAGGCCTATCAGATCCTGACAGATAAAAGGCTGAAGCAGATGTAAATGAGTGGTTGTGTGTTGGGAGGGTGAGGGTTAAAAGGAGATGAGGTAAGAGACAGGGGAGCTTCATAATGAGGCCTCCACTTATCTCTATTCCTCATTCCCTCAGTTCTGTCTCTCACACTTTACTTTCTAGGATTCTGAACTTAACTTTTCTTTTGAGACAGGTGTTGCTCTGTCACCCAGGCTGGAGTGCAGTGGCATGACTATGGCTCACTGCAGCCTTAACCTCCCAGACTCAAGCTATCCTCCCACCTCAGCCTCCCAAGTAGCTAGCACTATAGGTGTGTACCACTGCATCTGGTTATTTTTAAAATTTTTTTTGTGGAGTCGGGGGTCTCACTGTGTTGCCAGGGCTGGTCTCGAACTGCTGGACTCAAGCAATCTGCCCACTTCAGCCTCCCAAAGTGCTGGGATTACAGGCGTGCACCACCATGCTCAAGAGGATTCTGAAGTTTTCTGTTCTCCAAACAAGCTATTCTTTTTTATATTCATGAGTTTTTCATAGGCCTCAAGCTGGAATGCGTGGTTGTAACCACTGTCTCCTTCTTCCTTTCAGCAATAGAATTTCCCCGAGTTTTAACAGGGCCTACGTTTAGAGCTTCCTACCCAACCTGAACTACCTGCTTATTTCTGAGTTTCTTTATTGCCTCATGGTACTTCATACGTCTATCATAGTTTTCCACTAGTTAAGCAGCACTGACTAGGAGTCTAAGTCATGCACTGTGTGATAAATAAGGAGTTTGTGGTTTAGAGGAAAGACAGACATGTGGCAAATAATTGTGAATGGTGATAGTACACTCTCTGTGAGAAGTGAGTTGAGGGTAGTACAGACATCCTTCATTCTTCCTTTCTCCTCAACTCCCACATCCAATTCTAACATGATGAAAAAGTCTGTATTGCCCAGATCTTGGGAAACACAATGCGAAAGAGAGGAGGAAGTCAGGTAGTATCAGGACAGCAGTTACAAGTCACACCAGCCTCAAGGAGGCAGATTCCGGCCCCACCAGCAGAGGCGGCAGCAGCCAGGACAGAAAACATTGTCCCCGCTGGAAGCCAAAATAGGTTGCTGCTTGTGGTCACTATTGGAGATGCAGCAAGCTCCTGGGGGCCATCTGCCGTAGAAGCTGAACAAGTAGTATGCTGGCAAGGTGACCAGCCATTCAAGAACTTACTCTCAACTCAAGAGGCCCTGGAGAAACTATTTAAAATGACTGAAGGACACTTTGAGGTAGGGCTAATTCCTACAAGTAGGAAAGTGGGTGCTTATCCTAGAGTAAGTTGGGTAAAAAAAGTTATTAAATAATATCTAATTTGGTAGTTACAGGCAAATGAGGCTGAGGATATGTGGATTATATTTTGAATTATTTTGAATCTTATTGAAGTTTATATCCATGCCATGGACTCATCATTACCTCTAAAAATAAAGCCAATTGATATTTAGGGCAAGGATGAAGATAACATTGGAAAATTTGCACGTGGAGGTAGATGTAGACTTCCAGAAGCCTCTAAGAATGGCGAGATTCAAAATAACTGTGAAAAAGAAAACCACATAAAATTGAAAAGACTGTGCAAATTCTATTAAGTTCCTGAACAAATAAAGAGAGCCCAGCAAGGTCTTCAGGAGGGGGGACAACGCAACCTTACTAAAGTTTGCTAAAGATGTTAATCAGCCTACAATCCAAGAGAGATACCAGGGAATGGAGTTGTTGTGTTAGATATGGTAGACAAATCTCCATAAGAAAACAACCCAACAACCACCAGAATCGTTGGCCTAGTTATTGGGGGAGAGGTGAAGGAAAGGCTATTTAGTTAATCTACAGATTTATGAGGATCTGAAAGTTGACGATATTTTTAGGAAAGGTCACCCCTAGCATGGGGAAATAGTGCTCTTGGCTGGGGTGCTCTGCTGAGATGCTGTGGGTGGTAGATGCCAGATATGGAGAAGCGACCGCAGAACCTCTTAGTCTGGCAAGGGGAATTTTCAAGCCTCAGTATTAGTTGGCTGAGGGTTGAATGCTCTGACAAAGCTAGCAGTGAGGAGGGTTTATAACCACAGGGATGTTCTGAATTTTTCTCTGTTGTACCAGAGGGTGACAGAAAAGATACTTCTGAACCAGGACTGAAGAAACTCTTATAGAAGGCAGAGGAAACAGGAGCTAGAGATTCGAACAGCATGAATCAGGTTTCCTATATAATAGGTGAGTTTTAGGTCTGTTCCAGGATAAGACTTTGGGGAAAATTCCAGCTGCCAAACCCAGGGTAGTCTTTTAGATTCTTCTACTTTTTGAAACTAACATTAAAAATGGAGGAGGAGAGGCAGCTTCAGCTATGGAGTAGAAAAACTCAATCAACTGAGGTGATTGTACATACCCAGCAAGGACTCCAATGACTACTACACATGTGGACTTCATGGGACAGATGAAGGTCCTTTAGGTTTGGGGGAAAGAGGTATAACCATGGACACCTGTGAGCCCCTAAAAGGCAGAACACTGTAGAAGTTGGGGATGAGAAGGCTCCTGGCCAAGAAGAAATCCCAGCTATAGCATTCCTAAAGTTGAAGAGCACCAGGGAACAAGGGACCAGGAATGGGCCTGGAGCTTGAACTGTCTTTATTATTATTATTTGTAGAAATGGAGTCTCATTATGTTGCGCAGGCTGGTCTCAAACTCCCGGCCCAAGTGACCCTCCCACCTTGGCCTCTCAAAGTATTGGGATTACAGGTGTGAACCACTGTGCCTGGCTGGAGTTGAGCCATCTTCAACCTGCACAAGAGGAGGCCTCTGCCAGACAAAGATCCCATCTTTTTCTTGTGGAGGGATAATCCTAGAAAGAGGGCAGCCATAAAAACACCAACTCTCAAGAGGTGCTTAATGACAAATTCACAAGTAGCAAGCACCAAGCCACCTCCCATCACAAAAATGGAATGGATCAGATGTGGCTTTGGGACCAATTGTCAGGCTTGAGTTTCCTACAGGACTTGTGGAGATGAGGGAAGAGATGAAAAATATGTGGGTATATGTTGGCAATGTTCAGGAGAGGTAGGTACATTGGTGGGGATCAAGTCTAGACTCTTTAAAAAGTGTTTACCAGCAGCTGAGCACAGTTGCTCATGCCTGTAACCTTAGCACTTTGGAAGGCCGAGGTGGGTGGATCACCTGAGGTCAGGAGTTCGAGACCAGCCTGACCCACATAGTGAAACCTCAACTCTACTAAAAATACAAAAAAAGTTAGCTGGGCATGGTGGCGAATGCCTGTAATCCCAGTTACTCCTGAGGCTGAGGCAGGAGAATCGCTTGAACCTGGGAGGTGGAGGTTGCAGTGAGCTGAGATTGCGCCATTGCACACCAGCCTGGGCAACAAGAGCAAAACTCTGTCTCAATTAAAAAAAAAAAAAAAGTGTTTACCAGAAGCATGCAGGAATAGAGTATCTAGGTATTTTATCCTTATCCAGATGTGGAAGCCACAGCAAAATAAAGGGAAGGAAGAGCCAATAATTCCCATTTTCTCTGCTTCCACTCTGAGATCTCTAACTTAAAGTTTTAATTTGGGGGATTCCCCAAAATTCAAAAAGTAGAAAGAGAAGTTGCCATGGAAGGACCAAACCAGGAGTAGAGTTTTCTCTCTCCAAGAATGGGACTTAGTATAATGGGCTTCGGGTGAGTAGCGTAAGTTAAATGATGGGAAACCCAGACTCTTTAGAAAATGGTACAGAAAGTCTGTGTTATCTTAAATGGATGATTTTTGAAATCACCTTAAAGATGTACTGATTGACTGCATTAACTCTGGATTCTATATCCTATATATTCCCCTTTGTGATAGTGAAGGGAAAAAAATCAGGTAATATCTGAGTTTGTGTGGATTTCCTGGCTCTCAATAGACATTCCACAATAGCCCAGCACACTGTGTTCCACATACAGGATAGCTTAGCCACTTCCTATGGAGTCAGTTGTTTCCAGCAATGAACGTCAGAGAAGGTATTATAATATCCCTACAACTGCATAAGAGGACATAAACAGAGGGGATTTTATCTGTCTTGTATAGGTCATCAATATGAAGGGATGGGGATTTCAGGAGTCCATGCTGTTACCAGAAAGGGGTTTCGATCCAGACCCCAAAAGGGGGTTCTTGGATTTCGTGCAAAGAGCTAGTGATTAAGGGCATTATCTCTGGATAATGGAAGCTGTCTTACTTTATTAAGAAAGTAAAGGGATAAAAGAATGGCTACTCCATAGACAGAGCAGCAGTATGTGCTGCTTGACTGAGTATACTTATGGTTATTTCTTGATTATGTGCTAAATAAGGAGTGGATTCTTAAGTTTACAGGGATTTCCTGGAAATCTTCCTTTTAGAACATATAGGGTAACTTCTCGGCTGGGTGCAGTGGCTTATGCCTGTAATCCCAGCATTTTGGGAGGCCGAGGCAGGTGGATCCCTTGAGGTCAAGAGTTTGAGATCAGCCTGGCCAACTTGGCGAAACCCTGCCTCTGCTAAAAGTATAAAAAATAGCTAGGCGTGGTGGCGCATGCCTGTAGTCCCAGCTACTTGGGAGGCTGAGGCAAGAGAATTGCTTGAACCCAGCAGGCTGCAGTAAGCCCAAATTGCACCACTGCATTCCAGCCTGGGTGACAAAGCAAGACTCAGTCTCAAACAAAAACAAAAACAAAAACCACACACACACAAAGAACATACAGGGTAACTTCTGGATGTTGCCATTGTATTTGTAAACTGTTATGGCACTGCTGGGAGTGTCTTTTTTTTTTTTTTTTTTTGAGACGGAGTCTTGCTCTGTTGCCCAGGCTGGAGTGCAGTGGCACAATCTTGGCTTACTGCAACCTCTGCCTCCTGGGTTCATGCCACTCTCCTGCCTCAGCCTCTCAAGTAATTGGGATTACAGGCACCTGCCATCATGCCATAATTTTTGTGTTTTTCTAAAGACGGGGTTTCACCATGTTGCCCAGGCTGGTCTTGAACTGACCTCAGGTGATCCATCCCCCTCAGCCTCCCAAAGTGCTGGGATTACTTGCACCCAGCTGGGAGTATCTTTTAGCATGCTAACACATTACAATTAGCATATAATGAGCAGTGAGGGACCAGAGGTCATTTTCGTGGCCATCTTGGTTTTGATGGGTTTTGGCCAGCTTCTTTACTACGTTCTGTTTTATCAGTGGAGTCTTTGTGACCTGTGTCTTGTGCTGCCCTCCTGTCTCATCCTATGACTAAGAATCCCCTCCTGGGGATGCAGCCCAGCTGGTCTCAGCCTAATTTCACCCAGCCCCTATTTAAGATGGAGTTGCTCTGGTTTCAACACTTAAAGATTGATGGAGAAAGTAATTTATCATTTGAATTGATCTGGAGGCATTTTTTTCATTTATATATTCATTCTCTATTTATTCATGTCTCTCTCTGTCTCCAAAATCTTGGAGGAGCACCAACAATGGCTCTTCAAGAGTAGTAAATATGTTTTCTTCTGCTCAGATTTTCTTTGAGAAGTCCTCTTCTCCAATTCTCAATCTCTGTAGCTTGAGTGCAGCTGATCCCTGGGTGGCTACATGACCTAGGCCTGGCCAATTAAAACATTCCACCTAACTGGACTCTAATTGGTTCAGGAGTAAGCATGTGATCCAAGTTAGGCTGATGAGCCTCAACTCCAGAACTTCACAGTTATGTGGAGAAACTTGCACTCTGCTGGACAGAGTTGCTAATTGGATGCAATGTAACCCTGGAACTGCCTGACAGAATCCTTGTGACCTCTTGGGGAAACAACAGAGGGAAGGAGAACTGGGAACGAGTCTGGTTCTTGCTAACATTGTTTGAGCACCTCCACTCAGCTGTTCCTGAAGCAAGACTACCCCTTTATTTGTCTTAAGCTAGTTTTCTGTCACTTGTAACTGAAGAGTCATGCTAACACAACAGTGATACTGGACCATATGGAAGACTCGAGCCTGAAGTTGTTCCTTTACAGCTTCAGTAAATTTGCTTGATCTCATTAAAAGGTGTAATATCACCAAAGGGGTAAGCACAGGCCATGAGAAGATCTCCATTATTAACACTAGTCACTCTTCATCAACCTTTTTTTTTTTTGAGACGGAGTCTCGCTCTGTCACCCAGGCTGGAGTGCATAGTGGTGTGATCTCAGCTCACTGCAAGCTCCACCTCCTGGGTTCACGCCATTCTCCTGCCTCAGCCTCCCGAGTAGCTGGGACTATAGGCACCCGCCACCACGCCCGGCTAATTTTTTGTATTTTTAGTAGAGACGGGGTTTCACAGTGTTAGCCAGGATGGTCTCGATCTCCTGACCTAATAACTCAAAAAAAAAAAAAAAAAAAAAAAGGCAGTGAAGAAGAGTGAAAGTCTCTTGTTTTCATTAGCACAAATTTGTCTGATAGTGAGGTGCAGCACTATTTTAAAAAACAGAGTTCTGGCCGGGCACCGTGGCTCACGCCTGTGATCTCAGCACTTTGGGAGGCCAAGGAGGGCGGATCACGAGGTCAGGAGATCGAGATCATCCTGGCAAACATGGTGAAACCCTGTCTCTACTAAAAATACAAAAAAATAGCCGGGCGTGGTGGCGAATGCCTGTAGTCCCAGCTACTTGGGAGGCTGAGGCAGGAGAATGGTGTGAACCCCGGAGGTGGAGGTTGCAGTGAGCCAAGATCACACCACTGCATTCCAGCCTGGGTGAAAGAGTGAGACTCCATCTCAAAAAAAAAAAAACAAAAACAAACAAAAACAGAGTTCCTGGACTGGCGTGGTGGCTCACACCTATAATCGCAGCACTTTGGGAAGCTGAGGTGGGTGGATCACTTGAGGTCAGGAGTTCAAGACCAGACTGGCCAACGTGGTGAAACTCCGTCTCTACTAAAAATACAAAAATTAGCTGGGCCCTGTGGCAGGCACCTGTAGTCCCAACTACAGGCTGAGGCAGGAGAATCGCTTGAACCTCGGAGCACGGGGTTGCAGTGAGCCGAGATCACGTCACTGCACTCCAGAGCCTGGACGACAGAGTGAGATTCCGTCTCAAAAAATAAATAAAATAAAATAAAATAAAGTTAAAAACAGAGTTCCTGCTTCAAAAGTAGGAAATCACAGGTAAATTCTGAGAAAGCAGGAGTGTCAGGTGCCAGATTACCCTCCCTCCAGCCCCTGCCCATTTGTTTCCCAGTGCTAGGCTGGTTGCTTCTAGTACAGGCCACTATAGGTCTGTGAGGGTGCAGATATTTTCTCTTTGCTGGTATACTCAGGCCACTCAGAGTGAGGCTGTGAGGCAGGTCTAGCAGGAAGCTCCTGTCTGTCTGGAATATCATGCTCATGGTGGCATTTAACTGTGTGGTCCATGGCAGATCATTACTACCCTAACCATGAGTATAGAATTGGAGAGAGGAGAGATGGGCAGGGCCAAAACTTTGTGTGTGTGTGTGTGTGTGTGTGTGTGTGTGTGTGTGTGTGTGTGAAGAGTTGGAGGGGAGGGGGGCTGTCCCTAAAATACTCAAGGCTTCCCAAGGGAGAGAGCTGGAGCCTGGAGCCTCCTCCAAGGGAGATAGCTTCAGGACCTGATTGATGGGGTTGTAGAGAACATTTGACATTTTTGGCTGCCTAGCATCTGAACACCCTTCCCATTTTGGAGGACTTCCAAATCAGATGGGAGGCAGGGCCTATAAACTCTGATATGATATTGAGTATGTTGCCAGAAGATGCATGAATAAAATAAAGTGTGATTTTTAGAGTTTGGGGCTGCCTATTAAGTTCAAAATCTCTAATTGGAGGTATAATGTATAGACTGAAAGTGGGTGAGGAAAGTCACAGTGATTGACCAAAATATTTACCACTGATAGCAGAATCCATGAAAAAAGCTGCATCCCTGCTTCTGTCGCATTTGGTCAGTATTAGAGTTCACAAGGAAGCCCTCTCCCAGGTACTACTCTAGAATCTTTGGGGAGCAGAGAGAAAACTAGACAGTGGTTCAGAGGGTAAAGGGAACTTAGGACTCTTGGGCTGCAAGTAACAGAATGTAGTTGGAGTCTCCTTAAATAAATAATACATTTATATAAGCAGCCCCATTAGACATGAAAAAGAGGGACTCCTGCCCTGGGTCCCATATCTAGAGGGCCCTGCTTTGGCTCTTCTCTTCTCTCTTCATAGGATGAGAAATCCATATAGCCAAGGGTGCTTCTCCACCCAGATAAGTATTCCACTTATCTCCCCTCCCTGTTCTCAACTATGATTAATATCCTGAGTCCTGGAATTCTCTGCCCAAATGGACTTTAGCCTGTTTCTAGGAACCGCATGGGTTTTTTCTCTGGATCTGTTCTCCTAAGGACAGCGTTGTCAGTATCAGCACCTTTAGACCCAAGAGGTGGTCAAGGGACAGCTATTTGTAAGGAGATTGCTATGGTTTGTATGTGGTTTATTCCCATCAAAACTCATGTTGAAAATTGATCCCCAACGTGACAGTGTTGGGAGGTAGGGACTAGTGGGAGGTGTTTGGGTCATGGAGGAGGATGGGTCACAAATATATTAATGCCCTCCTGTAGGGGTGAGTGAGGTCTTGATCTCATGGGAATAGATGAGTTAAAAGAGCCTTGTTTCCTTGGTTTCTTTCTCTTGCATCCTCTCACCATATGATCTCTGAACATGCCAGCTCCCCTTCCACTCTGCACCATGAATGGAAGCAGCATGAGGCTCTCACCAGATGTGGCTGTTCAATTTTGGACTTTTCCAGTCAACAGAATCATGAGTCAAAATAAATATATATATATATTTTTAAATTATCCAGCCTTGGCTGGGCGCAGTGGCTCATGCCTGTAATCCCAGCACTTTGGGAGGCCGAGGTGGGCCGATCACGAGGTCAGGAGGTCGAAACCATCCTGGCTAACAAGATGAAACCCCGTCTCTACTAAAAATACAAAAACAATTAGCCTGGAGTGGTGGTGGGCACCTGTAGTCCCAGCTACTCAGGAGGCTGAGGCAGGAGAATGGCATGGACCCGGGAGGCGGAGCTTGCAGTGAGCCGAGATCACACCACTGCACTCCAGCCTGGGCAACAGAGCGAGATTCCGTCTCAGAAAAAAAAAAAATTATCCAGCCTCAGGTATTCTGTTATAGCAACACAAAATGGACTAAGACAGGGATGGATTGAAGGAGCTTGGACATGTATACAAAGACTCCCTTGACTGTCTCACAGTGCAGGATAGAGCCAAGGGTAGGAAGAGAAAGGGGTCAGTTCTCTCCCTCCCATCTCCCCAACGTTTTGTCAGAACTCTAACGATCTGTGAATTCTAAATTTCAACCCAGACTTTTTCTTCTTCTTCTTTTTTTTTTTTTTTTGAGATGGAGTTTCGTTTTTGTTGCCCAGGCTGGAGTGCAGTGGCGCGATCTCTGCTCACTGCAACCTCCGCCTTCTGGGTTTAAGTGATTCTCCTGCCTCAGCCTCCTGAGTAGCTGGTGTTACAGGCATGCACCACCACACCTGGCTAATTTTGTATTTTTAGTAGAGATGGGGTTTCTCCATGTTGGTCAGGCTGGTCTCAAACTCCCAACCTCGGTGATCCACCCACCTTGGCCTCCCAAAGTGCTGGGATTACAGGCATGAGCCACGGCGCCCAGACTTAACCCAGTCTTTTGAGTTTGCGTGAAGATATATTTGGCAAGATAGGAGAATTGAGGTTTTTTTTTTTTTTTTTTTTTTTTTTTTTGAGACAGAGTCTCTTCTGTTGCCAGGCTAGAGTGCAGTGGCACAATCTCGGCTCACTGCAACCTCCACCTCCCAGGTTCAAGTGATTCTCCTGCCTCAGCCTCCCAAGTAGCTGGGACTACAGGTGCATGCCACCATGCCCAGCTAATTTTTGTATTCTTAGTAGAGATGGAGTTTCACCATGTTGACCAGAATGGTCTCAATCTCTTGACCTTATGATCCGCCCACCTTGGCCTCCCAAAGTGCTGGGATTACAGGCGTGAGCCACCACACCCAGCCGAGGATTGAGTATTTTTTATTTAGTGGTTGACCTGATTGGTAACTTTCAAGTATTTTGACATATGGTATATGGCCCTCCATTTATATTCTTGTTCTGGGTCCTGCAAATGTTAGGCGTAGGCCTGACCTTAGTATAGGAACCAAGCTGGGCCTTAAGAAGCTCTATACTCAGGAAATTGATTACTGTTCGTATTCTTTCCATTCATCACCCCTGCTCCTTTCAGAGGCTTTATTTCATCCTTTCTTGGCTTTCTGAAAACTAGCTTCCTTTGCAACTCAGGCTTCAGGGTGAACATGGCCATGATAGCTCCAGAGATTGATTCTATGTTATAGGTCCAAACCCCTGAAGAGCCTAGATCTTGTTTTGGGTACTATGTCCAAATATTTGTGAAAGAAACTCTAATCAATTCAGCCTGAGCCCTATCAACTATGGCCAGGGACACAGTCATGTACAAATTGAGAAGGGGGACATCGTGGTGAACTGGCCAGAGGTACTAAAAAGTATCCACTACAATGATAGATAGCAGAGACTGGGAAAGGGGGTGTGGGTGGGAAGAGGGGATGAAGAAAAGTTGGTTAACAGTGAGATAGAAACTATAAGTTCTAATATTCAATAGCAGAGTAGAGATACAAGTATTATGTATTTCAAAGTAGCTAGAAGAGAAGACTTGAAATGTTCCCAACACATAAAAATGATAAATACTCAAGGTGATCTGGCACAGCAGCTCACATCCATAATCTCAGAACTTTGGGAGGCCGAAGCGGGAGGATTGCTTGAGTCCAGGAATTTGATACTGGCCTGGGCAACATAGTGAGACCCTGTCTCTACAAAAAAAAATTTTTTTCTTAGTTAGCTGGGCATGGTGGCATATGCCTATAGTCCCAGCTACTGGCACTGAAGGGTGGGGGTGGTGGTGGGGAGGGCAGAGGTAGGGGGATCACTTGAGCTTATGAGGTCGAGGTCGAGGCTGCAGTGAGCTGTGATTACACCACTGCACTCCAGCTTGGACGACACAGTGAGACTCTGGCTCAAAAACAAACAAACAAACAAAAAAAACCAAGAAAACACTCAACGTGATGGATACACCAAATACCCTGACTCGATCATCTCACATTGTATATATGTAAAAAAAAAATCACATGTACGCCATAAATATGTAAAGTATTGTGTATCAATTTAAAAAAAAAAAACATAAAAAAGGTATGTACTACAATGGAGCAACTGACTGACCAGGCTGGGTCATTGATCCACTCACACCCTTAGGCCTTAACCTATTAGCAGTGCTCTTAGAACTAGCTGATCTACACAGTGAGGTCCTGGAAATGGATAAATCACATGCAGAAGCAAAGGAGAAAAATACTACCAATGAAGGGAGAGATTCTCCACAAGAAAGGCTGTAATTTCATTATTAAGTGGCTTGTTCTTTAGGGTGGGGACATGCTGGTTACCTAACTACTCATCAAGTGTGCCTTGTCTACCTCCTAAGCATCTCTCGCATCTACGCAAATCTACACAGGACTCTTGATCATTTGCCCACGTTGTTGCAACAATGTTATTTTTTATTTTTATTTTTATTTTTGAGACGGAGTCTCGCTCTGTCGCCCGGGTTGGAGTGCAGTGGCCGGATCTCAGCTCACTGCAAGCTCCGCCTCCCGGGTTCACGCCATTCTCCTGCCTCAGCCTCCCGAGTAGCTGGGACTACAGGCACCCGCCACCTCGCCCGGCTAGTTTTTTGTATTTTTTAGTAGAGACAGGGTTTCACCGTGTTCGCCAGGATGGTCTCGATCTCCTGACCTCGTGATCCACCCGTCTCGGCCTCCCAAAGTGCTGGGATTACAGGCTTGAGCCACCGCGCCCGGCCAACAATGTTTTCCAAGTTTTCAAAGTTTGCCCCTTCAATCCATTTTGCAATCTGATGATTCTCAAATGCAAATCTGATCACAACACTCCTCGGTGTAAAACTCTTAAACTCCCCCCATTGCTTGAGCATAAAGTACACATTCCTATCTTGACTTACAAGCCTCTTCATGCTTACACTGTAGCTTCATCCTCATCATCCTTTACCTCCTTTAACATTAGGCCAGCCTGCAATTACTTTCAATGTCCTCAAAGAGCCATGTGCTCTACATGCTTTCTTCCTGTCTGGCCTATATTTTCATCTGTTCCTGTCACCTAACTAGAAAAGGAACTAGCTCAGATATGATGATTTTGAAGCATTTGTGTGGCATCCAGTAGGCATTTGGATAGACAGGAGAGGGGCTAGGACTGGTTTTAGCAGGCTGAAGAGTGTGCCATCCAGAGGTCTTATCTAGTGATCAGCTTTCAACTCCAGGAAAGACATGCTTCTTCAGAATGGAAGGTAAGGAAGCAAGAATGGGTATAGCTTTATAGGCTTTTGAAGGGATGAATGAAAGAAAGGGAGTATTATGCCTGTTGGTTTCTTTTTTTTTTTTTTTTTTTTTTTTTTTTTGAGACAGAGTCTCACCCTGTCGCCCAGGCTGGAGTGCCGTGGCTGGATCTCAGCTCACTGCAAGCTCCGCCTCTTGGGTTTACACCATTCTCCTGCCTCAGCCTCCTGAGTAGCTGGGACTACAGGCGCCAGCCACCTCGCCCGGCTAGCTTTTTTTTGTATTTTTTAGTAGAGACGGGGTTTCACCATGTTAGCCAGGATGGTCTCGAACTCCTGACCTCGTGATCTGCCCGTCTCGGCCTCCCAAAGTGCTGGGATTACAGGCTGGAGCCACCGCGCCTGGCTGCCTGTTGGTTTCTGTTAAGTAAAAGGCGAGGTCACATTTACTTATCTGATGGTGGAAGGTAGTCACTTGAGGTGAGTAGTGAAGGTTTGGAATATCAGAATAAGCAGATACAGGATGAGCCAAAGGAATCTCAATTATGACCAGAGACAAGCCCAGAGCTAAGTTGGTAAACTTGGTTTTTCTTTACCTAAGCCCAACTGCCTGGGCATAAGAGCAAAAGTAGACTGTTCTTTTGGTCTGGGATTTGGCTTTGGCTGGCTGACTCTTTTGGAAAGACAGGAGAGAGACAGTTGATAACACTGGGAGAAAATGGTTAAAAAGATTCACGTCAGGATTAGGTTTCTGGTTTCTAGGACTACAGCTAGTCTATGACAAAGTTTCATAGGTCTGAGCACTATATTTAATGTGACTTACAGTCATTTATTGGGAAAGATGATCTTTTATTCTAAAATTATATCATCTCTACATCTTGATTTTAAAATGTGCCTGAAGGCTGGGCATGGTGGCTCATGCCTATAATACCAGCACTTTGGGATGCCAAAGCGGGCGGATCACCTGAGGTCAGGAGTTCAAGACCAGCCTGGCCAAGATGGTGAAAACCAGTCTTTACAAAATACAAAAATTAGCTGGGCGTGGTGGCAGGCACCTGTAATCCCAGCTACTCGGGAGACTGAGGCAGAGAATCGCTTGAACCCGGGAGGCGGAAGGTTGCAGTAAGCTGAGATCATGCCACTGTACTCCAGCCTGGGCGACAGAGTGAGACTCTGTCTCAAAAATAAATAAAATGAAATAAAATAAAATGTGTTTGAAAAAAATTAAATGATAGTGGTTGTATCATTTCCTAGGGCTGCCATAATGAATTACCCCAAACTAGGTAGCTTAAAACAACAGAAATCTTTCAGAAATCTCATGCCTGTAATCCCGGCACTTTGGGAGGCCAAGTGGGCCACCCCTTGAGCATAGGAGTTCAAGACCAGCCTGGGAAGCAGTGAGACCTCGTCTCTACAAAAAAAGAAAAAATTAGCCAGGTGCAGTGGTGCACACCTGTGGTTCCAGTTACTCAGGAGGCTGAGGTGGGAGGACTGCTTGAGCCTGGGAGTTCAAGGCTCCAGTAAGCTGTGAACATGCCACTGCATTCCAGCCTGAGTGACAGAGCAAGACTGTCTCAAAACAAACAAACAAGTTTATTCTCTCACAATTTTGGAGGCCAGAAGTCCAAAACACGGTGTTGACACGGTTGGTTTCTTCTGAGGTTCTGAAGGAGAATCCACTCCATGTTTTTCTCTTAGTTTCTGGTGGTTGCAAGCAATTCTTAGTGTTCCTTGCCTTATAGATATATCACTCCAATCTCTTATTGCTGTCTTCACATTGCCTTCTCATTTATGTCTATGTCTCCAATCTCCCTCTGTTTTTCTTATAAGGCTACACTGATCATTAGATCTAGGATCCACCTTAAATCCAGGATGATCTTATCTCAGGATCTTTAATTTAATTATATCTGCAAAGACCGTCTTCCAAATAAGGTCACATTCAGAGCTTCCAGCGCTTAGGAGTTGGATATATCTTTTCTCGGTATCACTATTCAGCTCATTAAAGTAGTATTAGTGGTAATTTTTTCCCAATGTCTGTGCTTGGCCAGAAAAAAAAAAAAAAATGGTGGGGGTTGGGGTAGGTCGAAGAGAGTCATCTATTAGAGTTAAGATTTCAGAGATGGGGCAGGGTGTGGTGGCTCATGCCTGTAATCCCAGCACATGGGAGGCTGAGGCAGGAGGATAGCTTGAGGCCAGGAGTTTCAGGCCAGCCTGGGCAACATAGGGAAACCCTGTCTCTACAAAAAATAAAAGTAAAAAATTAGCCAGGCAGGGTGGTGTGCACCTGTGGTCCCAGCTACTCGGGATTCTGAGGCAGGAGGATTGCTTGAACCCAGGAGGTCAAGGCTGCAGTGGGCCATGATCACACCAGTGCATTCCAGCTTGGGTGACAGAGTGAGACACCTTTCCTCTCACCCCTCAAAAAAATTTCAGATGGGAAGTAGTTCATAGGTATGACAGATTTGTCTGGTTCTTGTTTGTAGGGTCCTGGGAAACTCAGCAGAAACACTAACCACATGCCCCTATGTCAGGGTAGGATACTGAGCTAGGTTCCTCCATCATCTTGGAAAAGAAGATATGATCCAAGTGGTATATGTGAGTTGTATTTAGGGAATAAAGTCAGAAGTCAATGCTGCAAGAACCGAATCACTGAGGACTGTGAGGTTAATACTCAGCAGTTGAGGATGCCAGGAAGAAGCTGAGAAAGAGTATAACGCTGTTGAAGAGGAAAGACGAGGAGGATAGATACTCTCTTGTCCTGATCTTACAGTCTCAGGGAGAGTTAGTCAATTTAGAAGCATATGGGTAAGGCTGGGCACAGTGGCACATGCCTGTAATCCCAGCAATTTGGTAGGCCGAGGTGGGTGAATCCCCTGAGGTCAGGAGTTCAAGACCAGCCTGGCCAACATGGTGAAGCCCCGTCTCTACTAAAAATAGAAAAAATCAGCCGGGGGTGGTGGTGGGCACCTGTAATCCCAGCTTCTCAAGAAGCTGAGGCAGAAGAATTGCTTGAACCAGGGAGGCAGAGGTTCCAGTGAGCCGAGATCATGCCATTGCACTCCAGCCTGGGCAGCAGGAGTGAAACTCTGTCTCAAAAAAAAAAAAAAAAAGAAGCACATGGGTCAGTAAAACTGTTTTCATAAGTCTCCCTTAGTAGATGGCGGAATAATGGCAGAAATAATGTCTTACTGAGTACTCAGCAAAAGATCTGACCCATGGGAGGGACTCAGTTGAATTAAACTCAAAATGACCTTGTCATTTTGAGCTGTTCTTCCTGTTTACCATTAACATTTAATTAATCTACTTTAGGCACAATTATCATATTGCATATTTGGTATATGTGATGACCAATTATATTTTTTATTGATTTGAAAATATATTGCTTTTGAACATACATCCCATGACATAATTTAGAATTTCACACACTGACATCAAGAGGGGAGAAATAAGGTCCTGAATGAAGTTTGGAGAATAGTAGTGATCTTCACTGAATGTCTCCTTTCCAAGAAAGTGTAAGATGAGCAGAGTGGAAGGTAGCCTCTACCCCTGGAAGAAAATCACTGTTATTGTATCATTTTCAATCAAATGCTCAAAGCTGAGGACACAAACGATCATATTCATGCCTTCTACATTCCATGTTTGCACTTTCTTACCTAAGTGGTGATCTTTAAACCCTAGAAGTCACACCATTTTCCCAGATTTCAAGAATGATGCCCCTGCAGAAGTGTTTGGGGAGGCTGCAGGACTTTGATTTTGAGACAAGGTCTCACTCTGTGCCCAGGCTGGGAGCAGTGGCGCAATCTTGGCTCATTGCAGCCTTGACTTTCCAGGCTAAAGCGGTCCTCTGGCCTCAGCCTCCCAAGTAGCTGGGACTACAGGAGCACACTGCCATACCTAGCTGATTTTTAAATTTTTTTGTAGAGATGGGGATCTCCAGCTGTTGCTCAGGCTGGTCTTGAACGCCTGAGCTCAAGAGATCCTCCTGCCTCAGCCTCCCAAAGTGTTAGGATTACGAGCGTGAGCCACCATGCTTAGTCTTTTTATCTTTTTAAACCAAAATTGTCCAATACGGGAACTGGATTGATACTGTCCTCTAACAATTAAACGTAAAAATGGTTTTTAGATTTGAGACCTGTGGAATTTCAGGGCAATTATTGGACATTCCAGAAAGAAGGCATAAACTACAAGTTGCTCAAAACTATTGAAATAATGACCACAGGAAGTGAGCATGCTTTAAGGCCCTATATGGTGTTATATTTCAGAAAAAAGCTGAGCTGGAAAATGAAACCAGTTTCTCTTCCAGCTGATGCATTTTCCTGAATTTCCTACAATCTGTTTGGAATTTTGCAAACAATTCACAGCTGATAAAATAAAAGGGCAAAGGAACTCAGTGTCTGTGGTGGAGACCCTAGGGGCAGCCAGCGGGAGGCAAAGGTCATTGTCTGCCTCTCTTGGTTCCTGTAGCCAAAAAACTGTACAAGTTTTTGGTTTTCTTTTTGTCCTTTTAAATAAACGGAAGTCAGCTGAAGACCTACAGAAAGGATTACTAGGCTACTTTGAACTTAGACTCCCCAGAGCCTACTTGGAGAGTTTACTTGCACTTTTGCTTATTCGCTTGAGGAATATTCATTGGCTACCCACTGTGTGCCAGGCCTTGGACTGGGCATTTATGGTTAAAGGACCATGAGGAACCACTGTTGTCCAACATGAGGAACTCTAAAGAGTGATAGGAGAGAGAGAGAGACCTGGAAGCAAACACTTTGAACATGGTGTGCCAAGGGCTGTGCAGAGGCCAGCACAGGGGGCTGTGTGAGCACAATGTGTAAGATCAAAAGCAGAGAAGCAGGAGTTTGCCACTTTTTAGTGGAATCAGCTTTCAACAAAACTTTTTCAGGCTTTGAGTTAATCATGTGAATTGCAAAAACTTAGAAGTAAAGGACCACACATTTAAAGCAGGTGCATGCAAGTTTGGGGCAGCCAAATGTTACCTCTTCCAGGAAGCTTCTACTCACCTGCACATGGTTAGAGATCATCACTGTCTTTGGGGCTCCCCCAACACTTTGTCAAATTCTTGATTATAGTGCTTATTGTGCCTTTATTTATTCCTTTGTTGGTCCCTCCTCTATGAATTCTGGACTCAATGATAGGGACTCAGTCTTACTCACTTTTGTATCCTCAGTGTTTGGAAGCATCAACAAACATTTGCTAAGTGAATGAATGGGAGAGGAAGGCTGTGTGGTGCAGTGGGAAAGGCAAGGAACTGGTAGTCAGGACATGGGGCTCTAATCCTGGCTCTGCTACTAGTGGCTGCATGACTTTGAACAAATCCCTTCATTGCTCTGGGTCTCAATTTCCTCATCTGTAAAATGAGAATAAAAATACAGCTTTCCACCCCAAGGTTATGGAGATTAAATGAGGTAACAGAGCTTCACCAGCTGCCTGCCCTGTTTGTGCCCTGTCTTCCTGAAACAGCCTGGACTATTGTTCCTGCCATTTGGATCTAATTTGTGCTCTCTCCCCTGGTGAGAACTGAGCTGAAATCTGTTGCCTTGTTGGAGGGGAAGTTTGCAGCAATGGCATACATATCATCCAGTTGGCCCTGTGTTACTAGAAGGGCAGACATCAAAAGTGAGGAGGATGTTAAGCTAGAGAGATTTGCTTTTTTTGTGACCCCTAAACCTAAAGGAGGACCCAAAGCGGGAAGAGTGAGACAGAGCAGATCTAAATCACATGCTGAGGTGTATAAGTGAGGCCTCAAACATTGTCCCCAAAGCCCTGGAATTTAGCAGCATCTAGGGGAATGCCACTTTAATGAAGTCTACTCATTCATATAATGTCATAATTTCTCAGTGCCTTGGGTTAAATGATTAACTCTATCATGGGTATTCAAGTGCTAAGAAAGATGAGGAGAGGTAAAAAATTGCAAATGCCAAATACGAGGAATAACATTTGGAAAAAATGGAAAATCACGATTTTAGACACAGATGTCTCAAGAGATGACTATCAATTTCCAGGTGAGATGTCTTTCCAGAAGATCCACTAACATTGTTCTTTGTACATTGTAGAGGCAAACTTTTCCATCAAAACTTGACATATCTTCTACTTACAAGTCATGTGTCTTGTAAATCTGTTGTGTCTGGGGAGGCCCTAAAATCTGCAACTGATAATTTGTAGTGCTTTCTGGGAGTCACATTTGTTAAGTGAGTTTATTTAATTGCATGGACTGGGCCTTATCACAAGACAAGAGGTCAAAGGAAGATGGTAAGAGAAGAAAAAGAAGGTATTGAGGCCAGAAGAATCCCTACCCAAAGGCTAATGTCAGTCCTGGTGCTAATGCTAGTGACCTTAAAAAAAAAAAAAAAAAAAAAAAAAAGCTACATTTCCATTTTGCAAGGCTTTTTTTGTTTGTTTGTTTGTTGTTGAGACTGAGTCTTGCCCTGTCACCCAGGCTGAAGTGCAATGGCGCGATCTCGGCTCACTGCAACCTCTGCCTCCTGCGTTCAAACGATTCTCCTGCCTCAGCCTCCCGAGTAGCTGGGATTAGAAGCGCCTGCCAACACGCCCAGCTAATTTTTATATTTTTACTAAAGACGGAGTTTCACCATGTTGGCCAGGCTGGTCTCGAACTCCTGACCTCGTGATCTGCCCACCTCAGCCTCCCAAACTGCTGGGATTACAGGCGTGAGCCACCGTGCCCGGCCCCATTTTGCAAGGCTTTTAAAAAAATATTGTGTGCTCAGATGGCACCTTTAATCATGAAGAACTTCTGGCTGAGTTCCAGACTGATTCTGCTGGCACAGAGAACTCTGAGATCATACCCTATATTCAGAGCACAGAAGAAATATTTCATCCATCTCTGAAATAAAGAGGAAGAAATGAAGCATATTTGAACAGTTGCAGAACAAAACCACACCAGGGTGAAAAGCGAAGGGCATCCTAGCCATTTGGAGTTACAGAAAAGTACTATTAATTCTAAATACTTAAGTGGCATATTTTTTCATTCTAAGTGTTTCACTATAAACTAAGCAGTTTGCATAAATCTATTTCATAGACACATAAATGAAGGCAGATTTCATGTTTTACCTAAGACTACTTTAAGTTAAAAAAAGAAAGGCAGAGGGCAAAGGAAAACAAGCAGCTCCCAAAGTAGCAGGTTGTGACCCAGGAGTTTGAGTGCTTACAGCTGAATTTAATCCACACCCAGGCCAAATATAATTCTCCAACTTGGAAGTGGTCCAGGACACCCGAGCTAACATTTTTTACCTTTGCCAAAGAGCCTGGGGCAGTTTGGTGACAAGCAATCACAACCTCACTTCTATTTCTCAACTGAAAGAAAGACCAGAATCATCTGACAGGTGCTTTCCCCATGGCAGGGCACTGGTTTAAGCTCAAGAACTAAGAAAGTTTGCTTCCTCTTGATTCATCATTGCCTCTTGCATCACTTATTCTCTTGAGATCTATTCACAGGTCTATTTAAATTGGAGAGTTGGGTCATACAATTTTGGGTGGGAAGACTGAATCACAGCTTTACTCCATGTGTCAGCCTTGACCACTTGATTATATATTGTGCTTCGACTTCACTCCATCACTGAAAGCCTTAGCTATGGGAAAAGCCTGGGTGATTGCTCTGTGTATTAGAAACTGAAACCCCACCACTAAATGCTAAAAAGTGGTCCAAGCAAAAGGTGCTGTGGAAATCTGAAAGCCATTATCTTTTCTACACTTCCTCTCTCTTCACCCTCATTTTGTTTGGGAATGCATATGAACACTTGTGAACAAAAATAAACTAACCCACCCTTGACAGATTGTTCTGTCTTTTGTGTTATCAAACTTGAGTACTTCTGGCTCCCACATATACTGAAGTAGAGATTGCTGGGAAGGCAGCCATAAATTAGAGTTGATCTTCCAGCATCTTCTACCTGTAAGGAATGGTTCAGGAAATTATAATTAATGAGTTCTGCCCCAAAGTTGAAATCATATTTGGATTTCAGAAATAATAAGAAAGCATATAAGAATCCTGGTGTGTTTTCTTAGCTCAACCATGTCCATCCATACTTTCTGGCCCTTTTTAACAAGTTACTCTATACCCAGTCCGTATACATTTTGACTGTCTGCTCTCAGGAACTGTCTCAACTCAGGGCACCTTTAAGGAAGGCAGAACCACCTTAGGAGGTAGAGGGTGAAACGTGGCAACTCTTCCACAGGCGAATCAACATAGCAGACATGCTCAGGGTAGGAGGTTTTGCTAGGGCTTAAATCAGGTTGTCAACTCAAACACAATGGGCTTTGTTACTTCTGTAAAAAGAGGAAATGGAGCAGTTTTTGGCCTCCTCAGACTGTATTGTAGGGTATACAGGATGGCAATTCCAGGCACAATCTTCAGGAGACACAAATCTGCTTTTAGCTATTCAGTGTTCCCCAGCAAGTTAATTAGCTGTTTCTGAAATGCATGGAAATATTCAGTATTTTCATAGTGAAGCCAATCTCCCAGATTTAAGCTTTGGGGGTGGGAATGAGTACGTGAGGAAGGGGGTCTGTCAGGGAAACAGAATAGGGCCCTTTTGGTGAGAGATCCCAACACCTGTGATTTATCTTAGAAATTACACATGCACTGTAATTCCAATACTTTTTTTTTTTTTATTTTTTGTTTTTGGTTTGAGCACTCCAGCTGGAGGGCTTGCTGACACCTCTCACTATCTTAGGCATGGGGAGTTACCTCTGGGTTCAAAAGTCCTTGGGTGGCAAGCACAGAGGAACTGCGAAATGCCTCCCTCAGAAATGCCCAGCTGCTTAAGGGGAGAAGCAGGGAGTGGGCTCAGGTAGCAGCCAGGAAGGTTGCAGGAGCCAGGGGCACATCCTCTCACTGAGTGGTAAGGTTCCTGCAAGTGGGGTCTGGGGACCATTGCTTTGACAACTTGTCAAGGGTGCGGGGAGGGCTGTCCCAGCAAGGTGAAGGAGTCTGTAGGGAAGGTGTCTGCCCGGAGACCTCCTAAAGACCAGAAGAGCGCGCACCCCGCCAACTGACAGTACGCGCCCCTTCTGTATCCGCTCCCCTCCCCCGCGGCCAGTCTCCGGGCAGAGGCGTCTCACGCCAGCAGGTCCTCCCTGGCTCCTCTCCTCACTAGTCCGAGCGGACCGAGCCTCAGCGGGAGCCCCGCCTGTCTCCAGGCAGCTTGAGGCCCCGAGCGCTCGCCCAGCCTGTCAGTAACCGCCGTTTGCGTTTTCTTCCTTTCTTTCTTTCTTTTTTTTCTCTTCTTTTCTTTTCCCCTTCTGCCTTTGTCCCGCTTAGTAACTGGGCTCTGACCAATCGCCGCCTTACCGGCCGGCGCCGGCTCTCTCCTGATTGGCCCGCTTGGGGCGCGCAGCCGTCTCCCGCTCCTTCGCAGGAGCAAGGCAGACAAAAGACGCAGGCTCCAGGCTCCGGCAACCGGCCTCAGCCAATCACCACCCACCTTGCCTCTCTTCCCTCGCCCCGCTCCCTCCCCGCCTGGCTCGCGTGCTCCCGGCACTGACTCCTGGAGTGCGGCCAGCGCCCGGGCCGTACCATTCTGATTGAGGCTGGGGGAGAGCGCGGATGGCTGATTGGGGAGCCGAAGCCTAGAGAGCGGTGGGGAGACGTGAAAGTCGAGATGGAGGGCAGCTTTTTGAAGGTGTTCTCAGGCACCTGACAGAATCGCGGTGCTTCGAGGCGGGACAGCGTGGAAGGGGCGGTAGTGATGCCTGCTTTTACCCCTCCAGGCGCGGTTGGGTGGTGCCTCAGCGGGTGGGCAGCGTGGGGCGGGGAGGGTGTCCCCTCCGCGCCGTTAAAATAAAACTCTAGTGGCTGGAGTCCGGGGAAAGCGTGAGGGCAGTCGGTGCAGGCGGGTTGCTTCTTATACCCCGGCGGGAGCGCCCAGACAAGCCGAACTGACTGGACTTTTCTGGCCGGCCCCATTCCCGAGGCTGGGGCAGCTTCGGTTCCGAGCCCGACCGGAGAGGAGCCGGAGTCCCGGCCCCTGGGGGGTTCGCTCTCTGCAGACCAGTGGGACCCCGAAACTTGAACGCAATCTCCAGCCCCGTTTTTTGCCTTCCTTTGTCACTTTCCCGGCTTTCTCCCAACGTGTTCTTTTTTTCCTCTTCATTCTCCCCCCGAAGGACACAAAAGTGGCTTCCGCGGAAAGATTTGGAGGCGGTGGGAGCTTTTCTCTCCGGAGAGCGACTGTGTAGAAAGGATTTTTGGGAAGCCGATTTTTAACACCTCTGCCCTCTGTCCCCAAAGCCTCTGTGTAACCCTCTGAGGAGAAAAGCCCATAGCTTGAAAGTTCGGGGGCATTTTGTTGGGTTCTGTAGGAGAGAGGGGGAGGACCCTGTTCTGGTAGTTTGGCTGGACTAGTGCTGGCCGTTGAAAACCCCGAAGTACATTTGCCTGTGGAACTTTTGCAGATACATATTTTTAGATTTTTAAATACCAGATAAAAAATATATGCCTTCTATATATCTTCTGACGACCTGCCCCTGACAGCGCGATGTACAATACGGTGTGGAGTATGGACCGCGATGACGCAGACTGGAGGGAGGTGATGATGCCCTATTCGACAGAACTGATATTTTATATTGAAATGGATCCTCCAGGTACTTGGGAGAAAAAAAAAAATCTCGTGATGGGTCTGATTTGTATTTACCAAGAGCTTGGTGATGTTTTCAGGGCAGAAGTATTGCTGGATGCGCTAGGTTCGGGATGAGGGGAAGATTTGCAGTTACAGCTGCGGTAAAACTGCTTCTGGTTTACACGTTTAAAGTTTGCAGTTAGGACCCTGAACCTATTGTCCTGCGAAGGTGGGGGTGGGGGCTGGAAGTGGGGGTGGGACGAGAGACTCCTTTTTAAAATGATCATGTTTTTACTTTGCCTTTGCGTGTCGTTCAGGTTTTTCTTGTGCCCGCCACTTTATTTTATTTTTTTCTTTTTCAATTAAAGACTCTTCTACCTGCAAAGGATGTTTTATATCCCGGGGTTAAAACCAGTCTTTCACTTTGGGCGAATTTTTGAAAGCTTGTCCTTTCATACATTTGTCTAATTTGGTTCGTTGTGTTTTACCCCGGTTAACTTCTGAAACTGAGTTATGTGATTATTCACTGTAAGACTCCCTTTTTCTCTTGCAGAAACAAATGCCGGTTAGTGATTTTTTTTAGGGATTGGGCGTTCATATTCAGCCATGGTCTTAGTCTGAGGTTTTCCTTCTCAGAAGATAGTCGCTTAGAGAGATCTACGTGCAGTATTTTATTACTCTTTAATTTAATGATGATTTAACTTAATTTATGGGATAGAGTTTAATGTAACTTGAATTCCTAGAGTAAAAACAAAACAAAACAAAAAAACCATAAACGAGGGAACCTTTCTCTTTCCTGTGAATATGTGACATGTACATATGTGTTCCTATACACGTAATGTAAAGTATACATATATAGTACTAGATTTTTATTTTAAAGCTCTGTCTGACGCTATTACAGACATTTTGTGTATTTGGTAGGAAAGGAAAAGGAAGGCAAAATGGAAAAGTTGGTTTTTTCTTTTAAAGTCTACCCCATTTTATGATAATTAGCTGTCAGATTTTATCAAACACTGTTTGCAATTACAGATGGTGCTTATGTAATGATTCTGAATAAGTAGAGAGCCTTTGTGACTCCTTGTTTCTGTCGAGGATGAATTCTTTATGTATTTTAAAACGTGTAATGGCTAAGCCTACAGAATAAATGTGTGTCATTGGGGAACCTCGCTTATTATAAGACTATATTTTTGGAAACGTTTGAAAGAATTTGAGCCATGCAAGTGTGAAGAAGTGTAACTGTCTTATAGAAGGTATGTAGAAATTTTTTCCTGTGTCCTTGCAAACAGTGAATTATCCTGTTTTTTTTTTTTTTTTTTTTCAGTTAGTCATAGTGTTAAATGGTGCTGTACTAAAAACTAATATTGAAATAAACCTTTTTCACTCTTGATGATCACTTAAGATTTTTTTCTCTTCCTTCATTTCAGAGCCTTCTTTATTTGCTTTTGTAATTGTGACTGCAATCCAGATGCAGCTTTTCAGTGTTTTGTAAAGTTTGTAAGATTTGCCACCCATCTATTGTGTCTTTTCCCCTTTGTTTCCCCCAATGGTAAAGCATATTAGATACATTTGTCATACATATGAATAGAAATTTAGTACATCACTGGTACTTTTATTGTAAAAAGTAAGGTTAATAATTCTAGATTCCTGTTGTAAGAATTATATATTCAAACTGCCTTAGAATTATACTGCATTACATAGTATCTTGCCTTGCAGACATACAAAGGGAATTTGTTGGGTGGGAGGTGAGTACGGAGGAGGGGATAAAATGAAGAATGCATTTATGGTTGAAATATATTAGCCTAGTAGAAAACTACTGGCCAAGTTGAGTTGAGTTGTCCAAAAATAATTTTAAGAAAAGTTGACTATTATAACTATATGGAGACGTGGGTCTTATAAGGTTGTATAGAAAATTATGATCCAAACTTTATTTTCCATGGAAATAAACTTTGGAGTTTAAAATGTTCATCCTTGAATGAAATTGTGCATACTGAGATTCTATTGAGAATACTGAAAGGATACATATGCTGTTCTTTATTACCCCTTTTGTAGCTTTAATGTAGAATATGGTTAGTTATTCCTAACAGCTTTTTAAAAAGGAAGCACCCTTGAGTATGATGAAACATTGCCTATGAAGTGAATGTTTTTTCATGGAAATAGTGTGAATGTCAACCTTGTTTTATGTGATAAATTAAGTTTTCAAAATATATAAAACTGTATCATTAGTGAAGCGGTTGTAGCACGTTTTGTAGGTTTTTCCTAGCTCCCACCCCACGTCAAGCTCTTAATTATTTCCTTCCTGGACTGCTGTGATAGTGTACTAACTGCTCTCCCATTTCTATCCTGTTCAAGCCACAGTAATGTTAAGAGAATCATCTGATGACTTACCTTACAATGATAAATCTTCCAATGGGTTTAAAAACCTCCCACTGGCTTCCCTTTGCCTACAAAAAAACAAAACAAAACAAAACAAAAAACCAATAAATAAAAAAAATCCCCCGATTGCTTACCCTGTCATATAAATCCCTCTAATTTTTGCTTCCAACTTAATTTTCTAGTTAATTCTCCTTCTGGAGTGCATCATAAATTCTATAGAAGCAATTTTGTGTTTGCTGTTCCTTGAATGTATGCTTTTTTCCCTCTTCCTGGGATGCCTTTCACTCGCAATAGTCACATGTTGAAATCTTATATGTATGTGTTTTTCGGACCCAGGTCAGACGCCTTCAGTGTCAGAATATGTTCTCTAAACCCTTCTTTTTTTTTTTTTTTTTTTGAGGCAGAGTCTCACTGTGTTGCCCAGGCTGGAGTGCAGTGGCACGATCTTGGCTTACTACAACTTCTGCCTCCTGAGTTGAAGTGATTCTCCTGCCTCAGCCTCCCAAGTAGCTGGGATTATAGGCATGTACCACCACACCAGCTAATTTTTGTATTTTTAGTAGAGACAGGGTTTCACCAGGCTGGTCTCAAGCTCCTGACCTCAGATGATCTGCCTGCCTCAGCCTCCCAAGGTGCTGGGATTACAGGTGTGAGACACCGCGCCCGGCCTACTCTTCTAGCACTTCTCAGATGAAATTTTTTCCATTCTGTCTAGAGAAGCTACTGTACTATTTATGTGTACTTCTCCCTATGAAATTGGCTTCCCACCTCGTCATGAGCTTCTTAGCTTGCTCGGGGTCTTGCGAGTAGTAGACAATTTAGTCAGTATATGTTGAATTAATAAATAAGGAGCATTGTTTCCTTCTAGTCTTTAGGTACGTTTCTACTTAAGGTCCTTGCCCAATTCATTGCTTGGCTATTGTAGTAGCCTAGGGCTAAATAGCTTTTGAATTAGACATTTGTTGACTTAGGGCCCTTAACTGTAATGATGCCAATATTTTTATATGTTTTTTTCATCTTTATTTTCAAGACAGAGTCTCGCTGTGTTGCTCAGTTTGGAGTGCAGTGGCGCCATCTCAGCTCACTGCAACCTCCGCATCCTGGGTTCAAAGGATTCTTGTCCCTTAGCCTCCCAAGTAGCTGGGACTACACAGGCGCATGCTACTATGCCTGGCTAATTTTTGTATTTTTAGTAGAAATGGGGTTTTTCCATGTTGGCCAGTCTGGTCCTGAACTCCTTGCCTCAAGTGATCTGCCCACCTAGGACTCCCAACGTGCTGGGATTACAGACGTGAGCCACCACGCCTAGCCTTTCATCTTAATTTTAGACTGAGCCATAAATGCAAAATTTTATCTATTATTGCTTCTAGTGGCCTCAAAAACTATTTTTCAAAGATGTTTCCCTCTAGCCTGTCTTTTCAATAACTAACATTATCATGCATCCTGAAGGTTCCTAATAACTGCATGGATTGGTGTATCTACAGTCACAGTAATGTAAAAGTTGAATCCAAATGGGAGTTTAGTATCTTAATGTTTGTGTATTTCCTGGCAGCAGTAGATATACTGAACTGTTCAGATGAAACATAAAACTTTTTATTGTTGGCTAGGTGTGGTGGCTCATGCCTGTGATCCCAGTGTGCTTTGGAAGCCCAAAGCAGGAGGATCGTTTGAGGCCGGGAGGTTTAGATCAGAATAGCTTTGTAAAGATACCATTTCTGGCCGGGCGCGGTGGCTCAAGCCTGTAATCCCAGCACTTTGGGAGGCCGAGACGGGTGGATCACGAGGTCAGGAGATCGAGACCAGCCTGGCTAACACGGTAAAACCCCGTCTCTACCAAAAAAATACAAAAAACCAGCCGGGCGAGGTGGCTGGCGCCTGTAGTCCCAGCTACTCAGGAGCCTGAGGCAGGAGAATGGCGTAAACCCGGGAGGTGGAGCTTGCAGTGAGCTGAGATCCGGCCGCTCTACTCCAGCCTGGGTGATAGAGTGAGACTCCGTCTCAAAAAAAAAAAAAAAAAAAAGATACCATTTCTACAAAACAACAACAAAACTTTTGTGTAGAAATGTTAAGATTGTAGAACAGAGAATCGCCTATAAGCGTCCTGGTTAGTCTTGCTATCAATTCGGGAATTGGGATTATTCTGTAGCGAAGCTGGATAGAGGCCTCTCAAAGAGCCTCACCTTTGGTCTTTTGAGGATTTCCTATACACAACTAATTATAACTGATGCACAAAGGTTGTAGCTAGTGGTCTGTTAGCTCAGCACTTTAGTTTTGACATTGTTATTGTTTTCATTTTAGGAAAATGTAATAACTTCCTTTTTAAATTAATAGACAATTTTTTTAAATTGTTGGCTTTTGTTTTGTTGTTGTTCTTACCAAGACAAACTTCTGAGATTATCTTTTTTTTTTTTTTTTTTTTGGAGACAGGGTCTCAGCTTTGTTGCTCAGGCTAGAGTACAGTGGCATGATCATGGCTCACTGCAGCCTCGACCTCCTGAGCTCAAATGATCCTTCCACCTCAGCCTCCCTAGTAGATGGGACTATAGGTGCTTGCCACAACACCCAGCTAAAGATTTAAAAATTATTTTTTGGTAGAGACAGGGTTTTGCCGTGTTGCCTAAGCTGGCCTTGAATTCCTGGGCTCAAGCGATCTGTCTGCCTCAGCCTCCCGAAATACTGGGATTACAGGCATAAGCCACTGCGCCCAGCCTGAAATAATCTTTAGGGCAGCAACATCTCTTCCATAGATAATTAGAAAATGAAAAGTTTTGTATGGCAAAACATGAATATAGGAAAGTCTAGAAAAGTGGTTTTCAATTTTTTTTGGTCTCAGTACCCCTTTTAGACTTAAAAAATTAGAAGACCTCAAAGGGCTTCTCTTTAAGTGGATTATATCTATTGATATTTGTAGTATTAGAATAAAGCTGAGAAATTAAAATATATTTAATTCATTAAAAAATAAAGCATTATACATGTGGCTTTTTTTTTTTTTTTGAGACAGGGTCTTGCTTTGTTGTTTAGGCTGGTCTTGAACTCCTGGTCTCAAGTGATCCTTCTGCCTCAGCATCCCTCTGTGCCACCATGCGTGGCAAACATATTTTAGCGTAACTTTTCTTTCTTTTTTTTTTTTTTGAGATGGAGTCTCCCTCTGTCACCCAGGCTGGAGTGTGGAGCGCAGTGGCACGATCTTGGCTCACTGCAAGCTCTGCCTCCCAGGTTCATGCCATTCTCCTGCCTCAGCCTCCCGAGTAGCTGGGACTACAGGCATGTGCCACCACGCCCGGCCAATTTTTTTTTGCATTTTTAGTAGAGACAGGGTTTCACCGTGTTAGCCAGGATGGTCTCGATCTCCTGACCTTGTGATCCGCCTGCCTCGGCCTCCCAAAGTGCTGGGATTACAGGCGTGAGCCACCGCGCCCGGCCTAGTGTAACTTTTCTAAATGAAAAAATAACTATATTTTCTAAAAGCGAAAAGAATTAGTGGGAAGAATGGCATTGACATCTTTACTATCCAGCTTCATAGAAGACTTTTTTGGGTTTGTTTTTTTGAGACAGGGTCTCACTCTTTGGCCCAGATTGGAGTGCAGTGGCGTGATCTCAGCTCACCGCAACCTCCATCTCCCAGGCTCACGCAATTCTCCTGCCTCGGCCTCCTGAGTAGCTAGGATTATAGGCGCCCACCACCACGCCCAGCTAATTTTTGTGTCTTTAGTAGAGATGGGGTTTTATCGTGTTAGCCAGGCTGGTCTTGGAACTCCTGACCTCAAATGATCCACCTCCCAAAGTGCTGGGATTACAGGTGTGAGCCACCATGCCTGGCCAATAGAAGACATTTAAATTCCCATGTCTGCTCCTGCATTGAGTCTATTGAGATATTACAGGTTATAACCTCTGGAAAACTCCACTGTACAGTTGTAAGAGAATGAGAATGAAAATGGCAAATAATGTCTTAGTGATACTATGAAAATAGTTCTGACCTCTTGGACCCTCTGAAGGGTCTTGGAAACTCTGGATCACATTTTGAGACCTACTAGTCTAGAAGTTAGACTACATAGTTTGGTGGACAACCTGGTAAAGTATCTTCTGACTTTGAAGCCAGACACAAAGGTGTTTTGAAGAAGCTTATTTGCTTACCGTGTCATACTTGGTATTTTCAACCTGGCACAATTTAGATTAAGTAACATTTTGGTGGAAAACTGGTACACTGGCCCTATGGTTGGGGAACATACCTGCTGAGAGCTACATTGAAGAAACAGGTCATCTGCCAGTTCATGATCCTTACTGTTAACAGGTTAAGCAGCCTTCTGTGGTTGAATTTTTATTTTTAACCCTACACATTTGGATTCATCTTATATAAAGACTTCTCCTGTGTGTAGTAATATGTTGCTTTTATGATCTAGGTGTCAGTTTTTAATTATATTGTCGTTGTGGGACAAATGCTTATATAATCAAATGATGTAAAAGCTATGCCAATTTTTTGTCTTCTTATTGAAAAAGATTAGTCATTGCTTTCATTTAATATAATGTATAGTGTATCCAACTATGTTTCACTAGAAGTATGGTGATTCTCTCATTTGATAATGCTTTTAAAATTTATTCTCATTGTTTTGATGCTGAATGCTTTTTTTTTTTTTTTTTTTTTTTTTGAGACGAAGTCTCGCTTTTGTCCCCCAGTCTGGAGTGCAATGACGCGATATCTGCTCACTGCAACCTCTGACTCCCAAGTTCAAGCAATTCTCGTGCCTTAGCCTCCTGAGTAGCTGGGATTACAGGTGCTTACCACCACGCCCAGCTAATTTTTTGTACTTTTAAGTAGAGATGGGGTTTCACCATGTTGGCCAGGCTGGTCTCGAACTTCTGACCTCAGGTGATCCACCTGCCTCGTCCTCCCAAAGTGCTGGGATTACAGGTATGAGCCACTGTGCCTGGCTTTTTTTTTTTTTTTTTTTTGAGACGAAGTTTCACCCTTGTTGTCCAGGTTGGAGTGCAATGGCGTGATCTCAGCTCACCGCAACCTCTGCCTCCTGGGTTCCGGCAATTCTCTTGCCTCAGGCTCCTGAGTAGCTGGGATTACAGACACGTGCCACCACGCCCAACTAATTTTGTATTTTTAGTAGAGATGGGGTTTCTCCATGTTGGTCAAGCTGGTCTCGAACTCCTGACCTCAGGTGTTCCGCCCGCCTGGGCCTTCCAGAGTGCTGGGATTACAGGTGTGAGCTACTGTGTCCAGCTGATGCTGAATACTTTTATATTTTTCTTAGAATGTAGAAAAGATAGGACATGTTTATGATTGCCATATTTAATAAGGTAGGTAGAAAAATATAAATGTATCTATGTGATATGATATAATTTTTTATTGGTATTAAAGAGGGAGACAGCCTGAGTATAGTAGAAAGAAAACAGGCTTTGGAACTAGATAACATAGATTACAAAACTAGCCTTGCTTCTTATCCTGCCCAGTGTTATATGGGTAGTACTTTAACCTCTCTGTGCATTTGTTTTTTGTGAAATTGAACTAATACCTACCTTTGCAGACTTGTGGGGATTAAATGTACCATATCAATATCTGGTACAGTATTTGACATATAGTGTGTACCCAATAAGTGTAGTTTGTATTTAGAGCTTCTTATTGATAACATGTAACTATTCCATATCTACCTCTTTGGGTACTCTTGCAGTCAAAACCTTTGAACTATTTTGCCCCATTCTTTTCTTCCTTCCCAGTGTTTACTGGGGCCACATTTTATCCATTTTGTTTTTTGGAAGTGTTCTCTAGGGTCTTTTCTAGTTATAACATTTCACGAGTCTGTGGAAATGTCAACCCAAGTCATCTTTTCCTTTTAGTTTCTGTTGCCTCTTGTCCAGTTCCTCAATACCTCACTTTAGAAATGATTTGTAATGAAGGTAATAGTTGCTAACATTTGTTGAACAATTATTATAGTCCAAGTACTATGTTAAATGATTTTATGTGTTTTCTTTTAGCCACATAACAACCTTATAAAATTGGCGCTATTATTATCCCACTCTACAGACAGGAAACTGAGACTTAGGTTTAGTAACTTACCAAGTAGCAGAGCAGGTCTGTCTGCCTAACTAAAGCCCGGGTTCTTAACCAGTACCTCCTAACTGGTTGCTCTGTTTCTGATTTCTTCTTCCCCTCACTGTAAGTTTGTCCTGAATTCTTCAGCCAGGTTAGTTCTACTGAAATGTTATTTTCATTGTTTTACTGTTCTTCTCAAAAATAATCAGCAGCTCTTAATTTCTTTTAAGTAGAGATCATATTCTTAAACTTTAGTAATATGGCACCAATTTATATATTTATAACTTATTAGTAATTTTCTATTCATACTTATAGTCGAGTTCCTTCTAACCCTATACCCTGATTGCTCATTCCTATCTCAAGCTTTTGCTTAACCTGCTTCCTATGTAGAATATACCCCTCCCACCCCATCTTTAAATCAAGATCCTGTCTGAGTCCCCCTTTCTTCTTAAAACCTTCTCCAAAAATTCTAGCACTGTACCCCTTTGTATGTAGGGCTCTCTCTGTTATTTTGACATGGTATCGTGTTATATTATGATACTTAATTATTTCATAAATATAATTCACCTCCCTAACCAGATAAGTTTCTTGAGGCCAGGCCGTTGTATTTCCATTGTATCTTTTTTTCTTTTTTTTTTTTTTGAGACAGGGTCTCATTTTGTCACTGAGGGGTGCAGTGGCGCACTGCAGCCTAAACTCTTGGGCATGGGTGATCCTCCCACCTCAGGCTCCTGATTAACTGGGACTACAGGCATGTGCCACCATGCCCAGCTTGTATCTATTTTCCCTAAACATCCAGTGCCCAAGTATTTTGTTAATTTTAGGCCCATGGATCCAACTAGCTTCATTTTGTGACTTAAGCTTTAAAATGTTAATATTATTTATTATCAGCATGTGACCTCTAAACTTATGAAGATAATTGGCTGGACACTTATTGTAACAAAGGGAGTAATGAAAAAAAATGCAATGCTTAATGTTATTAGCAAGATTTATATGGTTTTGAGTAAAAGTTGTTTTTGAAACTTTGAACAACTAGAAATGAGTAGGCAGGGCACGGTGGCTCACACCTGTAATCCCAGCACATTGAGGTGCCGAGGCGGGTGGATCACTTGAGGTCAGGAGTTCGAGACCATCCTGGCCAACATGGTGAAACCCCATCTCTACTAAAAAGAAAAAAATTTGCCAGGCGTGGTGGCGTGCGCCTGTAGTCCCAGCTACTCAGGAGGCTGTAGTCCCAGCTACTCAGGAGGCTGAGGCAGGAGAATCGCTTGAACCCTGGAGGCAGAGGTTGTAGCGAACTGAGATCGCGCCATTGCACTCCAGCCTGGGCGTCAGAGCGAGACTCTATCTCAAAGAAGAAATGAGTAATAAGTTTTTCACAGTGTATTGGGTTAGTTTTACATAGCACAGGGCCAAATGGAGAGTTTTAAGTTATCCAGTGTGTTATTATACCAATTAATTTTACCATGTGTAAGACTTGATTTTTAACAAGGTAAAGTGAGCCATCAAGCCTTATTAAAGATCAGTTTCCACATTGCTTGCCCATATATGTTGTATGTATTGTTCCTTGTGCATATTTGTAAATTCACATAAAGTAAAAGTTGTTTTCTTTCTTTCTTTCTTTCTTTTTTTTTGAGACAGGGTCTTGCTCTGTTGCCCAGGCTGGAGTGCAGTGGCGTGATCACAACTTACGGCAGCCTTCGCACCTCAGCCTCCCAAGTATATGGGGCTACAAGCATGCACCACCACACCTGGCTGATTTTTAAAGTTCGTTATTTTAATAAAAGAGACAGTAGGCTATGTCCAACCTGCCAAATCATACCGTTTTGCGTGTCCCATATCAGTATGAAAACTGCCCTATGACTTGGTACTGATGAACCAACACAAAGCCAAAGTTAATACCATCTACCCTTATCCATACTTGGACTTCCTGTCTCATGTTCTGTTTGTGGGCCAGATTGCCTGTCCTTACCTGAGGATATGCAACAACAAATCCAGAGCATGCAGCTGTGTAATCTTAAATATTGTGATAGTTTTTATTTATTAACTATTTATTTTTAAATATTTATTTTTTTTTAAATAGAGATAGAGTTTTTCCAGGTTGCCCAGGCTGGTTTTGAACTCCTGGGCTCAAGCAATCCTTCCACCTCAGCCTCCCAAGCAATCCTTCCACCTCAGCCTCCCAAAATGCTGGAATTACAGATGTGAGCCACCGTGCCCAGCCAGTATTTGTTTTTAAACTTAAGAAAAATTCAATTATGAATCAAAATTAAAAATCTGAATGAAAATTGCTTTGAAAAAGGTCTTGCTGAAAGGAATTGTTGTGCTGGAAATATATTGCTTTAGATTCTGTTCTTACATGTGTATTAGGCTTTTTTTTTCCATAGAGGATAGAGTGACCTTTCTACAACAGGGTCACTCAATATGGTCTAATTTATGTTGAACTGCTAATAGACATTTATAGAATTAGCCACAACCTTTTTTTCTGATGTTCTGGGATGTATTTTATAAAATATTTAATTCATATGTTTTCAGCTGTAAGCAACAGAACTAATTCAAAATGGCTTTAAAAATAATAAATTTTATCTTCTCATTTAATAGAGTTAGTTGATTTCAGGAGTTCAACAATGTCAGTAAAAACCCCGTATTTGCTTAGCCATATATTGCTCAATTCTGCCATCCTTGGGACTGGCTTCATCCTCAGACTAGTAGCAAAATGGTTGCAGTGATTCCAGGCATCATATCCATAAACAACAACTTCTAAAAGAAGAGGAAAAATATCTCTTCCCGTGCCACTGTTTTTGGATAGAGGAAACTGTCTTCAAAAACCTCTAGCAAACTTCTTTCCCATTTTTTTTGGCCAGAATTGGGTCATAGGCTAGTTCCTGAACCAGTCACCAGTAAATACCCTTAGGTTAATCACGTTTCTCAATCTGGAATGGTGTTGGCTTCTACTGAGGTATATAGTTGTATTGGGGAGAGATTCTGTTAAAGAGGAAGCGGGAGAGAATTAATGCTAGGAAATTAATTTGGAAAACCATAACTCTTCAATGTTACTGTCTTTGTCAATAAACAGTATTAGCAAGTTATTTTTTACTTTTTCAGAGTTAAAATCTAGCTATGGGAAATGCATTTTCATTTTCTGTTTTTTTTTGAGATGGAGTCTTGCTCTGTCGCCAGGCTGAAATGCAGTGGCGCCATCTCAGCTCACTGCAACCTCCACCTCCTGGGTTTGAGCAATTCTCTTGCCTCAGCCTCCTGATCGGCTGGGATTACAGGCACCCACCACCATGCCTGGCTAATTTTTTAATTTTTAATAGAGACGCGGTTTCACCATGTTGGTCAGGATGGTCTCGATCTCTTGACCTTGTAATCCACCCACCTTGGCCTCCCAAAGTACTGGGATTACAGGCGTGAGCCACTGTGCCCAGCCACATTTTCATTTTCTAAGTTGGACTTCATATTAACTTCATTGAGTTAATGTAAGATAGACCTTTTTCTGTCGTGTTAGTTGCTTACTAGAAGATAAGGAAGCTGACATTTCTGGTTGACAGTTAACTAATTTGAGGAATATAGGCATTGGAATAGAGTGTTAGTATAGCAAGTAAATGGGTGTAAGAGAACATTTTGCAAAACTATACATTTAAAATTCTGAAGTTCAGTAACTTAAGTAAACTTGGGACCTATGGAATGATTTATGATAGAAAGCTAACTGAAAAATTAGGAGCCGTCAAGCCTGGGCAACATGGAGAAACCCCGTCTTTACAAAAAATGCAAAAATTAGCTGTGCGTGGTGGTGCACTTTTATAGTCCCAGCTACTTGGGAGGCTGAGGTGGGAGGATCACTTGAGCCCTGGAAGTCGAGGCTGCACTGAGCTGTGATTATACCACTGCACTCCAGCCTGGGTGACAGGGCAAGACCCTGTCTCAAAAAAAAAAAAAAAAAAAAAAAAAAAAAGGAGTTGGGTACAGTGGGATGTACCTGTAGCCTCAGCTTACTTGCAAGGCCAAGATGGGAGTTTTGCTTGAAACCAAGAGTTAAAGATCAACCTGGGGAACATAGTGAGATTATCTCAAAAAAAAAAAAAAAATTGGAATACTACTTTAAAGTAACCTATCGATTATATCTTTCAATTAAAATGTATGATGTGCCTAAGTATGGATTTTTCTCAGTATGTTGGAAATCTAGAGGCAGTATAGTGGAGTAGTTAAGAGAGGAGTCTCTGGAATCAGAATGCCTGTATTCAGATTGTGCCTCTGCCACTTCTTAACATGTGTCCTTTGGCCATTTACTTATCTTTTCTGTGTTGTGGTTTCCTCACCCAAAAAGTAGGGTGATAATGGTCATTCAATAGGGTTATGAGGATTTAGGAGATTAATAACTGTCAAGTACTTAGTGTGGTACTTGGAACATAGTAAACACCTGTAAATTTTTTTGTTTGTGTGTTAATTCATATTTTTCAACAAATATTTGACTGCCAGGCACTATTCTAAGTGTAGTAACGAACAAAACAGCAAAAATGCTTCATGGACTCTAAATTTCTAAGGGAGTGAAGAGAGCAGAGAATAAACAAATTCATAAGTAAAATACATAATGATGGTGATAAATGCTGTGGAGAAAGAAACAGAGGATAAAAATAGAGTACGGGATGAGAGATCTGCTATTTTAAATAGGAGGCCAGGGAGGGCCTGACCTAAAGGAATGAGGGAGCAGGTCATACGGAAATAACAGGTGTGAGGATGGGGGTTCCAGGTAGAGGATATCAGATGACCTACCCTGAGGCAGGAGCATCACTGTGATGTATTCAGGGATCATCTAGGAGGCCAGTGTGACTAGAATGGAATGAGGGGAAAGCAGTAAAAAAAGAAGACAAATGGCCAGGCGTGGTGGCTAATGCCTGTAATACCGGCACTTTGAGAAGTTGAGGTGGGCAGATCACCTGAGGTCAGGAGTTTGAGACCAGCCTGGCCAACGTGACAAAACCCTGTATCTACTAATAATATAAAAATTAGCTGGGTGTGGTTGTGGGTGCCCATAATCTCAGGTACTTGGGAGGCTGAGACAGGGAACCCGGGAGGCAGAGGTTGCAGTGAGCTGAGATTGTGCCACTGCATTCCAGCCTGGGTGGTAGAGCGAGACTGCATCTCAAAAAAAAAAAAAAGTAATGTTATGGGTGGTGAGGCTTTGCCACCATGTATGCCATTGTAAGCCATTGTAAGAATTTTGGCTTTTAAAACTTGTATGAGATGAGAAGCCATCAAAGTGTATTGAACAGTGATGTACTATGATTCTTGGCTTAAAGAATCATTCTAGCTGCTGGTGGAAAGAGGGAAAGGTGGAATTAGAGAAACTGGTTAGGAGGCTATTGCAACAATCAAGCTGAGGGATGATGGTGGCTTGGACAAGGGTAGAAGCTGTGAGGTTGTAAAAAGTGGTTGTGTTCCAAATGTTACTAGTTATATAGCTTGTCATTTCCATACTGACTTACTTTATTTTCTAATTTCTTAGCTTTGTATTTCTCCATATGCTATATATGCTTTAATAATTAATAAGTTTAACTTTTAAAATAATGCCAAAGCTATTTATATATATTTTGATGTATTTTTTCTATGTGGGTTTTTTTTTTTTTTTTTTTTTTTTTTTTTGTGACTGGGTCTTGCTCTGTTGCTCAGGCTGGAGTGCAGTGGCACCAACAGCTAACTGTAGCCTTGACCTCCTGGGCTCAAGTGGTCTTCCCACCTTAGCCTTCTAAGTAGCTGGGACTGACTACAGGCGTGCACTACCACACCTGGCTAATTAAAACAATTTTTTTTTTTGTAGAGACAGGATCTTGCTCTGTTGTCCAGACTGGCCTTGAACTCCTGGCCTCAGGCACTTCCCTTACTCTGGGCTCACAAGTCCTGGGGTTACAGGCCTGAGCCATTAAGCCTGGCCTATCTCTCTCTCTGTTTGTTTGTTTGTTTGTTTCTTTCTTTCTCCTTCCTTCCTTCCTTCCTTCCTTCCTTCCTTCCTTCTTTCCTTCCTTTCTTTCTTTGTTTCCTTTGTTTCCTTTGTTTTCTTTCTCTTTCTTCTTTCTCAGGTTTCACTCTGTTGCTCAGGCTGGAGTGCAGTGGCATGATCTTGGTTCACTGCAGCCTCAATCTCCCAAGCTCAAACAATCCTCCTACCTCAGCCTCCCGAGTAGCTGGGACTACAAGTGTGTGCCACCATACCCAGCTAATTTTCCTCTTTTTTGAAGTGTTAAGTGATTCAGATCTCTGACATCCAGTTGCCAAGCAACAGTATATGTGGCCTTGGTTGTTTGATGAAAGCTTGCTCATGAGTTACTTTTTAAATAAACATTAGTTGATAAATTTAGATTGTACTATAATTTACTTTTTTTTTTTGGAGACAGGATCTTGCTGTCACTTAGACTGGAGTGCAGTAGCACAAACATGACTCACTGTAGCCTTGACCTCCTGGGCTCAAGTGATCCTCCTGCCCCAGCCTCCTGAGTAGCTAGGACTATAGGTGCGTGCCACCATACCTGGCTAATTTTTTGACTTTTTTGTTGGGATGAGGTCTTACTGTGTTGCCCATGCTGGTTTTGAACTCCTGAGCTCAAACGGTCCTCCTGCCTTGGCCTCCCGAAGTGCTGGGATTATAGATGTGAGCCACCACACCCAGCCAATTTACTTTCAGAAGTAACTTTGGAAGAGAAAATTTCCTGATGTTCTTAGTTTTTTTGCTGAGCTGTGAAGGGGAGAAGAAACTAAAGAGAATGAAGCCATGCCATACATGTTTCATTTTACTTTATGTGCTGAAGTTCTTGCTTTCTGAGAATAATTAATACAGATGTATGTTATTTTCTTTTTGGTGTAATGTTTAAGTGCTTGAGTATAGATATTGATATAAAATGGGTGAAGTATCTGTGTTTAAGAGCTCCAGACTCAGGTTGTTGGGATTTCCTATTCTAGCCCTACCTGTTTCTAGTTTGTGACCTTGGACAGTTTTCTAATCTGTATAGCATAGAAAAGAATATTAATCCTACTGTAGGATTATTGTGAGAACTATATGAAATAGTACACATAAGACACTTAGGGCAGGTATCTATTGTTCTTGTTATTTTCATTATTTATTTATTTAAAACAAAATTTATTTATTTAAAACAAAAAATTTTTTTTTTATTTTGAGATAGAATCTTGCTCTGTCACCCAGGCTGGAGTGCAGTGGTGTGATCTCTGCTCACTGCAATCTCTGCCTCCTGGGTTCAAGTGATTCTTCTGCCTCACCCTCCCCAGTAGCCGGGACTGCAAAAGCATGTTTTTAAAAAAGAGATAAGGTCTCCCAGGCTAGCCTGCAGTGCCCTGATCATAGCTCACTGCAACGTTGAGCTAGGTTTAAGGGATCCTCCTCCCTCAGCCTCTCAAGTAGCTAAGACTACAAGTATGCACTACCACGCCTGGCTGCTTTTTTTTTTTTTTAATTTTTGTAGAGACGGCATCTCACTATGTTTCCCAGGATGGTCTCAAACTCCTGTCCTCAAGTGATCTTCCTGCCTCAGGCTCCCAAAGCAGTGGGATTATAGGCATGAGCCACTGTGCCTGGCCTGTTTCCATTATTATTAATAAAACTGGGATGCTTTGTGGCCCATCTCCATCGTGTCCCATTCAGAGGAAGAACCAGCTTAACATTCAAATTAAATTGAAAAGTAATTTAAGTATTTATTCCATCTTCTCAAAAATGCCAAAGGGGTTTACATTCATAAAGCTACAATACTACTTAAAATCCTATTTCTTCATGTTTGGGATGGTTAATCCCAAACTTTCTTCTCTCTTAAAACTTACCAACTCATAACAACGTGAATGGTCTCATTTTTGTGTTTCTTTTGTAACCCTTCTCAAACCTATTAAGTTTCTATTCCACGAGTACCTGCCTCCCGTTAAACTCTCTCCTTTGCGTGTGTTGTTATTCTGATCTGTACAGTAAGGGCCAGAAACCAAGAGAGCAAAGAAAAGAACCTATGAATACTCAAATATAGCAACATTTTCGCTTCTGTCACACTTACCTGTGGTAGAGGATATAACATGCTTTGGCTTTTGGAAAAAGTCTGTTTAGTTTTAGAAGGACAATGAGGTGATTCAGACCTGTTGCAGGACATTAATTCGGGACTTGAAATTTAGTTTTTCTCCAGATAGTCATAAACTATGTAAGAGCTGCTATCATATCTTTCTAACTGGGACTGGTTCCTAGTGTTCAGCCCTTGAAATTTAGTATTGCCAGATAAAATATATGCAATATGGACCATGCAGTATTATTCATTGTTTATTTGAAATTCAAATTTAACTGGGTGTCCTATATTTTTATTTGCTAAATCTAGCAACCTTAATTTAGAGAGAGAGTGCTGACTAGGCTGTATTTTCTAGTACATTCTCTGTGGTGTTTAAGAATACATGTGTAACGATGTAGTGGATATGAGGATACTTTCAGTTTTGATAACAGAAAATCCAACTCAAATTAGTTAAAACAAAGGGAATTTGAATTTGAATTACATAGGCTTATGTAATTGAAAAGACCAAAGGGAGTGAGGGCCCCTGGCATAGTTTGATCAAGGATACAGGCTTTGGCCCTGTTTTTCTATAATTCTCTTGACTTTACCCTGTATTAGGTTTTTTTTTCTCATACGGGCTTCCCCAGTAGTACAAGATGGCTGCCTTTGTATGTTTCCTCATTCCTGGGAGAGAAAGAAGATGTTTCCTACAAATACAGTGCAAAAATCCTAAGCTTGACACTAGTTGAACCATCTCGTGCTCCAAAGGATCACTGTCTTAAAATCTGGGTAGCTTTCTGTGTCTAGACCAGTGGCTTTTAAACTTGAGTGTGCATTAGAACTACCTGGAAGACTTGTGAAATTACAGACTGCAGCCAGACACTGTGGCTCATGCCAGTAATCCCAGCGCGGTGGCTCAAGCCTGTAATCCCAGCACTTTGGGAGGCCGAGACGGGTGGATCACGAGGTCAGGAGATCGAGACCATCCTGGCTAACACGGTGAAACCCCGTCTCTACTAAAAATACGAAAAAAAAAAACTAGCTGGGCTCGGTGGCGGGCACCTGTAGTCCCAGCTACTCGGGAGGCTGAGGCAGGAGAATGGCGTAAACCCAGGAGGCGGAGCTTGCAGTGAGCTGAAATCCGACTGCACTCCAGCCTGGGCGACAGAGCGAGACTCCGTCTCAAAACAACAACAACAACAACAACAACAACAAAATTAATGAGGCCTGGTGGTGTATGCCTGTAGTCTGAGCTACTTGGGAAGCTGAGATGGGAGGATTGCTTGAGCCTGAGAGGTCAAGGCTGCACTGAGCTGTGATTATGCCACTGCACTGCAGCCTGGATGACAGAGAAGATGCTATCTCAAAAAACAAAAACACAACACACAAATTGCTAGGTCCTTCCCCCAAAATGTCTAGTTGAGTAGGTTCAGTAGACTTGGTTCCAAGAAGTTGTATTTGTAACACGTTCCCAGATGTTACTGATTTTGCTGGTCACAAACCACACTTTAAGAACCACTGTTATGTCAAATCAGGGCCTACTCCTGGAGCTGAGGAAGGGGTCAATCCCACTTAAACTTTTTACCAGTGAGGGGAGGGGGTAAGATGTTTGGAAGATAACAACAATGTCCACTGAAGAGAGGACTACTGGTTTTTTTTGCATATCTAGTTTCTCTTCCCTCTTACTTAGGTAAGAATTTCCTGATTTTTCTCTTGGAACCACTCCTCCTTCATTTGGAATGATGTGGCTTGGGTGGTTGGCCTAACCCATTGGTTTAAGGGTGGGCACGTGATCTAGGCCTGGTCAATGAGAGCACTTGCATAGTCACAGTGATCAGCCCAGGAGTGAATAGGGCAGTGATCTTTGTAGTTTAGTCAGTGTATGTTAGTATACGTTGCCATTTACTGTCCTGGCCAGGGATATGAAGATCACATAATCCCTGTCCTCAAGAAGCTCAGACTGTAGTTACAAAAGACATACCTGTAAATATACCACGCAACGCTCCTCTTTATAATTCCCTCTCTTTCTCCTGGCTGTCATCTAAAATACATTTTTATCATATACTGTACTACCACCTTTACAATCCTTAACCATACTTATAATTGTTTAGTGTCTTTAGTCCTCATTAAATTATAAATTCCATCAGGATAAGGACTGAGTCCATAATTAGTTGCTGGATCTTCAGTACCTAGCCCTGTCTCTGGCACATAGAAAGTACTCAGTAAATGCTGATTGAATGGATGTCGAAGTATAGCAGTAGAAGAATATATAAACGAAATAGGGAATCATTGGTTTACTGGTAGGGTAGGAGAAGTAACAGCCTGAATAAATGCATAAAGTTATTAAAACACCTTAAGTTTTGTTGAAGACAATGTATGAGATAGGACATGGCCTGTGCATGGTGGCTCATGCCTGTAATTATGGCGTTTTGGGAGGCTGTGGTGGGAGGATCACTTGAGCTCAGGAGTTCAATACCAGCCTGGGCAACATAATGAGACCCCCATCTCTTTAAAAAAAATCTGGCTGGGTGTGGTGGCATATGACTGTAGTCCCAGCTACTCAGGAGGCTGAGGTGGGAGGATTCCTTGGGCCCAGGAGGCTGCAGCGAACTGTGATTGGGCCACTGCACTCCAGCTTGGGCAACAGAGCATAACCTTGTCTCAAAAAAAAAAAAAAAAAAAAAAAAAATTGAGAGAGAGGAAGTTGTATTAGATGAATCTGGACCAGTAGGTGGGGTCCAGATCATGAAAGTCCCTGAAGGCTACATTTAGGGGTTGAATTTTATCCTGCTGACATTTGGGAAGCCTTGACTGATTGGTTTTAAGTAGGGAAGAGAGTACATTGGCTATAAGGTGAAAAATAGATTGGAGGAGAATAAGATTAAAGAAGGAAAACTGGTTAGGAGGCTATTTCAGTACAGAAGAAAGATGTTATGAAACCATAAGGCTAAGATTGTAGCAGTGAGAATGAATAGTAGAGTTGTTTAAAAAGTAGGATTGGTGGACCTTAGAGACTATTCTGAGGAAAATGAAGTAATCTAGAATGACTTTTAGTTTTCTAGCTTGGTAGATGGTGGTAGTATAAACCAAGAGAAGCAAGTTGAGGAAGAAGGCCAGAATTTGGATTATATGGCCTCTTACATAAAAATGAGGGAATGGTGAAATGGCCCAGGTTTTCTCCTTTTGGTGGGATTCTTTTTCTCTTAGGTTTCACTTGGGCAGGAGAGGAGAGTGGCTTCTACTACTTCTAGGTTTGAGGACTAGAGCAGATGATAGTAAATCAGATATTACTGAGTTCATAGGGTGGAGGAGAGATTATAGTGAGAACTGAATGCTTCCAGGTTTTAGTTGCTAAAGTAATTTTTAGTTTTCAGATGTTTAAGCTGCCTCATCCTTTTTGAAAGCAAGTGTATAAATTATAAGAAAATTAACTCTTAAGATTCATGAATTAGCTTCACTATTGGTGGAGATGTGAATTGCTGCAACTGTTTTGGAAAGTTTGTCAGTATATAGTAAAATAGCTCTTCTGGGAATCTGTTCTGTAGAAATAAAAGTGTCAACATATGAAGGTATATGTATGGATATTTTTATAACGTTTCCAATATTTGCTACTAAAAACAGCCTGAATATCCATCAGAAGTAGGTATGGAAGTGTAAATTGTCATGTACCTATGTTGTGGAATATTTTGCAACTCAGAGAATGTATTATAATTCTGTATATATTTACCTGGAGGGATGTCTGTGATAGATTGTAGAGTAAGACAAACAAGTTATAAAGAAATGTGTTTGGCCGGGCGCGGTGGCTCAAGCCTGTAATCCCAGCACTTTGGGAGGCCGAGACGGGTGGATCACAAGGTCAGGAGATCGAGACCATCCTGGCTATCATGGTGAAACCCCGTCTCTACTAAAAAAATACAAAAAACTAGCCGGGCGCCGTGGCGGGCGCCTGTAGTCCCAGCTACTCGGGAGGCTGAGGCAGGAGAATGGCGTGAACCCGGGAGGCGGAGCTTGCAGTGAGCTGAGATCCGGCCACAGCACTCCAACCTGGGCGACAGAGCGAGACTCCGTCTCAAAAAAAAAAAAAAAAAAAAAAAAAAAGAAATGTGTTTAATAAGATCCCATTTTTATAAAAAACCAAAAACAATGTTTCACATTCTTAGGATTATAGGAACCTGAAGAAAGGTGTAAAGGTGTATTTCATTTCAGGTCCTCTTTCCATGTCTTATCGCAGTGAACAAAAGAAAGTCCTTATTTTATGTAGGAGGACATGTGACAATAAATAAGAAGTGAATATATAGTATGTTAGGTGGAGATAAATATTATAGAGAAAACAACTACTGGCTTAAGGGGGATGGAGGACAGAGATGGAATTGCTATTTTATTTTGGGTAGTCAGAGGAGACCTCACTGATATGGTGACTTAACTTTCTTTTTGTGAAATACAGTACTAAAAAGTGTAGGAAACATAAACATACAGTTTGTTGGCTTCATGTAAATTGAACAGCTGCTTAACAACCACCTAGATAAAGATTTTATAGATAGCCAGCTTCTCAGAGACCCAAAACATGCCCCCACTCTTTTTTTTTTTTTGAGACAGAGTCTCGCTCTGTCACCCAGGCTGGAGTGCAGTGGTATGATCTCAGCTCACTGCAATTTCTGCCTCTGGGTTCAAGCAATTCTCATGCTTCAGCCTCCTGAGTAGTGGGGATTACAGGCATGCACAGCTACATGCGGCTAATTTTTGTATTTTTAGTAGAGATGGGGTTTTATCATGTTGGCCAGGCTGGTCTTGAATTCCTAGCCTCAAGTGATCTGCCTGCCTCAGTCTCCCAAAGTGCTGGGATTACAGGTGTGAGCACTGCACAGAGCCTAAAACATGTCCTTTTCTAATTATATTCCCTTTCTTACCACCAGAGGTAAGAAGGCGGTGGTGGGGCGTGTTTTGGGTCTCTGAGAATCTTTGTGTAGATGCTGCCTTGAGAGGAAAAAGTATTGTTAGAAGACTGGTTTGAATTTGGTCTGCTTACCAACTATGTGACATTGAATGGTTGTCATATAAAATGGAAGTAATAACACTTAATTCACAGAGTTTTTAAATAAGAATTATAACTATGTACCCGTGTATATATGTTCACATATATATGTAAAGAAATAACACCTAGTATCTGGCATATAGCAGGTACTCTACACATCTTTCGTGAAGGTCAGTGTTTTTGTGATATGGTAATAGGGAAATGTGTAGAGCTTGTGCTAGAGATTTTGTTAGAGGCAGCTACGTATCTTACTTGCTAGAGGCTACTTGGCTCTGGTATGTTTGACTCTAAGATCAGGATGGGTAAAATCTTGGGATAAGAGAAGCAATGTAGCAAGTGTGAGTGACCATGTTTCTTTTCTTATGGGTCATTTTAACTTTTTCTATGGGAAAATTAAAAAAAAAACAAAACCTTTTTCTGTTCCCAGGCTGACCCTCCTCCCCACTTTTTTTCATTTTCTGTCTCAGTAAAATTCTGCTGCTGTTCAGCATAATTACTTCTTGGATCTTCACTTCCTCTCTATGGTAAGCCTAAATGCTGACCATCTCAAGCAGTAATTCAACAAATATTTATTGGTAATGGCTTCTATGTGTGAAACACTTGGCACTGGAGATACAAAGATAGGTAAGAAAATATGTGCCCTAAAGGAGCTCATAGTCTTTGAATACAAAGGTAGGGTTCAATAACTAAACTGTCATCACTAAACTTTTTATTAGAAGGTTGAGAAGAGCTCTGTAGAATCAAAGAAGAGGTATTACTTAATAAGGCCTGAGAATATGAGGGAAAGTTTCGTGGAAAAAAACATGCATAACTTGAGTCTTAAAAAAAAAGTAGCTGGGCTGAGCGTGGTGGCTCAGGCTGAGCCCAGTGGCTCACGCCTGTAATCTCAGCACTTTGGGAGGCAAAGGTGGGCAGATCACTTGAGGTCAGGAGTTTGTGACCAGCCTGGCCAACATGGTGAAACCTCAGCTCTACTAAAAAAAAAAAAAAAAGCCAAGCATGGTGGCATGTGCCTGTAGTCTCAGCTACTCGCGAGGCTGAGCCAGGAGAATCACTTGAACCTGTGAGGTAGAAGTTTCAGTGAGCTGAGATCGTGCCATTGCACTCCAGCTTGGGCAACAGAGTGAGACCCCATCTGAAAAAGAAAAAAAAAAAAAAAGTGGGTGAGGCAGTGTGGTAAAAGAGAGAGGGGATCCAGGAATAGGGATGGGCATTTTATGAGGTACAGGGTATGTGCAAAGGCATGAGAAAGAGTTGTGTGTTTGGATGAGCTGCAGGTATTGGTGTATCTAGGGTGGAAAGGTGCCTGTGGGAAGTAATAGGAAAATGATCTTGGAAGAGTAAGCAGAGACTGGACCATGTAGGGACTTCTGTGCCATGCTGAAGAGTTTGAACTTTATCCTGTATGTGGTGTGGAACTCCTGAAACACAGTGTGCTAAACCATTATGGTTAGATTTGAAACTCAAAAGAAGCAGAGAAGGGTGGAAAAGAACCAGGAGATTGGTCGGGCACGGTAGCTTAGCTCACGCCTGTAATCCCAGAACTTTGGGAGGCTGAGGTGGGCAGATCACAGCCTCAGGAGTTCGAGACCAGTCTGGCCAATATGGGGAAATCGCATCTCTACTAAAAATACAAAAAAACTAGCTGGGGGTGTTGGCAGGCACCTGTAATCCCAACTACTAGGGAGGCTGAGGCAGGAGAATCACTTGAACCCAGGAGGCAGAGGTTGCAGTGAGCCAAGATTGCACCACTGCACTTCAGCCTGGGCAATGGGGAGATTCCGTCTCAAAAAAAAAAAAAAAAAACAAACCCAGGACATTGGTCTCTGGTAAGCCTCGGGAGAGATTTTTCAAGAAGGAAAAAATGGCTAACAGTGTACAGTCTAAAGTGATTAAGTGAAATAATGATACAAAAGCTTCTGGTGGACTTTGCTATTGAGACAACCTTAACAAGATAAATATTTGTTTAGTGATTGGGGGTAGAAGTCAAATTCCAATAGACAGAAGAGTAACTGGGAGGTGAGAAAACAGGCTGCAAATATAAACCATTCTTTTTCTTTTTTTTGAGATGGAGTCTTGCTCTGTGCCCCAGACTGGAGTGCAGTGGCGCGATCTTGGCTCACTGCAAGCTCTGCCTCCTCGGTTCACACCATTCTCCTGCCTCAGCCTCCCTAGTAGCTGGGACTACAGGTGCCTGCCACCACGCCCAGCTAATTTTTGTATTTTTAGTAGAGACGGGGTTTCACCATGTTAGGGTGGTCTCCATCTCCTGACCTTGTTATCTGCCCACCTCGGCCTCCCAAAGTGCTGGGATTACAGGCGTGAGCCACTGTGCCCTGCCAAATATAGACCATTCTTAGAAAACTTGCTGTGAAGCAAAAGTAAGAGGTAGCTAGAGAAGTAGAGCTGAGAAACATAATGTTTTTGAAGATGGAAGAGTAAAGAATGTGTTACGTTTTGGTGGAGTAGAATAGAGTTAAGACTGAATATTTAGGGCTGTGTGATTTGATGGAACAGGAAGGTGGTGGGTATGGAGGTGAGAAGGGATTACTGTACTAGCTCAGGGAACGAGGAGATAAACCTTTGCCTAATACTTAGAATGAAGAATATGGGTATGAAGAAGAGTGTAGGCTGGAAAATTGGGTGAGGTCAGATTTATTTTTTCTGGTAAAGGGCAATTGTGAGAGAAGAGATGTATAGAGTGTTTGGTTTGAGATTTAGAGTACCCATTGATTACTGTCTGGGATGGAAAAGGTCACTGATCCAGAGGCATATATATGGATGAATTACAACAGGATAATAATCTCAGTTAGGATTAGAAACTGTAAATCTGTAGTGGCATGAATTCCTAACCTGTTATGATTTTCTTCAGCAGGACTCAGTAGCTGTGGTATGAGAATATAGGAAGCAGGTGGTTGGATTGATTCCCCCTGGTTGAGAGATTTACTGGCTAGTGTGGCAAAAGAACAATCGGGAGCTGGAGAGATCCTGGCAAGAGAGTGGGTGATGTGCAACATTAAGGGAATAATTAAGTAAATGATGATATATTCATATAAAAAGCTGTGTTTCTGCTATTAAAATTTATGTTTATGAAGAATTTATAAAAGTACTTATTTTATAATGTTAAGGTAATAGTGCTATATATTGTACAAAGGGTTAGTAATTACTGTAATATTCAAGAGATTGTTTTAGGCATAATGATGAAAAGATACAAAACCATTGTATTGGTCACACCTAGTCACATGTAGACAATTATTTGACAGGGATTATTAGCTCTTCTTTATAGGTGAAGAAAATGAGATTTAGTATGGATGAATTGTTCAGGGTCACAAATTTGGTAAAAGCCAAAGAGAACTATTATAATTTGTGGAATAGTTACTATGCCAGGCATTGTTTTATCTGTGTAGTATTAATAATTTTCTCACATATTGCTCTAATTTGAATTTTTAGTTAAAAAAGCAGACTCACAGGAGAGTAACAATATAAGCAATAGATAACTAAGTATGAGTTATCTAAATAGTGGATTCCAACTAACTTTGCAAGTGTCAAAGAGTGATACCAAGTGCTAGAGAATTTCAAAAGAAAGATGTAGACTAGAGTTGAAGAAAGACTTTGGAGATAATCATATTTGAACTTGGACTATGAAGAATAGGTAGGATGGTCTTTTTAAGTAAATGATGATACACTCATATAACAAGCTGTGTTTCTGTTTTTGTTTTGTTTTGGTTTGGTTTTTTTTGAGACGGAGTCTCACTCTGTCACTCGGGCTGGAGTGCAGTGGCGTGATCTTGGCTCACTGTAACCTTCGCTTCCTGGTCTCTTTGATTTATTCCTTTCCATATTAAAAAATTAATAGTACTCTGTAATAGTCTGGTATCTCATGTATCTGGAGCCTTTGCTTAAATAAAATAAAAATATTAGTCTTGCTTTTTCTTTCTTTTTTTGAGACAGAGTCTCACTCTATCACCCAGGCTGGAGTGCAGTGGCACGATCTCAGTAGTGAGATCTAGGCTTACTGCAACCTCCCTGGTTCAAGCAATTCTTATGCCCCAGCCTCCCAAGTAGCCGGGATTACAGGCACCTGCCACCATGCCTGGCTAATTTTTGTATTTTCAGTAGGGTTTCACCATGTTGGCCAGGCTGTCTGGAATTCCTGACCTCAAGTGATCCACCCGCCTTGGCCTCCCAAAGTGTTGAGATTACAGGTGTGAGCTACTTATTTTTTATTACAAGACTAAGGAAGGCAGGCGCTGTGGCTCACGCCTGTAATCCCAGCACTTTGGGAGGCTGAGGCAGGTGGATCGTCTGAGGTGAGGAGTTTAAGACCAGCCTGACCAATATGGTGAAACCCGTTTGTACTAAAAATACAAAATTAGCCAGGCGTAGTGGCGCATGCTTGTAATCCCAGCTACTTGGGAGGCTGAGGCAGGAGAATTGCTTGAAACCAGGGGACAGAGGTTGCAGTGAGCTGAGATCACGCCATTGCACTCCATCCTGGGCAACAAGAGTGAAACTCTGTCAAAAAAAAAAAAAAAGACTAAGGCAATCAATTTGTGGACATGATAAGGGACTCAACATTATTTGCTGATCCCTGGGGTATCATTTAAGACTGCTTTGGAAGGAATGGAAGAAATATGGCTTCCAACTAACTTTGCAAAGGAATGGAAGAAATATGGGTTCCAACTAACCTTCCAAGTTGAGTCATGGACTCCTTAATAGGCCTTCTAGAATATATTAAAGTGTAAATATCAATGTATCTATCCATCCATTATCTAAAGTTATTTTTCTCCTAAGTCATTTATATTTGATTATTGTTTTTTACTATGATTGGTGGAAGAAAAACAATTTGAAATCAACTACTAAAAATCATTGAAACCAAAGATTTAGATTTTTTGGGGGGCAGGGAGATAATCATCAAGAATATATCAGAAAGGATTTAATGGTTAAGGCTGTGTATGGTGGCTTATGCCTGTAATTCCAGAACTTTGGGAGGCCAAGGTGGGTCTAGCCACTTGAGCCCAGAATTTTGAGACCAGCCTGGGCAACGTAGTGAAAACTTGTCTCTACAGAAAAAAAAAAAAAAAAAAAAAAATTAGCTGCGTGTGGTGGTATGTACCTGTAGTTCCAGCTACTAGGGAGGCTAAGGTGGGAGGATCACTTGAGCCTGGAAGGTCAAGGCTGCAGTGAGCCATAGTCATGCCATTGTACTCCATCCTGGGCAACAAAGCAAGACTGTGTTTCAATCAATAAATAAGTAAATAAATGATTGCACTGTACTCAAAGTTAAAATAGGGAATGCTGTATGTGGATGTATTATTCATCAGCTTTTATATTTGAGATGTCTATAATTGCCATGTGTAAATTAATTTCCACAAGAAGTAGTCATCATTGTAATTTTTTTTGAAGGTTTCAAATATACTTTATTTCTTCAGCGATGCCATATCTTAATGGATACACAGTGCTTTTACTTGGCATCAATTATGAGCTGTTTTTTATTTTATTGTATTTTATTTATTTATTTATTTAAAATGGAGTTTTGTCTTTTGACCAGGCTGGAGTGAAGTGGCGCAATCTCGGCTCACTGCAGCTTCTGCCTCCACTTCCCTCTTCCACCCCAGCCCCGGAGTACCAGTGATTCTCCTGCCTCAGCCTCCTGAGTAGCTGGGATTGTAGGTACCCGCCACCATGCCCGACTAATTTTTGTATCTTTAGTAGAGATGGGGTTTCGCTGTGTTGGCCAGGCTAGACTGGTCTTGAACTTCTGACCTCAGGTGATCCACCTGCCTTGGCCTCCCAAAGTGCTAGGATTATAGGCGTCAGCCACTGTGTCCAGCTGATGAGCTGATTTTTGTTTTGTTTTATTTTGTTTTGTTTTGAGACAGAGTCTCGCTCTGTCGCCCAGGCTGGATTGCAGTGGCATGCTCACCATAATCTTCGCTTCCTGAGTTCAAGCGATTCTCCTGCCTCAGCCTTCCGAGTAGCTGGTATTACAGGTGCAAGCCACCATGCCGGCTAATTTTTGTATTTTTAGTAGAGATGGAGTTTCTCCATGTTGGCCAAGTTGGTCTTGAACTCAACCGCATGATCTGCCTGACTCGGCCTCCTAAAGTGCTGGGATTACAGGTATGAGCCACTGCGCCCAGCTGATGAGCTGTTTTTTAAACAATTCAGTATTATACCAGCTGGGATGATTACTGATCTCTCCATTCCTTTGGAGTGACTCTCCCAACAGGGGATAGGTTCAATTCTCTTCCAATTTGTGTTGCTCCATATGTCCATACAGCAATACAGAAAGTGGCTCCACTAGCTAATACAACATTACCATATTTGTCGTGAAAATCAGGTGTATGTTTCTGGTGGCTCTGCCTTGCCATTGTTTGCTGAATGCTTTGAACTTGGAGATGACTTAGTGTGTTGTTGTTGTTGTTGTTGTTGTTTTTAGATGGAGTCTCACTCTGTCACCCAGGCTGGAGTGCAGTGGTGCAATCTTGGCTCACTGCAACCTCCACATCCCGGGTTTAAGCTCCCTGCCTTAGCTTCCTGAGTAGCTGGGATTACAGGTGCTCGCCACCACACCCAGCTAATTTTTTTGTAATTTTTAGTGGAGACAGGGTTTCTCCATGTTGGTCAGGCTGCTGTCGAACTCCTGACCTCAAATGATCCGCCCACCTTGGCCTTCTAAAGTGGTGGGATTACAGGTGTGCGCCACTGTGCCCTGCCGTTAGTGCAGTTTTGATCAAGGGAAACATTGTGAAGGTGAAGATAGAACGGCGGCAATGTTGGCCAGGTGCGGTGGCTCAAGCCTGTAATCCCAGCACTTTGGGAGGCCGAGGCGGGCGGATCACGAGGTCAGGAGATCGAGACCATCCTGGCTATCACAGTGAAACCCCGTCTCTACTAAAAAAAATACAAAAAACTAGCCGGGTGTGGTGGCGGGCGCCTGTAGTCCCAGCTGCTCGGGAGGCTGAGGCAGGAGAATGGTGTAAACCCGGGAGGCGGAGCTTGCAGTGAGCTGAGATCCGGCCACTGTACTCCTGGGCCACAGAGCGAGATTCAGTCTCAAAAAAAAAAAAAAAAAAAAGAACTGCGGCAATGCAGCTGCTGCTTTGGTGCAAATTCCCATCATTGTAATCTCTCTTGTTTGTAGATGTTTCATTTAATGGATTATGGCTTCAAATGGGTACTTGATACTTTCTGATAGGATTTACCTGGTAACTACACAGAATTAAATAGACAATTTAGTGAGCTATGAAAATATAGCTTTAATAGGGAAAGCACTTTTTAAAAATAAGAAAATCTTACCAAAACTGACTTGAAAAGAAATTGAAAATCTTTATAATTTTGTAACCATAAAAGAAATTTAATTAGTAATTTAAAAGATCTACCAAAACAATTCTAGGCCCATATGATTTCCTTTTTTTTTTTTTTTAAATCATTGTAATTTTTTAAAACTTCATGTCCAGGTGTGGTGGCTCATGCCTGTAATCCCAGCACTTTGGAAGTCCGAGGCGGGTGGATCACCTGAGGTCAGGAGTTCGAGACCAACCTGGCCAACATAGTGAAACTCTGCCTCTACTAAAAATACAGAAAAACTAGCTGGGCATGATGGTGCATCCTGTAATCCCAGCTACGCAGGAGGCTGAGGCAGGAGAATCACTGGAACCCAGGAGGCGGAGGTTGCAGTGAGCCGAGATCGCACCACTTCACTCCAGCTTGGGCAAAAGAGAGACTCTGTCTCAAAAAAACAACAACAAAAAAAGACCTTCACATAATATAAAATATACCATCATGGCTGGGCACGGTGGTTCATGCCTGTAATCCCAGCACTTTGGGAGGCCGAGGCAGGTGGATCACGAGTTCAGGAGTTTGAAACCAGCCTGGCCAACATGGTGAAACCTCGTCTCTACTAAAAACACAAAAAATTAGCCAGGCATGGTGGCAGGCACCTGTAATCTCAGCTACTTGGGAGGCTGAGGCAGGAGAATCACTTCAACCCAGGAGGTGGAGGTTGCAGTGAGCCAAGATCGTGCCATTGCACTCCAGCCTGGACAACAGTGTGAGACTCTGTCTCTAAATAAATTAAAAAAAAAAATAAATAATACCATGATAAACTTTTTTTTTTTTTTTGAGGCAGAGTCTCGCTCTTGTTGCCCAGGCTGGAGTGCAATGGAGCGATCTCAGCTCACTGCAATCTCCACCTCCCGAGTTCAAGCCATTCTCCTGCCTCAGCCTCCCAAGTAGCTGGGATAACAGGCATCAGCCACCACGCCTGGGTAATTTTTTGTATTTTTGGTAGAGATGAGACTTCACCATGTTGGCCAGGCTGGTCTGGAGCTTCTGACCTCAGGTGAGCCACTTGCCTCAGCTTCCCAAAGTGCTGGGATTACAGGCGTGAGCCACCACTCCTGGCTTTGCTGTTTTTTTTTTTTTTTTAGACAGAGACTTTTACTTTGTTGTGCAGGCTGGAGTGCAGTGGCACAGTCTCGGCTCATGCAACCTCCACCTCCCGGGTTCAAGCAATTCTCGTGCCTCAGCCTCCTGAGTAGCTGGGATTATAGGCGCCTGCCACCACACCCGGCTAATTTTTTGTATTTTAGTAAAGACGGGGTTTCACCATGTTTCCCAGGCTGGTCTCGAACTCCAGAGCTCAGGCAATCTGCCTTCCCAAAGTGCTAGGATTACAGGCATGAGCCACCGCACCTGGCCCATCATAACCACTTTCAAGTGTACTGTTGAGTGGTATTAAGCATATTAACATTGTTTTGAAGCAGATCTCCAGATCTCATCTTGCAAATCTGAAACTCTGTACCCATTAAACAGCTACCAGTCTTTTCCCCTATTGCCCAACCCCTGGTAACCAACCTTTACTTTGTTTCTATAATTTTGTCTACTTTAGATACCTCGTATAAGTAAGTGGGATCATGTAATATTTGTCTTTGGCTTATTTCACTCAGTATAATGTCTTTAGGGTTCAGTTGTAGCATGTGAAGGGATTTTCTTCCTTTTTAAGGCTGAATAATATTCCATTTATGTATATACCACATTTTGTTTATCCATTAATCTGTTGATAGACTTTGGGTTGCTTCCAACTCTTAGCTATTGTGAATAGTGCTACTGTGAACATGGGTCTGCTAGTATAATGTCTCTTTGAGACTCTGCTTTCAGTTTTTTTTTTTTTTTTTTTTTTTTTTAGATGTATACCCAGAATAAGAAGGATTGCTGTATCGTATGGTATTTTTAAAAACATTTTTTGGAGAGCCTCCATACTGTTTTCCATAGCAGTTGCACCATTTTACAATCTCACCAACAGTGCTCAAGGGTTCCAGTTACTCCACTTCCTTGCCAACACTTGTTCTCTTCTTTTCTTTTTTCTTTTAGTAGCCATCTTAATCAGGCCCACATAGATTTATAAATGAGTTCTACCAAACGTTTATAGACACTCATAACTTTAGATAAATTCTTCCTGAATCAAGAAAAAGAAGAAACATTGTCATTCTCATTTAAGTATTTAATGGGTTATTCTAAGATGAATACTGCTTAAAAAGCAAAAGATAATTTGCTGATATATATGAAATACAGTTGTTGGATCCAAGACCACTATACAGTTGGATTCCATTATACAAGTAGCAGATAACAAATGTAATTTTAAAAAAGCTTTATTGAGATATAATTCACATACCATACAAATCACCAGTTTTAAGTATACAATTCAATGTTTTGGTGCATTACATTGTTAATTTTTTAAAATTATAAAATATATATGACAAAATTTTTCATTTTAACTGTTTTAAGTGTACAATTCAGTGGCAATAATTACATTTACAATGTTGTGCAGCTATATTCATCTTCCATATAGAAACTCTATAACCATTAAGCAATGACTCACTCATTCTCCCCTCACTCTCAGCTCCTGGTAAATTCTATTCAACTTTCTTTCTCTATGAATTTGCCTATTCTAGCTATTTCATATAAATGGAATCATACAATATTTGTCCTTTTGTGTCTTCATATTTCATTTAGTATAATGTTGGTGTTCATCCATATTGCAGCATGTATCAGAACTTTACTCATTTTTATGGCTGAATAATACTGCATTGTATGTACAGACCACATTTTGTTTATTCAGTCATCTGTTGATGGACACGTGGGTGTTTTTTGTTGTTGTTTGTTTGCTTTTTTGAGACAGAGTCTCACTCTGTTGCCAGGCTGGAGTGCAGTGGCGTGATCTTGGCTCACTGCAACCTCCGTCTCCAGGTTCAGGTGATTCTCCTGCCTCAGCCTCCCTCAGCCTCCTGAGTAGCTGGGACTACAGGTGTATGCCACCACACCCAGTTACTTTTTTTGTATTTTTAGTAGAGACGGGGTTTCACCATGTTTGGCCAGGATGGTCTCCATCTCTTGACCTTGTGATCCACCCACCTCAGCCTCCCAAAGTGCTGGGATTACAGGCGTGAGCCACCGTGCCCAGCCCACTTGGGATGTTTTCACAAATTTTTTTTTTTTTGAGACGGCGTTTCGCTCTGTTGCCCAGGCTGGAGGGCAGTGGTGTGATCTCAGCTTGCTGCAACCTCTGCCTTCTGGGTTCAAGCTATTCTTCGTGTCTCAGTCACCCAAGTAGCTGGGATTACAGATGTGCCACCACACCCAGCTAATTTTTGTATTTTTAGTAGAGACAGTGTTTCGACATGTTGACTAGGCTAGTCTTAAACTCCTAGCCCCAAGTGTTCTGCCTACCTCAGCCTCCCAAAGTGCTAGGATTACGTGCATGAGCCACAGTTCCTGGCCTACAAAATATATTTTAAAAAAGATATTCATTATAGCAGTAACAGCTACGAGGACAACAATTGAAAAGTACCAGTGAACAAAATCAACAAAAGATGCACATGACCTTTTATGGTGAGAATTATACAATTTCCATTAAAAGACATGAGAAGATCTAATTGGGATACCATATTAACTGATAGGAAGACCCAGTGACATAAACATGTCAATTCTTTACAAATTAATTTGTGAGTTCAGTGCACTTCTGTTTAATATAATGACAGGGTATTTCATATAACTTGACAAGCTCTAAAATTTATAAAGAAGAGGAAACTGCCAAGAAAAATTAGGAAGGCGCACTTAGTCTTTTACACAGCATTATTTATAAAGCCAATATTGTTAATATTTAAGGCAATGTGGTATTGACACAGGATAGACCAACCTCTGTGAAGAATAAAGAGCCCAGAAACAGAACCCCTGAATATAAAGAAACTTAATACATGACAGTGAGTGTTGAAGATGAGTAAGGAGATGATCGACTGACTAAACAGTGAGTGATAATGGAACAATTGGTAATTTATATGGAAAATAAAATGAGATTTCTACTTACCGTATTAAAAAATGTACCTGATAATTAGAGATGTTAATGTGAAAAGTAAAACTTTTAGAAAAAAGTGGGAGAATGTTTTTATGATATTAGGGCAGGGAGGGTAGAAAGGATTTCTTCAATAAGACTTGACATTTGAACTGTAAAAGAAAAAGATTGATAAATATGTCTAGATTAAAATAAAAAATATACAGTTATTGAAATTCAGCATGAGATAGAAAGATACCCCATCTGGGAGAAAATATTTGCAGAAAAAATAACTAAAAAGGATTAATAATCAGGATATATGAAGAATATTTTACCAACCAGTAGTAATAATAAGACAATAGATTGGAAATTCATAGAAGACGACATACAAATGTCTTGCAGACATGAAAAGGTGTTCAACCTCTTTAGTAGCCATGGAAATGCAAATTAAAACTTCAGTGGAATAATATTTTACACTCACCATTTTGGTGAGGATGTAGAATAAGGAAAACTCTCATATACTTATGTGGACAGTGGAATATCAACTAGAACCTCATTGTAGAGAGGAACTTAGCAATATCTAGTAAAGTATATACCCTAGGGAAACTGTAGAAGATGAACAAGAGTTTGTACCTGGGACAAGTACCATTAAGTTCATAGCAACATTGTTCGTAAAAACAGAAAACTAGAAACAGCTCAAATGTCCATCATTAAGAGAATGAAGAAATTATAGAGTATTCATGTAATGGTAGAGGTGAGAAAATAAAAATACCTACTTGTATCAACATAAATTAATCTAAAAATGTAATGCAGAATGAAATGCTGTGGAAAGATTCCTCCTGTATAAAATTCATAAAGATACGAAATATGTTAGGAGATGGAACCCCTGGGGGAAAATAAGGGAATTTGGGAGGGGTGAAAAACGGTGGTGGAGGAAGAAAAGCCTGAGGGAAAATCAACCTTGCATTCCAAGGAGTCTAAAAAGGAGCAGCCAGAGATTTAGAACCAGGTAGTTTTTCTGTCATATAAAAAATTGTACTAGGTTGAAAGTAAGTCCTGAATTGAAACATCTAATTCCCTCTGTGATTGGTCTTTGTGTATGTACTTTTGTGTTTTATTACAACTTAAAAAGGTCTGATAAAATTCTGTTTTAAATTAGGTAGAATTTTGAAAGTACCTTTGTTTGACTACTTTTTCTGTTATGATATAATTCACATGCCGTATATCCACCTTTTAAAAGTGTTTTTAACCACATCAGTGGTTTTTAGTATAGTCACATAGTTGTGCAACTATTACAACTGTCTTATTCCAGAACATTCTTATCACCCCAAAAGAAGTCCTGTAACTATTAAGAGTCACTCTAGGCTGGGTAGGGAGGCTCATGCCCATAATCCCAGCTCTGGGAGACTGAGGTGGGAGGATCATTTGGGGCCAGGAGTTCAAGACCAGCTTGGGCAGTATAGCGAGACCCTGTCTCTACAAAAATTAAAAAAAAAATTAGCTAAGCATGGTGTCGTGCGCCTGTAGTCCCAGCTACTTGGAAGGTCAATGTGAGAGGATCGCTTGAAGTCAGTAGTTTGAGGTTGTCAGCTATGATAGTGCCACTGCACTCCAGCCTGGGTGGGTGAGCAAGATCCTGTCTCAAAAAAAGTCACTCCCCGTTCTTCTTAGCCCCAGTCTGTGGCAACTGTTAATCTACTTTCTGTCTCTATAAGTTTGCCTATTCTGCACATTTCATGGAAATGGAATGACATGGTATATGGCCTTTTGTGTTTGACTTCTTTCACTTAGCATAATGTTTTCAAGGTTTATTCAATTGTGGTATGTATCAGTACTTCATTCCTTTTTATGGCTAAACAATATTCCACTCTGAATATTTGTTTATCTATTCACCAGTTAATGGATATTTGGGTTGTTTCCACCTTTAGCTATTTTGAATAATGCTGCCATGAACATTCATTGCAAGTTTTTATGTGAACTTAGTTTTTAGTTCTGTTGCGTATACACCTAGGAGTAGAATTACTGGGTCATATTTACTTTCCTGACAGCAGTGTATTATGGTTTCACTTTTTCCACATTGTCACCAAGACTTGTTATATATCTTTTTGATTACTGCTATCCTAGTGGATGTGAGGTAGTATGTCACTGTGGTTTTGATTTGCATTTTCCTAATGACTGATGATGCTGAGTATCTTTTTTATGTGCTTGTTGGAATGGAATTGTTTTTTTAATTTCATTTTTGGATTGTCCATTGCTAGTGTGTAGAAATACTCTTGATTTTTGTATATTCATCTTGTATTCTGCATCCTTGTTGAACTCTTTTATTAGCTTTAGTAGTTTTTTGAGTATTTCTTATGATTGAGTATGCAAATAGAGATCGTCATTTTCCTTTTCTCTCTCTGGATGCCTTTTATTTATTTTACTTCCCTAATAGCCCTGGCTAGAATTTTTTTTTTTAAATTTTTTTTGAGATGGAGTTTTGCTCTTGTTGCCCTGGCTAGAGTGCAATGGTGTGATCTCGGCTCACTGCAGCCTTCACCTCCTGGGTTCAAGTGAGTCTTCTGCCTCAGCCTCTCGAGTAGCTGGGACTACAGGTGCGTGCCACCATGCCCAGCTCATTTTTGTATTTTTAGTAGAGACAGGGTTTCACCATGTTGGCCAGGATGGTCTTGAACTCCTGACCTCAGGTGATCCACCTGCCTCGGCCTCCCAAAGTGCTGGGATTACAGGTATGAGCCACCATGCCCAGCCCCTAGCTAGAATCTTAATTACAGTGTTGAATAGATGTGGTAAGAGCAGACATCCTTGTGCTTTTTTTGATTGTAGGGGAAAACATTCAGTTTGTCACCATGAATTATGATGCTAGCTGTGGGTTTTCTGTAGATACTCTTTATCAGGTGAGGAATTCCTTTTAATCCTAGTTTTTGAGTATTTTTATTATAAGTAGGTGTTTAATTTTTGAATTATATATTTTTTTGGAGGCAGGGTCTCACAATGTTGACCAGGCTGGTCTTGAACTCTTGGCCTCAAGGTATCCTCTCGCCGTGACCTCCCGAAGTACTAGGATTATAGATGTGAGCTACTGCACCTGGTAGGGTGTTTAATTTTGTCACATGATTTTTCTGCATCCGTCGAGATGATTATGCTGGTCTTTGTCCTTTATTCTGTTAATATGGTATGTTACCTTGATTGATTTTTGTTTGTTGAGCCAATCTTGCATTCCTGGAAACAAATCTCACTTGGTCATGATACATAATCCTGTTTATATGTTGCTGGAGTTGGTTTGCTAGTATTTTGTTGAGGATTTTTGTGTCTGTGTTCATAAGGGATATTGGCCTGTAGGTTTTTCCTTTTGTTTTGTTTTGTTTTTTGTTTTTTTCTTTTTCTGATTTTGGTATCAGGGGAATACTGGCCTCACAGAATGAGTTGAGAAGTTCCCTGAATACTTATCTGATTCTAGTTTTCTTCAGTTTTGTTATTGACGACGACTTCTTCTTTTTTTTTTTTTAAAGACAGAGTCTCACTCTGTTGCCCAGGATGGAGTGCAGTGACGTGATCTGCGCTCAGTGCAACCTCTGCCTCCCAGGTTCAAGCGATCTTCCCACTTCAGGCTTCCAAGTAGCTGGGATTACACCGTGTTGGCCAGGCTGCTCTCTTGACTGTTGACCTCAAGTGATCTGCCTACCTGTCTCCCTAAGTGATTACAGACGTGAGCCACTGCACCTGGCCAGTTTTATTACTGCCTTCTAAAAATATATTAATGCTTTTTTTTTGTTCTGGTTATTCTTTTTAAGAACACACAGAAATACTTTGTTAGATTCTAATTTAATGTAGCTTACCAGTGAGGAATGACTTATGGGACCCAGCAGAATATTAATGAAATTTCTGGTATTTCAGTGAAATCTGCCTAGTATACTGTCTTTCAGATGACTGAATATAAAAGTCCATAAAAATTAGAGATGAGAGAGACTATGGTGATATAATCAACCATTTTACAGATAAATAGAACAGATTGTTCAAAGTTACTCTGCTAGGTTACCTGACAGCCAGGAGATTTTACTTTGGTGGTTTTTACTCACCAATGATTAGTAGTGTGTGAAAAGGATAGGTTTTTTTAAAAAAAGATTTAATTTCATCTGTGTGTTTGTGAGCAATGCTAAGAAACAAATACAGTATTTATTTGAATGAAATAAATGTAAAACTTGTGCATGCCCACTCATTCTGTACTCCAGCTGGAGAAGCCCTAGAACATATATTTAATCCATTGTGTCGGGCGCAGTGGCTCACGCCTGCAATCCCAGTGCTTTAGGAGGCCGAGGCAGGAGGATAATTTGAGTCCAGGAGTTTGAGACCATCCTGGGTAACATAGTGAGACCTTGTCTCCATAAAAATAAAAATATACGTATAATTCATTGCTATCAGGAGGAAATTTATTATTATTATCAACAGCATTTGGGGAAGTCTTCAAAGCAATTAACTTTAACTGAAGAAACTACTTACCCAAATTATATCACATGAGTGGATGGTATCAAAATGAAATCTTGAAGAAACTGTCTCCAACTTGGAAAGAGGTATAGAGGGAGAATCACATTAATGTATCAACCTAATATATCAACCTAAATGTGTCAACCTTTAACTTTTAATTAATTGTTTTCCCTTCTAATTGTTTTTTTTACTTCTACTTTTAAGTTCAGGGGTACGTGTGCAGGATGTGCATTTTTGTTACATAGGTAAACATGTGCCAGGGTGATTTGCTACACAGATCATCCCATCACCTAGGTATTAAGCCCAGCATCCATTAGCTATTCCGCCTGATGCTCTCTCTCCCCCGACCACCCCCCGACAGGCCCCAGTTTGTGTTGTTCCCTGCCATGTGTCCATGTGTTCTCATCATGTAGTTCCCACTTATAAGTGAGGATATGTAGTGTTTGGTTTTCTGTTCCTGTGATCCTCCTGCCTCGGCCTCTCAAAGTTAGTTTGCTGAGGATAATGGCTTCTAACTCCATCCATGTCCCTGCAAAGGACATTATCTTGTTCCTTTTTATGGCTGCATGGTATTCCATGCTGTATATATACCATATTTTCTTTATCTAGTCTATCATGAATGGGCATTTAGGTTGATTTTGTGCCTTTGCTATTGTGAATAGTGCTGCAATGAACATACACATGCATGTATCTTAATAATAATATGATTTATATTCTTTTTGGTGTATACCCAGTAATGAGATTACTGGGTCAAATAGTATTTCTGCCTTTAGGTCTTTGAGGAATCGCCACCCTGTAGTTGTTGAAGTAATTGTTTATTTTGATTGTGAACAGTTTTTTAAAATGTGTTTTCAGAGAGAAATGAGTACTATAATTTTATGAAAATATCATATGTGTCTCGAAAGATAAAATCATCCTTCAATTTTGCTGAGCCAAGAAACTCAACTAAAACTACCTGCTGGAAATGGCACAGTTTTCTGTCTCAGTATCAGTAATATATAATCCAAATTCTATGTTGTGATTGACTGTTGTACTGTTTTCATTCAGAGATTAGTTTTGCCAACAATGTCTGATTTGGGATTGGGATTTAGCTCACAAAGCAGTTGGTTGTTGGGGCATAGGAAGGGGTTAGTGTTACTAATGCGCACACTACAGAGAAATCATTCCGCTGGGGAAAAATAGCATTTGTCCATGCTCATATGAGCAAAGTTGTTCTGTAATTCAATGCTGGATGCCAAATAGTCAGTGAAGTTTGGATTTGGATGTGGCAGCTTACAGATGCTGGGAGGAAATTTTGTATAATCATTGTCTTTTAAAATGAACTTGATAAAAGCTGTCAGTTTTTTCCCTTTTAGAAAGATGAAATTTTTTTTGTCTTTTCTCTCTCCTGTTTCCATAATTTTATTTTTAGGCTTTCAAAAAGTTGAAGATTTATTTAAAATAAATGTTTTCCCCTTGGTTAGCTTGATTAACTAGTCTTTTTTTCCTAAGCATTATTCTGCACCTAAGATTATATCCTAACATCCAAGAGAGTTCTAATTCTCTTCATCTTTTGTTCCTCTAAAATGAAATAGATTTGTGAATTTTAGAAAGTATGTATTATGAAATTATTTTGTTTTATTTTGTATTTTGAACCTTTTATAATATCTAGTTATCACAAATAGATATCTTTGGGATTTTTTTCTTGTTTCTTGGTTCTTTAACAGATAGTCAGAATTTATTATCTGATGGAATATTTTAGGTTTGTTTTGTGTCTTTGATAACATCGTTCATTTTCGACACTTTGTTTGTTTTTTTTGAGACAGGGTCTCACTCTGTTGCCCAGGTTGGAGTGCAGTGGTACAATCTTGGCTCACTGCAGCCTTGACTTCCTGGGCTCAGGTGATCCTCTCACCTCAGCCTCCCAAACAGCTGGGACTACAGGCACACACCGCCATACCCGGCTGATTGCTGTATTTTTTTGTAGAGACAGTTTCTCCATGTGTTGCCCAGGCTGGTCTTTTTTTTTTTTTTTTTTTTTTTTTGAGACAGAGTCTCACTCTGTCACCCAGACTGGAGTGCAGTGGCATGATCTTGGCTCACTGCAAACTCTGCCTCCTGGGTTCAAGCGATTCTCCTGCCTCAGCCTCCCAAATAGCTGGGATTACAGGCACCTGCCACCACGCTTGGCTAATTTGCCTAGGCTGGTCTTAAACTCCTGGAGTCAAGTGATCTGCCCACCTCAGCCTCCCAAAGTGCTAGGATTACATGCATGAGCCACCACACCTGGCTGACAACATTTAACAGAATAATTTATGTTCTTAGTATTTAAGTGCCCTCAATACTACATAGCAAAGATTTATGTGACTGAACCGTTTTTCTTAAACTGAGCATTTTCATGTCAAAGTACGTGTAGGAGATCGCATTTACTATTTGGAAGGTAAATATTAAGAATTTTTTGGAAAGCAAATGTGAGAAGTTGACAAAGAGAAGGAGATATTAGGGGGCATTGCAAATCCCTTACAGTATTTCTTTTCAGCTGATTGACCAAAATATAGCTTAAATGAGTTAACTGCAAAACAGAAACATGAATTAGTAATAGTGTCTAGTTCTTCCTAATGAAACTTAAAGGCAGATTCTGATCTGCTAGCTTATGATCTCTAGTTATACTAAACTACCAGTACCAGCTAATTAAGCTGGGAGTACTGGGGACTTTTTCCTAACACAAGAATAATACTTTTATGTTTGCCGTTTTTGGTTCTACATATGTTATTTAGGGCTGGTTCAGGGAGGTAGTATATGATGTTTGAAATAGCTTGTAGTGAAGAATGGGAGGGAGGTAAATTTAGGGTAAGATTTTTGGATTGTTTTGAGGGTCCACTTATGGTTGGAGACCATTGTTAGTGAAACCAATTGAAGATGATGTAACTTTTTTCCTCTTTATTAGCCTAGAGAGAGAGAGCAGAAAAAACATGAAAACGGATTGAGATATGGTCGGGGTCTTGCCAGACAGGTACAGTGGGAGGATAAGAGAGCAAAAGAGACGATAGTATTAGTTGAGAGAGAGGGAGAATGAAGACCAGTATGGGATAGAAAGAAAGTACTAAGTTTGAGGAATTAGAGGTCTTACTGAGGTGAAAGAACAGTGGTAGCATTGCTGTAAATTGGAGGTCTCATTGAGGTGAAAGAACTGGGATTACTGGAGTAAGTGGTAAAGATGTAGAGAGAGGGCCAAGTGTGGTGACTCACTCATGTAATCCCAGCACTTTGAGAGGGCAAGGTGGGCGGATCACGAGTTCAGGAGATCGAGACCAGCCTGTCTAACATGGTGAAATCCCGTCTCTACTAAAAATACAAAAAATTAGCTGGGTGTGGTGGCCCGTGCCTGTAGTACCAGCTAACTCGGGAGGCTGAGGCAAAATCGCTTGAACCTGGGAGGCGGAGATTGCAGTGAGTCGAGATAGCACTACTGCACTCCAGCCTGGGTGACAGAGCGAGACTCCGTCTCAAAAAAAAAAAAAAAAAAAAAAAGGGATAGAGAAGTCAAGGAGTACCTTTGTGGGGTTAGGAATGTGGTTCTCATTCTAGTTTTATATCAGAATTACCAATTGCCTTTTTAAAAAAACATAGTTGCCCAGGTCTCATTCTGGATCAATGGAATCAGAATCTATAGGCCGTTGGGCTAAGGCATCTTCATTTAAGATGTTATACATACAGCTGATTAAAAAAATACTCTAAAATTTACATACAGTAAAGTTTATACTCTTTGGTGTACAATTCTTTGAGTTTTGACAAATGCATAGTGGTGCCCTTTATCAGGATAGGGTGGATAGGAACAGGTGAGGAAATGCAGTGGGCCCTCCGTATTCACAGATTCTGCATTCTCGAATTGAAATAACAAACAACTGTGGATTCAGGGTGTGTGTGAAAAAACCAATAAAATTAACAATATAACAAAAATAATACAAATAAAAATACAGTATAACAATTCTTTACATAGCATTTACATTGTATTAGATACAAGTAATCTAGAGATGACTTAAAGTATATAGGAGGGGGCCGGGCACGGTGGCTCAAGCCTGTAATCCCAGCACTTTGGGAGGCCGAGGCGGGCGGATCACGAGGTCAGGAGATCGAGACCATCCTGGCTAACACAGTGAAACCCCGTCTCTACTAAAAAAATACAAAAATTAGCCGGGCGCGGTGGCGGGCGCCTGTAGTCCCAGCTACTCAGGAGGCTGAGGCAGGAGAATGGCGTGAACCCGGGAGGCAGAGCTTGCAGTGAACTGAGATCCGGCCACTGCACTCCAGCCTGGGGGACAGAGCAAGACTCCGTCTCAAAAAAAAAAAAAAAAAAAGTATATAGGAGGATGTGCGTAAGCTGTATGCAAATACTATGTCATTTTATAAAATGGACTTGAGTATCCTTGGATTTTGGTAACTGCAGGGATCCTGGAACGAATCCTATGAGGATACTGAGGTATGATTGTATGTATTTGGTTTTGAATACTCTCAAATTTGCTTGTTGCACTAAAGCTGCAGCCATAGAATTCAGAAGAGTGGAGATTATTACAATGAATTAATATTTTCTCTATCATTTACTTAAGTCTAGATCTGGAATTGACATATTTTTTCTGTAAAGATCCATATAGTAAATACTTTAGGCTTTGCAGGCCACAAATGATCTCTTTCGTGTGTGTGTGTGTGTGTGTGTGTGTGTGTGTTTATAACCATTTAAAAATGTAAAAATGGGCCAGGCGTGGTGGCTCATACGTGTAATCCCAGCACTTTGGGAGGCCAAGGCAGGTGGATCACTTAAGTCAGGAGTTCAAGACCAGCCTGGCCAACATGGGGAAACCCCGTCTCTACTACAAATATAGAAATTAGCTGGGTGTGGTAGCCCGTGCCTGTAGTCCCAGCTGCTCAAGAGGCTGAGGCAGGAGAATCGCTTGAATCTGGGAGGTGGAGGTTGCAGTAAGCCGAGATTGTACCACTGCACTCCAGTCTGGGTAACAGAGTGAGACTCTGTCTCAAAAAAAAAAAAAAAAAAAAAGAGTAAAAACGCTGGTCACAGTGGTGCATGCCGTTAGTTCCACAGCTACTCAGGAGGGTGAGGCAAGAAGATGACTTGAACCCAGGAGTTTGAGACCAGCCTGGGCAACATAGTGAGACCCTCATCTCAAAATAATAAAAAAAGTAAAAACTATTTTTTGCACCTTGAAAAACAGGCAGAGGGCCATAGTTTGCTAACCCCAGGCAAATCATCAATACCACAATAAATCAAGCTCTCTGATTTGTAGTATTTGCTGATTTCCAAAGTATAAATACTCCCACTGTGGCTGATTTCAATCTACTAGTGTGACTGACATACCGAATGCAGAATTTGAAAGAAATCCTCAGTAGCACACAGTATTTCCATTATAAAATACAATAGATGTTTCTTAAAAGCATAAATACAGTATTAATGAAGTAATGAGGTTTAAGCATTTTTTAACTTTATTTTTAATATAATTTCATTGTGAACTTATATGATTTAATATTTAATAATGACTGTGTAGAGGCTGGGCATGGTGGCTCACACCTGTAATCCCAACACTTTAGGAGGCCAAGGCAGGCGGATCATGAGGTCAGGAGTTCGACACCAGCCTGGCCAATATGGTGAAACCCTGTCTTTACTAAAAATACAAAAAAAACTAGCCAGGCATGGTGGCATGTGCCTGTAGTTCCAGCTACCCAGGAGGCTGAGGGAGGAGAATCGCTTGAACCCTAGGAGGTGGAGGTTTCAGTGAGCTGAGATTGCACCACTGCACTCCATCCTGGGCAATAGAGGGAGACTCCATCTCAAAAAAAAAAAAAAAAAAAAAAAAAAAAATGTATGGAATAGCAGCTTGCAAAATTCCTGAAAATACAACAATCAGCTCTCACTAGCCTGTACAAGTTGGATTCAACATAGCATGGAACTTAGGGCTCAGACAGGTGAGATAATTTACCAAGTCTAGTTTAAGTGGTAGAATCAGAAGAAACGCTAGGTTTCTTTTGATTTTTATCTTAAAGCAATATGGGTTTATAGTTTAAAAAGTCAAAAAGTACTACAAGGTTTATAGTACAAAATCATCAGTTGCCTGTCCTACCCTCGCTTCTGCCACTTTCTAGCCCCCAGGGGCAACACTTAACTCTTCTGGCCTTTTCTTCTGGTGTTTACCTCCCTATTTTTCGTAATATGGTAATACTGCTGTTTATAATTTTTCACCTTTTGATGTCATTTATTCCTTCTAAGAAAGATAGCAATTTACTTCTCTCATTCTCTTATGCCATACACTGTTTCCCTCTATGCATTTTCCAGTGTATTTATATCACAATTATAACTTTCTTAAATTATCTTCCAATATTTACACTATTATTACATGCAGTGTTCACAGCTAAGCCATTAGTATATTATGATTGCATCCTTTCTTTCTTTCTTTTTTTTTTTTTTGAGACGGAGTCTCACTTTGTCGCCTAGGCTGGAGTGCAGTGGCGCGATCTTGGTTCAGTGCAACCTCCACCTCTTGGGTTCAAGCTATTCTCCTGCCTCAGCCTCCCAAGTAGCTGGGACTACAGGTGCGTGGCACCGTATTTGGCTAGTTTTTTATACATTTTTAGTAGAGATGGGGTTTCACCATATTGGCCAGACTGGTCTCGAACTCCTGACCTTGTGATCTACCTGCCTCAGCCTCTCAAAGTGCTGGGATTACAGGTGTGAGCCACCACACCTGGCCACATTTCCTTTTTTTTATATATATAAATTTAAAGACAGAATTGTATGATTCTGACAGAACCGTATGACCGAACCATAAAATTCATCATAGTATGGTTAAACATCAGATAATTTACCATTTCCATTCTTTTCTTAAACATACCCGCTAAACTGCCCTTCATCTTCCTGTTTGAATTCTAACTGTTTTCAGCTGTCATCCTGGTACTGCATTCAGCATTATGCTGGGCATTGCCATTGCTTCTCTCCGGTGTTGGCATCCATTTTCCTGCGTTTTATACCACCTGCTTTCCTAGTTTATTTCTTCATTTTGGTGGAGCACATCATTCAGTAGCTTCCTAAGAAGGGTTGCTGAGAGATGAATTGGTTGAGATCTTGTATATCTGAAAATATCTATTCTACCATCATGTGTAATTGATAATTTGGCAGGATGTATCATTCTAGCTTGAAAAAATCATTTTCCCTCAGATTTGGAAGGTTTATCTTCAGTGTTGCTAGTCTCCAGTGTTGTTGAGCAACCCAAAGACATTCTTTAGTCCTTTGTGACTTTTTTTTTTTTTGTCCTTGTGATAGATTTTAGGACCTTCTCTTTTCCCCCCAGTGTTGTGAAATTCCACAGGGATGTATCTTGATGTGGATCTTTTTCATTCATTGTGTGGCATACTCTGTGGGCATTTTCATTCAGGAAATGCGTGTCCTTCAGTTCTTAAAATTTTTTTCTTATTTTAAAGATTTCTCTTCCTGCTTTCTGGAACTTCTGTTAGTTTGATGCTGGATCTTCTGAGTTGATCCTCTGATTCTCTTATCTTTCCCCTATTTTTTCATTACTTTCTCTTTTTGTTCCACTTCCTGGGAGATTTCAGCTTTACCTGCCAGCTTGTGAACGGACTTAAAAAATTTTCTATAATAATTTTAATATATAAAGGCTCTTGTTCTTTGAATGTTACTTTAGTATAGATCTTGTTTGTCTTTCATAGATGCAGTCTTTCCTTTTATATATCTGAGATATGCTGTTTTTGTGTGTCTGTGAAGTTTTTTTTCCCTTGAATTCTCTGGTTACTCCCAAGTTTCTTCTTGTTTTGGTCTTCTTTAATGTAATGGCTTTCCTCAAATGTCTGGTGTTTTTTTATATTTTAAGTTGTGGTAAATATATGTAACATGTAATTTATCATTTTAACCATTTGATCTATTTCTTTTAAAGTATTTATTTATTTACTTTAGAGATGGGATCTTGCTCTGTTGCCCAGGCTGGTCTCGAACTCTTGGGCTCAAGCAATACACCTGCCTTGGCTTCCCAGAATGCTGAGACTATAGGCGTGAGCCATCACACTCAGCTGTTTTTAACCATTTTAAAATGTTTAAATTCTGTGGCTTTAAGTACATTCATACTGTTGTGCAACCATCACCACCATCCACCTCCAGAACTTTTTCATCTTCCTCAGCTGAAACTCTGTACCCATTAAATACTAACTTCCATTCTATCCTCCCCTCAGCCCTTAGTCAATAGCATTCTACTTTCTGTCTCTACAGATTTGACATTTTAGTAGCCTCATGTAAGAAGAATCATAATACTTGTCTTTTTGTGACTTGCTTATTTCACTTAGCGTAATATTTTCAATGTTCATCCATGTTGAAGCTCCATGTGAGTGGGCAGGAACTTGTTAACTGGAGGCCTTCACTGAGAAGTGATAAGATGATGAATACCTGCTAGGTGCGGTGGCTCACACCTGTACTCCCAGCAGTTTGGGAGGCCAAGGCAGGAAGATCATTTGAGCCCAGGAATTCGAGACCACCCTTGGCAATACAGTGAGACCCCGTCTCTACCTATTCTCAGCTGAGATTGGTGTTCCCTGAGTCCAGAGCCTTTCTTTTCTTTTCTTTTCTTTTCTTTTCTTTTTTTTTTTTAACATTCTAAAACACAGCACTGAGCATGCTGTATCTTTCTTTTTTATTATTATTATGCTTTAAGTTCTAGGGTACATGTGCATGTGCAGGTTTGTTACATATGTATACATGTGCCATGTTGGTGTGCTGCACCCATCAACTTGTCATTTACATTAGGTATATCTCCTAATGCTATCCCTCCCCCATCCCCCCACCCCACAATAGGCCCCAGTGTATGATGTTCCCCACCCTGTGTCCAAGTGTTCTCATTATTCAGTTCCCACCTATGAGTGAGAACATGCGGTGTTTGGTTTTCTGTTCTTGCGATAGTTTGCTTAGAATGATGGTTTATGTCCTTTGTAGGGACATGGATGAAGAAGAGTCCAGAGCCTTTCTAATTGTTTCTCTGGACTGGTGAGTTGACAGGCAGCCTTTGTCTAGGGTGGAGGAGGGGTAGTTGCCTGGTTGCTTGGGCAGGTGGGGAAGAGAATTGAGGACTTAACTGCTCTTTCTATAGATTGTCAGCCAACTCTTCTGTTTCTGGCCACATGACTCAATCCTCCCTTCAGAGATGCATTGTGCTTCCAATTCCTGGCCTTTCCAGAGTATAGTGGTGTGAATCAGGTTGCTTTTTTTTTTTTTTTTTTTTTTTTTGTTAAGACAGAGTCTTACTTTGTTGCCTAGGCTGAAGTGTAATGGCACGATCTTGGCTCACTGTAACCTCTGCCTCCCAGGGTCAAGTGATTCTCCTGCCTTAGCCTCCCGAGTAGCTGGGATTACAGGTGCCCGCCACCACACTCAGCTAATTTTTGTATTTTTAGTAGAGACAGGGTTTCACCATGTTGGCCAGGCTGGTCTCGAACTCCTGACCTCAGGTGATCCACCTGCCTCAACCTCCCAAAGTGCAGGGATTATGAGTTGGAGTGCAGTGGCCATTCACATGTGTGATCTTAGCACACTGTGGGTTTGAACTGGCTTCAAGCAATCCTCCCATCTCAGCCTCCAAGTAGCTGGGACTATAGGTGCACACCAGTGCACCTGGCACCATTTTTGTTGTTAAAACAGATAAAACATACACAATATACATACATACATACATACAGTGTTCTCTGCTGTTCCTGGTCCCTATTGTATTCACTATTAACAGTTTGTGTGTTCTTCGTATGTTTCTGTGCATATATATCCATATGCACACATACACACACACTTAAAACACCTATATGTCTATATGTTTCTTCATATAGCTGCATATTAATTAAAACTGAATTGAAAATATCTTTCTGCATTGCTAATATTTAAAAACTTGTAATATAGGCCGGGCATGAGTGGCCCATGCCTATAATCCCAGCACTTTGGGAGGCCAAGGCGGAAGGATTACTTGAGGCCAGGAGATCGAGACCAGCTTGGGTAACGTAATGAGACGCTGTCTCACAATTTTAAAAAAACCCCAAACTTGTAATATAGTTTCTAAAAATGGAAAGATAAGTATTTTTCATTGTCCGCTAAATAGAAATAGAAGTGCTATATATTTTATGGATACTCATTTCAGAAGGTACTAGGTGCACTTAAACTTATCACTCAGCATTGCAGTGCTCGCCTCATGCAAGAACTACTTTGTCAAGGAGTTGAAAAGATGACTAGTGTATCCTAATCAGTTTTTCCCTCAAGATAGTCCTTTTGAACTACTTAAAAGCTTAATGATTTGGAATTATTTTACCTTTATTTATAATATCACAAGATAAATATAAATCTGCTTATCTTAATGCAATTAGGAGGTTATTAGGAGATAAATTTTTATTCACATTTGCCCAGTATGTTCTACAATCTACATGGGAGTGTGGGGAACAACTCTCAGAGAAGGCAAAACATTTTTTTTTTTTTTTTAATGTGATGCTTATTTTATTTATTTATTTATTTTTCCTTTCTTTCTTTTTTTGTTTTTTATTATTATTATTATACTTTAAGTTCTAGGGTACATGTGCATAACGGGCAGGTTTGTTACATATGTATACTTGTGCCATGTTGGTGTGCTGCACCTGTCAACTTGTCAGCACCCATCAACTCGTCATTTACATCAGGTATAACTCCCAATGAAAGGCGAAACATTTAGATTGAAGATTCAGTTTAGTTTGATAGAGCTACATTTGAGTGTACTCACAATTTTAGGAACAATGAATTATCTTGAAATTTATCCTTTGGATTATAAAGTCCATATGTGTGGAGACTATATATATCTAATCTAGTTCATTGCTATGTTCACAGCTTCTGGAACATAGGAGGTGTTCAGTACATATTTGCCTATGTCTGTGTGGAGTGATGATAGATAGTAGGAATGTAGAAATAGGCCAGTATTGCATTCAGTTCAGACCTTATGATTGTATTCTTTTAGCAACCTCATGTAGCAACTGCCTTTATAAAAATTTCATTCTTCTTACATTTCTGTAGTTGAGAACAGCAAGATACAAGGAGGCAGCCCTCTGTAATAGATGTGAAATGGTCATTACATGTTTGTTGGTGGTAGAGCTATCTGTGAACTATCATTATCCATAAATAGCAGCTTCCTCATGCGGTCTGGTCAACTCAACTCATCTCAATATAGAGCTCCTCCAGTGAAGGGATGTAGAAAAGTCTCCATAACTCCATTTGAAGGTGATTAGAGTGTAATCACCTGATACAATGAAGCACATTGGTTCTTGGGCTCCGTTGATCATGTACTCAAATCACTAAGGACTAGATTTGAGAAGCTTAGTGTTTGACCTTAAAGTTTCCCTAGAGGGAATCAATTACTCCTTTTGCTGGGTTTCCATTACAATTTGCTTTTTACCGCATTCTGATGAGTATTATAGTTAGGTGTTTCTGTGTGTCATTCTCTCTGGATTTGTTCTTTTGAGTGCACCTTATCTTTGTACCTTTTCATACTATAGTGCAGTGCTTTGTATAGCACAAGTTTACACTGTTAATCCTTGTGTTAAGTAGAATTATAAGTTTTGCTAAGTTATAGTTCAAACTGTAGCTACTTTTATAATTCACATAAAATCCTTTTCAAACAAGATGGTTATTTAGCTACTTTGAAAAAAAGTGTGGATTATAGCAAATCCACCCCCATCTAGTAATTTCAGAAGTCTGATATTTATTTATTTTAAAACAGCTTTATTGATATATAATTCACATGCCAGGCAGTTTACCCACATTGTATAATTCAGTGATTTTTTAGTATCTTCACAAAGTTGTACAACCATCATGATAGTCAATTTTGGAATATTTTCATTACCCTGAAAGAAATCCTTCATATAGCAGTCACTCCCTATTTCCCCCTTTACTCCCCAGCCCTAGCCAACCATTGATCTACTTTCCATCTCTATAGATTTGCCTGTGGACAATGGGATTGTATAATATTTGGCCTTTCATGACAGGCTTCTTTGACTCAGCAAAATGTTTTCAGATTCGTCCATGTTGTAATATATCAGTACCTCATTCCTTTCTATTGCCGAATAATCTGTTGTATGGACATATACCTCATTTTATTTATCTGTTCATCTGTTGATAGATATTTGGGTTGTTTTCCATTTTTGGGCCATTATAAATAACGCTACTATGAACATTCCTGTGCAAGTTCTTGTGTAGATATACGTTTCTTTTTTCTTGGGTATATGTAAGAGTGAAATTGCTGGGCAACTCTGCATTTAGCCTTTTAAGGAAGCCAGACTGTTTTCCAAGCAGCTGCATCATTTTACATTCCCACCAGCAGTCTATGAGTATTCCAATTTCTCCACATCCTCACCAACACTTGTTATTATCTGTCTTTTTGATTATAGTCATCCTAGTGGGTGTGAAGTGGTATTTCACTGTGGTTTGATTTGCATTTCTCTGTTGGCTGATTATGTTCAGTATCTTTTCATGTGCTTATTGGCTATTTGTTTGTCTTTTGGTGAAATATATATTCAGATCCTTTGCCCATATTTAATTGGGTCGTTTGTCTTTTATTGAATTAAAAGAGGTCTTTTATGTATTCTAGATACACGTACAAAAATATATTTACAGATACAATTACAAATATTTACAAAAATATATTTTATCAGTTCTACTTACAAAAACATTCTCCCATCCTGTAGGTTGTCTCTTCACTTTCTTGATGATGTCCTTTGGAGTACAGAAGTTTTTAATTTTGATGCAGTTGATCTATTTTTTTCTTGTTTGTTATTTTCAGTGTCATATTTAAGAAACCATTACCTAATATAAAGTCACAAATATTTAAGCCTATTTTTTCTTGTAAGAATTTTATGGTTTTAGGTCTTAACATTTAGGTCTTTGATCCATTTTTAGTTAATTTTGGTGTGAGGCAGGCATCCAACTTCATTCTTTTTGCATGTGGATATCCACTTGTTCCAGAACAATTTGTTAAAAAGACTATTCTTTCCCTCATTGAATTATCTTGACACCCATGTTGAAAATCAGTCGACTAAGGGACTTTATTTATTTATTTATTTATTTATTTATTTATTGAGACGGAGTCTCGCTCTGTCGCTGGGGCTGGAGTGCAGTGGCCGGATCTCAGCTCACTGCAAGCTCCGCCTCCCAGGTTCACGCCATTCTCCTGCCTCAACCTCCCGAGCAGCTGGGACTACAGGCGCCCACCTCCTCGCCCGGCTATTTTTTTGTATTTTGTAGTAGAGACGGGGTTTCACCGTGTTAGCCAGGATGAACTCGATCTCCTGACCTCGTGATCCGCCCGTCTCAGCCTCCCAAAGTGCTGGGATTACAGGCTTGAGCCACCGCGCCCGGCTATTTATTTATTTTTGAGACAGAGTCTCACTCTGTCTCCCAGGCTGGAGTGCAGTGGTGCAATCTCGGCTCACTGCAACCTCTGCCTCTGGGGTTCTAGCAATTCTCCTGCTTCAGCCTCCCGAGTAGCTGGGATTACAGGTGTACACCACCATGCCCAGCTAATATTTGTATTTTTAGTAGAGATGGGGTTTCATCATGTTGGCCAGACTGGTCTCGAACTCCTGACCTAAATTGATCTGCCTGCCTCCGCCTCTCAAAGTGCTTGGATTACAGGTGTGAGCCACCACACCCGGCCAACTAAGGGACTTCTGTTTGGGGGAAAATATTCACATTGTTCTCCTTCCCCCCAAGATTGCTTACAATTTTTTGATTAAATTAAGAAAAAAGAAACAATCTCAAAAAAGTTACAAGTACAGTTCAAAGAACGTAATTTTTTTGAATCATTTGAGAGTAAGTTGTCAGCATGATGCCATATGATGACAATGTTTGTGTGTATTTCCCACAAACAAGAACATTTTCCTACAGAAGCACAATATAACCATCAAAATCAGAAAACTAACATTGCTGTTTTACTACTATGGTCATACTCAGATCCCATTCAAGTTTTGCCCATTGTCCCAGTGTTGTCCTTAATAGCAAAAAAGATCCAGTCCAGAATTACACATTGCATTTAATTGTCAGGATCTTTAGTCTTCTTCTTCAATCGGAAACATTTCCTCAGTCTTTCCTTGACCCTCAGGACCTGTACATTGTTGAAGATTACAGGTCAGTTATTTTGTAGAATGCCCCTCAGTCATGGTTTGTCTGATGTTTCTTTATGATTAGATTCAGTTTATGCGTATTTGGCAGCGATGTCACAGAAGTAGTGTTATATCCTTCTTAGTGCATTGTATTGGGGCCCACAGTTTCCCCATTATTTCTTATATTAACCTTGATTCTTGATTAAGATGGTATTTGCCAGGCTTTTTCACTATTACTGTTTTTCCTTTTGCAATTAGGATTTTGTGGGACAGTATATTGAGATAATAGTAATCTTGGTCCTCATCGATCTTTGTTTCTTTTATTTATTTATTTATATCTGCATGGACACATATATTCCTATTTTGTTTAATGAGTTATATTTCTTTACTATTATTATTTGTATTGATAGGCCAGCTGTTCCAGATTTGGTCAGTGAGAGCCCCTTCAGGCTCACCATTTTGTTCTTTTAACATAGCCTCTCCCATTCTTTGAGCACTTCCTTCCTTTTTGGCACAAGACGATGTTCAGGCTCGTTTGGTACTTGCTCTATTCTGTCCCTGGAATCAGCCATTTCTTCAAAGAGCCCTGGTTCCTTTTAGTAGACAATGGTATTAGAAAGCAAGGTCAAGGTGCTCAGTGTACATATTGGGGTGTTGTTGCCCCCAGGACCTCTCAGGGCAGCAGTCCCCAACCTTTTTGGCACCAGGGACCGGTTTCATTGCTGGGGTGGGGTCGGGGTGGGGGTATTGGTTTCAGGATGAAACTGTACCACCTCAGATCATCAGGCATTAGTTCGATTTTCAAAAGGAGCACACAACCTCGATTCTCACGTGCAGTTCACAGTAGGATTTGTGCTTCTATGAGAATCTAATGCTGAAGCTCAGGCAGTAATGCTCGCTCGCCCACTGCTCACTTCCTGCTGTGTGGCCCTTTTCCTGATAGGCCATGGACCAGTGCCAGTCCGCGGCCCAGGGGTTAGGGAATCTCTGTCTCAGGGAACAGAGCTAGGGAATGTATGTATGCTGTGTGTACAGACATTTACATATTTATGTTTATATACATTGAAATTCATGAGTTGATATCAGTAGCTGTAATTCCAGTCCAAAATAAGAGGCTTCGTTCTATTACAGTTGAGCAAATTATTAATAACATACCCATCATTTCATAGTTACCCTTTTTTGTTTTTGGTAGTAAGAATACCTAAAATTTACTCACTTTGCAGATTACCAGTATATAATACAATATTATTAACTATAATTCTCATGTTGTACGTTGGTCACTTAGTGGCTTTTGGACAGAGTTGTTTGGAAAGGGGTTGCATGTTGTCTTTTGAGAGATGATGAAATTGTACAGACTTAGAAGTCGGTGTTTCATAAGAAGGAAAAAACCAAGTATCTTGACATTTTCACTTTTTAGGCAATCAAAAGGATTCCTTCTGTTGCTAACATTTAACATGAAATAATACTCAATTTGATTGATAATTATTAGAATCTTAACATACCTTGGTTAGTGAGCTGCTTCAGAGGAAATTAGAAAACAAAAAATAATTTACATCTACAGAGTAATATTCATTTCTCTTCTAGCTCTTCCACCAAAGCCACCTAAGCCAATGACTTCAGCAGTTACAAATGGAATGAAGGACAGTTCTGTTTCTCTTCAGGATGCAGAATGGTACTGGGGGGATATTTCAAGGTAACTAGAATGCTACTGTAATTGAATGCAGTTTTTTAAAAAGTCATTTTTGAGAATTAGTAGGTAAAGTAAACCATTTTAAGCCAGGCATGGTGGCTCACGCCTATAATCCCAGCAACTCAGGAGGCTGAGGCTGAAGAAGCACGTGATACCAGGAGTTCAAGGCTATAAAGAGCACTCTGTTGCACTCTAGCCTGGGCAACAGAGTAAGACCCCCAAATCTTTTTTTTTTTTTTTTTTTTGAGACGGAGTCTCGCTCTGTCGCCCAGGCTGGAGTGCAGTGGCGCGATCTCTGCTCATTGCAAGCTCGGCTGCCTCCTGGGTTCATGCCATTCTCCTGCCTCAGCCTCCCTGGAAGCTGGGACTCCAGGTGCCTGCCACCACGCCCGGCTAATTTTTTTGTATTTTTAGTAGAGACGGGGTTTCACCGTGTTCGCCAGGATGGTCTCGATCTCCTGACCTCGTGATCCGCCCACCTTGGTCTCCCAAAGTGCTGGGATTACAGGCGTGAGCCGTCGCGCCCGGCCCCTACCCCCCAAATCTTAAAAAAAAAAAAAAGCATTGTAGTGCCCTACTAATTTTTATTTAAAGATTACCATTTTAGGCCAGGCACGGTGGCTCACACCTATAATCCTAGCACTTTGGGAGGCTGAGGCGGGTGGATTGCCTGAGCTCAGGAGTTTGAGACCAGCTTGGGCAACATGGTGAAACCCTGTCTCTACTAAAATACAAAAAATTAGCCTAGCATGTTGGCATGCGCCTGTAATCCCAGCTACTTGGGAGGTTGAGGCAGGAGAATTGCTAGAACCCGGGAGGTGGAGGTTGCAGTGAGCTGAGATAGTACCACTGCACTCCAGCCTGGGCGACAGAGTGAGACACTATTTCGAAAAAAACAGAAAAAATGCTCATGTAAAAAATTTTGTGTGGGAACATTTCATAAATGTCTTAATACTTTTCTTCCCATGAAAAAATGACAAGAAAATCTTCATTATTTATTTATTTTGAGACAGAGTCTCACTCTGTTGCCCAGGCTGGAGTGCAGTGGCGTGATCCCAGCTTACTGCAACTTCCGCCTGCTGGGTTCAAGCGATTCTCCTGCCTCAGCCTCCCAAGTAGCTGGGATTACAGTCATGTGTCACTATGCCCTGCTAATTTTTGTATTTTTAGTAGAGACAGGGATTCACCATGTTGGCCAGGCTGTTCTCAAACTCCTGACCTATGGTGATCCACCTGCCTTGGCCTCACAAAGTGCTGGGATTACAGGTGTCAGCCACTGTGCCTGGCTGAAAATCTTTAAATTATGAGTGTGATTATTACTTCTAATACTATATTGAGGATGGATTTCTAAATAAGTGACACTTAGACATTTAGGATAGTTATATGTGTTTTAGAATTAAAAATATTTGTGGGTACTTACATTTCTGTACCTTCCTTTCTCTAAGCCAGTGATTCCAAAGTCTTTGCATGCACAAAAATCAATTGAGGTGGAACCCAGGAATCTGCATTTAACAGCTTCCCTGGGTGAATTTGATGCAGTCTCTTTACACACCCCAATTTGATAAACAGGACTCTAGGACAGATTTGTTTTCTGGGTAAAGTGTGGTTTTAGATCATTTTGAACCCAAAGAGGGAATTATATACATTTAATTTGAATATTGTATTTTCTTATTAAATTTTTTTCTTGTTAAACTTTGCTTTAATGGGTCTCAGATGTATTTTCTTTTTAAAGTCCTATCCATTTCTGTCAAATCAGTTTCCAGGTTGATGCTGTATTCCTCAACACACTTATCTATCCCTTTCTCTTCTCTGTTCTCTTCCTCTACCAAAATGGTATTTATTTAATTTTTTTTTTACTCTTACAGTTTCAACTGTTTTAAGAATATATTTGCATTGTTGTGCAGCCATCATCACCATCCATCTCCAGAACTTTTTTATTTTCCCTAACTGAAATTCTGTACCCATTAAACAATAACCTTCCATTCTCCCCTCCTCCAGCTCATGGCAACCACCATTCTGCTTTCTGTCTTACGAATTCAATTCTAGGTACTTTGCATAAGTGTAATCGTATAATAATTGTCCTTTTGTGACTGGCTTATTTCACTTTCTTCATACATCTTCAAGGTTCATTCATGTTGTAGCATGTGTCAGAATTTCATTCCTTCTTTTTTCTTTTTTTTTTTTTGAGACAGAGTCTCGCTCTGTTGCCCGGGCTGGAGTGCAGTGTGGTGTGATCTCAGCTCACTGCAAGCTCCGCTTCCCGGGTTTACGCCATTCTCCTGCCTCAGCCTCCTGCGTAGCTGGGACTATAGGCGCCCAGCTAGTTTTTTGTATTTTTTAGTAGAGACGGGGTTTCACCGTGTTAGCCAGGATGGTCTTGATCTCCTGACCTTGTGATCCGCCCGTCTCGGCCTCCCAAAGTGCTGGGATTACAGGCTTGAGCCACCGCGTCCGGCCTCATTCCTTCTTAAGGCTAATATCTTATTATATGTGTATGCTGTATATTGTTTTAATCCATTCTGTCCATTTAATCCAATCTGGACATTTGGATTGTTTCTAACTTATGGCTGTTGTAAATAATGCTGCAGTTAATATTGGTGCACACATATCTGAGTCCTTGCTTTCAGTTATTTTGGGTATATACCCAGTAGTGGAATGGAATTGCCAGGTCATATGGTAGGTAATTCTGTGTTTAATTTTTTGAAGAGGACTTAATACATTTCATTTAAAAAAAAATTTTTTTTTTTTTTTTTGAGATGGAGTCTCATTCAGTCTCCCAGGCTGGAGTGCAGTGGTGCAATCTCAGCCCACTGCAACCTCTGCCTCCCGGGTTCAAGTGATTCTCCTGTCTCAGCCTCCCAAGTAACTGGGATTATAGGCGCTTGCTCGGCCACCACGTCTGGCTAATTTTGTATTTTTAGTAGAGACAGGGTTTCATCATGTTGGCCAGGTTGATCTCGAACTCATGACCTCAAGTGACCTCTCTGCTTCAGCCTCCTAAAATGCTGGGATTATAGGCGTGAGCCACTGCACCCAGCCATTTTATTTTAAAATTGATTAGAATATTTCTATTTTAATATTGTACAATAAAATAGTCTATTATTTTTTATTTTAAGATCACATGGTTCTAATATGATTCAAGGGTCTTTTATGCCCTGCCATTTCCTTTAAGTGTTCTAGTGTTCTGCCTTAAATTCCTATACAGAAGGAATTTGTTATCGGGACAAATTTAAACTGGGAGAAAATCCTATTGAAAGGTTATGAACTTAGTGAATTTTCCCCCTTCTGTTCAGAAACAGCTGCCACTGTTGCTTAAATATAACCTTCTAAACAGCCGCTGTTTTTTTCCTGAAACTTTACAAGTTCAGACCTGCCTAAGGAAGCCCTAGAGGCTTGATGGAAACAGTATCTGTTATACACATTTGAAATCTGGAAGAGTTTAAAAATCAAATAGCTCTTCTATAGATTGCTTACCACCAGAAATCAAAACAGAAAGAGCATATTTAATGCAGGGAAGAACTAAATGACCTCTAAAGGGCTCCATTATTCTATAACCTACTGCCGAAGCAGCCTTAGTAGTAACATGTAAAGACAACCAGTGTTGACATTTTTTCATTTTTGTTATAATTCTGTTCTTCAGGGAGGAGGTAAATGACAAATTGCGGGATATGCCAGATGGGACCTTCTTGGTCCGAGATGCCTCAACAAAAATGCAGGGAGATTATACTTTGACTTTGCGGTAAGTACTTTTCAGTCTTTTGGCTAGTGCTTTACTGATGTTATTTTTATTCTGGGTATACGGATATTTCTGTATTTAAATCTTTATACAATTTTTCATATTTTCATTTATGTACATAATTTCCAGTCTGGCTAATTCTTTTTTCTATACATTAAGTATTTAAACATTTTGTATAAAAATGGCAACTTAAAAAAATGTAGAAAGTAAATGAAAAGGCTAAAATCCCAAAATGTAAGGGAGTAAGAAGCATACAGTTGACCTTATAAAGTACGTAGATGTCATGGGCATATGGGCATATTTTTTTTTTTTTTTTTTTGAGACGGTGTCTCGCTCTGTCTCCCAAGCTAGAGTATAGAGGCATAATCTCCGCTCACTGCAAACTCCGCCTCCCGGGTTCACGCCATTCTCCTGCTTCAGCCTCCCCAGCAGCTGGGACTACAGGCGCATGCCGCCACGCCTGGCTGATTTTTTTGCATTTGTTTTAGTAGCGACAGGGTTTCACCGTGTTAGCCAGGATGGTCTTGATCTCCTGACCTTGTGGTCCGCCTGCCTGGGCCTCCCAAAGTGCTGGGATTACAGGCGTGAGCCACCGCATCCGGCCGTCATGGGCATATTCTAAGGGTAAAAATGAGTCTATTATTCGAATAACCCTTTTATCTTCCTTAATGCAGACTTTAGAAAGCAGAACTCAACATAATTTTGGTTGATGAGGATATGTTGAAGATAAAGCAGTTCCCAGCCTGTATCATGCTTTCCATATGGGCATATTAGCGTCTTTTAAGTGATGGATATATGACTTTTTATATTTGCACATTTTTTTTTTTTTTGAGATGAGTCTCGCTTTGTTGCCCAGGCTGGAGTGCGGTGGCACAATCTCGGCTCACTGCAAGCTCCGCCTCCTGGGTTCATGCCATTCTCCTGCCTTAGCCTCCTGAGTAGCTGGGACTACAGGCGCCCGCCACTACGCCTGGCTAATTTTTTGTATTTTTAGTAGAGACAGGGTTTCACCGTGTTAGCCAGGATGGTCTCAATCTCCTGACCTCATGATCCACCCGCCTCGGCCTCCCAAAGTGCTGAGATTACAGGCGTGAGCCACCGTGCCCAGCCTATATTTGCACATATTTTTAAAAGGTTAAGAAAACTGCATGAGAAATTTCCACATTTAATTTTAATAATTAAAGTAGCCCAATTACAATAAAGCCTTATGATTTTTTAAAAAAGGAACTATTTAACAAAAAGAAAATAACAGTTAACAATAACATTTACTGACTTTCTTGTACTAAGCCCTTTACATGCATTATATCATTTATTCTTCACAACAACCTTATGAGGTAGGTATTATTACTATTCCCATTTTATAGATGAGGTAACTAAGGGTTAACATGGTTAAGGTACTTGCCTAAAGTCTCATAGTTAGAAAGTGGTAGAGGAAGAGTTTAAATCCAGATTCATCTGGCTGTTTGCTGCCTTTCCAGCCTAATATCTTTAGAAAAAATAATGCTATATTTTATGCAAATATGGCATAAATTTGGAGGCACTATTTTAGTTTCTGGTAAAGAGCTAAAGAAATTAATACCTTTGCACCTGAATTGTGCTGACTAATCAGTGTTATACAATAATTCATTGAACACAAATTTTCCTCTACTCCAGTCAGGCTTCCGTCTCCACCACTCCATGGAGACTCCTAAACCAGTGGCCACTTTTCTCTTCTTACCTTACTTGACCTCTTAGCAGCATTAGTCATAGACACTTCTTCTTAGAAGCAGTTTATTGTTTTGGCTGTTAAGACATCACACTTTCCTGATTTTCTTCCTAACTTTAAGCTGTTTTGCTCAATATCTAAATGTTAAGTGTTCCAGGGCTCAGACTTGGGCCTCCTTTTCTTCTCTGTATTCATTCTCTTAAGGTGAGCTTGTCTGTCCCATCGCCTTAATATATGTGATGATTAATTTTAGGTGTCAATTTGGCTGGATTAAGGAATACCTAGAGAACTGGTAAAGCATTATTTTGGATGTGTCTATGAGGATATTTCCTGAGCAGATTAGCATTTGAGTCAGTGGACTGAGTAAGGAAGATCGCCCCTCAATGTGAGTAAGCACCATCCAATTGGCTGAGGATAGAACAAAAAGAAAGAAAAAAGAATTTTACCTCTCTCTGTCTTGGAGCTAGAGCACACTCTTATTCTGTCCTTGGAAATCAGAATTCTAGCCTTTGGACTCCAGGATTTATACCAATACTCCCCACCCCCTATGGCCTTCAATCTTGGACTGAGAGTTAACACCATTGGTTTCCTGGGTTCTGAGGCGATAGGACTTGGACTGAGCCACACTACTGGCATCCCAGCTTGCAGATGGCCTGTAATGGGACTTCTCAGCCTCCATAATCATGTGAGCCAATTCCCCTGATAAATCCCCTCATACTTATCTTTCTCTCTCTCCTATTGGTTCTGTCTCTCTGGAGAACTCTGATTAACACAGATTTGGTACCAGGAATGATTCTAGTTTTTTTTTTGTTTTTTTTTTGTTTTTGGAGACAGGTTCTTGCTCTGTCTCCCTGGCTGGAGTGCAGTAGCATGATCATGGCTCACTGCAGCCTTAACCTCCCAGGCCTAAGTGATCCTCCTACCTCAGCCTCATGAGTAGCTGGGACCAAAGGCGCATGCCACCACACCCAGCTAATTTTTGTGTTTTTTATTTTTTGTAGAATCGAGTCTCCCTGTGTTGCCCAGGCTGGTCTCAAAACTCCTGGGCTCAAGCAGTCCTCCTGCCTCAACCTTCCAGGGCTGGGATTACAGGCGTGAGCCACTGCGCCCAGCCTGAGGAAGATAATTTTAAGGATGAGTTTCCTTAATTAGTTTTGGGGTTCCCAGAATTGGCTCTCTAATTTGATGAGACTTAAAAATGCTAAGGACCCTACTTCTAATAAATAGTACAGAGAGCACTGATAGTCCATAGTGTGAACTGTTTATATAGAGATATGCAAAAAATCTACATTTGATACTTCTAATTTACCACCTGTAAGAGGCAAGGAACTTGGCAACCCTGTATTTGATACTGTCAAACATTTGTAGAAAACCAAGGTTTTCTAATGTTGCCAGACAAAGTGATGAAAGAAAAGGGTGAGCTCAGGGTTTTGATTTCCTGGCCCCAGCTCTGCCATAAATAGCCCAAGAACTTCTAAGTATGCCCTAAGTCAGAGTCTTGTCTTCTGTTTCCACAGGCCTGAAATTGCAAAAAATCAAACACATGCTCTCATCATGTGATTAGCTGAATTACAATCAAAGTTGAAATCTCAGCCTTGTAAGGTGTCTGCTGTTAAAATGAGAGCATTGGTTGGGAAAGAATGGAATTCTATACATTTGGATAGGGATGTGTGGGAAGACCCTGATGAGGTTGGGGACATTGAGCTCCTAAATTCTGATGAGTCTTGTTTGCCAGCAGAAATGGCCTCCCTCCCCCAGTAACAGCATCCCCCTTACACTGGCCTTTCCACCTTTGCCTGAGGGAATTGACTTTGCATTGCTTGAGGAAACCGTAATGGCCTTCCTGGAGGCAACTGCTAAGCAAGAGGATGCTGAGTCTTCTCAGGACCCACGCCCACCACCCCTCTTTGCTTCTAGACCTATAGCTAGACTTGAGTCCCAGCAGCCCCTAAAGATGAGGTACAAAGTTTTACCCATGAGGAGATGTGCTATGTGCTAAAAAAGCTACTTGAGTTTTCTAATTTATACAAGCAGAAATCTGGAAAACAGGTATGGGAATAGATATTTAGGGTGTGAGATAATGATGGAAGGAACATAAACTTGAGTCAGGCTGAATTTATTGTTTGTTTTTTTTTTGAGATGGAGTCTTGCTTTGTCGCCCAGGCTGGAGTGCAGTGGCGCAATCTCAGCTCACTGCAAGCTCCGCCTCCTGGGTTCCCGCCATTCTCCTGCCTCAGCCTCCCGAGTAGTTGGTACTACAGGCGCCTGCCACTATGCCTGGCTAATTTTTTATATTTTTATTAGAGACGGGGTTTCACCTGTGTTAGCCAGGATGCTGTTGATCTCCTGACCTTGTGATCCACCTGCCTCGGCCTCCCAAAGTGTTGGGATTACAGGCATGAGCCACCGCACCTGGGTGAATTTATTGTTATTGGCCCACCAAACACATTCTGCATTTAATGTTGCAGCTCAGGGAGTTAGAAAAGGCAACAGTTGGCCAGGCATGGTGGCTCACGCCTATAATTCCAGCACTTTGGGAGACCAAAGTGGGCAGATCACGAGGTCAGGAGTTCAAGACCAGCCTGGCCAAAATGTGGTGAAACCCTGTCTGTACTAAAAATACTGGAAAAAAAAAAATTAGCTGAATGTGGTGGCATGCGCCTGTAGTCCCAGCTACTTGGGAGGCTGAGGCAGAGGAATCACTTGAACGCAGGAGGTGGCGGTTGCAGTGAGCCAAGATCACACCACTGCACTCTGGCCTGGGTAACAGAGCGAGACTCTGTCTCAAAAAAAAGAAAAGGCAACAGTTTATTTGGTTAGTTGGCTGAAACATGGATGAAAAGATGGCCTACTGTGAGCCAGCTGGAGGTGTCTGATCTACCTTGGTTAACACAGAGGAAGAGATTCAAAGGCTTAGGGAGGAGACTGGGTTGCTAGAGTGGATTTGTCATTTAAAATCTACTTATTCACACTGGGTGGGTCCAGACCACATGCTTTTCAGCAGTACTCTGAGAAACAGATTTGTGAGGAGAACCCCATCATCCCTAAATGCCATGATTGCCCTTCTCTGTAGGCCGGACCTTAAAATGGGAACTGCAGTTGGTCAACGGAAAAATTTAAATGCAGTGGGAATAAGTGGATCCCAGGGTAGCAGAGGCCAAGTGAAGGGACTCAGTTGACAAGGCAAGGTGGACATGGTTATCATAATGGACAGCAGAAGCAAAGCAACAGTCAGAATACTCTGACTCATGTAGACTTATGGCATTGACTAATTCGCTGTGTGGGCAGCTCACTGTCTATTTTCTTCTCCCTTCTCACCTAGTCTGTCTTGGCCTACTACAATTTAAATTCCCTGAGGTTGGGGATTTTGTTTTATCATTGCTATATCTCCAGTGTCTAGATTAGTGCCTGATAATGGGTGAGCATTAGAGAATGGATGTCTAATAAGTGTGTGTGTGTGTGTGTATTTATATATATATACACACATACATGTATATATATATATATATTTATATATATACACACACATACATGTGTATATATATATATATATTTATATTTGTATTTTTTAGACAGGGTCTCTCTCTGTCATCCAGGCTAGAGTACAGTGATGTGATCATAGCTCACTGAAGGCTTGAACTCCTGAGCTCAAGTGATCCTCCTGCCTCAGCCTCCTGAGTAGCTAAGACTACAGGGGGTGTGCCACCATGCCTGGCAGCTAATTTTGTAAAAATTCCTTTGTAGAGATGAGGTCACACTATGTTGCCCAGGCTGGTCTCACACTATGGGTCTCAAGTGATCCTCCCACCTTGGCCTCCCCAGTCCTGAGATTACAGGTATGAGCCACCATATCCAGCCTATAAATACTTATTTAATAGAAGAATATGCTGCTTATTTTTCTGGAAAATGGTTTTAATCCCACACTAAGTTGTGGAATTTCATTCCTTTTAAGGTTGAATAATAGTCTGCTATATGTATATACTACATTTTGTTTATCCATTCATCACTTGATAGCATTAGCAAGAATGTTTGAAAGTTTTCATGTATCTATCACAAGGTCTGACATACAGTAGGTGTTTGATAGGTGTTGTGTAAATGTTTGAATGAAAGAATTAGAGAAAGACAAAGTTTCTCACAGGAAATGACAGTTGAGCTAGGCCTTGACAGATTTTTGGAAGACAGAAGAGAGATGATCTTAAGTCAATTTAATACATACTTACAACTGAGTGCTAATTACTCTGCAGGGTATTTAGCAATGAGTTATAACTTTTGTCTCAGGGAATATATAATCTAGTGAGGACAAAGGGAATGAGAAAATGGCTTTGAGTGAAAGTTTAATAGCAGGAGGGGTTCACACAATATGCTTTGGAGGCTGAAAGGAAGAAAAGAGATATCTTTGTTAAAAGAATGTAGAAAACTGACCTTCATGGAAGAGATCATATTTGCAGAATATCTTGAAGAAGGGTATAGGTTTGGACATGGAGAGAGTGGGAGGGGAGCAGCAGGAATAGATAACAATAGGAGCAAATATGCGGAGGTGAGATTTTATAGCTGCTTTCTGTGAGATGTAGTCCTATTTGGCCAAAAGGTAAAGTTTGTAAAGAAGAAGTGGCAGGGGATAGGAGGTTGGAAAGGGGTCATGTTTAAGAGGGCCTTGAATTCCAGAACTTGGGAGTTTATATTTAATGTTGTAGGTAGGTGGGGAGAACCACTGCATTTTTTCGGCAGGGAAATTGTGATCAGGCTATATATATATATATTCTTTTTGAGACAGAGTCTTGCTCTGTTGCCTAGGCTAGAGTGTAATGGTGCGATCTCGGCTCATTGCAACCTCTGCCTCCCAGGTTCAAGCGATTCTCCTGCCTTAGCCTCCTGAGTAGCTGAGATTACAGTTGTGTGCCACCACCCCAGCTAATTTTTGTGTTTTTGGTAGAGGCAGGGTTTCACCATGTTGGCCAGGCTGGTCTTGAACTCCTGACCTCAGGTGATCCACCCGCCTCTGCCTCCCAAAGTGCTGGGATTACGGGCATGAGCCACCGCGGGGATAAATGTTGACTTCTAGCTGCTCCAGAACTACAAGGTAGAAATGTATCTAGGATATAGCTAGAAATGTAGTTTAATGCTTAGGAAAGAGTATTGGGCCAGAGAAAGAGTCAAGCTACCATATGCATAGAGTAAATGGGATTTTTTATGGAAAAAATATATAAAATTTAAAAAGGTGGAAGCTGAAGGCAAAATTTTTTTTAGGGAATAACTGGGGTCAGGGAGGAGACAGGAAGAGTGGTTTGAGAGGTTGAAAGAAAATAATAATTTCATCAAAGTTATGGAAGGATGAAATAAAGAAGGCAGAGAGTGAGGGAGAAGGAAGACCTGGGATAAAGGAAGGGGACAGAGTCTGAATTTGTTCAGTCATTGGTGACTCTCAAGTGAGAGGAATGAGAGTGAAACCAGAATGCAGAGAGTAGTAGGTAGTGAGGAAATAGAGATTTTTCAGTTCAATAACTCTTATTTTTTAAATTGGTAAATAGTATTTGTTGTAGAAAATCTGGATACTTAACAAATCTTTAAGAATCTGCTATCTGCCAGACATTGGACTAGGTGCTGAGATGCAAGGAGGACTAGCATGATAAAGACATGACCTTCAATTCCTTCGTTCCTTCTCTCATCTCTGATTAGAGTCCATAGTACATTATTATTATAATTACCCATGTGAATATATTCTTAAACTTGCTCCTCTTCCTCCAGTGTAGTCACGAGACTAAATTCCAACACGTGAATTCAATTCTCCACCTAGTCCTTGCTTATACTTGAGCTGCTGAATGTGGAGAAAGGGATGTGACCACATGGACTGGTCTCACATTAATTATGACCACTAACCTTAAGTGACCTTTAAAACTGCCCAGCTTAACTTCTGCATTTCCACATTGCATTCATCCTGCTTCCCCGTCACTTTCCTAAATGACAATTTCACATGTTCTTTTTTTTCTCTTTTGAAGGACAACTGTTCTTCCCACTTTTAACTAAAGAACTTGCTTTTAATATCACTGATAATGTGGACACAGTCAGACGAGAAACTCCTTCATGCTGCTGTACCACAGCTGTCAACATATTTACACATTAATGTGAATAGTCTGCCACTTTTCTGTTCTAGTGGTTGAGTGTTCGTTTCCTTGTCCAGGGTCTGCTTCTCTGTTTGTGGACTGGATCCCATCCCATCCCTCTAATCTACTCAAGGACATCACTCTAGGAACTATCTTGTCCTCTTTTTTGGATCAACAATTTTTGTCTCTCTATTGAGTCTTCCCCATCAGCATATAAATATACTCTATTATCTCCCATTTAAGAATAGTAAATAATTGACCCTATATCTCTTTCTAGCTACTTCTCTATTTCTCTGCCCTTATTTACAGCAGTATTCCTTGAGACACTTGCCTATGGGCATGTCTTCTTTATCTTCTTTCATTTTCTTGAATCCATTCCAGTCAGGGTTCTATCCTTACCATTTCACTGAAACCATTTAGTCAGTTCATTTAGTGATACCTGCTTTGCCAAACCTAATTATCATTGGACTTGGTTGATAATTTTCTCTTTGTTGAAATGCTTTTGTACGTGTTGGTTTTTAGGATATCACACTCTTAGTTCTCCTCTTACTTCATTAATTGCTCCCTTTTGGTTTCCTTTGCTGGTTCTTCCTTCCATGTCTCTGACCACTAAACATTGGCATACCCCAGTTCTTAGTCCTTGGACGTCTCCTTCTGTCCAGCTATACTCACCTTCAAATAACATCTATCGGCTGGCAACTCCTGAATTTCTGTCTTTAGCCCAGACCTTTCTCCTGAACTTTAGATTCTTTAGGTAGGCTGCTGGATCATCTGCTTTTGAATGTTTAGTAGGCATCTCAAACTTAAAGTGTCTAAAACCAAACTTTTTCCACCTTTAAACATATTCTTTCTTTTTTTTTTTTTTTTTTGTTGAGATGACGTCTTACTCTGTAACGTTGGCTGGAGTGCAGTGGCGTGATCTCAGCTCACTGCAACCTCTGCCTCCTGGGTTCAAGTGATTCTTCTGCCTCAGGCTCCTGAATAGCTGGGATTCCAGGTGCCCTCTACCACGCCAGGCTAATTTTTGTGTTTTAGTAGAGACGGGGTTTCACTGTGTTGGTCAGGCTGGTCTCGAACTCTTGACCTCAAGTGATCTGCCCGCCTTGGCCTCCCAAAGTGCTGAGATTACAGGTGTGAGCCACTGTGCCTGGTCTAAACCCATTCTTTTTAAATAGCTTTCTTTATGTCAATAAATGACAATTCCATTCTTCTGATTGCTTATGATATAAACCTTGAAATCGTCTTTATCTTGTCTCTCTGTCGTATCCGTATCCAAGCCATCAGCAAATCCTGTCAGCTCTGTCTTCAAAATATATTAAGAATCTCACTATTTCTCATAACCTGTACTGCTGCTACCCTCATCCAAGACACCATCATGCCTTGCCTAGATTATTATAAAAGTTTCACAAGTGATATTTCCACTTATACCGCTGCCCCCTTTGAACAGTCTTTTCTCAACCCAGCAGCTAGAGTGAGCCTTTTAAACTGCAAGATAGATTACACGATTCTACTGAAAGCCCTTTTGTGCCTCCCATCTCACTCAGTAAAAGCTCAAGCCCTTACAGTAATCTACAGACTGTTATTACATAATCTAAGCTCCTTTTACATCTCTTACCTAGTCTCCTATTACTCTCCCTCTTGCTCGTTCAGGCCCAGCATCACTGGCCTCCTTGCTGTTCCTTGAACATGCCAAGCACGCCCTTACCGCACCTCTTTCTAGGACACTTCCCGTGCATGTCTGCTGTACTAGCTCCCTCACTTCACTTAGAACTCTGTTCAAATATCAGCTGAACACAGAGATTTTCCTTGAGCAATACAAACAATCCTCCACCACAAGAACTCCTTTCCCTTTACTCTGCTTTGTTTTTTTTTTCCCAATAGACTTATTACCATTTGGTATATTTAGTTGTTTATTTTTGTGTTCTATCTTGAGAAATTTGTTATCTTCCTTAATAAACTGAAAGACAGAGATATGTTCCTTGTGCTGTTAAACTGGAAGCTCCACGAGAGCATGGACTGTATCTGACTTGTTTATCATGTATCTGTAGCGCGTTATGTAATTCCTGGCACATAGATATTCAGCACATCATTTTAAATGAATGAATGCCTTTTAACTTTAACAGAGAGGCCAGCTTGCAGTTATTGTGTGTGTGAGTGTACACATTTGTAGTAACTGTATATGATTAGATGGTCCATCTCATGTACATTTAATAGAAATAATTTATCATCCATCTAAAAACTGACCTAAACATTGTTTAAATCAACTTATAGGGTCAATCTTATTGCGTTCGACCTTTTACAAATCCCAGTGCCTCATTTATTATAAAAATGGCATGGCATAAAGAGAGATAGGGGCATAAATCTGCATGCTGCTGTAAGAAGAGCTGAATGGGAATGGTACAGCATTTTGCTATGAATCAGCCTGCTGTGCTTTTAGATTATGCCTTATGGGACTTGCAAAACATTGCTATTTTAAACTTTAGTTATAAATTATCTTTTAAGGGACCATTTAGATATGACTTAGTAAACAAAGGTGGCCTGAACTGTCCAAGCATGAAATTACATTCATCTAATATACATAGCTCTTCAAAAGCTATACTTTGTAAAACGGTTGAATGACTTGAATCATTTACATGTTGTGATGGCCTAAACAGTCATTTCTGAGAATTATAAGCAAGTGTAAAAGACAAAATAATATAAGGTTCTAGATTAATTATGCAGCTATAAATCATAGATTAAGGAGCTCAATTATGTTTGTGCATTAACAACAAAACCTTGAGTGTGTTGGTGATTGTGTGACAAATATTTATCATTCCTTTCATATAAAGATGGCTTCTGCTCCCCCCACAGAGACATACAACCACATATCTTTGGGTCCTTAGGAGATTTTTTCCGTTCTTCCTGATTAAAAATATTGATATAATTTAAATTTGAAAATTCATTCAGAATATAAACAAAAATAGAATTTATTTCTGTTTTATTTTTCTTAAGTGATTTTTTTTTGCTACATTTGTTCATACTGAATTCTGTGTAGATATGTTGACCTTTAATAACCAAGGTATTTTATGGACAAAACAATGCAAAAGTAATTTTATATATATATATATATATATATATATATATATATATATGTTCACATACACAATGACATGTCTTTTCACTCCTTCCAGCCACATTAACATGGTAAAACTTGTTTATTATGTGATACCAAGCTTTCACATCTCCATATGAAAACAGTAGTTCAGTTGAGTTTGGGGGAAAAAAATCCACAGTTGTTGTCTTGTTGTTCACAGGAAGGGAGGCAATAATAAGTTAATAAAGATCTATCACCGAGATGGTAAATATGGCTTTTCTGATCCTCTGACATTTAATTCCGTGGTGGAGCTCATTAACCACTATCACCATGAATCTCTTGCTCAGTACAATCCCAAGCTTGATGTGAAGCTGATGTACCCAGTGTCCAGATACCAACAGGTAAGATTATGGAAGTCCTTGCTAGCTATTAAGCAAGTCATTATTTAACAACCTTATTTGATTTTTTTTACCAGTGTTACTAGTTTAAAAAAACTAGCCATTTTATTATTTATTTATTTATTTACTTTAAGACAGAGTCTCTCTTGCCCAGGCTGGAGTGCAGTGGCATGAATATGGCTCACTGCAGTCTTGACCTTCTGGGCTCAAGTGGTCCTCCTGCCTCAGCCTCCCCAGTAGCTGGGATCACAGGTGCATACCACAACTTCAGGGTCTTGCCATGTTGCCCAGGCTAGTCTTGAACTCCTGGGCTCAAGCAGTCTTCTCACTTTGGCCACTGAAAGTGTTGGGATTATAGGCATGAGTCATTGTGCCTAGTGCCTACTTAAGATTTTAGATATTTTTGGAACTTATTTTGTGGCTACCCCTTCTATAATATCTTATTGCATGTACTTGTTACCTTTATATAAAAATACTTATGTTTATGTTTCCCACTTCATTTCTTAATTTTTAAAGTATTAATCATTTTGATGTGATATAAAGGCTGATCTTAATATTATCAAAGGATTTGGTACATTTGTGTGCTTGATATTAATATAGTGACTTAAACTTGTACAGTTGAAATACAGTTTAAAAATAATAGATGGTTGAGGTGATATTTTCCTTTAAAAAATAGATATGGAAAAAGTCACATGTCAGAATTGTTAACATTCTTTATTTTTTTCTTTACCTGTATAGGATCAGTTGGTAAAAGAAGATAATATTGATGCAGTAGGTAAAAAACTGCAAGAATACCACTCTCAGTATCAAGAGAAGAGTAAAGAGTATGATAGGCTCTATGAAGAATATACGAGAACATCCCAGGTTGGTATATTTATGTTGTTTTGACTAGTATGTGTGCAATGTTTTAGTTACTTCAAATTTTCTGTCATTCGCTTGATGATCTTTAGCTGTTTTAATGTCTTAAAGGCTTAAACAGCCTTTTTGAAACTTGGATGATATAAATTCTCCTCCCTTCTTAATTGGTTAAGGATATAATTTGTATCAGTTAATATTAACTGGTCACAAGTGACAAAAAAAATAACAAAGGCTTTAGATAGAAATTTAGTTTTCTTTCATGTGTATATAGGAACTACAGGGGTGTTAGGGTAACTCCACTGTCCTCAGAACTTACAGGCATTTTCTGTCTTGATGCTTGGCTATCTGTGGAAGAGGGCTTACTCTAATATTGGCGGTCACAACCATATTCTAGTAAACAGGAAGGAAGAATAGGAAGGAGAAAGGAAAGTTCTCTATCTTTAAGACAACTTCCTAGAAGGAGCACACTCTGCTTTCACTTTTATCCCACTGGCTAGAACTAAGTCGCATGGTCATACCTAGCTACAGGTCACAGCTAGCTGTAGGGGAGGCTGAGAAATCTAGTTTTTATTTGGTCAGGTGTGCTCAACTAACGTGGGGATTTACTGAGGAAGAAGGAGCTGATGGATGGAAATTGTGGGCTTACTAGTAGACTTAACTACACAGTTTTTAGATCATTAACTTTAATAACCAGTAATACTTACTTTTCATATTTATGATGTAGAGCAAAATTCTATAGAATAATCTAGTTTCTTTCCTTGGACTTCTTATGCCTGACTACTTTGATTCTTTTTTAGCTAGACTTGGTTTAATTTGCCCTAAGTTGTCACATAGTTTGTCAAAAGTGTTTGGAATTTTAATGAAGCTGGGTATCTTCAGAGAAGTTTACTTTTTATAATATTTGGGTAGGAAGTGGCTTAGGAAAATATATTTAACTGTATTTCTCATGTACATTCTCTTGGAACACAAGTTATTACTTTGAATATCAAATGATTTATAGAAGCATTAGTCCATGTTGATTCTACTTAATTCCTAGTGAATTCTTAGTGCAACAGTAGCTTACCCTGGGCTCTTTCTAGTAGATAACAATAATGGATTTTTTTAGTGTTTACTTTCTATTTCATGAATTTCTGCTCTTTTTAATTTTTTTCTGCTTTTTTTCAGTTTAATTTTCTCTTTTCCTACTTCTTAAGGTGGAAATTTTGTTCATTCATTTAAAAACTTTCTTTTCTGGCCGGGCGCGGTGGCTCAAGCCTGTAATCCCAGCACTTTGGGAGGCCGAGACAGGCAGATCACGAGGTCAGGAGATCGAGACCATCCTGGCTAACATGGTGAAACCCTGTCTCTACTAAAAAATACAAAAAATTAGCCGGGTGTGGTGCCGGGCGCGATGCCGGGCGCCTGTAGTCCCAGCTACTCGGGAGGCTGAGGCAGGAGAATAGCGTGAACCCGAGAGGCGGAGATTGCAGCAAGCTGAGATTCGGCCACTGCACTCCAGCCTGGGTGACAGAGCGAGACTCCGTCTCAAAAAAAAAAAACCAAAAAACTTTCTTTTCTAAAATAAGCAGTTAAAGCAATACATTTTCCTCTAAGCACTGCATATATGCATCTCACAAATTTTGTCATACTCTGTTTTCCCTATTATTCAGTTTTTAATATTTTCTCTTTTTTTGTGATTTCTTCTTTCTCCCCTTGTGTTTTTAATTTCTAAATATTTGGGACTTTCAAATATATTATTTATTTCTAATTTAAATTAATTTTGTTGTTAGTAAATATATTCATTAAAGTTATATTCTTTTGACATTTATTGACCTAGATTTTATTTTATTATTGATGTTTTTATGAGACAGAATCTTGCCCTGTCCCCCAGGCTGGAGTGAAGTGGCACCATCTCAGCTCACTGCAACCTCTGCCTCCCGGGTTCAAGCAATTCTCCTGCCTCAGCCTCCCGAATAGCTGTGATTACAGGTGTCCGCCACCATGCCTGGCAAATTTTTGTATTTTTAGTAGAGACAGGTTTTCACCATGTTGACCAGGCTGGTATCAAACTTCTGACCTCAGGTGATTTGCTCATCTCAGCCTCCCAAAGTGCTGGGATTACAGGCATGAGCCACTGTGCCTGGCCAGCTCTTTTTTTATTTTTATTTTTTATTTTACTTACTTATTTTTTAAGTAGAAATGGGGTTTTGCCATGTTGGTCAGGCTGGTTGGTCTTGAACCCCTGACCTCAAGTGATCGACCTGACTCAGCCTCCCACAGTGCTGGGATTACAGGCATGAGCCACCATGCCCAGCCACAAACAAAGCCATAAACAACTCTTTAAGAAGCTTATCTGTGATTTGAAGAGAATTTTGGAATAAGAGTGCTTTTTTTTCAAAGTGTTGTTACCAGAGCTTGCTTATATGCTGCTAAGAAGGAATCATTAGACTGGGAGAGTTAATAATGTAAAAGGGGCTAGCTGATACGATAGAGTGAAGGACCCAGAAAGGAAAGGGAGCTGAGACCTAGAGCACGTGTAAATAAAGGGAGGGGAAGGGAGAGAAGAGGTGAACAGGTAGGTTTATAGTTTTGGTGGCAGGTGTAGTGGTATAATGGCATTGTTTATGGGGGAGGTGCTGACTTAGTAGTGATGTCAAATACTTTTCCCTTTGCTGTTCTACTTACCGATATATATACCAGTGTTAATAAAATCTAAATTGTTAGTGTTTTCTTTGAAGATCCAGGGCCAGAACTTTATAGGTAATTTCTAACCTTGCAAGGGAGCTAAGGCTATCCACTATAATTTAAGAGTTGTAGAATTAGTACCAAGATATTTGGCATATGGGCATTCTAGTTAGTTTTTAATATTAAGATACATATGATGTAATCTCAACTGTATGGACTATCACAAGGTTCCAGCCTCCCTCATCTGCTAATCCTCTAATGTTCTAGCCCTACTGGGCAATTACTAATCCTTGAACATGCCTTGTTATTTTATGTATACATTATACCATGCCTCCTTTGTGCAGTGCTGCATTTTCTTCCTCTATCTCAGTTCTTTAAGACCTAGCTTAAGTGTCACCTCCTCTGTGAAGTCTCTGTAAAGCAATAAATAATTAGTTAATATCACTTGCTTGCCTCTTCCATGACATGAAACCAAACCTTATTAGAGTTCAGAAATCTATTCCACCCGTATATTCTGAGTCTTAGAGGGCAGGCTTCATGTTTCACGAATCTCTATCACCAGATGGTAATTTCTGTGTAGTGGATTCTCAATAATCAATTGTTGAAAATGACAAATGCTTAAACTGGGTGTGTGGTGCCCTCCTAAAGTCTCAACTAGTTGGGAAGCTGAGGTGGAGTGATCCCTTAAGCCCAGGATTTCAAGTCCAGCTTAGGCAACAGTTTTAAAAACACTAACCCACCCACCCACCCACCAGCAAAACCAAAACCCACCCCAGCCTAATAAGTGCTAGATAATGTAGGAATTATCCCGTAAGCATCAAAACTTCTAGAATTATAAACATTCAGGATAGCAGTTTTTCTAGACCCTTAGGCATATTTATTGCTTTTCTAAAAAACAAACTGAACAAAATTTAACCTTCTGAAGATTTTCAGGGAATCGTGATTTGGATGTTTTTTTGTTTTTTTGTTTTTGTTTTTGTTTTGAGACAAAGTCTTGCTCTGTCGCCCAGGCTGGAATGCAGTGACACAATCTTGGCTCACTGCAACTGCTGCCTCCCGGGTTCAAACGATTCTCTTGCCTCAGCCTCCTGAGTAGCTGGGATTACAGGCGTGTGCCACCATGCCTGGCTAATTTTTGTATTTTTAGTAGAGACGGGGTTTCACCATGTTGGTCAGGCTGGTCTCGAACTCCTGACCTCGTGATCCGCCCACCTTAGCCTCCCAAAGTGCTGGGATTACAGGCATGATCATCTTATTATTCTTAAGTGCATTGGACTTTAGCAGCTATTTTTCCCCTTTTCATTTTCTTGTAATCGGATTAATCTACTGATGAATCTGTTTGGAAAACTAAGCACATACTTGAGAAATGAGAGTAAGAATAAATAGACTTCATAAGACTCTTCTGGGAGTAAGTCTTTGTGCTTTGGTGCATGGACTCTTTAGCTCTATCCATTCACTCTTTCAGCACCTTTTGGGGAATAGCACTGTAATAGGTGCAAAATCAGAATTTGGTCCTTGTCTTCAAGGTGTTCAGGGTTAATCTCTCTTGGCAGCTCAGAGACCTTTCTGTGGTTCTTAGCGATATATTTCACATAATGGTTCTTTTTCATTTATTTATAGTTTTTAAAATTTTTTAAATTTTTTATTTTTTAAATGGAATCTTGTTCTGTCACCCGGGTTGGAGTGCAGTGGCATGATCTTGGCTCACTGCAACCTCTGCCTCCTGGGTTCAAGCGATTCTCCTGCCTCGGCCTCCTGAGTAGCTGGGATTACAGGCACCCGCCACCACGCCTGGCTAATTTTTGTACTTTTAGTAGAGACAGGGTTTTGCCATGTTGGCCAGGGTGTCTTGAACTCCTGACCTCAAGTGATCTGCCTGCCTCAGCTTCCCAAAGTGCTGGGATCACAGGTGTAAGCCACCACGCCTGGCCTATTTTATAGTTTAAATGATGTATTTTACATATAGGTAATAGAGTAGGGGTTGAATAAAAGCTCTTGTTTTAGTCCTCCTAAACAAGGGGAAAGACTTTTGAAAGACTAGGTGTTATATGGGATTACATTAATAACTAGAATTATAAAATTTAAGACCACGGTTAGAAGAAAATAATAAAGAATGAAGCCTGTGTTTTTTCTTTGTCTCTCTTGTAGGAAATACAGATGAAGAGGACTGCAATAGAAGCTTTTAATGAAACAATTAAAATATTTGAAGAGCAGTGTCACACACAAGAACAACATAGCAAAGAGTATATTGAGCGATTTCGCAGAGAGGGGAATGAAAAGGAGATTGAACGGTAAGTACTTAGTACCTCCAAGGGCATCAGTGAGACAGGATTTCTTTTCTTCCCCAATAATTTCTGTCTTGTTTGCTTTTGCCCCTCAAACTGCACAGCCCTACTATTGGAACCACTTGCTCTTTCCACTAATGGCACCAAGTTGAACTTCCTCTCTCCTCTGCTCTTTCTTCATTCTCCCAAATTAACTCCTGCTTATCCATTAGGACTTCAGGTTAGATACCATCTTTTCTAGAAATTGTTCCCTGATTCCGGAGACCAATTTAGGGGCTGTATTTTGGGTCCCTACAGTGTCTGGTCCTGATCCCTAGTGTAACATTTACTGAATGCCATGCCCACTCAACTGTAAACTCGTCGAGAGTAGGCATTGGTGGCTTATTTTCCCTGGTAGCCCTAGTACCTACGTATGTATGGGAGTACATAATGGGTGCTCATTGAATATTTTTTTGAAATGAAATCAACTTTGGCAGCAGTCTGAATAAATTGTAGTAGAACAAGACTAGGCAGGAACACCAGCCTGACTTGCACATGACTGCAGCGGTTGTGGTCATCAGGTTAAACGATAATGAGGGCCTGGACTAGAGAAGTAGCAGAAAAGAAGTGGGAGGTCATGGGAATGCTAAGGACTTTATGCCTGACCAGATATGGTAGGTGTGGGAGAAGTCAAAGATTATTCCTAGATTTCTGGTGTGAGAGACTGGAAGATGGTGTTTTGCACCCAAATAAAAAGTACATGAGGAGAGTCTAGGGTTGGAACCAGTGAGTTCGAGGTTCCTATGAGAACACAAATGGAGCTCACTGGGGAGCAGGCAGCTGATTATTTGGATTTAGAACTTGGTATAGAAAGGATTTGGAAGGCATAGGTGTGTAGCTGATGGTAGATGCTAAGAATGAAATTACACAGAAAGAATGAGTGGCAGGAGAAGTAATGGATTTGATAACTAAAAGGATATTGAAAGCCTGTCAAAGCAAATTTAGTGGAGTATTGGAAGACTAAGCTAGATTGTAGTGGGTTGAGGAGTGCTAAAATAGATAATAAATATAAGTAATTAATATGCAATGGAAAAGCAAAATTATTTCTCATATTAGGACCACAGTATTAGTGTATTTCTGTGTGCATGAGTTTAGAGCTAAGTGCTGTGAGGCAGTGTAGCTTAATGGCATGAGTTTAGAGCTAAGTGCTGTGAGGCAGTGTAGCTTAAATGATTAAAACTATGGGCTTGAATTCTGAATTGGCCGTTTTGTTAGCTGTATAACCTTAGGTGAATTACTTAACTTTTCTCAGTCTGTTTTCTCTTCCATAAACTGAATAATATCTTGTTGGAATGCTAGAGAATTAAGTAATATAGATTTTGGTACATGATGGGCTTTCAGTAAATGATAATTATTTATTTATTTGAGATGGAGTCTCTCTGTGTTGCCCAGGCTGGAGTGCAGTGGTGCCATCTCGGCTCACTGCAACCTCCGTCTCCTGGGTTCAAGTGATTCTTGTGCCTCAGCCTCCTGAGTCACTGGGATTTTACAGGCACCCACCACCATGCCTGGCTACTCTTTTGTATTTTTTAGTAGAGACGGGGTTTCACCAGATTGACCAGACTGGCCTTGAACTGCTGACCTCAGGTGATCCACCCGCCTTGGCCTCCCAAAGTGCTGGGATTACAGGCTTGAGCCACTGCGCCCGGCCTAATGATAATTATTATTAACGATGAAGAAACAGAAAAGGATTTGTAGTTTTGTTGCAGAGGGAAATAAAGTAGCATGATAATGTTTTGTTTCATTTTATTTATTTATTTTTTTGAGACAGAGTCTTGCTGTGTCACCCAGACTGGAGTGCAGTGGTGCGATCTCGGCTCACTGCACCCTCTGCCTCCTGGGTTCAAGTGATTCTGCTGCCCTAGCCTCCCAAGTAGCTGGGTTTATAGGTGCATGCCACCACACCTGGCTGATTTTTGTATTTTTGGTAGAGATACGGTTTCATCAAGTTGGCCAGGCTGGTCCTGAGCTCCTAATCTCAGGTGATCCACCCACCTTGGCCTCCCAAAGTGCTGCAATTACAGGCATGAGCCACTGTGCCCAGCCTATTTTATTTTTTTATTTTTTGAGGTAGGGTCTTGCTCTGTTGCCCAGGCTGGAATGAAGTAGCATGATCATGGTTCACTGCAGCCTCAACCTCCTGGGCTCAAGGGATCCACTTGCCTCAGCCTCCCGAGTTGCTAGGACTACAGGCAAGCGCCACTGCACTGGCTAATTTTTAAAAATCTTTTTGTAGAGATGGGGTTTGAACTCCTGGGTTCAAGCAATCCTCTGCCCTCAGCTTCCCAAAGTGCTGGGATTACAGGTGTGTGTCCAGTCTGTGAAGTTTTAATAGTAATATAAAGCCACATATTGAGTGACAAGGGAATAATGTAGACAGTTGTTACCATAAGGGTTCAGAGCATAGCAAAACTTTGTGTGTTGGAAAAGCTTATAGCCATCATCTGTTGAGTGCTTACCAAGATAATGTCAGGAAATGTTCTTTCCTTTACATGTATTGTCACATTTAATTAACAGAAAATCCCGGTGAAGTAAGTACTGTTGTAGGTACCCATTTGTATTAGTCCATTTTCATGCTGCTGGTAAAGACATACCTGAGACTGGGGCAGTTTACAAAAGGAAGAGGTTTAATTGGACTTACAGTTCCAGGTGGCTAGGGAAGCCTCACTCACAATCACGGTGGAAGGGAAGGAAGAGCAAGTCACATCTTACGTGGATGGCAGCAGGCAAAGAGAATGAGGAAGATGCAAAAGCAGAAATCCCTGATAAAACCATCAGATCTCGTGAAACTTATTCACTACCATGAGAACAGTATGGGGGAAACCACCTCCATGATTCAGTTGTTTCACCCTGGTCCCTCCCACAACATGTGGGAATTATGGGAGTACAATTCAAGAGGAGATTTGGGTGGGGACACAGCCAAACCACATTATTCTGCCCCGGCCCCTCCCAAATCTTGTATCTTTACATTTCAAAACCAATTATGCATTCCTAACAGTCCCCAAAGTCTTAACTCATTTCAGCATTAACTCCAAAGTCCACAGTCCAAAGTCTCATCTGAGACAAGGCAAGTCCTATGAGCCTGTAAAATCAAAAGCAAGCTAGTTATTTCCTAGATACAATGGGGGTACAGACATTGGGTAAATACAGCTGTTCCAAATGGAAGAAATTGGCCAGAACAAAGGGGCTACAGGGTCCATGCAAGTCTGAAATCCAGCAGGGCAGTCAAATCTTAAAGCTCCAAAATGGTCTCCTTTGACTCCATGTCTCACATCCAGGACATGCTGATGCAAGAGATGGGTTCCCATAGTCTTGGGTAGCTCCGCCCCTGTGGCTTTGCAGGGTACAGCCTCCCTCCTGGCTGCTTTCACAGGGTGGCCTTGAGTGTCTGTGACTTTTCCAGGCACACAGTGTAAGGTGTCAATGGATCTACCATTCTGGGATCTGGAGGACAGTGGCCCTTTTCTCACAATGCCACTAGGCGGTGCCCCAGTAGGAACTCTCTGTGGGGGCTTTGACCCCGCATTTCCCTTTCACACTGCCCTAGCAGAGGTTCTCCATGAGGGCTCTGCCCCTGCAGCAAACTTCTGCCTGGGCATCCAGGTGTTTCCATACATCTGAAATCTAGGCGGAGGTTCCCAATTCTTGACTTCTGTGCACCTGCAGGCTCAACACCACATGGAAGCTGCCAAGGCTTGGAGCTTGTACCATCTGAAGCCATGGCCTGAGCCCTATGTTGGCCCCTTTCAGCCATGGCTGGAGTGGTTAGGATGCCAGGCATCAAGTCTCTAGGCTGCACACAGCTCAGGGACCCTGGGCCTAGCCAACGAAACTCCTTTTTCCTCTAGGCCTCCGGGCCTTGATGGGAGGGGCTGCCTTAAAGACTTCTGACATGGCCTGGAGACATTTTCCCCATTTTCTTGAGGATTAACATTTGGCTTCTTGTTACTTATGCAAATTTCTTCAGCTGGCTTGAATTTTTCCTCAGAAAATGGAATTTTATTTTCTATTGCATTGTCAGGCTGCAAATTTTTCAAACTTTTATGCTCTATTTCCCTTTTAAAACTGAATGCTTTTAAGAGCACCCAAGTAACCTCTTGAATGCTTTGCTGCTTAGAAATTTCTTCTGCCAGATACCCTAAATCATCTCCCTCAAGTTCAACATTCCACAAATCTCTAGGGCAGGGGCAAAATGCCATCAGTCTCTTTGCTAAAATATAACAAGAGTCACCTTTGCTCCAGTTCGCAACAAGTTCCTCATCTCCATCTCAGACCACCTCAGCCTGGACCTTATTGTCCATATGACTATCAGCATTTTGGGCAAAGCCATGCGACAAATCTCTAGGAAGTTCCAGACTTTCCCACATTTTCCTGTCGTCTTCTGAGCCCTTCAAACTGTTCCAACTTCTGCCTGTTACCCGGTTTTAAGGTTGCTTCCACATTTTCAGGTATCTTTTCAGCAATGCCTCACTCTGCTAGTACTAATTTACTAAATTAGTCCATTTTCATGCTGCTGATAAGGACATACCCAAGACTGGGCAATTTACAAAAGGAAGAGGCTTAATTAGGCTGACAGTTCCACGTGGCTGGGGAAGCCTTACAGTCATGGTGGAAGGCAAGGAGGGACAAGTCCTGTCTTACATGGATGACAGCAGGCAAAGAGAGAATGAGGAAGATGCAAAAGCAGAAACCCCTGATAAAACCATCAGATCTTTTGAGACCTGTTCACTACCATGAGAACAGTATGGGGGAACCGCCCCCATGATTCAATTTTCTCTTCCCGGGTCCTTCCTACAACCTGTGGGAATTATGGGAGTACAATTCAAGATGAGATTTGGGTGAGGGCACAGCCAAACTATATCACCATTTTAAACAGATGAGGAAATGAAGGCACTGAGACGTTAAATAATTTGCCCATGGCCCCACAACAAGTGACAGCAGAGATTCAGACGTAGGTTGCAAAACCATAGTTCTTAACTGTTGTGTTGTGCTACCTCTTGAATATCAAACGTATAGCTTTACTTGTTCAGTCATTGCTGGATTCAGGGCCCAAACAAGGTTATTGAGATTCTCTCTCACATTGTATTTTAGCTCAGTTTTTCTCTGGGTTGATTTTATTCTCAGGCAGGCTTTGCCAGTGAAGTGACAGTATAGCTGCTGGGATGAGAACTGCATATTCATAATTTAGCAATTCTTGTGGAAAGAGATAATTTATTTTAACAATACAGTTCTAGCAAATGTTCTAGAATTGACTCTCATTGGATCAGTTTGAGTCTTACTCCTATTCCTGAACCAGTCACTGTGGTCTGAGGGTAGGGATGGGATAGAGTGGAATATTCTTATTGGCCAGTCTGGGCCATGTGTGTTTACATCCCTGGATCTGAGATGGGGGAATGAATCCTTACCTCCAGGGAACATCAGGGTGCTAATACCAGAAACGGGAATGGATATGGGCCAGGCAAAAACAAATCTTCACCCCGCATAAGATATTAGAACCTCACTGGGTGCAATGGCTCACACCTGTAATCCCAGTACTTTGGGAGGCTGAGACAGGCAGATCACCTGAGGTTAGGAGTTTGAGACCAGCCTGGTCAACATGACAAAACCCTGTCTCTGCTAAAAATACAAAAATTAGCTGGGTGTGGTAACACGTGCCTGTAATCCCAGCTACTGGGGAGGCTGAAGCAGGATAGTTGCTTGAACCCGGAAGGCAGAGGTTGCAGTGAGCTGAGATCATGCCACTACACTCCAGCCTGGGGTGACAGAGCAAGACTCAATCTCAAGGAAAAAAAAAAAAAAAAAAAAAAAAAGGATATTAGGACCATGCTCACTCAGTAGGATCTGTCTGCTTGATTTCTATTTTAGCCTTAACATGTCACATATTTTTACAGAATTATGATGAATTATGATAAATTGAAATCACGTCTGGGAGAGATTCATGATAGCAAAATGCGTCTAGAGCAGGATTTGAAGAAACAAGCTTTGGACAACCGAGAAATAGATAAAAAAATGAATAGTATCAAACCTGACCTGATCCAGCTGCGAAAGATCCGAGATCAACACCTTGTGTAAGTAGTCTGGGAGTGTATGGGGAGGGAGACACTAGTGCCATGTTACTACCAGCACTAGAGATGTCAGAGGTGGGAGAAGAGATTTGTAATTGAGAATTGGCCAGTAAGATGGTAAGAATTTAGGAAAATGGCCTTGGTAGTTGTAGGGGGTACCAGAGTTAATCTGAAGTTAATATGTGGAGCAAACCAGAATGTAGGATTCTTGATTCATAGAAATGCCTTGGAAATCTCAGAGGCTGGCTGTGGCATGAGTAAAATGCTATACCTTAAGAAGAACAGATTAATGTTTGCTTAAAACATAAAAATCAGAATCTTTGTTTACACAGTGGAACTGAGTGGGGAATTTCTATTTCCTCTGAGGGGAAATAGGTTCTAGGCTGGGCACAGTGGCTTACGCCTGTAACCCCAGCACTTTGGGAGGCCAAGGTAGGCAGATCATCTGAGGTCATGAGTTCAAGACACCAGCCTGGCCAACATAGTGAAACTCCGTTTCTACTAAAAATACAAAAATTTGCTGGGTGTGGTGGCACATGCCTGTAATCCCAGCTACTCAGGAGGCTGAGGCAGGAGAATCACTTGAACCCTGGAGGCAGAGGTTGCAGTGAGCCGAGATCACGCCGCTGTACTCCAGCCTGGGTGACAGAGTGAGACTCCATCTCAAAAAAAAAAAAAAAAGATGATGAAACCCCGTCTGTACTAAAAATACAAAAAATTAGCTGGGCGTAGTAGTGGGTGCCTGTAGTCCCAGCTACTTGGGAGGCTGAGGCAGGAGAATCGCTTGAACCTGGGAGGCAGAGGTTGCAGTGAGCCAAGATCGTGCCACTGCACTCCAGCCTGGACAAGAGTGAGTCTCAAAAACAACAACAACAAAAACAAAATGACGTTCTTTATTTAAATAACAGAAATGTGTCTATAGAAGGCACTTGAGGTAATTTGAGTAGTGAAACCTAATTCTTTAAGATTAGGGAAAACTATATAATTTAGCTAAATATAGGCATAATAGAGATAATATCCACATATAAATGGAAAGATAGTATCAGAATAAAATGTATGAATTATATTTTTAGAAACTTAAGTAACTGCTTCATAGGACAGAATGCATGAGAAAGGAACATACTGGATATTGGGCTTAGTTCTAGGTAACAAATAGGCTGTTCTGAAATACATTTATGGGTGGCCTTGATGCATGTAACACCACTCAATTCAAACTACCGGCAGGAGAAAACAGAGCAGAGACCTCTGAATCTGGGTTTTCCATAGAAACCCTGGGTTCTTTGTGTGAGAAAGAGGGAGAAGATGAAATATATACCCAGAGATTGGAACTGTGGCAGAAGAGTTTCAGTAGAGGAAGATTTAAGATGATTTTTCTTTTTTCTGAGACGGAGTCTCACTGTGTCACCTAGGCTGGAGTGCAATCGCATGATCTCAGCTCACTGCAACCTCCACCTCCTGGGTTCAAGTGATTCTCCTACCTCAGTCTTCCGAGTAGCTGGGTATACAGGCATGCACCACCATGCCCAGCTAATTTTTGTATTTTTAGTAGAGACGGGGTTTCACCATGTTGACCAAGCTGGTCTCAAGCTCCAGACCTTAGGTGATCTACCCACCTTGGCCTCCTAAAGTACTGGGATTACAAGCATGAGCCACTGTTCCTGGCCTAAGGTGACATTTTTTTGGGATAAACAATTACAACTACACCATGCTGAGTAGTTTTTAATAACAGCCCTCTCAAGAGATCATTTTAATTTGCTATTGTGGCCAAAAGTCAAGCTGAGTGTATATAGCATACCGAAGAGCTTTGTAAAGAAGGCAAGGAGGTGCTCTCATCTGTAAGAAGGGTGTGTCTGCTCTTGGAATGCTCATGTGGTTCTGGTCACATCATGAAGCTGAAGAAAGGCCCAAGAAGGCTATGCTATACACCAAAATCATGAATGGAAGTCCTTCTTTGCCCTGAAAAGCAATAAGAAATACAAGGAATATACCATCCCAAGGGGCATGAATAAGTGTAATGTCTTAGTCTGTTTAGGCTGCTATAACAAAATACCATAAATTGGGTAGCTTGTAAACACCATGAATTTCTCTTCTAGAGACTAGGAAGTCCAAACTCAAGGCACTGGCAGATTTGGTGTCTGGTGAGGGGTGAGGATCTGCTTTCTGGTTCATAGATGGTGCCTTCTACCTATGTCCTGGTAGAAGGAGCTAGGGGTCTCTATCAGGCCTCTTTTATAAGGGCACTAATCCCATTCCTGAGGGCTCTGCCTTTATGACCTAATCACCTCCCAAAGTCCTCACCTCCAAATACCATCACCTTGAGGGTTAGATTTTCCACCTGTGAATTTTGGGAAGATACTAACATTCAGACTATAGCATGTGACAAACCAGACCTTGGAAGTTTCTTTAATGGGTTGTATAAACTAAATACAGAAGAAAGAAATAAAACAACAACAACAAAAAGACAACAGCAACAAAAAACCATACACACCAAAAAACCACAAAAAACAACACAACACAACAACAACAACAAATATAAAAGAGTTTAGATAACATCATGGATGACAAATTCATGACCTACAAGTAAGGACAACTCAAGTGTAGGGAGACACAGACAGTCATTACCTCTTTTGGAAGGGCTGCTTCCAGGAGAACAGTTTAGTGTCCCGTAGTCCATGCTTTGATGTTTCTAACAGAGAACTGTCTCTGGGCTTGGTGGACTCAATATATTCTAATACTGGAATTTATGTTGTCAGTACTGAAGGAGACTGTAGTAAAATATGTGTCTCATATTAGCGTTGCTGCATGATGCTGAGTATGATCTCTCTCTGGTCCTGTTTTAAAGGAATAGATTGGGATTCTGTGATACCTAGCTCAAGATTGTCATCAGTTCTTTAAGCCCTCTTTGGATGTGGTCATTTCCCTGACTGGTCACTGCATAGCCCACAAGGATTTTATGTGATTGTCTGCTGAGATCTTGGTGTACTGCTAGTAGGATATTCTTGAGTGTTTAAATACAGAATTTCATTGCTTAAATATAGAAAAAAAATATATGATATAATTCCATTTATTGGAAGCTCAAGAATAGGTAAAACCTATCTATGATGATAGAATTAAAAATAGTGATTATTTATGGTGAGGATTTTGATGGGAAAATGGGATGAGGAACCTTTAACGGTTCTAGAAATGTTCTGAATCTTGATATGAGTGGGGTTCCATGGGTTTATACATAGGTTAAAATTTATCATTAGTACACTTAAGATTAATGTGCTTTATGTGTATTATAACTCAATAAATACATTAAACATTTCTTAGGTATCAGTTTTTTTAAAAATTCCCTTTCAAAAAAAGGAATTTTGTTGTTAATATGCAGTCTTTTTCCTCATAAGTTTAAGGCTAGCTTTCATGATTACTATTTACGTTTTTTGGTACTGTAGACCCCTTGGTCCATGGCTTTGCTTATTGTGGTTTTGCTTTCCATGTGTTCTGGTATCCCCAGTCAGCCACAGTCTGGATAGGTGAATACAGCACAATAACACATTTTGAGAGAGACCACATTCACATCACTTTTATTCCAGCATATTGTTATATTGTTCTGTTTTATTATTAGTTATTGTTAATCCCTTACTGTGCTTAATTTATAAATTAAATGATCACAGGTATGTATGTATAGGGAAAAACAGTATATATAGGGTTTAGTACTTTCTGTAGTTTCAGGCATCTATTTGGTTGTCTTAGAACTACTCCCCATGGATAATCAGGGACTGCAGTATTCATAAATCAAAATTCATAAATTTAAAATAAAGAATAACGGCCATAACAATATAGGTACATAATGATGAGGGTTTTTTAAATGCATATTCTGCTTAGAGAATTGATGAGTTTTGAGTAATATATGTACTAGGGGAATTTGCAGATAAAGGAGTTCTATGTGGCCGGGTGCAGTGACTCACACCTGTAATCCCAGCACTTTGGGAGGCCTAGGCAGGTGGATCACCTGAGGTCAGGAGTTCGAGACCAGCCTGGCCAAGATAGTGAAACCCTGTCTCTACTAAAAATATAAAAATTAGTCAGGCATGGTGGCACATGCCTGTAATCCCAGCTAGTCAGAAGCCTGAGGCAGGAGAATTGCTTGAACCTGGGAAGTGGAGGTTGCAGTGATCTGAGATCACCCCACTGCATTCTAGCGTGGGCAACACAATGAGATTCCGTATTAAAAAAAAAAAAAAAAAGGAAAAAACCACAATGAGATACCATCTCACACCAGTCAGAATGGCAATCATTAAAAAATCAGGAAACCACAGGTGCTAGAGAGGATGTGGAGAAATAGGAACATTTTTACACTGTTGGTGGGACTATAAACTAGTTCAACCATTGTGGAAAACAGTGTGGCGATTCCTCAAGGATCTAGAACTAGAAATACCATTTGACCCAGCCATCCCATTACTAGGTATATACCCAAAGGATTATAAATCATACTGCTATAAAGACACATGCACACGTATGTTTATTGCAGCACTATCCACAATAGCAAAGACTTGGAATCAACCCAAATGTCTATCAGTGACAGACTGGATTAAGAAAATGTGGCACATATACACCATGGAATACTATGCAGCCATAAAAAAGGATGAGTTCGTGTCCTTTGTAGGGACATGGATGAAAGCTGGAAACCATCATTCTCAGCAAACTATCGCAAGAACAGAAAACCAAACACCGCATTTTCTCTCATAGGTGGGAAGTGAACAATGAGATCACTTGGACACAGGAAGGGGAACATCACACACGGGGCCTATTGTGGGGAGTGGGGAGGGAGGAGGGATAGCATTAGGAGACATACCTAATGTAAATGACGAGTTAATGGGTGCAGCACACCAACATGGCACATGTATACATATGTAACAAACCTGCATGTTGTGCACATGTACCCTAGAACTTAAAGTATAATAATAAAAAATAAATAAATGAAAAAAAAAGGAGTCCTGTGGAGGGTGGTGTGTTCTGGTTTTATTTTTTGTTTTTACAGCTTTATTGAGATACAGTTTACATCCCATACAGTTCACCCATTTAAAGTGTATTATTCAATGCTTTTAGTATCTTCACAGGTATTTACAGTCATCACCACATATTTTAGAACATTTTCATCACCTTAAAAAAAACCCTGCACCCTTTACTTATCATCCCTATTACTCCCTGAATCTAGCCCTAAACAACTGCTAATCTACTTTCTGTCTCTATGGACTTGTCTATTCTGGACATTTCATATGAATGAAAATAATGTAAATTGTACTCTTTTGTGACTGGCTTCTTTCACTTAGCATGGTGTTTTCAAAGTTTGTCTGCGTTGTAGCATATATCAGTATTTCATTCCTTTTTATGGCCAAATAATAGTCTGTTGTATAGTTATGCCACATTTTGTTTAATCATCACCAGTTGGTGGACATTTGGGTTATTTCTGTCTTTTTGGCTATTTCAGTAATGCTGCTGTGAACATTTATATACAGGTTTTTGAATGGATATGTATTTTCATTTCTCATGGGTATATGCTGAGGAGTGAAATTCCTGAATCATATGGTAATTATCTGTGTTTCACTGAACAACTGCCCAGACTGCTTGCGTAGTGGTTGCACTATTTTACATTCACACCAGTAGTGATAATTTGGGTTTCTTAAAGTAATGAATCATTCTTTATTTCTTTTTTTTTTTTTGAGATGGATTTTTGCTCTTTTTGCCCAAACTGGAGTGCAGTGGTGTGATCTTGGCTCACTGCAACCTCTGCCTTCTGGGTTCAAGCAATTCTCCTGCCTCAGCCTCCTGAGTAGCTGGGATTATAGGCGTGCACCACCACCTCCAACTAATTTTTGTATTTTTAGTAGAGATGGGGTTTCACCATGTTGGCCAGGCTGGTCTCAAACTCCTGACCTCAGGTGATCCACCTGCCTCAGCCTCCCAAAGTGCTGGGATTACAGGCATGGAGCCACCACACCTGGCCTCATTCTTCAATATATTTCTGATAACTAAATTTTTATAAGCGATTTTTCTTTTTAAAGTATTGTATACATTATCGCACTTTGTTTTTATGTGGAGAATATGTCTGTCCATAAAATTTGGTGGAAGACAAGTTTCATTCCTTTTTTTTTTGGAGACAGAGTTTCACTCTTGTTACCGAGGCTGGAGTGCAATGGTGCGATCTCGGCTCACTGCAACCTCTGCCTTCCAGGTTCAAGTGGTTCTCCTGCAACAGCCTCCCGAGTAGCTGGGATTACAGGCATGCCCCTCCACGCTCGGCTAATTTTTTGTTTTTTTAATAGGAACGGGGTTTCACCGTGTTAGCCAGCCTAGTCTTGAACTCCTGATCTCAGGTCATCCACCTGCCTCGGCCTCCCAAAGTGCTGGGATTACAGGCATGAACCACTGTGCCCAGCCACATTCCTCATTTAAAATAAATAAATAAATAAATAAATAAATAAATAAATAAATCTATTTCAAGCTCCTACTGGCCTGGTTACATTAAAAATACTTAATCTCTGTTATCATGCCTACCTCCTACACAGACTGACACTTGGATCATATAAGAATGTCATCCTGAAGTAGTGTCAGAAAATTAGAGGAGCACAAGGTCTTTTGTGCCTCCCTCTTGACTGCTGAAAATTCCAAGGTGTCCTTCACAGTAATCTCATCACTGGCCACCAACAGATGCTGCGTCGTAAAACCTCATTCTCCATCCAGGATGCCCTGTGCATGAGGCACTGTTTTCTGTCACCCCACTTTCTACTTCAGCGAGGCTCTAGACAAGCTTCTGCTTTCTTCCAGGACCAAGGCGTCAGCTTTAAAGTCGTTTTTCCTGTCCTTCTCTCTCAGGGTTTTCCCAGCTTAATCCTTTTGTCTTAGACTGAAACACAAGCTCTCTTCCTCTGAAAGTGTGGTAGTTGGGCTGTAAAACCAATTAGATCTTTAGAAAGGACACTATATAATACATATTTTTTCCCTTACTTGCTGGGGTAGGGCTAGGAAAAGATATGCTAACACCAGCTATTTTTTCTGTCTTGTATTTCTTATGATGTAATCTGTGGAAGTAGTGTTTTCCCTTTTTTTTTTTTTTTTTTTTTTTTTAAAGAAGAAATAGCTGCGCCAAGGAGAGATGGGTCCAAGACCATGCCAAAAAATATGTTTATATAGTATCCTTTCTAAAAATCTAATTGGTTTTACAACCCAGTTGCCACACTAACAGAATCAGAACTGGATGTTAGGTCTTTGAATGTTTTGCCTTAGATTTTTCCTGTAGAATTTATTGCATTATTTGTGATCAGCGCATTATTCAATAACATTAAATGTGAATTAACATATTTACTAAAGTCATTAGAAGTTTTTGAAAATGGTTTTTAAATCTAATCAGCTCCTGGCATTGTTAATAGGTTTGTAAGGACTCAGAACTAGATAAGTCTTTGAAATGGACTTTTGGGAGATTGGAAAAGCTGCCTAAGTCAGAAGGTAGGCACCATCATAAATGGAGGGTGGAGCAAAAGCAATTTTTCTTTTTCTTTTTTTTTTTTTCATTAGGAAAGTGCTAGGAAATGGGTTCCTAACACTGTGTGTCACTGAAAGAGAGGCTCAGTTTAAAGAGGTTGGTGGGTAAAAGAAAATGGGGATTCAAGAGAAAATGTGGTACATTAATTCAATTCACGCCTTTTTACCCAGTGTGCTTATTTCTTTGATAAAGAGAAGGTCAGTTTCTTTGAGGATAGAAAACTTTGGGTGATAAGAATGCTTAGAGGAGGGCATCTGGATATTTTGATGACAGACATGGTGTGGGGGAGGGGGTTTGTTACTAAATCAGTTGTATCAAGATCACATATTATCTATTTTCCAGTTTCCCTAAGCATAAAAAATGAAATCCAAGTTAACTAAAGGGCAAGTCTTACTGAGAAAGACTGTGAAATCTGTCTAACAGAACTTTAAAATTAGGTGTGATGCCAAGTTATCTTGTGTACTTGGGGTCAGAGAGAGAGGATGATCCTGGAGTTGTGAAGATTTTGTTAAAAGCAGCCCACCAGCAAATATTTACTGACAGTTGAATATCTATGTGCATGTGCTGTTTTAATAATTGGTAACATAGCCACGAACAGGACAGACTCCTTTCATTACAGCAGCTTACATTTTATTAGGGAGGGAGACAGACAAATGCAAATATAAAATAGGCCTGGCACAGTGGCTCACGCCTGTAATCCCAGCACTTTGGGAGGCCAAGGTGGGTGGATCACCTGAGGTCAGGAGTTCGAGACCAACCTGACCAACGTGGTGAAACCCTGTCTCTACTAAAAATACGAAAATTAGCTGGGCGTGGTGGCGCATGCCTGTAGTCCCAGCTGCAGAGGCAGAGGTGAGAGAATTGCTTGAACCCTGGAGACGGAGGCTGCAGTGAGCCGAGATCGTGCCATTGCATTCCAGCCTAGGTAACAGAGCGAGACTCCATCTCAAAAAAACAAAACAAAACAAAAAAACAAAAAAACCAAAACCAACCAACCAAACAAAAATATAAAATAATGGATTTTAACTAAGTGCTATGAAGATGATAAAACAAGGTAAAGTGTAGAGAGTGACTGGCGACTGCCTTAGTTGGGACAGTTAGGGTCGTCCTCCCTGAGGGGATGGTGTTTATGATAAAACCTGAATGATAGGAGCCTTGCTTAGTGGGTAATGATGAATGAAGGTGCTTTCCACTCCTCCACCCTAGTTTTAGACTGTTGGCCATCTGAAAGGAACAAAATGTGCTGGTTTACCTCATTTTACATCTAAAATACTGGTATATTTTAAGAGATACTATGATTTTCTTTTTTTTTTTTTTGAGATCGAGTCTCGCTCTGTCGCCCACGCTGGAGGGCAGTGGTGCAATCTTAGCTCACTACAGCCTCTGTCCCCTGGTTTCAAGCTTAATTCTCCTGCCTCAGCCTCCTAGTAGCTGGGATTACAGGCATGCACTACCATACCTGGCTAATTTTTGTATTTTTAGTAGAAATGGGGTTTGATTATGTTGGCCAGGCTGGTCTTGAACTCCTGACCTCAGGTGATCCACCTGCCTTGGCCTCCCAAAGTGCTGGGATTACAGGCATGAACCACTGAGCCCAGCCTGGATACTGTGATTTTCTTGGTAATGAAGTTCACTCATTAATTACTCAAGATTGCCACCCTGAATTTCTTGTGGCCTGCTTAAATGCAAAAATAGATCTTGAAGTTTTTAGTTGAAATATTAAACTCAATTCAGTAGGTCACACGGAAAGTGGGTTCTCAGGCTTAGTGGAGATTGCCAACGTGACACCATGCTCACCTAACTAATGTTTTCAGAAACGAATGTCCCACTGTGAGTGCCAGTATGTATGTGCTTGTGGTGGCACATCTTCCAGAAAAGAAAAATGAAAAGTGAAGGGCCTCATTTCAAGTAGCCCTTTATGTTTCTGCCTTTTTCCAGAAAAGATCAGTTCATCTTGATAGTAGTTGAAAGAAAAGTAATGAGAGACTATTTTGAGAAATCTTTGCCCACTCTTTGTGGGATTAGGAAAAACAAGAGGTGCCTAGACTCTAGAAGTTTAGTCGGCTCAGACATAGCTACTTTGTCCAGTCAGAGTTTGCATAGATACTGACACTGGTGTCTTTCCTCTGGCAGATGGCTCAATCACAAAGGGGTGAGACAGAAACGCCTGAATGCCTGGCTGGGAATTAAGAATGAGGATGCTGATGAGTAAGTTCTCTCTAGACCTTTCGGTCAGAGGGCTTTGTTATCAGTATAAGACATGTGCCTTGTTTATACATGGTAAATATTGGTTGTCATTGTCACTTGAGGACATTGAATCTAGAACTTTGACTCTCTTTTGAATTGAATTGAATTGCCTGAAAGTACCCTATAGGCACTGGAGTTCAGAGACCTGCCTCTGAACTCAAAATCTGGATGTATAAGCTACTTTGAGTATAGCTACTCAAAATCTGGATGTAAAAGCACCGTTATTCAGATGTTCATATGTCAGCTTATTGGATGAAACATGAATTCTGTACTTTATGCACCATAGCAAGTAATGAAGCTAACACCCAACTAATTGCAATTTTGCTTTGTCATTTGTGGTTTAAAGATTTAGAAGAGTGTTTCATTTATGAATTTGCTTTTAGATAGAAGTAACTGTTAGAATAACAATTAACATTTAATTTTTAGGAACTATTTTATCAATGAGGAAGATGAAAACCTGCCCCACTATGATGAGAAAACCTGGTTTGTTGAGGATATCAATCGAGTACAAGCAGAGGACTTGCTTTATGGGAAACCTGATGGTGCATTCTTAATTCGTGAGAGTAGCAAGAAAGGATGCTATGCTTGCTCTGTGGTGTAAGTCTTCTCTGGGGATATAGCCTTTTGAAATCTTTTGCATTAATTAATATGAAAACAACCCCTTGTAAAATTCAGATGAAATTAGTTAATGTACAGTAACGAGGACCCATGGCTTGGACCATAACTATTAGTACAAAAAAACCCAGCTTTATGAGGAATGATATCTGAAATTATCCTGGAGTTTTAATTTACATGGTAAGTAGATTAGGCCCTGCAGTGTTGCTGTTGGATTTCAGGTATCTGTGAAAGGTAATGTGAGATCTTAAATTGGAAAAAAAAAAAATCACTTAATTCTTGAGTAGTATCCTATACGCCTAGTATGGTCTCCAGTGTCAGATTAGGAAAGGCTTGATTAAATAGAACTGTTTTTACTTCAGAAGGAAAACTCTATCTAAAAATTTAAATTATATATTATTCTGTTGATGTAGTGATAGGAAATGTGGACGTGTTTTCCGTAAGATAATCATGTGACTCTTTTGAGAAAAGCTCATTTTCCTTGTAATGGAAAGTGAAATTTTGGGGATAACTAACTGTGCCTCGGTCAGATTTTTGCCTGAGTGTGGAATATATTCCTTAAGAAGGCAAACATCTTCATTGACAAAAGCCACACTTAGAAAAGAGTTACAATGGTGCCAGATATACTGGGTTCAGCTCCTGGCTCTACTGCTTACTAGCTGGGTCACCTTGGGTAAATTACTTAGTCTTTGCCCAGTTTCCTTATCTGTAAAATAAGGATAATACCTACTTTAGGGTTTTTGTGAGGATTAAATGAGCTAATCTATGTCATACAATATGCTTTTAACATAAGAAGTGAATGTCACCTACTAATATGATGATGATGATACTACTGATGGATGTGGCAGAAGGCAAACAAAGTGACAAAGTGATTGTGCCCTTAGAGGGCAAAGTGGAGAAGATAGAGGAAAGGCATTCATATTAACAGACTGCTCAGTGCTTTATGTGATCATCTTGTTTGTAGCGCTCTACTTCTGTCATGGAGTCAGAGTTTGAATCCAAGTTTACGTGGTTTCAAAACCCACATTTTTCTATTGCACCAGGCTTTTTTCATTTCACCAAATATCCAAGATGAATAGAACCACTGTGAAATAAGTATCATTAGTAGGCTGTGCACATGTGGAAGGGTTAATTCTAGTGGAGAAAGAGCGGATTGGGAGGTTTTGTGGAAAAGGCATCTGAGATGGACCTCAAAAAGATGAATGGGATGTCTTACGGTTGGAAAATGGGGGAGGAGTTGAAAAGTGCATTGGATTACTGTTATCCAAAGATAGAACTACTTGCAACATTTCATTTCTCCTTGACTTGGGCTATTCAAGTTATCTGAGTGGAAATGTAGGTGAGGATGGTTCTTGTAAGACTTTGGGTCTTCTAAGAATAATAAGAAAGGCAGGAAGCCCAGTTGCTCACTCACTCAGGTTATTGGGTGGCAGCCTGTAGGTTCAGGACTTGGTTGGAGTCCTTACATAAACTGAATAATCAAAAACTACCCTTGGCTGGGCGCAGCGGCTCATACCTGTAATCCCAGCATTTTAGTAGGCTAAGGCAGGAGGATTCCTTGAGCCCAGGAGTTCACGACCTGCCTGGGCAACATAGCAAGACCCCATTTCTACTAAAAATAAAAAAGTAGCTGGGCATGTGGCTCACACCTGTAGTCCTGGCTACTTGGGAAGCTGCGGTGGGAGGATCACTTGAGCCCAGGAGTTTGAGGCTGCAGTGAGCTGTGATCAAGCCACTGTACCCTAGCCTTGGTGATAGAGCAAGACCCTGTCTTAAAAAAAAAAAAAAAAAAAAGGAAACATTTACATTTATGGTTGTTTTAACGCCTGTATCTGTGGCCAAGTCTGTAGGGAATGGGGATGCAATTTTATAAGCTTTGCCTGGTTAACAAAAAACACTTATCTGCATAACAGTTGCTCTCAGACTTCTGGCCATTTAGCGTCCCTTTATTTATCGTTACCTACCTTACCATGTCTTCTGTGGTGTGTCATTGCAGGGCTGATGGGGAAGTGAAGCACTGTGTGATCTACAGCACTGCTCGGGGCTATGGCTTTGCAGAGCCCTACAACCTGTACAGCTCTCTGAAGGAGCTAGTGCTCCATTACCAGCAGACATCCTTGGTTCAGCACAACGACTCCCTCAATGTCAGGCTTGCCTACCCTGTTCATGCACAGATGCCCTCGCTGTGCAGATAAAGAGGAAGTGGGAAGAGAGGTGGTTCTCTGGCATTTTTTTCTACAGTTTTTATTAGACTACATGAGGGCATTCTTTCTACATAGACTGCTTGTTTTGCACAAGAAGTGATTCTGTGAATGTGAAGTGGAGAGGCCGAGCAGCAGCCGGCCGGGATGGGGGCATTAGAGGCCTGAGGTTCTCTAGGACTCAGCCATGCCGCTGCACTGACATACTAAGCTGGAAGCAGATGTTTTTTTGAAAGTCTATTTCATTGGGGTTTTTGTTTTGTTTAGCCAGGCACCCTCAACAGAATATTAGGCTTGATGGTTATAGTGGGTGGGGTTGTATTTGGAAGCCTCTGAAGAGGCCATGTCTTTTTTAAATCCTTAACTCTTGAGAGTGCAGCAGGGGCATGGCCCTGCTGGGAGTTCTGTTTTGCTTTGGCAGTCTCTCTTCCCCCCACGCAGAAGGCTGTTTTGGTTTTGTGATAGAATGGGATTTGATGAAAAAGACAACCAAAGGAAAATGGGGAGGCTTGGGATTTCATTTAAACAATCTAAGCCAAGATGATAAAAAGAAACCTTCAACTGAAGGTACTTTATTTCTTACCAACATAATTTAGGCTTCAGCATCTCATCAGCCCCTCCCTCTAAAGAAGTATTATGTTCAGAAGCCAACAAAACAATGTTTGTTGCCAGACCAATGTTTGATGGAAAAACGTAGCACTCATAGATGAATGTATACTTCTGTACCAAAACTTGAACATAAAAAGACTAGAAATTGTGAGTTTTAGCAAACACTAAAATTGGTCAGTGTAACCCCTTCTGTCCTGCCTGTTTCTCTGAGATGAGAAATAGCGTTCTTTTTGTGGGGATGGTGAGTTTTGAATCATAAAATGAAGTTGGTGCTTGTGTGGTGTTTCCTTAGCCTAAAGAATGATCTGTTGTTTGAAATCTTTGTAACTTGTTTGTATGAGTCAAGAAAAGGTGCAATCCAGTGCTTTTAGATGGCTTGATATACCAAATAACAATATAGAACAACATTATTATATGTGCTTCCCCAAATTTAAAGGCCCTGCAGAAATAGTAAACATGATTTAATTTCCCTTCATCTCCTCCTCCTTTGCTGGATGGGGTTTTGGGAGCTATAGGTTGCTAAGGAGGGGAGTCAGATTGTGGTCAGGGGCCTCAGTAAATCACAGACCTAGGGGCCCTGTGGTCTAGGTGAGAATCATACCACATTACACATGTGCTTCCATACAGTGGTTTCTGAAGCTTTTGCAGGGAGAGAAGATGGCTTAGTGTTTAGACTGTTAGTAGAAGCCATCTGGAAGCTTTTCTCTTTGCCTTTTTTTGTGATCCTGCCATAAAGGCTATGTGCAGTCTGCCCTCATGCTCCAGTGGCCTTGATTTTAGGCCAGGAATCTTCTGCTCCATGTGGCTTAAGCCTTCCAGCTGAGTGAAGCTAGGCAAACGGAGTGGGGGCAGGCATCTGTTCCTGCCCCCATCATGCCCCACACCCATCAATCAGTCAACACTCATTTGACAAATAGAGTCCAGCTGCCTCTGAGCCAATCCCGGAACCATAATAGGCTCAGAGTGAGTCAGCTGTTTGAACCCAAAGCTGTGCAGTCAGGCATCCTGGCTGAGCTAGAGAAACCAGTACCTGCCTCTTGGTTTATAAGGTTACAGCTAGGAAAGCTCTAGTTTTGGGGGTGAAAGAAAAATATAACTTTACCTGAGCACTTATTTCCGTGACAGCGTCTAAAATATGGACCATGATGTAGACATAGATTTATAAATTTGGAGAAACCTCCAGTTACTAGCGATGAGGATAGGAAGGGAAGTGCTTATCTTTGGCTTTTTCTTGGTTACATTGCAGTTTCAGGATTGGGTGAGACAGAGACAAATGAACCCCCCTCTAAAGTAATTTAACTAATAGCCAGCACATCCCTTCCCCAAACTGTCGATTGAAATCTTACTGAAAGTTTTACTGAATAATACCAAGCTAATTGCTGCTGGGCACACCTGCATGGCTTTGCACCTGGTGTTAAACCTGCTGAAGCAGGTGGATGCTCAAGATTACGTGTAAGGAATCCCTCCTGTCTGGTACTAACATTTCAGTGTGTTCTGAGTGTCTTTTAAACAAAAATGGAAATACAGATACATGCCTGTAGTATTCAGTGTGTCTGCTCCTTTTTGGGCAGACACTGAGGGTGTGCAGGGAGAGACCAAGTACCATCTATCTACACTTGGGCTGGCTTGTGGAGAAGGGCTGCTTTTTTTCAGTCCTACATTCCTTCATTTTTTTTTTTTCTTTTGTTTTTCATTCTTGAATTCATTGTTTTGTGGGATCTAAGACCCAGGGGTCATTTGAGAGGTTTGACAGTATCTTTTCTGACCAGTTGCCACATGACTTGCCTGACCCTGAGCCAGTGGAAATGGCTTAGTTACCAGTCTACTACCCACTGAGCCTGGTGTATAGAGGGGGATAGGGTAGCAAGGTGCATCTCTACGCCCATGACGTGAGAGGAGATTCTTGGCCTCTTTCATGAGAATCTAGTGCTGTTTCCTGTCCCATGATCTGGACCCTGGGACTATTTGTTTTGGCATCTTAACTGCAGTTTCAATGAGGCAGAGGGCAAAGAGAGACCAAGATCAGAGGGGCTCATTATACCCCTGGCTGGAGAACCCAGCTACTGACATGAAAGCAGCTTGGGGCTGGCTGGACACAGGTACTAGGCCCATCGTTTCCAGGTGAAGCTTTCATCACAGAACAGTGCCATCTCCACCTGGCCATAGATGCCATGCCATGATTCAGGCCTGGATAGGCTGCCTGTGTCCTTACCACTGATCTGGCCAAGAATGAGGACCTCCCAACACTTTCACTCCCTCTCCAAGCCTTGATGGGACCTCCACTTACTTTAGGCCTCATGTGCTGTGAAGAAGCTTTGAGAGCCAATGTGGTGTCTTCCACAGGTCTCCTCTTTTTGCTGCAAGGAATCAGCCCCATGTATTCTCTGAAACTGAGAATTGCACCTGGGCAATTCCTGTTTTCTAAGGTGGTCTCTGCTGCTAGTTAAGAACCCCGAGTAGGCCTCTGTGAGGCTTCAGTGGTCTCAGAAACCAGAGGGTCCAGATAGGAGGCCTGCTTGGGCCCTCTGTGGCCAACTGCTCAACCCTGCTTTAGCTCCAGCCACTTGTGGCAACCAACCTCGTTTCCTTACAAATTCCAGCATGTGACTTTGGTGCCCTGTTACTTGTGAAAAATTTATTCTGTTGTCTTCGATGTAGTCCAAAAATAATTCATGTAGTTTTTACGTAAAAATATCTGACTCCCAAGAAAGCCAATTGTATGTCTTGTGATGGGACAGTTCATATGTAGTTCCTAGACCACTTTGCAAATTGTTCTTGTCACCAGATGTGTTCAGACATTGCTGTGCAATTGTGGGGGAGGGTAGGGGGAAAGGCGAGAGGAGTTACTTATTGGTCTTTTTGTTTTATAACCTTCCCCAAGAGGGGACGGTCTGGCCAACTTGCTCCAGTAATGCAATAAACACATTGCAATAAAGTAATTTTTTGTCTTCATGCTATGAAAGGGTGGGCTGGGGGCAGAGTGGGGGTCAAGAGAGAAAAGTACTCAGGTGTTGAACAGCCCTTGAAACTTCCAAACCTTCTCTCCAGTAAGCGCCAAGACTAGTACTTGGGCTGAACTGGGGCAACCAAAGACTCTTTTCTTCCTAGGGGAGGACATCCACTCCAACTAGGCATGATGCCAGAGTCCTGTCCACCGAACACAGACACAGGGAGTCTCAGATATTGACTCAGAAAATTAAAACTGAATGCCATTTCCTCCACACCTCACTGCCCACTCCTGACTAATAAGCTGTTTATTGGTTCTCATATTTCTACCCAGAATGAAAAGTGTTTCCACATTCTACTCTGGGGGAGGGGGAAATGGACCCAGCTTTATAGTCTATCCTCTTGCTGCCCCAGGCCCTTGTCATCTCCTACCAAGGCACACTGTTGAGCTTCCTGTATTCTAGGAATGTAACGAGCAAACATGTGATGACCTCTTGTTGCATAGGATATTGCAGCGCTCATCCATGTCTCAGGCCCCACCCATGTGTAGTCAATTACAAATAAGTCAGATTGGGCAGGGAACAGCCTGTTCTAAGTGACCTTGTCTATGTCTTTTCTCCCCACTACACTTCAGCTACACAGCATCCCAAGACCACTGCTAGGAACTATGGATTTCTCCTGATCCCAGAGTTGTTCATACTTCTGTGTTTAGGATGCTCAGATTTCTATCTCCTTCCCAGTTCGTTCTTCTGAACCCTACCTGCTGGCTGGATGTTTCCACTGGGCTCCTGGGTGGGCGTCTCACTGACACTTGAAACTTGTTTACTTGGGGGTGGGTGTGGTGGCTCATGCCTGTATTCCCCGCACTTTGGGAGGCCTAGGCGGGCGGATCACCTGAGGTCAGGAGTTCGAGAACAGCCTGGCCAACATGGTGAAACCCCGTCTCTACTAAAAGTACAAAAATTAGCTGGGCGTGGTAGCATGCACCTGTAATCCCAGCTACTCGGGAGGCTGAAGCATAAGAATTGCCTGAACCCCCGGATGCAGGGGTTACAGTGGGCCAAGGTGGCACCATTGTACTCCAGCCTGGGCAACAGGGCGAGACTCCATCTCAAAAAAACAACAACAAAAAAACTTGTTTACTTGGCAGAAAAAGTATGATTGGCTATGAATTCCCTTACTTTCCTACCACCAAACCTACAACCTTATCTGTATTTATATAACTATTCTCCCTCCCACCTGTTAAATTACAATAGTTGCCTCCAACTAAAGCCAGCCCTCCACATGTATTTTGGAATCTATTTTCTTCCACCTTAGGAATCTCCCAAAATTAAGATCAATTCTTTCTCTGCTTCAACTGGATCATCTCCACTGATATTTAAACATGGTTGGTTGGTTCTCATTCTACTCCCCCAATCCCTACTCAATCATCCCATACATCTTTTTTTCTCTTCAAAGCCAAGCCTTTGGAAAGAGCTGTCTTAAATATCCTTATTTCCTCATCTCAAGTATTTCAGTACTGGTTCCACCACTGTTTGAAACTGCTTTTCTTGATGCCTTCAGTAACCATCACTGTTAACTATCCTCTCCATGGAAAGCTCCTTCATGGAGTCTTATTACAACTCATTAATCTAATATTCTTCTGACATCTGACTGTTGTTTTACATCTCCTGGATTCCTTCAATTCTCACTTAACGCCATTTTACTTGGCAGTTTTATCCAGTCATGAATCCACCCACCATCTCTAGACAAATTACATCTGTTTATTTCACTTGCCCAGACCTCTATTGGAAGCTACTTCATATTTAGCTTATGGAATGCAGCACTGAACTACTTAGCCCTGGTTCTCTTCCTTGTTTCTTATTTCGGTGAATGGAAATACAATTCATCTGGTTATATAAGTCAGAAATGTAGTCATCATCCCCGATAGCCCTCTGCTTCATATCTAAAGTCCTTCACCAAGTATCAATCAAAACACCACTTCTAAGTTCACTGCTTCACTACCATCTGCACCCTTCATCCTGGAAGGCCCCCCTTCTTCCATGCTTGTCCCCCTCAAATCCATTCTGATTATAGCAACCAGGCATCTTTTCAAAATACAAATCGGAACCTGTGGCAAACAATTACTAAGTCTCCACTGATCTTAGGGTGAATTACAAAATTAGATGGTCTGGCTTCTCCCTGATTCGGGATCTCATTCCCCACCTTCAGCTTCTTTTCACTGGCTCTACCCCCTCAGCTAGTGCCAGTAACTCAGGACTTCTTCCTCATCCTGCGTATGTTCCCTGGACAGTCCTCATCTCTTGTGGCTTTCAATGCCTTCTACTGCCTGATGGCTCCCAAATCTAGATGTCCAGCTTCCTACCCTTTCCTTCCTTACCTCCTCACTGTTGCTGTTCTAGTTCACACCGCACTACCTCATCCTCTGTGGTACCCTCACTCCACTCCAGCCTCTCTATACTGCAGCCAGAGTGATCCTCCTAAAACAAAAGATAATACCACTTCCCTGAAGTTACCTTTCAGGAACTCTTCACTACCCCCACCAGTTTCTCAAAGGGAACACTAATGACACTTGGGGCAATTGCCTGATGTGGTATAGGATGTTTAGCATCTCTGTGCTTCCTCCTCCCATCCCCATTTCCAACCCTCTAGGAGGGCAGTTCCCAACATCCTTTTCACCTGTGGTGTGGTGCTCCTGACCAGATCCCTATATACACGGGGCACTTGCTCCCTCAGCCATGCTCCTGCCATCCTCCAGCTCACAACCTGTAATCTGTCTGCCCAGGCCCCGGTACATTAGACCAGAGTCTACTGTGAATGCATGAAGAGAGGACTAGAAGGCTGAGGGGCCAAATATCTGCACAAATGGGCTCTGCCACTGTGGATACAGTGCGCCCTCTGGTGGCCACCGCCTTCCCAGGCAATGAGCCTCCTAACACTTCTTCAGACCTAGGCACTGGATTGTGGGACGATCAGTGCAACCAGTGCAAGACAGTTTCTCAAGTCTTCCACCACTATGGAGACAAAGCCTTGGTACTCTGCCAAGCCCCACTGCCTGCCCTGTGATGCCACCTCCTGACTCCCCTGGCTCTGGTCCCACTTATTTCCTCCCCCTTCCGCACGCACTACCCATCAAATGAAGTTCTACTCAATGAGGGCTGCACACACGATGTCCATCCATGTGCAGTGCTGAGGCCTCTACCTGCAACAGCCCAGGAAGAGCTCACTGGCTACAATCATGAAGGTTTTCTTACTAAATATGACTGGCAGCTTTGTTTTCATCTCACCCTCACCTCGGCATTTATCAAGTAACTTCTCCGTCCATTTTAAAAACTCTTTCCTCCTGTGGACTTTATGACTCTTCCGGCTGTTCTGTCTTCTATCTCAAACACACCCAAAGTTAAACTGCCTCCTCTCACTTCTTCCCCTCCTCATTTCCTGGCTGAGGCAATCCAACTTAGGAGACACATGTGAGTTCTGGAGTCCAAGGGAAACCTAGGTTCTAACCCCAGTTCTACCCAAGCTGTATTACCATGGGCATCAAAGCCTGAGTGCCCTTATCTATAAAGAAGGAATTTTAATTGCTACATGGTATTTTCTGGTTCCCCATCACCTTCACAAAGTCATCTCCTGGAAGACCATTAGACATGGCCCTTGCCTCACTTGCCAGACCCATTTCTACTTTGAATTATCTTTGGTTCCTTGAATATACCAGGTATACTGTATGTGCTAAATGTTGCCTGGACAGCCTTTCTTAAACCAGCCTCCACCCTTGCCACACCCAGCAACTACTAAGTATCATCTGTTCTTCATGTTTGAGCTCAAATGTCACAGCCTTTGGGAAGTCAAGCTGGGTTAGACGGCCCTCCCCTGATGGTGGAAACTGTTTTATTCCCAGCAGCAACACAGGACTTAGTTACATGTGGGTTGACCGAAGGAAAACAAGCAAGCAAAAGACAACGATGGTTTCCAGGAGTATATATTACACAGGTCTGAGTGCAAGAAATGGCAAACTACTGCTATGTTTGCTTTAAAAGCTCATCTGGAACCAATGCCAAATCCCGATGCTTTTGATGGCCCCCTGGTTCTTGGCCCCTCCAGAGGAGGCTGGACTCAGACTCCTGGGTAAGGGGGCAGCCTTGGCATGGAACGTCCTGCCTTCTGTCACCTGAGGCATCAGGCACTTGGGTGATGCTCAGGGCTGGATCCTCTTTCACTGCTTGTGCACACTCAGACTCCCATAGCCAGCCCTGGCTGGGATCCTCACAAGGTGGATGGGCACTGGGTGGCTGTGTCTTCCCCTGCTCCCTGGGAGACAGGTTCTTAGGGTGGGCTGGAGTTGTGGTTTCCAAATCCTGGAGGTTGACTAGCCCACCTGCCATGATTGCCTTTCTGCTTGGGGATGCCCTGTCTGGGCCCTCAGTATGGAATTTCCAGGACCACATGCCCAGCTTCCCAGAGGTGGAACTGGGAGGAGAGCAACTGCTGGTGGGAGTAAGTCCTGAAGAGCTGGAAGAAAGTGCTGCTAGTGCCTGGGTGTGGAGGTGCTGAGCCTTCCAGCAACCTTCAGAAGGGATGGGGTCTGTGGCTCCAGACCTACCCAGGTTGGGGCCTGGTGAGGAGGAGCTGGCAGCCTCCTCAACGGCTTGTGGGCTCCCAAGCCTCCTGTGGGGCCCACTGGGACTTTCCATTCTGGGAGGCCCCAGTGTGATCCCTGTCAATAGGCTTGGGACCACTGGGCCTGGGCTCCTAGGGTCACTGGACGGGAAAGTTTCCTCTTCCCCACTCTCTCCTGTTCCTTTGGGGGCCACACACTGGCTCACTGCTGGGTGAGGTGCCAGGCTCAGCTCCTGTGCACCCTGGCTGTTCTCAGGTCCCTCCTCGGTGTCGTCCTCTGAGGAGTCCACCTCACGAATGGCTTCTTGCTTCTGCAGCGACTCCCGTCGTTCAGCTCGGTCCTGCCGGAGGGTGCCTAGGGCCCGTGAGGGAGCAGGCTGCAGCACCCCCTTCCCTGGCAGGGCCCCCTTGCCAGACAGCACACCCCTGGCTCCAACTACCTCCAGAGGGCTCACTTCCCTGGGCGGCAGTTCCTTCTTTAGCTCAGAGTGGGGCAGGTCAAGGCTGTGCTTGCGAGAAGTGGCTAGCTTCTTCTCAGAAGCGGCAAGTGCTGCTGCCAGTTTCTCAGCTGACTGCACCCTCTTGAGTAGTGGTGACCGGGGTGGCTCCGCACTCTTGGGCCGCGAGAGTTGTCTGCCCAGGGGAGGTGACAAGTGAAGCTTTGCGGGAAAGGCCTGGGCTACATGGCCAGACAGCGGTGATGGGGACCGCTGAGGTGAAGCTGCTGGGGGTGGGGGAGAAGGGGTGTGGGCCAGTGGTGACAGTGGGATGCTGCCTGCTGACTTGCGCCGTGGAGAGCGGTACTGGCGTTGGAGCTTGGGTGCCAGACCGTGGAGGGAGCTGGGCCGTGTGTGCCCAGAGCCGGCTGGGGAACTGGGCACGCTGGAGCTGGGGGAGCTGCTCTGTGATGAATTCCCTCCCACTTTGTACAGAGACAGACAGACAGACAAAAGCAGAGCAGTGTTAGCTGTTAGAAGTGACGAAGGGCAAGACAGGGCTTAGCCCTGTTATGTCCCAGAAACCAAGCTACCCCCTCCCCCATCAATTAATTCCTCCCCAAGACTACAGGATCTTCCAGGGGGCGGCTGAATGAGAGATTCAGAGTGGGTCTGTGACAAGCACACAGGGTCTAGGAACTCTCCTATTTCCCAGGGGTTGTTTCTGACAGTTTTCTGTCAGGGAGCCCTTCGTACCTGAATGCACAGCATCGGGGGTCACCCGGTAGCCTTGAGTGGGAGATCGGGGGGAAAGGCTGTGGCTGTGTGTGGGAGAGCCTGGCCCACTCTCCCCTGATGACAAGGAGCGGTTAAGGGAAGAAAGGCTGCGGCTGGTGTGGAGCAGGGATACTTGCTTAGTGATCTTGCGGAACAGGGAGCTCCTTTTTCTGCTGTGGGGATAAGGGTCAAAGGCTGAGTCAATGCAGAGAGCACAGCACACCCTGGGCCCAGGGCCAAGGCACCCGGCAGGTACCAGCACTCATGTGGCTCAGAGAAAACCCTCTGGACTGCGCCTGGCTCACCTTTCTTGCCCATCCTTGCCGCGGCCCTTCTTGCTCCTTCGGGCCATCTTGGCCTTGTAGCTGCCCTTCCGCGCTGGCCCCACTTTAATGGATGTGTTCTCCAGGGGAGTTGTTGAAATGGCCACCTTGTTTCCACTCTGGGGAGCAGAGCATGAGGCCTAGGCTAAGCTGGAGCCATATGCTTCCCTCCTGGCATGGCTATACCACAGCATCAGCTTTTGCCCCTGCACCAACACATCTGAACCACGGGCCTGTATTATTCTGTCTTCACAGATGAGGAAATGTCTCCCATTGGAGCCCCAGAGTAGTCTGGGGTAAGAAGGTAGAGAACAGGCTAACCCGTCCCATTCTGCAGCCCTACCCACAGCTCAGAAGAATCCCTGGGCCTTAGTCAGGGAGGGTACCGTCTTGTGGAGAAAACTCTCTGTTGTGCCACATTCAAGTTCTGTGTGTACCTACATCTTTTTTTTTTTTTAAGACAGAGTCTCACTCTGTCACTCAGACTGGAGTGCAGTGGTGCAATCTCAGCTCACTGCAACCTCTGCCTCCTGGGTTCAAGCACTTCTCCTGCCTCAGCCTCCTAAGCAGCTGGGATTACAGGCGTCCGCCACCACACTCGGCTAATTTTTTTTTTTTTTTGAAGAGCTCACCGTGTCTCCCAAGCTGGAGTGCAGTGGTGCAATCTCAGCTCACTGCAACCTCTGCCTCCTGGGTTCAAGCGATTCTCCTGCCTCAGCCTCCTGAGTAGCTGGGATGACAAGTGCCTACCACCACACTTGGCTAATTTTTGTATTTTTTAGTAGAGAGAGAGTTTTGCCATGTTGGGCAGGCTAGTCTCAAACTCTTGACCACAGGTGATCTACCCACCTCGGCCTCCCAAAGTGCTGGGATTACAGGCGTGAGTTACCATGCCTAGCCATTTTTTTTTTTTTTTTTTTTTTTTTGTACTTTTAGTATAGGCAGGGTTTCACCACGTTGGCCAGGCTGGTCTCGAACTTCTGGTCTCAAGTGATCCACCTGCCTCAGCCTCCCAAAGTGTTGGGATCACAGGCAGGAGCCACCGTGCCCGGGCTGTGTGTACCTACATCCATACTCGGTGTAGGTGTGTGTGCACCCAACTCACCCACTCCCCTAACTGCCATCACAGACTTACAGGCCGAGGTCATTCAGGGACCATGCGGGCAGCACGCCCTGCACTAACCTTCAGGATCAGCTCCACCACCTCCGTGTGCACCAGCCCATGTACAGGTTCCCCATTGACATGGGTGATGAGGTCGCCTTGACGAAGCCCTGCCTCGCTGGCCGGACCTCCGTCCTCCACGTGCTGCCCCAGGAAGAGAATAGTACTCAGACTGGAGCCTGAACATGAAGTATGGGGCTTGGTTCTGCACATTAAGCTGTGAGCCCCTTCACCACCACCCTTTGACCCCCGAGCAGGGACAGATGGGCTCCACAAAGGGGAAGCCGGAAGGATGATGAAGCTGGGAGACAGCAGGTCTGGATGGTCAGACATACCCACACCATGTGGTGCACGGTGTAGACGTCGGAGTCACCCATGTAGACGCGAATGGCCCGCAGGGTGAAGCCATACTTCTTGCCAGCTCGGTGGATGATGATGGGAGGCCTCACGCTGCCAAGGGCTGGCAAGAAGTCCCTGCTTGGAGAAGAGTCCCGGGATGATGGGTTGGACGACTGAGAATGTGGGGACATAGGGCTGGCCAGCGGGGAGCAGGTGTGGTGTTCTAGAGAAGGAGAAGCCAGGACTTAGTGGGTCAGAGGGCCTTGGCCTGGCCCACGGTCCAGTCTGTTGATTTCGGCACAACTGTAGTCACAGAGCCTGAGCCCAGGTCCATTTTCTCCACAGCCCCTGACCTGTGAAGCCCTCTCCTGTGCCCAGACCCCAAGAGACGGTGGTGGTGATGAGAAATGGCAGCTAGCATTATGTATCAGGGACTATGTAAGCTTATCATACATATTTAAATGTCACAATTAACTGATGAGCTGGCCACTATTATATCCACATTTCTGGATGAGAAACTTGAGGCTTAGAGGAGTTAAGCAACTTGCTCAAGGTCAAAAGCCTGTTAGTGATGGAGCCAGGATTTAAGTGTGAGCTCTCTGCCCCAAAGCCTGCACTTGTGACATGGTGCTGTCCTGCCTTCTGGCACATGTATATATCCACAACCCCAGACACCAATACACACCTTCAGAGACCACAGTCTCTGAGATCCCTGCTTAACACACATACACCTGCCATGTGCAGAACCTTGCCAAGGCCTAGAGATTCTAAGGCCCTTCCTATGAGTTTTATCCCAGCTCCCCAGGGGCCTCACCGGAAGGAATGAGGAGTGAGAGGGCTGTGGCTGAGGCGGACTTGATCACTTTGTTGACAGGGCGAGTGGTGCGCTTCTCTGTCGAGTCCCCAGAGAGCAGCCGGTGGCGGGCCCTACGCACAGCCAGGTCACTGATGGCCTTGGCTGTGGCTCCCTCAGCCAGCTGCGGGGTCCCACGGCCTCTGGTCTCCATAGCTGTAGGCCCAAGGGAGCAGTGAGACCGCGATGCTGCTGAGCCTCCCCGCCCTGCAGTATCCTCCAGCTTAGGTCCTTTGGCCGCCCACTGGGCAATACCTGGACTGGAACCACTGCTCCGGCCAACGGCTTCCTCATCCAGCTTTGGCCACTGCTCCCCTGAGCGTTCAGCAACAGGCCCAGAGGCCCCCTCTCCAGAGGGGGGAGTCAGGACCCATATCCCCTCCTGCGGTTGCCTCCTGAGGGCGCTGCTGGCCTCCTCAGGGCCCTCGGGGAACCGAGGCGCATCCAGGAGGCCTGAGCAGCGGCGTCGCACTGTCATGGGAGGGCTGGAGTCACTCTCTGTGTGGGACGACTCAGACACTGACAGCCGCTTCCGTAATCTATGAGACACAAGGCCTGGGGTGAGATGGCCCAGGTGGTCCCCCTCCTCCTGCGAGGTCTCCTCAGGGGCACACAAGGGTTATAGTAACAGAATTTTCCTCCGCAGACATTCCTCTAGGAGTCACCCTTGTGAATGCCCCCTCACTGCCACCTGCACTCCTCGGCGGCATCAGAATCTCTCCCATGATCTGTGACAATGCAGGGATAGCTGTGTCGCCCACCCTGGGTGAACTCTGGGGTGCTCACATCTCAGGGGAGCCAATCACCCAGCTCCGGTCTCGGCCTTTGAGCCCTGCCAAGCCATCTGAGCGGTCCTCCTTCTCCTCACTCAGGCTGCGCTTGGTGGGGGGTGGTGTCCGGCGCTCCTCGAGCAGTGAGAGCCGCTCCATGCTGCTGTACACCTGTGGGCACAGGGGATGCGCTGGGGATGGGCTCTGGCAGCCGTATCTCCCAAGTGGCATAAAGCATCGGAAACCTAGGAATTTCAACCAGTCGGCTCCTTCCCTCCTCCACACACCCCTGAATATTTGGGGAAGCGGTTATTCCACGGATCTGACGTGGCATCTCATGTCAGGGACTACAGTGGTTCTAGAAGCACCTATATATGGCTATATGTAGCCCCAGCCCTCAGCTCCTCTTTCTCTAGGGGCGGCCCCAACCCCAACTTCCTGAGCCTGCCCAGGTGTGCCCTTTGACAGGCTCTCTTGTTCTGATCCTCCAGCCTGTTCTGCCCATCCTGGGCCTCCTCAGTCACACCTTGCTGAACCTTGGAGAGCAGGAAGAGAACTGGCGGATCTCAAGGCAGCCATCTTCACTCACTTCTTCCTCATCCTCCGAGTCCATGTGGTGGTATCGCTCTGAGCGGGCTGGGCCAGACATAAAGGACACTTTCCTTCAGAGCCCTGCTGGTGGCCTCCTTGTGACCCCATTAGATTTCAGCAGAGCCCTGAGAAGTTGCTCCCAATGCCAAGTTCAGTGTGCACAGGTGTTTCTATGCAAACAGGTAGGACCCACACTCCACTCCACACATTGGCGGCCTTACTGTCAAAATAGCTAGTATCATCCTCTGACTCCAGCTGAGGAATAAATTCAGCTTTCTGGCGGAGAAGTCCTGTCCAGTCCAGACCAGTGAAGAATGGGTGCTGCTTCACCTCATAGGCACTGCCTGTGGAAAGGGAGGGCATGGGCAAGGGGGAAGGATGAGCCGCATGGAGTCCAGGTCAGCAAACCTAGTAAGAAGCCAGACCTTGATAAGCTATACTCAGGGGGTCAGCTCAAGCATCTTCCCTTCCCTGCCTACAGGGAGCAGGGCAGAGTTTCAGGATCCAGAGGGGCTGCCCGTAACTGAAGCCTGAACCTCCAGGGTACATGGACTCAGCCTCCCTTAGCCCTTTTCTAAGTAGTGGGAAAAGTTAGCAGGGCCTGCCCTACCTGTGCCCAGTCTCTCCAGAGGGTTCTGGTGGAGCAGTTTGGAGGTGAGGTCCTGGGCGTCTGGGGGCAGTGCATCATCACCCTCAGGCCACACAATCTCATCTGAAGTCATCAGGGGTGAGAGGAAGAGGAAAAATTGTGGGTAGAGTGGAGAGATGTAGAAGAGGGTCCCAGGACAATGTAAGGAAAGGAGTCAAAAAGGACCCAGCCCGGAGTCCCTGAATGCCTTGCCTGGGACCCCAGTCTTTAATTTTTTTAGGTTCCTAGACCATGGCTTGATCTTTGATCCATGGTGGGCACTGCAAAGCTCTAGCTCACCCTGCTTTTATACTCCACAAAACATACACAGACATACCCCTCACACTTATGGGATGTGCACATACACAGACAGGAACACTCAGGTATATATGGGAGACACGTGAGGCCCTAGGGGACACAATGTGCACATGTATGTACATGCAGAAACACAGAGACACCCACCCCCAAAGCAGCAGACATCACAAACACATGGTGAGTTCAGAACAAGAGCTCACAGGCCTCATGAGCTGCCTGCATACATCATAGTTGTGAATCCAGACTGTATCCCCACTGGGCCAGCGGGATAGTACCTACCACTGATCACTTGGCCAAAGAGCTCCTCCGGAGTGTCTCCAAAAAAAGGGACGCAGCCCACCAGGAACTCATACAGGATAATGCCCATGGCCCACCAGTCCACCGGCTTCCCATAGCCCTGGCGCAGGATCACTTCAGGTGCAATGTATTCTGGGGTCCCGCATACCTGGGCACAGAAAAGCCAGGCTGGCTCAGCCTCCTGAGGCTGCTCACTGGCATGACAGCGGGAGACGCGGGATGCTCCCACCTCGAACAGAAGAGTCTCTGAATGAAGACTCAGCCCACCTTAGTTAATGAACAAAATCAACAGAAGCCCCAGGGAACAAGAGTCGGAACTGTTAGCAGGTATTTCCTAATTAACAAAACTGTCTCATTCTAGCCCAGAACTACCATCCCTTAAGCCCTCAACACCTACCTCTGGCATCTGATCCCACAATTGGCCTCTGCACTCCAGCCTCTAACAGAACAGACCCTACCGGTTACGTAACTACTACAGGGACTGGTGAACAGTCACAACCTGAAATGTCAAACCAGGGAACATCCAGAGGCTGCCTCTCAGGACACTGGGCCACAGCCCAGTGGAAATTCAAACCTGTGTTCCAAGAACCTCAGGCTCCAGGAGAGCCTTGTCCTTGACTCAGGCTGGGAGATTCGGGACTGACCTCATATGAAACTGTGCTAACAGTTACATGACCTATTTTCTCCAAACCCTGAGGAGGAAGATGACTTTGGATTTTATATCCATATGATTCTCATGGCTCATCCTGTTTTCCAAATGTGCTACCTATCTCAATGCCTCTCTGGAACCCAAAGGTAGAAAAGATAGGGGTTCCCAATCTTAACATCTAGCTACAAGGTAGGCATATGGCCCCAAGGCCTTATTCAAGGGCCTGGAATCTATGTATGTGTACACAAATGTAGAGATGGGGTCTCACTATGTTGTTGAGGCTGGTCTTGAACTCCTGGCCTCAAGCGATCCTCCTGCCTCAGCCTCCCAAAGGGTTGGAATTACAGGCATGAGCCACTGCACCAGGACAAGGGCCTAGAATCTACCCTCCAATGTATCAACTATCCTTCCTTACCTGCTTGTCCAGGAATTCCCGGGCATCCTTTTCAATGTGACCCTCATACAAGTTCGTTGTCAGACTCATGAGACCAATTTTGGACAGTCCAAAGTCCGTGAGCTTGATGTGCCCCATTGATGTAATTAGGAGGCTGGGAGACCAGAGAAATAAAATTATGAAGTTATTCCTGGTTTTCTGAGAGTACTGATTTTAGTATATGCCCAATTTCCCCACTCAGGCTTCCATGGGGGTACTGTGAGACATAAGCTGGGTAGCTTCAGCAGGGGGAACAGGCAGGTGTGGACACGTAAATCACTCTGGCTGTGTGAGTGCTGCATGCTGCACAAGCAACGAACCTGCCTTTTGCCCATTCCCACAACTCCATTTCTGTTCATGGCCCTAACTGTATTCTATATAGGGGGCAGGAGTCATTCAGTTGAACAACAGAGTTTCTTCTACAGAGCTGAGATCAGCCTTATCCTAAGGCTGGAGCCATTCCTAGTCCCCTCTCCCGATCTGAGTGGCCCATAATACTTCTGTTTCAGGGAGAGGGGCAGGGGGCACATAATTTTGTTCCATGTCCATGGCTGGTCTTGGGAGAAGGGTTAGTTGGGAGAAACTAGAACTAAGATCCCTTTATATATTCTGCCTGAGTCACTCATTTTGTGCTGAAGGCTTTACCCTGCCACCCTTTTACTCTAATGTCTCCCCAAATAGTACCTCTGGCTGTGACTTCCTTTTTGAGCTCCAGGCCCACCCAACTGCCCATATGTCTTACAGGCACCACAAACTCAATCTGTCTAAAACAAAGTCGTGCCTCCCAACTGGTTCTCCTCCTCAGTGAAAAACAATAATTTCAGTTATCTATTGAGCTCTGTGCTAAGTGCTTTAAAAATATTCTGGCCCCTGAAAGGTTTTCTAGAGTAACACATCAAAGGTAGGTGTCATTATTCCCTATTTTAGAAAGCAGGTACATGAGGGTCAGGGAAATTTTAATTAATAGACTCAAACTCAGACTTAATAAGCAGAAGAGTGGCCATTTGAATTCAGGTCTGTCTTATGTCAAAGCCACTTTCTCCCACAGAGGCTCATCACCCTGCCCTAGTTCCAAGCTGGAAATCTGGAACACACCCCAACCTGTTCTGTTCCCTTGCTTCCCTTCCTGCCCCACCCCAGCCTGGTCCTCTTTCCTGTTTCCCCACGCTGCCCTCTTTTTTCTACCCTGACCCCCTGCTCTGCTGCAGGCATTGCTGGCTTTGGTCTCAGTGTCTCTTTTCATCGGCAGAGCGAGCTTTCTAAACCTAAACCACAATCTGGGCATGCCACTCTATCATATCCTTGGTTAGCAGACCCTTCCAAGACTCTCTAGGCCCCTTTAAAATAAAACCCAAATGTAACAAAAGGGCCCTTGATGAACTAGTTCCTGCCTCTCTCTCCAGCCTTTTCTCTTACTACTCTCTCACCATCTAAGCTGTCACCACATTGTACTATTTGTAGTTCCTGAACAAGTGCTGTTCTCTCGCACCTGTGTGCCTCTGCACATTCTGCTCTCCTGCTTTAGAAAGCAGGTCTTCCTTTTTCCACTTGACTAATACCCTCTTGAGAAGAAGCTCATATATATATATTTCTGTCTCCCACTGTAGACTTAAGTTCTACATGCCAGGGACTATATTTAAAACCCAGAATATAGTGCTTGGCACAGAGTAGATGTCAGTAAATGTCAGTAAACTTGTTTAACCATCTACTAGATGTGCTTATTCTTTTGTTCTTGCTTGGTTTCTTCAGTGGGGCTCCTCAATGACTCTTTCTTTTTTTTTTTTGGAGACGGAGTCTCACTCTGTCACCCAGACTGGAGTGCAGAGGTGTGATCTCGGCTCACTGCAAGCTCCACCTCCCGGGTTCATGCCATTCTCTGGCCTCAGCCTCCCCAGTAGCTGGGACTACAGGCACCCGCCACCATGCCTGGCTAATTTTTTTTTGTATTTTTCATAGAGACAGGGTTTTACCATGTTAGCCAGGATGGTCTCAATCTCCTGACTTCGTGATCCACCTGCCTCAGCCTCTCAAAGTGCTGGGATTACAGGCGTGAGCCACCGTGCCTGGCCTCTCAATGACTCTTTCATGTCACCAAAGCCTTATAATATTCCAGCCAGACCTTGAGGCAATGATCTGCATCTGGGGTGGCCGGGGGGCTAGAGAACTAGGCCTAGATGGACACACACAGGAGCATGTTTTCCCAGTAGCCATCTGGATAGACTTAGAGCTACTGTGCTTGCCAACATTTTATCTAGAGACCCAAGAGGGAGACCCTGGACAAGGGACACAGATTGTGGACATACTTGTCAGGCTTGAGGTCACGGTGCACGATGCCATAGTTGTGTAAGTACTCCAGGGCCAGCACAGTTTCCGCAAAGTATAGACGCACCATGTCCACAGGCAGGGCCCCAATATTCTTCAGCAGAGTGGCACAGTCTCCCCCTGCAACAAGCCCAGGCTACCATGAGGAAAGGATCCAGTTCCCTGCTCTAGCCAGCTCCCATCTGGCAGTTTCTGAGGTCCCAGAGGAGACAGCTTCATGGAATATCCTGGTGCTGGAGACTCTGATTCTAGCCCCTTTGCTGCTGGCATGGGTGGGAGACACGGTGATATGGTTTGGCTGTGTCCCCACCCACAGCTCATCTTGAATTGTAGCTCCCATAATTCCCATGTGTTGTGGGAAGGGACCTGGAGGGAGATAACTGAATCACGGGAGTGGGTCTTTCCCATGCTATTCTCGTGATAGTGAATAAGTCTCATGAGATCTGATGGTTATTTTTATTTATTTATTTTTTTGAGGCAGAGTCTTGCTCTGTCGCCCAGGCTAGAGTGCAGTGGTGTGATCTCAGCTCACCGCAACCTCCGCCTCCCAGGTTCAAGCGATTCTCCTGCCTCAGCCTCCCGAGTAGCTGGGATCACAGGCGTGTGCCACCACACCCAGCTAATTTTTTTGCATTTTTTTGTAGAGATAGGGTTTCGCCATGTTGGTCAGGTTGGTCTTGAATTCCTGACCTCAGGTGATCTGCCTGGCTCAGCCTCCCAAAGTGCTGGGATTACAGGTATGAGCCACCATGCCTGGCTGAGCTGATGGTTTTATAAAGGGGAGTTTCCCTGCACAAGCTCTCTCTTGTCTGCCACCATGTGAGACATGCCTTTCACCTTCTGCCATGATTGTGAGGCCTCCTCAACCACATGGAACTACAAGTCCATTAAACCTCTTTCTTTTGTAAATTGCACAGTCTCTGGTATGCCTTTATTAGCAGCATGAAAATGGACTAATACACAGGGTATGGAGCGGGGCGCAAAGTAAAGTGAATCTGCTGATAGCTGTCATGGACATTTTTCAGGCCAGAGAGGGAAGGAACCCAGATTTTTATTAAAAGTAATGGCAAAAATGCCATTACTTTTGTACCAGCCTAATATTTTAGGACAGGAATACTGCATAGTGTAAACACATCTGGCTGAGACATTAACATTTGTTCATGTTACTTCTTTCTTACTGGCTTTTAGTTTCTGAGTAGAGTAACACTGTGAACTCCCAGCACGTACCCAGTAAACACTAAAGGACATTTTTTTTCAGCTTCAGCTTCAAGACTAGGCACAATATCTTCGGAGGCTGTACACATAGTGAGAATGTGAGAGGGAAGGCCACTGGCAAAGCTGCTGCCTCTCTCCAGAACTATGCCCCGTGTTGCTCTTCTGTTCTACTCACAGAGCATTTTGCATGGTTTTAAGGGGTGTCCCCTTTGCAAGCCAGTCAGGGTAATTAATGGCTTTCCTTTATTCTGAGGGTCCAGATGCAATCCTCTAAACCCCCAATCTTGGGCTTTTGCAGCTCTGCTGCCTGCTCTGTTGCTGTCTGATACCAGCAGTAGAGAGAGTGCAGGCTTTGGGATGCAGGATTCTACAGCTGCTGGCCTGCTACTTCCTATCCCAGAGTGCCTCTCATGGCAGAGGTAGGGAGCTTTGTGCCCACCGTGGCCAAATGGTCTCTGTGATCCTGAGGCAGAAACCAATGCCAAAGGTGGACTGGAAAGCTGGGCCCTGAAACTTCACCTCTGTAAAAAAGCTGCTGGTCCCTGTTTAAGGCTCAGATTGTGCCTTGGCCTCCATGCCAAGCTACCTTTGCCTCAGTACCTTCAACATACTCCATCACCATGCACAAGTGGCGCTTGGTCTCAAAGGAGCAGAACATGCTGACCACAAAGGGGTTCTCAGCGAAAGTCAGTATGTCACGCTCCACGAAGGCCTGCTGGATCTGGTTCCGTAGGATCAGGTTCTGCTTGTTGATCTTCTTCATGGCAAAGCGCTGCCGGGTGGACTTGTGCCGCACCAGGAATACAGCCCTGGGAAACACAGTCCGGCCCATCCCCCATGGACCCTCAGCACCAGAGCTGTGCTCTCTGCCACCCAAACTGCCTTCTCTCACACCTTAATTAATGCACAGAACAAGGGGGCAGGGCATGCATACCAATGAGAAGGATCTGGGACCCCCTAGCCCATAGAACTCTTAAACTTCCTGACAGACCATGTCCTGATGACACGGCTCAATGCTTCCCCAGAGCTCAGGGAGAGGAGGATGCGTAGTAACAAGAGGTGTGGGAATCTTGTCTAGGAAAGGAACAATGATCGATGTCAGAGGAATCTGAACTCCTGCCCACCCAGGAGGCTTCTGGGAGTGAGAAGGTCCACCCTGAGGCATCTGCCCAGAGGACTGGGCAGCATACACTCTCACATGGAAGAGATCAAAGGCTGACCTGGCTTCAGTCCTGGCCACACCCTGACCCCTGCCTTTACCCATAGGCGCCATTGCTGATCAGCTTAATGGTCTCGAAGTCCTCTTCAGAGGGTGTCTTTTTAGATGGCAGAGATGCCCCACGGCCCTGGAAGACAAGGGGAAAGGCAGGAGACAGGCATGCTTCTCAGAGCCCATATCCTTGCAGAAGCTGTGGCTCTAGCGTTCTCAGCTCTTAGTTCTATTGTAGTCCCCTGCCCATTCTTCTGGGAGTAGAATGACTTCTCAGTGTTTGCTGTCACCAATTCCCCCATCCCTTCTTCAGATATTCTCTTAAAGAGAACTCACAGCTCTTTGCTTCGTAGGGCCCAGGCTCCAGGAATGGGGCAGGAGATCAGGGTTTTTACCTCAATAGAATCATCTGTCTCTGGAGTGTCAGGACTGTCACAGCTGCTCAACTGGGCCATTTCTGGAAACAAAACAAAGACACAAGAGAAGAGTGTGTGGCAATGTCAGGTATCTCAGCAGTATCCTCAGATCACACAACAGGTGCATGTAGGGTAGGCATTAATGCTTTTTGCATCAGCCTAGGACGTGAATTCAGTCCCATGGCACTATACCCAATGTAGTCCCAGCTTTTGGACCAGGAAACAAGCCAAATCCTACTGCTACTCCCATTTCCAGAAGTCCGTTGCCATTCACAGGGCCTGGCAAATTCTATAAACTTGGGACATTTCCTGGAAAACAGGACCTGAAACTGGGTTACTAGTTCCCATCCTGCTGGCCAAGACTGCATCACTGGATGGGGCTGGGAAGCATAGAAGGCAGGAGCAGGATACCTACAGACCATGGACTTGGAAGCCCATGGTTGCTGCAGGGGTTCCGCAGAAGCCCAGAAGAATGGCGGTATCCTCTGAAGCCCTGTGCTGGACCACCCTAAAGACACAGGAAGACCTGTAAGGTGGCCAGGAGGAGAGGCAAGGTGCAGAGGTGGTGACCATTTTTGCAAATGTGATTGTGGCTCTTTGTTGTTGACCTCTTTGGAACTGAGGTTCTAAATGCAACTCAGCCGGGCCGATGCAATCCAGGCTGGGATCTACCAGGCAGATGTGAACAGCAGTTCCAAAGGAAAGACTGTTTTGTCACAGAGATCACAGTGTATATCCTAAATTCCTGAGGCCCCTGGGGCCATGCTGTGTCCACGTCCAAGCTAAGTCTCTTCTCCAAGCAGCTTCCCTGCTGTTAAAGCTTGCCAGCAGCGGTGGGGCCTCTCTGCAGCCACCAGGCAGTATGCTCACCCTCTAGGGGATCCCGTGTGAGGCCCAGCTGGCTAACGATGTAGCGGGGAATGTCACATTTAATCCCTTGTCCCTCTTTGGCGTGGCCCTCAGCTGCTTCTAATAGGTGGTAGAACTCTTCAGGGTCAAACTCCTGTACCAAGGGAGAGAGGCAGTCAGTGGTGACAGATAGAAGCAAAAGCTGCTGGCCTCTTTGGTTTTAGAGCATATAGTAGACTGAGATGAACAAGAGTTTCTCTGTGACAGGATACTCCAACCCCTCAATATTCAGAAATAACACGATTCAGGGATCACAGGAATGGGGATGAAGATGTCTTACAGGTCACCTCCAGATTGGAGATACTCAGCATATGCTATCTTCCTGGCAATAAGAACTAGAGGTTTTACTCTAAAGAGAGCTCAGCCTACTGATCTGGTCCCATGCCTTACATCAGCCAGTTGGCACTGTCTGGTGTATTCAGATGCCCAGTCCACAGCAGTCCTGGCACACACTCAATTATGACTCATAAGAGCTTTGGCACAGCCCTACTGGTGTATGCATACCTTCAAATATTTACTGGACACCTACTGTGTGCTAGAGGCTGGAGATCCATTGAAAAGCACAGTCCTTGTCTGCACATAATAACTGAGTGCCTACTAAGTGCCACACACTGGGTTAAACCTTCTAGCAACTCTTTGACCTCACTGAGGAAATCAAGGCTCGCAGGGATGCACTGATTTGTCCATAATCACGGAGGTAGGAAGGAACAGAAAACCAGCATTCAGCCCAGGTCTGACTCCAAGCCCCTGCTTAGCCAAGGACTTCGTGTTCTTGAGGGAGAGGCTTTCTGCTCTATCACAGCACTAGCCTCTGCTCTGAACTTTGTTCTCATTCCCTGTGGTCTCACTGTTTTGGAGAACTGTACTTATCTGGATATAACCTAAGCCAGACCTGGAAGCCCTTTTAACTTCTTATTCTTCCTTAGCTCCTATTTGGTCAGAATGTCTCTCTCATAAATACCCCTCTAATCCACCTCTCTCTGTTATCCTACCATTCATTGTCTGAGTTCTGGCCACCCCATCTCACATGAATTGCTTTGAGTACCTCTGCCCTGATGTCCCTGGCTCATCCTGCCCTCTCTTCCAATTCACTATCCATGTTGCAGCCAAAGTAACCTTTCTTAGGACTAAATCTGATATAATATTTACATAGAAATAAATAGGAACCAATTACTGATACATGCAACATGTATGAATTTCTACAAACATGCTGAGTGAAAAGAAGTCAGAACATACTATAGAAACCACACAGAAACATGGTTTCATTTCTAGGAAACTGTACAAAAGGCAAACCCATCCCTAGTGAAACAAAGCAGGTAAGTTATTGTCTGGGAGCAGGAGGAAGAGGGGACTGACTCCAAAGGGGCACAAGGGGACTTATCTGATAGAAATATTCTCTATGTCAGCTGTGGCCATGATTCTACAAGTGTATATTTGTTAAATCTCAATGAACTGTACCATCAAAGGGATATATTTTATTGTATGAAAATTATACCTTAATAATACTGTTTAAGAAAGAAGTAAATGTGGCCATGTCACATTCTTACCTAAACTTCCTGGTGCCTCCAAGTGGCTGTAAGGGTAATGCAAAACTCCAGAGCCGAGAACCCGACACCCTCCGTGACCCTGTCACAGTCCTACCTTCCAGGCTTACCTCTCAGCACTTCTTCAAACCCACCCTGTGCTGCACTGAATGCCCCTTCCCATGCTCCCTATCTGGGAAACAGACTCATCCTTCAGTTTGCTGAATAAGCCTCATGTCCCCCAGGGAGCATTCACTGAATGTTCCTTCCAGGAAGACTAAAGCACTCCCTTTCCAGGTTCCCACTGCATTGCGTACTGACCTCAACTGCAACACTTCTTGCAGTACTGTAATTACTATTTACATGTCCTCATGCCTCATGCTTCCCAACTCCACTGTAGAGGAAACATCCCAAGATCAGAGACTGTGCTTTATTCATGTCTGTATCTCCAGTGTCTAGCACGAAGTAGGTACTCAGTCAAGTTTGCTGAAAATTAAATGAAGGACTCAACTTGTGCAAACTAAACTGGGCTATGCTCCTGACGCTCCTCAACCCCCAGGCCCCCACTGAGGTGAGCCCTGATCATGTGAGGGTGGGCTAGACTAATACTTCTCCCTGCCACATCCCCTCAGGACCATACACTTGTCCTCACAAAAATCTGTTTAGTCTCCCACTGGTGGCAAATCATATTTAAATAAGGACCTAAGCGACAGAAATGGCAGTGGTTACCACCACAGTTTTGCTGTCATCAGGATACTTCCTCCATAGCCCTCCTCCAAATCTGCCCACCCAACTTTCCTAGAGTCCACTCACCAGGCATTCCAGGAGACGTGCTGGGCGGGCAATGACAATCATCAGCTTTTTCACCAGCTGCATCACAAAAGCCACTTCCGAGCTCTCTGAGCGCTCATGAGCCTATAGAGAAAAGAAGGGTTGCTTAAGCAATCTATTGGCCCAGTGTGGCTGGGCTAAGCAGGACCAGACTGGGCAGAGCTGATTCCAGGGAGAAACAATTCGGTAGCACAGAGAGCTCCGCCAAGCAAGGAACTCCGAGAAGGCTGGCTGGCTGTGAGAGGGAGCGAGTTGCTCACAGGGAACCATTTGAGCTTTAGAACACTACATGACACCGAGAAATGCCACACAGACATACAGCTGTACCTGCTCCTCCATCCAACAAGCCTCACTTACCCTGCAGACCCCAGCTCAAGGGGCAACTCTCAATGGCGCCTTCACTGATGTTCACTTTCCACTCTAGACTGTAAGGAGTAGAAAGACCTCAAAGCTGAGGGTGATATGACCAGAAAGGTACTTCAGAAGGATCACTCTGGCTGCAGTATAGAGGGTACACTAAAGAGGGCAAGGCTAAATGCAGGAAAACCCATTAGCAGGCAACTCTAATAATTCAGATGAAAAAGGCATAGGTTGGCTGGGTGTGGTGGCTCAAGCCTGTAATCCCAGCACTTTGGGAGGCCGAGGCAGGCGGATCATGAGGTCAGGAGATCGAGACCATCCTGGCGAACACAGTGAAACCCTGTCTCTACTAAAAATACAAAAAAATTAGCCGGGCGTGGTGGCGGGCGCCTGTAGTCTCAGCTACTTGGGAGGCTGAGGCAAGAGAATGGCATGAACCTGGGGGGCAGAGCTTGCAGTGAGCCGAGATTGCAGTGCCCCTGCACTCCAGCCTGGGCGACAGAGCAAGATTCCGTCTCAAAAATAAATAAATAAATAAATAAATAAATAAATAAATAAATAAATAAATAAATAAAAGACAAAGGCATGGGTCAAGGCAGAAGAATGCAGACAAAGGGACAGGTGTGAGCTACTACTAAAGCAGATAAGGGTGAAAGCAGCCCAAACAGAAGGCAACTCCAACTTCAATTTTAGGAAAATTTCAATGAATACGTGAAATAGTAACTATAAGAAGCCATTTAGGTGATAGGTAAAGAATGTACTGCATTTGGTTTTAGAGAAAGAACAGCTAGGCAGAAAAGATAAGCTCAGTTCTGGGCGTGTAGAGTTTCAGGCACCTATATGAGAGAGTCTCTTGGGTATCTCTTGGTCCAGGGGCCTTTCTCTTTTTCCCTGAGAACTGCTCTGGTTTCTAGGAGCCACATTTGTACTGTGTGTCTGCACCTTCTCTCCCACCTCTAATAGCTGACCAGGGAGGATCACTTTCCTAGGAATTTAAAAAAGGATAGAAAGATAATTGTTAACATCAGTGTGGCAGAAACTATTTAAGAACTGTGACAAGGGATGGCCGTACCTACCATGGAGACAGAGAAAAGATGCATACAGGAAAAGAAAGAATGAAGATTTCCTGAGCTTCCTGGAGCTTCTGGTTTCTAGTTCTGGTTCCTTTTTAAGGCCTGGTTATATCCCTCGCTTCAATTCTCTAAGACCTACCCCTTTTACTCTTATAATGTTTCCCTTTACCGTTTAAACTATTCTGAGTCAGATTTCTATTACATGTAACCAAAGAATAAGAACCAATATGGGGAAGTCAAAGTGGAGGAGTCCACCAGGCAGCTGGGTGCACTGATCTGAAGCTCAGGAGAACAGTAAGAGTGGCAGCCACATGTGGAAGTCCTCAGCGTAGAGATGACAACTGAAGACATGGGAGCAGGTGGCAAGACATCAGAGAGAGAGTAGAGGAAGGGGAAAGGGGAAAACAGGCATGCAGGATGGTGCCCTGTGACACACCAGTATGAAGAGGTGGGCAGCAAAGGAACTTGTGAAGAGGCAGCAAGACTGGTGGGAACGGTGAATTGACAACTGGGGAAGGGGGTTCAGGAAGTATCCGCTGTGCTCCACAGGGAGGTGGCAGAAGATGGGAACTGAAAGCAGACACAGGATTTGGCAATTGGCCAGTGAGTTCCTTGGTGAATTTTGCCTGAACAGTTTTGGTAAGGTGGGAAGGGAAACCGGAAGGCAGAAGATTGAGTAGTAAATAGGATACAAGGAAAGAAAAACAGTAAATGAGGACTTTTCTTTTTTTAAAGTATTGGTTATGAAATGAAGAGAAAGGATGAGCGGTTGGTGAAATCCCATTTATTCTTTTAAAACCTGTCTCCTGTTCCCAACACACATATACATACACATGTGAAGAAAAAGAAGTAATTGCTGTCTTTAACATGTTCTCCTGGCTGTTCGTGCATACCACATGGTACTGTCATGCTGTTTCATAACGAGCTATCTGTCTCTACAGCTACACTGCTGGGCCTAGTGAGTAAAGAGGCTCTGTGTCTTTTTCTTTTTCTTTTTTTTTTTTTGAGACAGAGTTTCGTTTTTATTGCCCAGGCTGGAGCGCAATGGCTCAATCTTGGCTCACTGCAACCTCCGCCTCCCAGGTTCAAGCGATTCTCCTGCCTCAGCCTCCCGAGTAGCTGGGACTACAGGCATGTGTCACCACACCCGGCTAATTTTGTATTTTTAGTAGAGACGGGGTTTCTCCATGTTGGTCAGGCTGGTCTCGAACTCCCGACCTCAGGTGATCTGCCTGCCTCAGTCTCCCAAAGTGCTGGGATTACAGGCGTGAGCCACCGTGCCTGGCCCTTTTTCTTTCCTCAAATGCTAAGCCTAGCAGAGTGCCTCCCATACAGCAGATGTCAGTCAGTGTTTGTGGACTGTTTGAAAATGTATGATCTTAGGCTCTGGGATAAGCCAAACCTGGGACTGGGTCCTGGTTTTGCTACTTAAAAAAATAAGTTATCTTGAGCTAACTTAGTTTCCTCATCTGTAAATTTAGGAAATAATATTAAGTACGTTCCTTACAGGGTTGTGAAGATTTCATCAGATAAATTAAACGAGGTAATGTAGTGTCTAGCATGTATTAAATGCTCCATAAATGTTACGGATTTTTATTATTCTAAAATCTGACCAGGTCATTTTTCAGTTTGTCACACTGGATGATACCCACTGCCTTCATGATACAATCTAAGCTCCTCATAAGGCCCTTCAGCATCTGGCCCCCAGTCCAACTCTTCAAATTCATCTGCCAGCAGGTCAGGTGCAGTGGCTCACACCTGTAATCCCCGCACTTTGAGAGGCCAAGGCAGGGGGATCACTTGAGATCAGGAGTTTGAGACCAGCCTGGCCAATGTGGTGAATCCCTGTCTCTACTAAAAATACAAAAGTTAGCTGGGCGTGGTGGCAGGCACCTGTAATCTCATCTGCTAGGGAGGCTGAGGCAGGAGAATTGCTTGAACCTGGCAGGTGGAGGTTGCAATGAGCCAAGATCGTGCCACTGCACTATAGGCTGGGTGACAGAGTAAGACTCAATCTCAAAAAAAAAAAAAAAAAAAAAAAAAAATCATCTGCCAGCTTTTCCCCTGTGGGTGTCTTTCTTTCTTTTCTTTTCTTTTTTTTTTTTGAGACGGAGTTTCGCTCTTGTTGCCCAGGCCAGAGTGCAATGGTGTTATCTTGGTTCACCACAACCTCCACCTCCGGGTTCAAGCAATTCTCCTGCCTCAGCCTCCCTAGTAGCTGGGATTACAGGCATATGCCACCATGCTCAGCTAATTTTGTATTTTTTGTAGAGCTGGGGTTTTCTCCATGTTGGTCAGACTGGTCTTGAACTCCCGACCTCAGGTGATCCGCCTGCCTCGGCCTCCCAAAGTGCTGGGATTACAGCATGGGCCACCATGCCCGGCTCCACTATGGGTGTCTTTTACTGTAGTTATGCAAACTACTTCATCTGCAATTTCTGGAATGTACCAAGTTTCTTTACACCTTTGAGAGGTTATTTATTTATTAAGAGACAGGGTCTCACCCTGTCATTCGGGTTGGAGTACAGTGGCACAATTACAGCTCACTGCAGCCTCGACCTCCAGGGCTCAGGCAATCCTCCCACCTCAGCCTCCTGAGTAGCTTGGATTACAGGTGCATGCCACCATGGCTGGCTAGTGTAGAGATGGGGTCTCACTTTGTTGCCCAGGCTGGTCTCAAGCTCGTGGGCTCCAGTGATCCTCCCACCCTGGCCTCCCAAAGAGCTGGGATTACAGGCATGATTCACTGTGCCCAAGTAAGAGGTTGTTTATGCTTTTTCCTAGCTTCAGTGAACTCCTATCTGTTTAAGATTCAGCCTTCCCTGAACTTTCCACAAAGAGTCAGCATATCCTTCTCTGTGCTCAGAACCTACTTATCTCTAGTGCTCATCAATCATATTGTACTGTAGTCAGTGGAAGTGACAGAATTCATATAAAGTATTCAGTGTAGTAATAGCTGTTACTTTTATTAAGTACATGTTGATGGGTCTGTAACCCCATTGATGGCAAATTCCCTAAGATAGAGCCTGCACTGAATTCTTTTCTGCATTCCAAAGGCCTCGCAAATTAGGGAACAGATGAACAAACTGGTTCCAAATTCAGTGCTCTTCTTATTGTATCAAACAACCTAACCGCACAAGCAGTCAGTCTGGGAAAATGCCTAAAGGTTTTGAGCAAGGTTCTGACTTCAGCATTTTAGAAGATAAATCTTAAACGTACCAGGAAACTTGGAAGTTACTCTACGTTAATCCTTTACCAAATGCAGTAATCCCTGATTCCTAAATGTCTCTGGGGTGCCCCTTTCCATTGCTGGAAAACTGTCAGAAAGCTTTTCCTGAACAGAAACAAACATCTACCAGCGATTTTCACGGGGCTCTGGCTTTCTAAAGTTATACTTCTACAATGTTTGATTTAAAATATTTCTTTTGAAATCAGAAAAAGATATTTTTGTAGAAGGAAGTACTTTTTCACCTATTAAATCAAAATCTTTCTTCCTGTAACTCCTGCCCACTGGACTAATTATGTCTTTCAGGGGTACTGAGAACAATCTGCTCTTTTTTATATATGAGAAACTTTCCACTACTTGACAATAATCATTTCTCTAGATTGAACTGTTCCCTGAAAATGTGTTTAAACTCCCCGCTCCTTCTTATTTCTAGACGAACACACTGATGTCCTTTGATCATCAGCCCGGGGCCCTCAGCTCAGTCGGTACTACTCCAGAGAGAGGTCTTGGTCTGGAGGTAATAAGGAGTTCTGGACTGGGAAATTCTCTAGTGACATGATGAGCTCTGGGGAGACAGGCACATCCTCTCTCCCCCAAACCGTATTAATGGGTAACATGGAGCCGCTGTGGTCTGAGTGAGATGGCATCTGGCCACCTTAATCAAGAGGCTGATAGCAAAGGAAGCGCTAGTGCAGGAAGCAGTGCTTAAGAACTCTCATGTGCTTTGGTCTTGGCCATCTCTAGATTACTTTACCTTTAGCCTCCCAGAGATTTTTTCACACCAGGGAGGATCAGGTCTCAAAACATGTAAGTCCTAACTAGAGAACTCTCCATGCAAATGGCTAAACCCATCATGCAAGCCTCATACCTGTTTTCCCTTGGCTGAGGATAAACAGTCTGAAGGCTCTGCTTAAACCAGTATTTCCAGTAGAAGAAAGCCCATCACAGCCACTGGAGCCACTTTTTGGCTTTGGGTAGCAAACCTCCTAGTCAAATACTTATGAGTACTACCCATGGTGGAGCTTCGCGCAGTGATACAACTTTGGATTTAGAAAAGGAACACAAGTGAGTTCCTTTGATACCAAGCAGGCTTCTCTCACTATTGCAGGGGACTGAGGAATCTAAGCCCCTCAGCTCTGCCTTCGAGGGTGGGTAAGAAGCAGTCTGTGAAGACTGAGAATACCACTAACGCCCTGATCCTAGCTTGGGATTATGAATCCAATACCAGGTAGAGGTTTTTTCAGAACCCCAGCACAAGGACACTCACATCTTGTACAAGTTTCTCCAAATTCTCTTGAAGTTCATAGAAGTATTGTGATGTAATGAGGCCACTCCGAGATTTATCCAGGCAGTCTCGGGCCATCTCAATCACCTGATGATGAATAAAGCTCAGGGCTCCATCCGCCAAGGGCAGCACGCTGTCTGGGGTGTTGGAGGAAATAAACTCTGCTAGTCGTTCTTCCATTTGTGCGGTGGCCTGGGAAGAAAAGCAAGAAAAACACACTTCCCTTCTAGTCCCAGCTCAGTTGGAGCTAAGCCTGAAGGACCTGGAAATAGTAAAATAATGGGCTCCCTCTGATCCTGGTTTCCTTACACTGCATTTGGGAAACCTGATAACTGAAGACATTAATAGATCACCTTCAAGTCAAGATGCCTTAGCTTTATATTCAAGGCCCTCTTTCACCTGGCCTTGCCCATCTCCCCCAACTCCCTCCAGGGCAAGCTCTTTTGCTGTAAGGACACACAAGTGTTTGCTATCTTCCTCCTTTACTATGCTGTTTCATGCCTGTCTGTTTATGCTGTTCCCTGTGTATGGCTTTTTCACCCTGCCAAGCCTGCCTGGCAAACTAATTCTCCTTCTCATCTCAGTTCAAGTATCGTGTCTCCTCTGGGAAGTCTTTCATTTCCCCAGGCAAACGGGTTTCCATTCCTCTGTTCTTCCACTGGACCTCCCAACTGTGTAAACTTTGTATATGGGCACTGCTGGTTTCTAAATTGGGAAGTTCTTTAAGTCAGAGAGAGTTTCATTTATCTCAGGATCTTCTTACTTAACCTTAGGACCCAAGGGAGTTAGGCAGGTGCTTGGAGAGCTGCTTAGTGAACCTGTCTGGTCACAGATGGCGAGTTGGAATGGGGGGACTGTGGATAGGAACATAACCCTGGCCTGGATCCCCAGCAAAGGAGAATGGAGGTCTGACTCCAAACCTCTAGGGACCTAACTACGCGGTCATGTCAAAATGACAAATACACATCTGTGAACGAGTTCTCAGCTGCCTATCTAAGACTCTGCCTTACTTCTTTGCTACCAGGTGGTGATTTCTGATTTTCAGTGTGTGTTTAGGTGAATGTATACTTACATACATATATATGTGCTGTGTTTACGTGGAGAATGAAAGAGGAAGAGGTGAAAGAGTGGGAGTAGAGGAGAAAGAAGGAAGTGAAGGAATCTTAACACATTTTCTCCAACAATAGTTCATCCTATAGGAAGGAACTGGAAACATGCCTATAAACACAAACATCCAATACTACAAAAACACCTAATATACAAGGAGGAGGAGGGCAAGCATGAGATACATTTCTCAACATTATATACTCCCAAACTTCATAAACACCAAGTACATCAAAATGAATTCCTAGCTATTTGTTCTGCCTCCTTCCTCACGTTTATTGTCTAGTGCCACTCCAAAGCTGGAAAGCACAGACCATGGGGCACAGGTTCTACAGTCCAGTATCCCTTCTCAGTCAGGAACAGGGCCTATCTTCAGAAGGCCAGGTCCGAGTGTACAGGCATGTGGTGTTGAAAAAGACATGCAAATGGGGCCGGGTGCAGTGGCTCATGCCTGTAATCCCAGCACTTTGGGAGGCTAAGGCGGATCACCTGATGTCAGGAGTTCGAGACCAGTCTGGCCAACATGGCAAAACCTGTCTCTACTAAAAATACAAAAATTAGCCAGGCGTGGTGGTGCATGCCTGTAGTCCCAGCGTCTCAGGAGGCTGAGGCAGGAGAATTGTCTGAACCCCGGAGGCGGAGGTTACAGTGAGCCAAGATGGTGCCACTGCACTCCAGCCTGGGTGACAGAGCAAGACTCCATCTCTTAACAGAAAAAGAGACATGCAAATGGGAAACAAGATCCTAGTTCCATATACAAGGAGGTTCACAGCCAAGCAGCAGAGTTATGACTGCTACTTCTCAGCTATCTCAGGATACCAACCTACTTTCCTCCCTAAGGATTTTCCTGCTTGAAAATGAAAATTCAAATGGTAGTAAGCAACTCTGAGATCTGTCTCCCATTCCTACTGCTCTCTCTGGCCTTCTTGCCAGTGCAGCCTACTTCTGTCTGTGTACTCTCTGACACCTGGTAATGAGGTGCTGCTTAAGAAATCTCTATCAAATGACGATGCCACCAGAGGGCAAATCCTGTAATGAATGAACCCTGACTCATGGATCCTCATAGGCACAGTGAGAAGTAAAGCCTCCAGTTCTTTCTTTCCTCTTTAATATATGGTGGGATACCTTTCTGACATTCCCCTCTGGATAACTCTACTTCTGGGTAGTGAAGAAACAAAGGCTCTGCAAATACAGTTTCCAAACTCATAGTCTCCTGCTGTCTCCTTCTCAAGCAGTCTGGAAGCCCTTGTTGCTGTGTCCACAGCCTCCTGGCTGACTTTCTGTCCTTCTTGGTTATCTCTGGAGGTAGCACTTCATTCCCTCACTCCAGAGTCTTCCCAATGGGGCTGGCTGTAGGCAGCCGCCCTGGGGGGCATTGCTACTCTCCTTTTAAATGGATCCTTACCTTTGGGAATCTTTCTTTGTACACATGATTCATCATTATTATTTCACTGTCAAAGGAGACTGGGGATCGTCCAGGACTAAAAAAAGAAAAGAAATGATTGTGTTACTTTAGGGCTATGGAACTATCAAGGAGAAAAATGGCCATCCCCAGAGACCCTGCCCCTCCCATCATCTTCAGCAGCCTACACATTTCCACCTTAATAGGTACTGAGTTCTAGAGCCTTTCTTATTCCTGGAGTTTTCAGTGTACCTTGTTCAGTTCAAAATGGTACTATATGGAGCTAGGCTTGGTTTTCACAAAGACCTCTTCCAGGCTAGAAAGACCTAGAAAGGGACCTACTCCTAAGCTCACTGGTGGCTTTCCCAGGATAACCTTCCCCAGAGTAGGATTCTGTGTCCTCTTAGTTTTGGCCAATAGGGTTGGGTGTGCCCCAGCATATTCTTAGGAACAAAGCAAATAAAAAAACTACCAAAGCAACCAAAGGAAGACGGTGCACACGTACATTTTTTTCCAAACTAGCTGCAGCCAGTGGACCTAACTTAGGGATGAATGAGGCCAGTCCAGACTGTTGTGAGTTATACATCTGGGTCATTTACTGAAGGGAGCCAATATGTTTTCTGCTTTAATTTATTATCTTCCCTGATAACCTACATCTCCCCCTCTGGCTCATGTGTGGTTATATCTCCTTAAAAAATTTCAAAGTTGGAGCCACATAGTTGAACGGATATGTGGGTCTTGCCCAGTTTACTGCCCCTGACACATGATCCCAGAGGTGCTAGATCCACAACTGTCCCACTCTGTCTTTCTTCCCTGGAATGTGCCATGTTGTGCCTGCTGTACTGCTGCACATTACCAAGGATTTAAGAGTAATATACCAGGGATTTCTCTGAGCATCACTGTAGGCCTCTCAATCTCAACTGGCCTAAAAGGTACCCTTCTCTGTGCATGGGTTATTGAGACCACCAAGACTCAGATGTTCCTCTGTGAGACAGAGAAAGGCACTGGAGATTCACACCTGCTCGTTTGTATGCTTGATCCTTCACACTTAAGCCCCAGATACCATCTTCATCAGTCTCTGAACCTGAACCAGTCATCGTGGTCTGGCCCAGCTTTCCTGTCACTCCCGGTGCAGTGCCAGCATTACCTGAGGGGATTCTTTCTGGGAGGAACTGCTGCTCCTCTGGGATCCTGCCCTGCACATATTAGCCAATCAATTACTTCTCAGGGACCCTGCAATACTGAGCTCAGTCATTAAAGTCATGTTCATCTGAATCTCCATCATCTTCCTTAACCTAACATTCTGGCACTGATTTACTAGCTAACGCCAAGGAGAATCAAAAATTAATCAGCAGCTGTTAAGGTTTGTTTGGTTTGATGAACATGTGCCCAGGTGATTCACAGAATAAAGACAGATTCAAAGGGACATTTAATTCTGCTTTTGAAATGGGCTTCTTCCCCACGCCAGCAACCTGTCTTCAGCAGCAACTTTTTTAGCTGGCCTAGATCATACACCCAGGGCCAATGGGTTCTGGAGCCAGATAACCATCAGAATTGATGATACCATTGTTCTCCTTTTACCGAATGTAATCTAAAGTATATTTCTGCTGCTAACTACCCTTAAACAGAATAAAAGAGGGATCAGTTGACAGTATTGCTAAATACCTCCTGGGGTGATGGGTTGAGCTGTACCTGAAGCCAAAAAGACCTTGGGCTTTGCTGAACTTGACTCACTGAAGCTGGCCAATGTATTATGCCAGGGGTAGCAAACTACAGCCTGCAGACCACTTATGGCCTAATACTTTTTTTTTTTGGTAAATAAAGTTTATATATTATTTGTGGATACTTACTACAACAGCAGAGTTGAGGAATGTGACCAAGATATATGACCTATAAAGCCTAAAACTATTTACTGTCTTGGCCCTTTATAGCACAAGTGTGCCCACCCCTGTGCTACACAAACGAGCTGAAATCCACATGCACTGGGACAGTGGGCAGACAGCACTCTCACCTGAGGCTCCGGGAGCGGGGCCGCATGGCTGGGGACTGCCGTCCCTCCTCATCTGGTACGCTCTCTGTGCTGAAATGCTTCGTCAAAAAGTGCAGCTCATCAGCTGTAGGCTGGAAAGGCAACTGATGCAGCTTTTCCTGTGAGGAGCATGATGACTAGAAGGGAAAACATTAAGAAGTGGCATCAAAGACATGTCCCAGAGCAGTCCACGAATGGGGAAGGACTGAAAATGGTCAGGGAACTTCCCAGTCACTATAAACCCAAAGCAGGTCTTCTTTCCTCCACTCCCTTAGCCTTGTCTGTGCTTGATCCTATTCTCCAGCCCTTCAGAGCCCTCAGCCCTGAGGAACCCAATATACTGGAGTCCTTCAAGGGTTGTGCAGGGAGTTGGGCCCAGACCTTCATGGAATTTTAGAACTGCAAAAGTAGTTAATAAATCATGCTTCCTCACTTGGGACATGTTCTAGGTATGCCCAGCTGTGAATAACATCCTCTTACGTTCTCCCTTCCACAATCTTGAGAGAGCCACCCTGGGGGCAGCTCAGCAATGTTTCCTTTTGGCTGGTATCTAAAGAAGTGCCTTTTCTGGGGTTGTAAAGGCTGTGCCTAGACTCAAGCTGGCCACTGTATTATGCCAGGGGTTAGCAAACTATAGCCTGCAGACCAGCTATGGCCTGGTGTCCAGCAGGTAAGAAAATCCAGCAGGGAAGAAAATTACTTTTACATCTGGACCCAAAGATTAGGCTTGACCTGAAAACACTCATGAATTCTAAACATGGCTCAGTGACTGAGGACTCCTCACAATAGCACTGCCAGTCTCAACAGACCATCTGAGGGAGGGTGATCGGCTATCACAGGACTTCCACAAGTGCAGCTAATACTGAAGCACCCATTCGGCCCCAGGACTGGGGAACTCCCCCCATTACCTGACAAGACTGACAAAGAGAACAGGCAAGTTAAACATTGTCAGCCCAAGTTCTATTTACCAAACTGATCACTGATCTGGGGTTTTGTTTTTGTTTTTGTTTTTTGAGACGGAGCTTCGCTCTTGTTGCCCAGGCTGGAGTGCAATGGCATGATCTTGGCTTACTGCAACCTCCACCTCCCGGGTTCAAGCGACTCTCCTGCCTCAGCCTCCTGAGTAGTTGGGATTACAGGCATGTGCCACCATGCCTGGGTAATTTTGTATTTTTAATAAAGACGGGGGCCGGGCGCGGTGGCTCAAGCCTGTAATCCCAGCACTTTGGGAGGCGGAGACGGGTGGATCACGAGGTCAGGAGATCGAGACCATCCTGGCTAACACGGTGAAACCCCGTCTCTACTAAATATTACAAAAAAAAAACTAGCCGGGCGAGGTGGCGGGTGCCTGTAGTCCCAGCTACTCGGGAGGCTGAGGCAGGAGAATGGCGTGAACCCGGGAGGTGGAGCTTGCAGTGAGCCGAGATCTGGCCACTGCACTCCAGCCTGGGCGACAGAGCAAGACTCCGTCTCAAAAAAAAAAAAAAAAAAAAAAAAAAAAAAAGACGGGGTTTCTCCACGTTGGTCAGGCTGGTCTGAACTGCCGACCTCAGGTGATCTGTCTGCCTTGGCCTCCCAAAGTGCTGGGATTACAGGTGTGAGCCACTGTGCCTGGCCTGTTTGTATTTCTTTCAGAGACAGGATTTTGTTCTGTTGTCCTGGCTGGAGTGCAGTGGAGTGATCATAGCTCACTGCTGCTTCAAACTTCTGGGCTCAAGTGATCCTCATGCCTCAGCTTCCTAAGCAGCTGAAACTGCAGGTGCATGACACCATGTCCAGCTTTTTTTTTTTTTTTTTAAATAAAGTGACAGGGTCTTGCTGTGTTGTCCAGGCTGGTCTTTTGGAACTCCTGCTCTGACCTCCCAAAGTGCTGAGATTATAGGCCTGAGCTACTGCTTCCAGAGCCAGGGTTTAAATATCTAAATCCATTTAAGAATCAAAGCTAGGCCAGGTGCGGTGGCTCACACTTGTAATCCCGGCACTTTGGGAGGCCCAGGTGGGCAGATCATGAGGTCAGGAGATCAAGACCATCCTGGCTAACACGGTGAAACCCCATCTCTACTAAAAATACAAAAAATTAGCCAGGCGTGGTGGCGGGCACCTGTAGTCCCAGCTACTTGGGAGGCTGAGGCAGGAGAATGGCGTGAACCCAGGAGGCAGAGCTTGCAGTGAGCCGAGATCGCGCCACAGCACTCCAGCCTGGGCGACAGAGCGAGACTCCACCGCAAAAAAAAAAAAAAAAGAACCAAAGCTAAAGCACCACACTGAGACAACTCTGTTGTCACAGGCTTAATAAACAAGTGAGAAATCAGCATTTCTTTTTGGCTAACAGTGCACATTTTCTCTCACAGAATGCTATAATACATGAAGTTATAAACAGCTAGTGAGATGTCTCCATAGGGTTATTTCTTGGCCACATTTTAATAAATGATTTGGATAAAGTTGCAAAAAGTATTCTTACCAGCTATAGCTAACATGAAACTAGTGAGGCAGTGTAAACTACAGTGGGCAAAACTGGTATTTTAAAGAATCCTAATAAACTGGAGCAATGAGTTAAGTCTATTAAAATTTGCAGAAAAGGAATATTTATACATAGATGAGACTTACCTTGGTTCTAAAAAAATCACTTGTTTGAGTAAAGAGTTATGGGAAAGGGGATTTTTTTTTCTTTTTTTTGAGACGGAGTCTTGCTCTGTTGCCCAGGCTGGAGTGCAGTGGCGTGATCTCGGCTCACTGCAATCTCTGCTCACTGCAATCTCCGCCTCCTGGTGGTTCAAGTGATTATCCTGCCTCAGCCTCCCGAGACGCTGGGACTACAGGCGCCCGCCACGACGCCCAGCTAATTTTTTGTATTTTTAGTAGAGATGGGGTTTCACCATGTTAGCCAGGATGGTCTCGATCTCCTGACCTTGTGATCTGCCCGCCTCAGCCTACCAAAGTGCTGGGATTACAAGTGTGAGCCACCGCGCCTGGCCTGGAAAAGGGGATGTTTATTAGGGAAAGACCTTAAACTTAACAGCTGCCAAAGACCAGTGACATCTTTGGATTAGTGTGATAGTAATATCTAGGTTGGAAGAGGAAATATACTCCTTTTCCCTGCTCGAGATTCAGGAATAAAGGCACAATGAGCAGGGAAGACCTGAAGAATGCTGCAAGCAATGGGGATGGGGTCAGCAGGTCTACGGCCTGCTTCTGTATGGCGTGCAAAGACTAAAACATTTACTCTACATTTGGCCCTTTACAGAAAAAGTTGGTCAAGCTTGTAACTGTGGTTTTAATAAAAAGTTGCTCGGCTGGGTGTGGTAGTTCACGCCTGTAATCCAAGCACTTTGGGAAGCCAAGGCAGATGGATGGCTTGAGCCGAGGAATTTGAGACCAGCCTGGGAAACATGATGAAACCCCGTCTCTACAAAAAATTAGCCTGCTACAGGGTGGGCATGCCCCTGCAGTCCCAGTCTACTCAGGAGGCTGAGGTGGGAGGATCATCTGAGCCTGGGGAGGTTGAAGCTGCAGTGAGCAGTGATTGCACCACTGTACTCCAGTCTGGCCAACAGTGGCACTCTGTTTCAAAAAAAAAAAAAGGTTGCTCAATGAAGGCTTACTTAAGGGTCAATTGTGCATAGCAGCAATTAGTATAGCTCTTGTGTTTTAGGCTAAAACATTCTCCATAAGAAACGTTTTAGAGACAGGTCCAGCTTTTTGCTTCATACACATCAAACTTGGATATCAAATAACAATCACTCTTCCCTTCTTTTTTGAAAGAAAAAGGCAAAAAAGAGAGGAGAGTCTACCAAGTGTTTTGGATATGAGAAAGGTGATCTATCTGCTCTTGGTTCCAGTTCTAGAAATAAGAATGGAGGAGTAGGAGAAGTGTGCTTAGGAGCCCCCATACCTGGTCTCACTGTCAAAGCAAAAGTTCATCCTCAAGCTCTCCTCTGCCTCCACTAGATGTAACTGATTCCCAGAGAGGGCACTAGTCATCCTTTCTGAAGGCACTTATGGAGCTGGCTATGGATGGGAAGGGACACCAGCCCTCTATTGCACCCAGCATCATCTCTAAGCAACCTCTTTGAGTTTGACTTTGGAGAAAAACTTGACAACCATTTTGTAACACTAGATAACCCCAAGGGAAGTACTTCCTCAGGGTGAAGGAAGTATGACCACAGATTTGGCTACTTACTGAGACAGTGGAGCTAGGAGTGTTAGTTCCATATCCTGAAGAGGGCAAAGAGGCCAAAGACCAGCGCCGCCCATCAGTCCTGTATGCAAGAAAAAAGTATTAGGCAGTTTCTACAGGACTACACCCTGACCCACAACCTGCCTGTCTGTCCATCAGCATTTGGGGGCAGTTGATTCACTGTAGGGCTCCTCCTTAAGACATTACTGCTCAATCCAGTACATGCTTTTATATCTCTCTCCTACAGAGGGCTTATTGTTGTTTTCCCTGAAAAGACAGACATCTCTGACTATAAAATAGTCCATGACTTTGTATAACAGAAGAACATCTGTCATACAACACTGGTTTTGGAATAAACATTTTCATACTCTCAACTTACTTTCATAGAAACAATGACAGAGGATTCCAGCTACAGGCAACATCACAAGATAGAACTGCCACTGAAATGCAGCTATTTCCGTTTGTGAAGGCTCCATGTTAAGGGCTCTTTGGTCTTCCCCAGGCCACTGGCTGACAACAGGAAGAAGTGGGCCACCATCTGGGTCTGAACTGAGCTAATCAATGGGAAATAGTTATAGGCTGCCTAGGGGCCATTAGGACTCATAAAACCAATCTTTGGGAATGTTTGTCGAAGAGTGACAGTAACTTTATGAAAGAGGAGGGAGGTGACATACCCTTAGCTGTATAAGAGGCTTTGGGGGAGGCTTCCTGCTGCTCTCAAAAGGATGCTCCCCAAAGCTCTCATGAAAACAAACAACTCTCCCCACACACACAGTTATTTGCTTTACTGTAGAGGGGAAAGATCAAGCAAGGATCTAGTTTGAAACTTTTATAACATGAACGTGTGATTCTTTGCTTGGACTGTGAGATGTGGTGTATTCTTTTTTGTAGGGCTTAAGGGTACAGCCTGCTCTGGTTGAAATTAGATTTTTTTTTTTGCTGCTACTCACGGAACCTTAGACTATCAGCAATGGAGGATCTTTATAAGTTCATATTACAATTTACAGAGAAAACACTAGGATCCTGAGATTTGGATGGTTTGTTCAAGGCTTCATGGTTACGGCAGGGACAGGGAGAGGAAGAAGCAAAAAGGAATACATCTTGCTGGGGCTTCTCCCTTCGAAGCACTCCTCCCCAACATCACCAATACCTAGCAGCTTTTCTACTCCATTCTGTAAGGGGTGAGTCGAAGGTTCCATGCCACATGCACATGACTCAAACTTCATGCCACCCTGGCAGCAGCACATATAGGCTATAACTCTGCTGGAACCTAGTCTCTGAGGTTCAGACATGTCCAGGAAGGTGCTCAGACATGATGTTCTCTCTGACCTCTTTGCTGGGTCCTGGGAGCACCACACAATAAAGCAAGCTGGTTCCAGGAAACAGCTCAGCAAAGATGAGACAAGTATAACTCAGGGTTGGTTTTGCCAAACCCTTGTCAAATACGCTTTTGCACATGTGAGTTTTCCTCCCCTTAGATAAAAATGAAAACCAGTTGCATGGCAGCTATTTCTCTGTATAATGAACGGCAGGGGCCACCAGAGTCAGGAAGAAATGCCACCACATGATGCCTCTGTTTCCTCTATCTGGTCACCGCAGTCACCTGACTGTGTAAAGTTGTGGGAATAAGGATGACTTGTCCCTAAGCTCAGAAGTTTGGAACTATTCAGCTATTCCTGCATCCAAGCACATGAGCTCTGAGCCTTGGTTCCAGCAGGTAGAGGGAGATCCCTTTGGGCCTCTTTGCAAGATATGAAAGGCCCAATGTTCATACCCAGTCAGAGAAGAATCATCACAACCAGTTTTCACCAACCACAACATCACAAACCATATTGTCTGGCCATGCATAGCAGTTTCCCAGCCCCTCTCCCCATTATACCCGCTATTACCTGTCAGCTCTGTGGCTATGGCTGTAGTAAAAAAATACACATTACAGTGAGAACCAAAGGAACCAGAGAGAGTAATTTTTTCAAATCTTGGTATTTGGTCTAGCTTGGCACATTCCTTCTGTTTAGGAATGTGTGATAGTTTGAAGTGAAATTGTAGGACCAATGGGTCTATCCTTAGTGTTCAATCTGTCTTTTGTTTGATATTGGAAACCAATGTGATCCTCCAAAGCACCAGCCAGTAACACAGAAACAAACAATTCCTGATACTCTGTTTGGCAGGGTTGAAACACTTCTCCCCACCCCACCAATAACCAGCAGATTTTCCTACTATGTTCTATAAGAGGACAGCCCAGAGATCCATGTTCCATGCACATGACTCAAATGTCATGCCACTTAGCATAGACCTGTTTGTGTCTCAGTGGTAAAAAAAAAAATAGGTCCTGAGGCCTCCCAGTTGGTCCTACTCCCAAACCGAGGCAATGAAACAGACCCACGGTATCAATGGAACAGGCTGTTCCCTCTGCCTAGAATGGTCTGCACACACCTGGGTCCTCACACTTAACGTGCCAGCTGTTTCTCATCCTTCAGAGAGGCTTTACATGGCCACCCAATGGAGGTTCTCTGGCCTTAGTCTCTTCCTGTTCTTTTTTTGTTTTGTTTTGTTTTGAGATGAAGTCTCACTCTGTCGCCCAGGCTGGAGTGCAGTGGCACAATCTCGGCTCACTGCAAACCTGCCTCTCGGATTCAAGTGATTCTCCTGCCTCAGCCTCCTGAATAGCTGGGATTACAGACCTGCACCACCATGCCCAGTTAATTTTTGTATTTTTAGTAGAGATGGTGTTTCACCATGTTGGTCAGGCTGGTCTCAAACTCCCGACTTCAAGTGATCCACCTGCTTCGGCCTCCCAAAGTGCTGGGATTACAGGCGTGAGTCACTGCGCCCAGCCCTCTTTCTGTTCTTTCATGCAGCATCATGCTCTTTCCCTCTATGGTGCTTGTCATAATTTATATCCGTATACTTGTTTGTCTTTCTCTCCCACTACTCATTTGTCTTCCCGCCAGGACACAGAGCTTTCAACAAATGAAGGTATCTCTATTAAAGGTGACTTGATCGTGATTGAATTGAGACAGAAAATATGCAAATAAGAAAATATCAGGAACTGAAAAGTACTATTTTGAAAATAAAACTGGATGATTTGATGGAGAAAGATAAGAAGGCCCCTTTTAGATTGAATGTTTAGGGAAGGCCTCTCTGAGGAGGTGACGTTTAAGATGAGATATGAATCATAAGAATGAGTTAGCTAAATGAAGATTTGAGGGAGCAGCAGTCCTTACAAAGGAAACAATCAGTACACAGACTCTCCTACATCGTGAGTTTCAGGGAAGTAGGGACTATGTCTATTTTGCTACCACTACATAACTCAGCACCCAGCCGAGTGTGCCTGGCTCTACGTGGTGGTGCTCAGCAAATATTTATTGAATGAATGAGAAATAACTCAATGCCACCTATGGGGATCTGGCCACAGGTCTTGGTGTCCCAGCTCATACCTACTCTGAGAGTACAGTTGATATACAGTCCAGGCAGGAAGTCTGGGATAAGTCTTTCCACCTGGGTTGGAAAAACAAATACACCAATCCAGCATATTCTTACACTGTAAGTGATCTTATCTGGATCCTTGCTTAACAAATTGGAAGTTCTATAGGGTAGGAGAGATGAGCCTGTGGAACAACCCTGGATAAAATTTGTTTTGAATAAGGTAAGTGGGTTGAGGGAGGAAACCCAAATCAGTCATGAAACTTATCCCAACCTGTTCATGTTCTTTTCAGCCAAAAATGATCCTGGAAAGAGGATGGATTTCTTTTGGGTTATCATTGGAATAGTGAGTTAACACTGTTTCCAGGAGCCTCCCCTTTTCCTAATATGTCTTTTTTTAAAAAGTAGTCTAAGTATTAAAACTGTCCTGGCCTCCAGCTATATTACATTCTCCATCCATTAAAGGTTACAAATCTGGAACCATAATTTTCCTGGAGGTCTTATACTAGAGACTAACTCTAACAAAGAATAATGTTAAAAATTAAAAAATAAGATAAATATAAACTCTGGCAACAAATCTTAGAAAAGTTCTGACAAGAAACCACGTGTGTACAGAGCCTAGGTATGTGATTTGGATGGATTAATCTCATTCACCTTTCTCCAAAGGCCTGATGATATTCCAGCCACAGGCAGAGCTGTCAGCGTTGCTGCCCTGGGCCAGAGACAGGTTTGTATCACTCTCAAGAGGGGAGAAACATGGGAGGTGGACCATAAGCATGGCTTTGTATGCACCAAATCTTTCTAAATTCATGGAAGGAAAAGTGAAGTCCCTGTAGTCTCTTTATCCCCCAAACGAACTCCAGTTCAAAGTCAAGGCCCTTCCAGCCACCTTAAACTAGCTGAGTTAGAGAGGACAAAGAGTGTAACTTTGGGTCCTCCTGGAGGAGAGCTTATTTTCTCATTGATCACTCTAGGACAGTTCTCAATTGAGAGTGTAATGCTTTGGAACATACCCGCAGGACATCACGGACTTAAAAAAAAGTGAATTGTACAAATAAATCTACTTTTACTTAATATCTACTCTCCTGTTTAAATATTCAAACACAAATACATGGGGCACCTACAAAGCAAAACCAGAACACGATGATTACAACATGGGAGAGGAAAGCAAAGACAGAGTTTTGATGGATGGGAGCTTCAGGTAATACACTTGAAAGAATAGTGACACTTAAAGGAGGAATCTGACACTCAACTAACCCTCATGCAAGTGCCACAGGTGCTGGTCCCAGAGGAGGTTTTCTATCAACTTACCTACGGGCAGGAACAAAGGAAAAGTGAGCAGGTGCATTTGGAGAGAAATTCCGGGGGCTGTCCAAAGGACTGTTACCTGTTGATGGGAAAAGAAACGAAACTCTGTGAGGTTTGCTTTTGAGGAGGGCAGACATGACCTTCGGGCAAGAAATCTTCCCCTAGCACTGGCAATTATATGGTTATTTTCTCAGGGCCACTATCAGTTTAATGAGTTTCTATAAAAGTTTCATAGCCCAGAGGTTTTCTCCCTTGTTCCCAAGTTTCCTATAACAACCCATGTCTCTCAGACAATCATTCTAGATCTAGCAGCAACTTGACTATTTCCTGCCCTCCTAGGAACACACCTGAGACTTCAATCTGTCTTGTCAAGTGAACCCACATTCAGAAGGCTTAAAGAGCTCATTCAGTACAGAGGGTATAGCCAAATGTTCATGCTTTCTCAAAGGGCAATAGGACCCCAATCCAAGTTTCTTAAATATATACCTCTCTGTGCACTGTATCCAAGGGCTAAACCAGGAACATGTGTATTTTAAGGGGAAAGAGAAGTTCTCAGGTAGGGACTCACGACAGTAGTACACCTTAAGATAGTTCATAATCAAGGCCCCCAAGTGTACAAAGCATACCACCACTTCTTATTAGTATTCACGTGCCCCTATAACTTGCTAACTTAAAGCTCAGAAGCTTTAAACAAAACTGTAAGTTTACCTTTGTACTAATCCCAGTAGTTCTTAAACATAAGCCTGCCATACTTCTCTGGGCTATCTTCTAGTTGGGGGCTGGTACATAGGAGCCCCTAGCTGGCAGTTGTTAATATGACTCTACTCAAAAGGCCATGTTGAAGTAAGCACCATACTCCATGTTGTGCTGGCACCCCTCTAACCCCTGTCCACCTCCTCACTGCTGTGCTTACCTCCCAGGGGCCTCGTACTTCAGCATGCGCTGGCTTTCTCTTGGATAGCATGTTTCCTGCACAGGGTATGGATGTTCCAAGTTGCCAAAAACCTACCCCTTTGTTTCCCATTATCTCTATCCAATAGGGTTTATATAGCATGTAACGTCTTTTTATACTGATCTAGTACAAACCAGCCTCTCAATCAGTGCTCCTACTACCCTATGCAGCAGCACCTCTGTATCAATTATATAATGGCATTGTTTTTTGTTGAATGAGAAAGAGGCATTTTCAGCTTCTTCTCACCCCCAGGTGCATAAAATATACAACTTCATCCAGTGGATATGCTCTCAACATTGCATGAACTCTGGGTTTTCCATGCTTTGTGTGAGGACTATCTGTTATGACCTCTCCCCATCTTCTGGCTAGCGGGCACCAGGATATAAGGGAAGTGATCCTGAGTAGCTGTTTCCTTAGCCAGGACTTAATAAGGATCAGGTCTTCTCAGAAGCATCAAGGCTTATTTTTTAAAAACAATTTTATTATTTCTTGATAGTGTCATCTCATGTCAAAGATTAACAAATATCCAGTTTGATTCTTGACATGCAAAGTCAGATGCCCTTTGTTGGTTCCCAAAACTACCCAGCTAAAGCCTCAAGGAGATGCCTGGACATGAGCATCCTACAATAACTAGCCTTCCAAGGATCAGTCTGGGTACAGAGGTACAAAGAACCTTCCAGGTGCTCATAGTAGGGCTAGGGTTACATAACACACACGTATGTCAGAAATATAACACCGAGAGGAAAAAAAATTGTCAAAAAAACTAAACAGCACCACTGAGCTGTAGGACAACTTCAAGCAGCGGGAGGAGAGAGAGGGGGATACAGAAAAAAGATAGGAAGAAATAATGACTGACAACTTTGCAAATTTGATAAAAACCATATACCCACATGTTGTGTGACAGGATCTTTACCAGATTACTTAAAGGTACATATGTTCGCCTGAAACTTGAAGGCTAGGCCCATGGCAATGGTATCCAGCTGAAGAGCAGGTATCCCTGAGAACCAACCAAACATCCTAGAGAGTATCTGAGAACCTCTCAAGAAAAACAGTATCACTGTTCAAACACAGTAGGCAAAGATCCAGAAAATTAGCTTAAAAGCAGTTTAGAGGGAGCCAGGCGCAGTAGCTCAGGCCTGTCATCCCAGTTTGGGAGGCTGAGGAGGGTGGATCACTTGAGTCCAGGAGTCCGAGACCAGCCTCAGCAACATGGCAAAACACCCCATGTCTTAAAGAAAAAAAAAAAAATGCAGTTTAGAGACAGGAGGCAGCATGGCTCTCTAGAGCTGTCCCGCTGCAGTCCAGGAGTGCCTTGGATGTAAGCTGAATAAACTCATCTACTCATCAAGCTCAACTGTCTGAGTCATCCTTTGGTCTCATGGCTCCTTCCCAGTTTAGGTAGGACGTTGCAGCCCCAAGTTTTTCTTGCAACATCACAAATCTAAGATAATCTCTAAGAATCCCAAACATGAGAAAGATGAAGAGAAGTACATCAAAGAATGTCATAGTCAAATCGCTCAAAACTCAAAATACAGAGAAAAATCTTAAGAGCTAGAGCTTGGTAGAGCTGGGTGAAGTGAGAAGATGTTATACAGAGGAACAAAGAAGGATTATAGCAGATTTCTCATTGGAAACAATGCAAGAAGACAGCAGAGCAATATCTTTAAATTATGGAAGATATGGGCCAGGCGCGGTGGCTCAGGCCTCTAATTCCAGCACTTTGGGAGGCCGAGGCGGGCGGATCACGAGGTCAGGAGATCAAGACCATCCTGGCTAACACGGTGAAACCCCGTCTCTACTAAAAAATACAAAAGAATTAGCTGGGCGTGGTGGTGGGCGCTGGTAGTCCCAGCTATTCGGAAGGCTGAGGCAGGAGAATGGCGCGAACCCAGGAGGTGGAGTTTGCAGTGAGCCGAGATTGCGCCACTGTACTCCAGCCTGGGCGACAAAGCGAGATTCCATCTCAAAAAAAAAAAAAAAAAAAAAAAAAAATTATGGAAGATCTGGCTATTCTCCTGCCAACCTAGAATTCTAGACCCAGCTGTTGTGTAGTAACGAATCTGATTGGCCTTAGTCCCCAGTTCCTCGGAAGGAGCCTCTAAATCCTTGGAATTTCAAAACCCAAGTGATAGGAGTGCTTCTGTTATTCATGATGGGGCCTGATACTTTATGCTAATGATGTAACTCAGAATGGAGGCTGGCCACACCTGAAAGACCAACCATGTAATTGGAGGGTTGGGGCTTTGAGGCTCACCTAGCATGAAGGAGTGCTAGCACTCACCTAGCACTTTGGGAGGCCCAAGCAGGCAGATCACCTGAGGTCGGGGGTTCAACGCCAGTCTGGCCAACATGGCGAAACCCTGTCTCTACTAAAAATACAAAAATTAACCGGGTGTGCTGGCACATGCCTATAATCCCAGCTACTCAGGAGGCTGAGGCAGGAGAATTGCTTGAACCTAGGAGGCGGAGGTTGCAGTGAGCCGAGATCGCACCACTGCACTCCAGCCTGGCTGGGTGACAGAGTGAGACTCCGTCTCAAAAAAAAAAAAAAAAAAAAAAAGAAAAAAAGAAAAAAAAGAGGGTTGGGGCTTTGAACCACTTGCTATCAGTCTGACATAACCTGACTTCCCAGAAGTGGAGAGGGGCTAGAGATTAAGTTCAGTCATATGGCAAATGAGTCGATCAATCATGCTTATAAAATAAAACCTCACTCTGGACACAAAGCTCCTGTGAGCTTCCCTGCTTAATAATAATTTCTATGTATTGGTATACATCGATGTGTAGGAGGGTGATGCATCCTGACTTCACAGGGAGAAGGCACTGGAAGCTTTGTGTTGGGACCCTCCCAGACCTTGTCCTACACATGTCTTCTTTGGTCAGACCTGATTTTTATCTTTTTTGCCACAATAAAATTGTAAACCTAAGTATAGTGGTTTCCTGAGCTCTGTGAATCATTCTAGTGAATTACTGAACTCAGGAGGTAGTAAGAAACCTCAAATTTGTATCTATTTTGTCAGAAGTATGGGTGACTTGGGAACCCCAAAACTTCTGCTTGGTGTCTAAAGTAAGGGCAGTTCTGTAGTAGACTAGGCCCTTGTAAAGTTTGGCCTAATTTGGGGTAGTGTCAGAAGTCATTGTACCGGCAAAAAAAAAATTTTTTTTGAGATAGAGTCTTGTTTTGTTGCACAGGCAGGAATGCAATGGTGCGACCTCAGCTCACTGCAACCTCTGCCTCCTGGGTTCAAGAGATTCTCCTGCCTCAGCCTCCCAAGTAACTGGGATTACAGGCACACGCCACCATGCCTGGCTAATTTTTTGTATTTTTAATGGAGACGGTATTTTGCCATGTTGGCCAGGCTGGTCTCGAACTCCTGACCTCAAGTGATCCTACTGCCTCAGCCTCCCAAAGTGCTGGGATTATAGGCATGAGCCACTGCTCCTGGCCTCAGCAAAAATATTTTTAAAAGACAGAGGTAAAAAATAAATACTTTTTCAAACAAAAGAACTAAATAAAATTCTCAACAGCAAACTACACTACAAAAAAAAGTTTTAAAAACGTCCTTTAGGCAGAAGCAAAGGATACCAGGTGGAAATATGGATCTGCACAAAAGAATGAAGAGCAATGGGAAACTTAACTACATGGAAAAGGACGCATGACATTTTCTTGTTATTTAAATCTATTTAAAAAGCAGTAAATGTTTAAATAATAATACTATTATTACTATTAAATAATAATAGTGTGGGATTTACAACACATCAGTATCAAAAGTTTGAAAACAACTATATAAAGGCCAGAAGGGGAGAAATGGAAGATTCTAATCCTGTATGTGAAGTGGTATAATATTATTTGAAGATTGATATGAGGGCTATGTTAAAGATATATACTATAAATGCTAAGGTAAACATTAAACAATAAAGGGCTATAGACTATAAGCCAATAAAGGACATAAATGGAATAAAAATACACACTTAACCCCAAATAAAGCAGCAAAAGATCATGGAAGAAGAAAAAGCAGATGGAATAATTAGGAAACAAATAAGGAGGTGGCAGACATAAACAAACTACATCAACAACCACATTAAATGCCCCAATTAAAAGGTAGAGATTGTTAGATTGGATTTTTAAAAAAGAAAGATTTGCCAGGCGTGGTGGCTCATGCCTGTAATCCCAGCACTTTGGGAGGCTGAAGCGGGAGGATCACCTGAGGTCAGGGGCTCAAGACCAGCCTGGCCAACATGGAGAAACCCAGTACAAAATTAGCCGGGCATGGTGGCACATGCCTGTAATCCCAGCTACTCAGGAAGCTGAGGCAGGAGAATCACTTGAACCCGTTAATGGAAAATGGAGGTTGCAGTGAGCTGAGATCGCGCCATTGTACTCCAGCCTGAGCAACAAGAGTGAAACTCCGTCTCCAAAAAAAAAAAAGACTCTATTAAAGAAACTGAGTCAATAACTAATAATCTCCAAAAAAGCACCTGTTTCAGATGTTTCACTAATTAATTCTACTAAACACTTACAGAAGAAATGATACCAATTCTCTACAATCTTTTCCAACCAAAGATGATTGTAACATGATTCCTAACTCATTCCACGGAGCCAGTATTACCCTATTACGCAAATCAGATAAAGATATTACAAGAAAAAAGTGCTATAGACCAATATCGCTTATGAAAATAGATGCAAAAATTCTCAATATTAGAAATATCAAATCCAACAATGTATAAAAAAGTTATATACCATCACCAAATGGAAATTACTCCAAGTATGCAAGGATGGCTCAACATTTGAAAATCAATTATCTACCACATCAACAAACTAAAGAAGAAAAACCATATAGTCACATCAAATGATACAGAAAAAGCACTTGACTAAATCTAAAACCCATTAAAAACTTTTTTGATAAAAACTCAGCAAACTAGGAATAGAGGAGAACTTCCTCACTTGACCAAGAACATCTACAAAAGACATACTTGTTAACCTTACTTCATGGTGAGAAACTGGGTATTTTCTCCAAGAATGGGAACAAGGCAAGGATGGCCTCTCACTACTCCTATTCAGTATCATACTGAAAGTCTTAGCCAGTGCAATAAGGCAAGAAAAGGCCGGGAGTGGTGGCTCACACTTGTAATCCTGGCACTTTTGGAGGCTGAGTTGGGGGGATTACTTGAGCTCAGGAGTTCAAGACCAGCCTGGGCAACATAGTGAGACCCCCATCTCTAAAATAAATAAATAAATAAAAAAGCAAAACACAATCAAAAAGGCAAGAAAAGGAAATAAAAGGTAAACATATTGGGAAGGAGGAAATAAAGGTGTTTATGTTTAGAGATGACATGATTGTCTATGTAGAATATTCTAAAGAATCAACAAACAATATTCCTGTAACTAATAAGCAGTTACAACAAGGTTGTAGGATACAACGCTAATATTAAAAAGTCAGTTGCATCCCTTTATACCAGAAATGAATAATCCGAATTAGAAATTAAAAACACAATACTATTAACACAAAAACTGTAATACCTACATATAAATTTAACAAAATATACTGAAAATCTATACACTGTAAATTATGAAACTCTGATGAAAGAAATCAAAGATCTAAATAAATGAGACATTGCATGATCATAATGGAAGACTCAATATTACTAAAATGTTAATTCTAAGCAATTTGATCTATAGATTAAATGCAAACCCAATCAAAATCCAAGCAAGTTAGTTTGTGAATACTGACAAATTGATTCTAAAGTTTACATGGAAAGGCAAAATGACCCAAACAACCAATACAATACTGAAGAATAAGGTTAGAGGACTGATATTACCTGACCTCAAGACTCACTATAAAACTATAGTGATCAAGACAACATGGTTCTGGTAGAAGAACAGATACATACATCAGTAGAACAAAGCAGATAATCCAGAAACAGACTGATAAAATACAGTCAACTGATATATGACAAAGGAGCACCTGCAATTCAATGAAGACAAGATATATTCTCATTGACGAATGGTGCTGGAACACCTGAATATTCATATGCAAAAAAATGAATCTAGATACAACTTTTACAAAAATTAACTCAAAATGGGTCATGAAAATGATCCGAATGTAAGATTTACCTAAATGTAAAACACAAAACTGTAAAACTTGTATACGATAACACAAGAGAAAATCTAGGTGACCTTGGGTTTGGCGATGAATTTTTAGAATACGAAACCAAAAGCAAAACCATGAAAGAAAACATTAATAAGCTAGACTGCATTAAAATTAAGAACTTCTGCAACAGATACTGTTAAGAGAATGAAAAAGACCATAGACTAGGAGAAAATATCTGTAAAAAACACATACTTGGCTGGGCACGGTGGCTCATAGCTGCAATCCCAGCACTTTGAGAGGCTGAAGATGGAGGACTGCTTGAGCCCAGGAGTTCAAGATCAGTCTGGACAATACAGGGAGATCTTGTCTCTACAAAAAATTTAAAAATTAGTTGTGTGTTGCAGCCTAACGCACCTGGTCTCAGCTACTTAGGAGGCTGAGGTGGGAGGATCATTTGAGCTTGAGTTGTAGTGGACTATGATTGCACCACTGAACTCCAGCCTGGGTGACAGAGCAAGACCTTGTCTCAAAAACAAACAAGAAAAGTCAACCCCAACCCCCAAAACAAAACAAAAAACCCACATACTTGATAAAAGACAAATGTGCAAAGAACTCTTAAATCTCAACAAGAAAACAAACAACCCAATTTTAAAAATGAGCAAAAGATCTCAACAGCCACCTCACCAAAGAAGATATACAGATAGCAAACAAGTATATAAAAAGATTCTCAACATCATTTGGCACAGGAAATTGCAAATTAAAACTACAATTGGATACTCATACATACCTATTAGAATGGCTAAAAAGGATGGGGAACAATGGGAACTCTTGTTATTGTTAGTAGGAATCCAAAAGGTACAGCCACTTTGGAAGACAGTTTGGCAGTTTCTAAAAAACTAAACACAGTCTTCCCACACAATCCAGCAATTACGCTAAATAATTACTCACTTGAGTTGAAAACTTGTCTACACAAAAACCTGAACATGAATGTGTCTAGCAAGTTTCTTTGTGATCGCCCAAAACTAGAAGCAACCAAGATGTCCTTCAGTAGATGATGGATAAACATACTGTGGCACATCCATACAATAGAATATTATTTAGTAATAAAACTAAACAAGCTATCAACCTACAAAAAGACAGGAACCTTGAAGGCATATTGCTAAGTGAAAGAAGCTAATTTGAAAAGGCTATATATCATAAGATTCTGACCATGTGACATTTTGGAAAAGGTAGGTATAATTATAGAGACAGTAAAACAATCAATGGTGCCAGTGGGAAGAAGATGAGGGACAAAGAGGTGAAGTACTGTGCACTATTTCAGGGAAATAAATCTACTCTGTATGATACTGTAGTGGTGGATACATGACATTATGCATTTGTCAAAACATACAGAACTTTATAACCTAGAGAGTAATGTAAGGGAAAAAAAAAATTTTAAGCCTTGGTTTGTCACCTCTAAAGGCAAATTTAAAAAAATAACTTATGAGGTCAGAGGAGAAGAACGGAGACTATGACAAGAGAATCTAACTATATTACAAACGTATGAAACAACATCACTGAAGAGGGTGAAAAGTGCTGACCTAAGAAACTTTGGAAATGAATGAAATCAGTAAGACTAAAGATCAAAGGAACTACAGGTAAGTACTGAACTCAACTTGATAAAGTTGTTTCTCAGGCAGTATGGGTTAATAATTTTGATACTGCTATACATGTATACTGGAACTGAGTAATTTATGTGTATGGATGGTGGATGATGGGACCCAGGTTTCTCATTGCTGGGGTGGAAATTTACAGATCAGCAAAGGTAAGAAGCTAGAATGATCCATGTGATATTGAATTGGAGCCAGAGACATCAAGAAGAATTCATGTTTAATATAAATACAGACAATTACATATAAAAATATTTATAGACGTGTATTGTCACAGGTTAGCATACATACTAATACTATATTTCTTTGATCAATCAGCTAAGAGGGACTAGAAAAAGGACACCCCAGAAGAAACAAGCATACCTAGAACCCAGATCTTGATTTGTAATACTGTTCTCCAATTTGAAAATCCACACTTCTTGGAGAAATGGCTGATTCCAGGACTGGGGTCAGAAATACACAACATGAGTCTGGAATATCTTATAGTCATAGAGAGTAAGGAAGGGATAAAACAACAACAAACCAAAACCAACCAAATAAAAACCACCAAACTGATGTATGTAAAGGGGGAAAAGGAGCCAACTGAAAGGACCTCGATGGCCAAAACTGGAACAACTTAAGCAAAAAAACTAAAGTGTTAATGGATTACAGTCTGATCTAGATAATAAATACCTATTAGTTCATACTGATATAAATGACTGAATAAATAAATGGGAAGAAGACCAGTGAGGATGTAGAACACTTGAACAACACTACCAACAAACTTGACATAATTGACACTTATAGACTACTACCAAACAGTAGTAATATACATTCTTTTCAGGTGAACACAGAACATTTGCTAAGAAAGATCACATTCTGAGTCATAAAACAAAACTCAATAAATTTTAAAAGGATTCAAGTCATATAAAATATATTTTCTGACTACAATAAAATAGAATTAGAAGTCAGTAACAGAAAGATCTCTGGAAAATCCCCAAACATTCCTAAACAGTATACTTCTGAATGATTTGTGGGTCAAAGAAGAAATCAAAAGGGAAATTAGAGGCTGGGTGTGCTGGCTCACGCCTGTAATCCTAGCACTTTGGGAAGCCAAGGTGTGGGCATCCCTTGAGGCTAGGAGTTCAAGACCATCCTGGGCAACATAGCCAGACCACGTCTCTACAAAAAATAAAATAAAATAAATTAGCTGGGTGTGGTGGCAGGCAACTGTGGCCCCAGCTACTTGGGAGGATGAGGCAGGAGGATCGCTTAAGCCCAAGAAATTGAGACTGCAGTAAGCTATGATCAGGCCACTGTACTACAGCCTGGGCAACAGAGCAAGACTCTGTCTCTTTAAATAAAAATGAAAACACATGTCATACTACTAAAGCAGTTCTTAGGGGGAAATTTATATCACTACATACTTATATTAGAAAGGAAAGACTAAATCCCAGCACTTTGGGAGACCAAGCTGGGAGGACCATCTGAACCCAAAAGTTCAAGATCAGTTGGGACAACATACTGAGACTTGGACTCTACCAAAAAAAAAGAAATGACCTCACTTTCTACCTTGAGAAATTTAAAAAAGAGGAGCAAATGAAACCCAGAAGAAAGGTAATCGTAAAGACCAAAGCAGAAATCAATTAATAAAAAAATCACTGGAAACGAGAGAAAATGCATAAAACCATACATGACACCAGGCATAGTGGCTCACATGTTTCTAATTCCAGCACTTTGGGAAGCCAAGGCAAGAGGATTGCTTTAATACAGAGGTTCAAGACCAGCCTGGGCAACACGATGAGACCCCATCTCTACAAAAAATTTAAAAATTAGCTGGGTATGGCGGTGTGCCTGTGGTCCTGGCTACTTGAGACGCTGAAGTGGGAAGACTGTTTGAGCCCAGGAGGTTGAAGCTTCAGGGAGTCATGTTTGTGCCACCCTACTCCAGCCTGGGTGACAGAGCAAGACCCTATCTCAAAAAACAACCCAAAAAACCCAACAAAAAACATACACAGGTTTTTGAGATCAACAAAATTAAAATGACAGACTAATCAGGGAAAAAAAAGACAAAACACAAATTACCAACATCAAGAATGAGAAAGGTGATATTTCTATGGATTCTATAGTTATCAGAAGAATGGTAAGGCAATATTACAAACAACTTTATGTCAATTAATTTGACAACCTAGAAGAGACTGAAAATTCTTTGAAAAGATATACATTACCAAAGCTCACTCAGAAACAGATAACCTAAATAGTCTTATATCTATTAACAAAATTAAGTTTATAATTAAAAACCTTCCCACAAATTCTAGGTTCAGAGGCTTCACTGAAGAATTCTGCCAAACATATAAGACAGAAGTAGTAACAATTCTACACACTTCCAGAAAATTGAAGAGGAGGGAATACTCTCCAACTTATAACCATGAGGTCAGCATTACCCTGACACCAAAACCAGACAAAGATATTATAAGATAACTACAGACTAATATCCCTTATGAATATAGATGCATACATCTTAAAATTTCAGCAAATCAAATACAACAACATATAAACAGACTAATACAAACTAATATTCTCTAAATAATGGGGGGTAGGAGCAAATACATCATGACCAACTAACATTTATCTCAGGAATTCTAGTTGGTTTAAAATCTGAAAATCAATCAATATAAGTCACTACATTAGTAGGCTAATCAAGAAAAAAATATATAATCATGTCATTAGACAAAGAAAATGTATTTGACAAAAGTTCAATAATAATTTTCGATAAAAACTTTTAGCAAACTAGGAATAGGATACATTCTTCAGTTGATAAAGGGTATCTATGACAAACTGAGAGCTAACACCACAGTTAACAGTAAAGACAAAATGCTCTAAGATCAGGAACAAGGCAAGAATGTCTATGATTACCATTTCTATTCACAATTATACTGGGAGTTCCAGCCCAGTGGAATAGGCAAGTTGTCTTTATTCATGGACAACATGAGTATCTCCGGAAAATACAACAGAATCTACAATAAAGTTACTGGAATAAGAGAGTTAGCAAGGCTGCAGGATAAAAGATCAATATACAAAATCAACTATATTTATATATACTGTAAACAATCAGAAATGAAAAATAACAATACCACTTATAATTACATAAAAATATGGAACACTTAGTGATAAATCTGACAAAAGAGGTATAAGAACTTCAGAAAACATGTTGAGAGAAATGAAGGATGATCTAAGTAGGTGGAAAAACAAAGCATGTTCATGGAGAGATTTGATATTGTTAAGAAGTTAATTCACTCCTAATTGATCTACAGATTCAGCACAATCCCAATAAAAATACCAGCTGCCTGTCTGATAATCTGATTTTTAAATTCATATGGAAATACAAAGGACAAGACACTAGACCAAAAAAAAAAAACAACAAGAAACAAACAAAAAAACAGTACATACATACTATAATAACTCCATTTAGATAAAATTCTACAAAATCCAAAGTAATCTACGAGTGACAAAAAGCAACATCAGTGGTTGCCTGCAAGTAATTACAAAAGGGCCTGGGGAAACTTTAGGAGATGACAGATATATTCATAATTTTGATCGTGGTGATGGCTGCAGAGATGTATATACATAGATCGAAAGCTGGTTGGGCACAGTGGCTCACGCCTGTAATCCCAGCACTTTGGGAGGCCGAGGCAGATGGATCACCTGAGGTCAGGAGTTCGAGACTAGCCTGCCCAACATGGTGAAACTCCATCTCTACAAAAAAAAAAAAAAGAAAGAAAGAAAGAAAAAAATACAAAAATTAGCTGGATGTGGTGGCGGGAGCCTGTAATCCCAGCTTCTCAGGAGGTTGAGGCAGGAGAATCATTTGAACCCGGAGGAGGAGGTTGCAATGAGCTGAGATAGCACCACTGCACTCCAGCCTGGGCAACAAGAGTGAAACTCTGTCTCAAAATAGAGAAAGTTATCTAATTTTATACTTTGAATATTGCATGTCAATTTTATCTCAGTAACATTTGTTTAAAAATAAATATAAATAAGTAAAACAAATATTTTAAGTACTTTATATATTCATGGCACAAAATTTTTTACCTTTTCTTTTTTCTTTTTTTTTTTTTTTTTTTGAGACGGAGTCTCGCTCTGTCGCCCAGGCTGGAGTGCAGTGGCCGGATCTCGGCTCACTACAAGCTCCGCCTCCCAGGTTTACGCCATTCTCCTGCCTCAGCCTCCCGAGTAGCTGGGACTACAGGCACCCACCACCTCGCCCGGCTAGTTTTTTGTATTTTTTAGTAGAGACGGGGTTTCACCGTGTTAGCCAGGATGGTCTCCATTTAGAGTGCAATGTGATTGAAGATGGCTCATATTTATGTACTCATTTACTCATTTTTATTGATTTTTTTTTTTTTTTTTTTTTTGGAAACAGGGTCTTGCTCTGTCACCCAGGCTGGAGTACAGTAGCTCAATCATAGTTCATTGCAGTCTTGAACTCCTGGGCTCAAGCAATCCTCCCACCTTGGTCTCCCAAAGTGTTGGGATGATAGGTGGGAGCCACTGTCCCTGATCAGATGGCTCTTATTTTTAAAAATCTTAAGTCTAAACCCTTCTGTGGTTTGTTTTTTTAATTTAGATTTTCACTTGCTTTTATTACAGATAAAAAATAGGCCAGGCGCAGTGGCTCACACCTGTAATCCCAGCACTTTGGGAGGCTGAGAAGGGCGGATCACGAGGTCAGGAGATCGAGACCAGCCTGACCAACATGGTGAAACCCCGTCTCTATTAAAAACACAAAAAATTAGCCAGGTGTGTTGGCAGGTGCCTGTAGTCCCAGCTACTCGGGAGGCTGAGGCAGGAGAATGGCGTGAACCTGGGAGGCGGAGCTTGCAGTGAGCTGAGATCACGCCACTGCACTCCAGCCTGGGCGACAGAGGGAGACTTTGCCTCAAATAAATAAATAAATAAAAAATAGGCCAGGCATGGTGGTTCATGCCTGTAATCTCAGTACTTTGGGAGGATGAGGCAGGAGGATCACTTGAGGCCAAGAGTTCAAGACCAGCCTGGACAACAACACAGTGAGACTCTGTCTCTACAAAAATTTAAAAAATTATTAGCTGGGTGTGGTGGTGTGCACCTGTGGTGGTAGTCAGTTGGGAGGCTGAGGTAGAAGATCACTGGAGCCCAGGAAGTCAAGGCTGCAATGAGCCATGATTGTGTCACTGCACTCCAGCCTAGTTGAAAGAGTGAGGCTCTGTCTCAAAAATAAAATAAAATAAAATAAAATAATGTCAGCAATTTTTCTTGGAAACTAATGAAGAGGTATTATAGTTGTATATTTTTAAACAATAGATTAAAAATTGAATCTTTCTTTTGAAAGATTAGAAACATTCTATTTCCAATGTTTTCAAATGATAGACTTACCAGCTTTTAAAGGAGGCATAACATTTTTCAACCAAAATCACATATAGATGGTTAACATTTCTAAACATCCATCTTCAAATTGCTTTCTCCGTGGCACAAATTTCTTTTAAAGTGTAGCTACCTTTAAACTCAATGTTAAAATATCACATTCACCCTGAAAAGACTGTTTGTGCCCCTTACCCCATACTCCTAGGGAGCATACTACTAAAAATCACTTGTTAGCACAGAAAAAGTTGGAATATTTGAAACACATTTTATAAAAAGAAAATTGGGCTAGGTGATGTGGCTTATGCCTGTAATCCTAACACTGTGGGAGGACTTCTGGAGTTGAGGAGTTCAAGACCAGCCTGAGCAACATAGTGAGACTCCATCTCTACAAAAACTACAAAAAATTAGCTGAGTGTGGTGGTGCACACCTGTTGTAACAGCTACTTGGGGGGCTGAGGTGGGAGGACTGCTTGAGCCCTGGAAGGTAGAGGTTGCAGCGAGCTGCGATCATGTGGCTGTACTCCAGCCTGGGTAACAGAGTAAGATCTGGTCTCTAAAAAAAAAAAAAAAAAAAAGCCAGGCGCGGTGGCTCAAGCCTGTAATCCCAGCACTTTGGGAGGCCGAGAAGGGCGGATCACAAGGTTAGGAGATCGAGACCATCCTGGCTAACCTGGTGAAACCCCGTCTCTACTAAAAAATACAAAAAGCTAGCTGGGTGAGGTGGCGGGTGCCTGTAGTCCCAGCTACTCGGGAGGCTGAGGCAGGAGAATGGCATAAACCCGGGAGGCGGAGCTTGCAGTGAGCTGAGATCGGGCCACTGCACTCCAGCCTGGGCGACAGAGCGAGACTCCGTCTCAAACAAAACCATTGTCTTACTCTAAAATTTAGAATGGACAGAATAGAGAGGGAAAAGGGGTTGAGGGATCTTCGATAAGCCAAATGAAAAATGATGAGGGCTTCCATAAGACCATGATAACGAAATCAGAATGTGCTGAGTTTACAACACCTTCTGTGTCAAAGATTTTTTCCGAGTCTTACATTGAATCATTGGTGACATCTACCAGAATGAAAGACATCATATGATAAGTCTTTGTTCTAATATAAATAAAGTAAATACTGTACTTATTATCAATTTTTAAGGTTAATTTATTTATTAAGATTTTTCAGAGCTGATTCACAATTCAACATTCTACATTACCAAATATGGCCAACGTTGGAAAAAAGAAATGGCTTCCAAGTTATGGAGTTGTTGCCAGGATAATAGCAAAAAACAGACCACTATGTATTTGATGGAAATCTTTGGCAAAAGGCATCTGTAATGCATGGGGAAGTAATGATGAATTCCCACCAAATGCAAGCAACAATATAATAAACAAGCATTCTTTCCAACTGGCTAGGCTCTGCAGACTTTTCAGAAGATGCTATTCTGACACTACCACAAGCTGGGTTTACTGCAATTAAACTCTGACGCCATCCATACAGAGTTAGCATAGTTCCCACAGTTTAAGAGCAAAGTCCTCAACAAGACTGCCTCACTTCCAACACCAGTCCTAAGTCTTTGTGGGGGCAGTGGGGGGCAGGGCCCAGACCACCAGCATACCTGGCTGACTAGCTACAAATTCAGGGAGTACTCACAGCCCTCCCACATTCAATAATTTACTAGAACAACTAATAGAATTTAGAAAAGCACTATACTTATTATTATGGTTTTATTATAAAGGACACACAAAGGCGGGGTGAGGTGTGGGAGGGGAAGTAGAGCTCCTGTGCCCTCTCCTTGTGGAATCTGGGAGTGTAGCCTTCCTGTGTTCACCAACCAGGAAGCTCTACTGAGCCTAAGGTTGTCCAGAGTTTTAATTTTTATTACATAGTCATGATTGATTAAATGATTGGCTAAATGACTGAACTCAATCTCTGGCCTCTATCTCAACCTTCTAATAATGTGGTTTGTCTTTCTGGTGATCAGTCCCCATCCTGAAACTATCAAGGCGCCCACTACGAGTCACCTCATTGGTATAACAAGACAATCCTATGTTTCAGGAAATTCCAAGGTTTTCAGAGGCTCTGTGCCTACATCTGGAACAAAAATCACAGAAATTCTTTATTCTACCACAGCTGCTAAGGCCTAAAAATGTGTGCTACTTTTATTGGGTTTTCTCTATTTCTCCAATATACACTTCACCTTAAAAGGCCAAAATTACAGCCGGGCGTGGTGGCTCAAGCCTGTAATTACACCACTTTGGGAGGCTGAAGCAGGCAGATTGCCTGAGGTCAGGAGTTTGGGACCAGTCTGGCAAACATGGTGAAACTCCGTTTTTACTAAAAATACAAAAAAATTAGCAGGGTGTGATGGTATGCACCTGTAATCCCAGCTACTCGGGAGGCTGAGGCTGAGGCTGAGGCAGGGGAACTGCTTGAACCAGGGAGGCAGACAGGTTGCAGTGAGCTGAGATCACACCATTGCACTCCAGCCTGGGCAACAGAGCAAGACTCTGTTTAAAAAAAAAAAAAAAGGCCAAAATTACTACCATTTTAAAGTTTATTGACAGAATAAAATAAATAATTTTGAAACTGCCTCTGCCAAAATTATGACAGTGAGAAAAATGTGGCATAGGAATATTATGACAATGAAAGAAATCTGACCTAACCAACTCCATCTTGCTTCTAACCTCCAAGCTGCCCTTGTACATTTCTGAGCATGGGTCAAAACTAACTTTGGTAGGAATTTAGTTTACTTCGAAACAAAGATGGTAACAGCTCCTCCTGGGAAAAACCCTCTGAAGGATTGGGGACCAGACCACTTTGGTAAAACTGACAAATTAGCCACAAGGTTAAAAATTATGGCTCAGGAGTTATTCAGCCAGAGGCCACAAGATTCCTCACCTCACAGATTCTCCTATAGACAACATCATCCCTGACCCAACCAATCGACATTCCCCCATTCCCTAGCCCCCTGCCCACCAAACTATCCTTAAAAAACCCTAGCCTCGGCCAGGTGCGGTGGCTCGCGCCTGTAATCCCAGCACTTTGAGAGGCCAAGGCGGGCAGATCACCTGAGGTCAGGAATTCGAGACCAGCCTGGCCAACATAGTGAAACCCTGTCTCTACTAAAACTACAAATATTAGCCATGTGTGGTGATGCACACCTGTAATCCCAGCTACTCGGGAGGCTGAGGTGGGAGAATCACTTGAACACGGGAGGCAGAGGTTGTAGAGAGCCGAGATCGCACCATTGCACTCCAGCCTGGGCGCTGGAGTGCAATTTTTGAGACTCCATCTCAAAACAAACAAAAAAACCATCAAAAAACCCTAGCCTCAGAAATTTGGGGGAGGATGATTTCAGTAATAAAACTCCAGTCTCCCGTTTGGCCAGCTCCGCATATATTGAACCCTTTCTCTATTGCAATTCCCCTGTTTTGATAAATTGGCTCTATCTGGGCAGTGGGCAAGGAGAACCCATTGGATGGTTACAATTTGAATTGGTCTTATTTTGGGGGAGGGAAGATTAAGATGTTATAACAACATTCTGGGCCAGCATGGTAGCTCACACTTGTAATCCTAGCACTTTGGGAGGCCAAGGCAGGAGGATCACTTGAGCTCAGGAGTTTGAGGCCAGTCTGGGCAACACAGTGAGACTTTGTCTCTACAAAAACATTAAAAAATTAGTTGGGCATGGTGGTGCGCACATGTAGTCCCAGATACTGAGGTGGGAGGATTGCTTGAGCCCAGCAGGTTGAGGCTGCAATGAGCCGTGATCGTGCCACTATGCTATAGCCTATGTGACAAAGCGAGACCTTGTCTCCAAAGACAAAAGCAAAAACAACAAAACAGTCTGAAGAAAATATTTAAACTGATTCTTTAAGAATTCACATAAAAAATAATTTCAACTTTTAGATTCACTGGGTACACTTGCAGTTTTATTACCTGGGTGCATTGCGTGGTGCTGAGGTTTAGGATACAATTGATCTCATCACCCATGTAGTGAGCACAGAACCCAATAGCTACTTTTTCAACTCTTGCCCCCTCCTTCTCTGCCCCCTCTAAGTAGTCATCAGTCTTTTGTTGCCATTTTATATTATTTTTTTTTTGGAGACAGAGTCTCACTCGGTTGCCCAGGCTGGAGAGCAGTGGGGCGATCTCAAACTCCATCTCCATGGGTTCAAGCAATTCTCCTGCCTCAGCCTCCCAAGTAGCTGGGATTACAGGCGTGTGCCACAACACCAGGCTAATTTTTGTATTTTTAGTAGAGATGGGGTTTCTCCAGGTTGGCCAGGCCGGTCTTGAACTCCTGACCTCAAGTGACACACCTGCCTTGGCCTCCCAAAGTGCTGGGATTACAGGCGTGAGCCATTGCACCTGGCCTGTTGCCATCTTTATGGCCATGAGTAACCACTGTTTAGCTCCCACATATAAGGGAGAACATGCAGTATTTTATTTTCTGTTCCTGCCGTAATTAACTTAGGACAATGACCTCCAGCTGCATCAATGATTTCATTCTTTTTTATAGCTACATTTTTTTGTTTGTTTTGGTTTCAGGGAGGGTCTTATTCTGTCACCCAGGAATGCAGTGGTGCAGGCATAGCTCACTGCAGCCTCAAAACTCCTGGGCTTAAGTGATCCTCCCACCTCAACCTCCTGAGGAGCAGGATCTATAGGTGTGAGCCATCATAAAGTCAAAAAGCCAGATAATTTTTTAATTTTTGGAAGAGATAGGAGTCTCACTATATTGTCCAGGCTGGTCTCAAGCAATCCCCCTACCTTGGTTTCCCCAGGTGTTGATATTACAGGTATGAGTCACTGTGCCCAGCTAAGCTGATTGTTATTAATGACTTACATTCATGGTTCTAGCTCCAGAAAAAATGACATTATTGAGAAGAATACTTCCTTAAGGCAGCAATAAATGGCTCAACGGGACCAAAAAAAAAAAAAAAGAAAATTTCTGACAGAAAATCCAGCAGCCTAGCAAGTAGACTTTTTCCACTTTACGAATCGATTTTAGCAGCTGGAGGAGACAGTTCAAAGGTAAGTGATCATTCATCCCAGAGAAACAAGGTATAAACAAAACTTGGAGCAGTCAGTTGACCTTGAACCAGTTGCTTCATTTATACAGTTTAACTAGTTATAAAGGAATATAATTGTATAGTAAGCACCTGTGTAAACACCATCTAGGTTTAACAATGCCATCTTCCAAAATCCCTCCACATAATCCCTCCTGATCAAAACCCCTCCCTTTACCCCATCTAAAGTCAATATTATGATAATCACTTCCTTATAACTTTACCAACTAAATATGCAACTCTAAACGCTCTAGTTTTTCTCTCATACAATTTTAAAAGTGAGATATAACTTTCATGTAACATTTACCCTTAAGCATGCAGTTTAGGGGTTTTTAGTATATTCACAAAGCTATGTAATGATAACCATTATATAATTCCAGAACATTTTTAACACCCAAAAAAGAATCTCTACCTGTTAGCAGTCACTCTTCATTTCCCTCTACTCGAGCCCCTGGCTACTACTAATCTACTTTCTGCCTCTATGAAATTGTGTATCCTGGACTTTTCATAGAAATGAGATTATATAATATGTGTCCGTTTGTGTTCTAGTTTGTTTCTGCACTTTATATAAGAAAATGCCAAGCTGTTTTGCAAAATAGTTGTATTAATTTATACACTCACCAGTAGCGCTTATGGATTTCTATTGTTTCACATACTCATCTATACTTGGTTTTGTCACTTTTTAAGCCATTATTGGTGGTCATATAATATCTTTTTGTGATTTTATTTTGCATTTTCTTTCTTTCTTTTTTGAGACAGAGTCTTGCTCTGTTGCCCAGGCCGGAGTGCAGTGGTGTGATCTTTGCTCACTGCAACCTCCGCCTCCCAGGTTCAAGTAATTCTCGTATTCAAGCGATTCTCCTGCCTCAGCCTCACAAGTAGCTGGGACTACAGACACGTGCCACCATGCCTGGCTAATTTTTTTGTACTTTTAGTAGAGACGGGGTTTCACCATGTTAGCCAGGATGCTCTCGATCTCTTGACCTCGTGATCCACCCACCTCGGCCTCCCAAAATGCTGGGATTACAGGCGTGAGCTACTGCACCCGGCTTTTTTTTTTTTTTTTTTTTTTTTTGAGACAGAGTTTCCCTCTTGTTGCCCAAGCTGGAGTGCAATGGCGCCATCTTGGCTCATTGCAACCTCTGCCTCATGGGTTCAACCCATTCTCCTGCCTCAGCCTCCTGAGTAGCTAGGATTATAGGCACCCACTACCATGCCTGGCTAATTTTTATATTTGTAGTAGAGATGGTTTCACCATGTCAGCCAGGCTGGTCTCAAACTCCTGACCTCAGGTGATCTGCCCACCTTGGCCTCCCAAAGTGCTGGGATTACAGGCATGAGCCACTGTGCCTGGTGAAATCCTTCACTTACTTTATTTGTTTATTTATTTATTTATTTTATTTTTTATTTTTGAGACTGAGTCTCGCTCTGTCACCCGGGCTGGAATGTAGTGGAGCGATCTTGGCTCACTACAAGCTTCGCCTCCTGGGTTCACACCATTCTCTTGCCTCAGCCTCCGGAGTAGCTGGGACTACAGGCGCCTGCCACCACGCCTGGCTAATTTTTTTGTATTTTTAGCAGCGATGGGGTTTCACTGTGTTAGCCAGGATGGTCTCGATCTCCTGACCTCGTGATTCACCCGCCTCGGCCTTCCAAAGTGCTGGGATTACAGGCGTGAGCCACCCAGCCTGGCCCTTCATTTTAAATGTAGTCAAATTTAGGAATCTTATCCTTTATATCCTGTTTATAAAAAATTTCCCTATTTTAAGGCCATGCAGATTTTCTTCTGTACACCTTCTAAAAGTTTTACTGTATTACCTTTCACATTTAAAACTGCAATTCACCCGGAATTGATTTTTTTGTGAAGAGCCACATTTTCCAGTTCCTCCATATGAACATCCAATGGATTTTGCCTACAGCTCTATAGTGCCACTTTTGTCATAAATCAAGAGTCTGAATAAGCGTAAATTTGATCCTGGGTTCGTCTTCCTCCCCTAACTCTTCTCTTCCTATTAGTATTCCTTAAGTTAAGGGTATCAACACACGGCATTAATCACTCAGGGAATTTGAAGATAATCAATCCACATGCCACTGATTTAATCTCTTACATTTTTCTCATATTCATATATTTTCTTTATTTTAAACATTCCCCTAACATCTTGATAAATGCAATGGCCTCTTAACTGGTCTTCCAACTGCCAGCACTGCCCTGTTAATAACTTTCAACATTTTTATCATACAATTCACAAATTCTTATGACCAAAAACAGTAGCAAATTGAATTAAAAGTGAAAGCTGCTTTTTTACTTTTTTCACAGGTAATCACCATTAGAACAATGTGATTTTAATTTTTCCAGAGTTTTCCTTGCATTCTTCTCACACCTTGTGGCTCTGAGTAGCTGGGATTACGGGCATGTGCCACCATGCCTGGATAATTTTTGTATTTTTAATAGAGATGCGGTTTTACCAAGTCGACCAGGCTGGTCTCCAACTCCTGACCTCAAGTGATCTGCCCACCTTGGCCTCCCGAAGTGTTGGGATTACAGGTGTGAGTCACTGTGTCCGGCCCACTTTGCCTCTTCAAGCCTTGAAGTATTTAGTTTTCCCTGGGTGTGGTGGCTCACACCTGTAATCCCAGCAATCTGGGAGGCTGAGGTAGGCAGATCACCTGAGGTCAGAAGTTCGAAAGCAGCCTGGCCAACATGGCAAAACCCCGTCTCTACTAAAAATAAAAAAAATTTGCTGGGTGTGGGGTGTGGTGGTACACACCTGTAGTCCCAGCTACTTGGGAGGCTAAGGCACAAGAATCACTTGAACCCAGGAGGTGGAGGTTGCAGTGAGCCAAAATTGCACCACTGCACTCCAGCCTGGGCAAGAGAGACTCTGTTCCCAAAAAACAAAACAAAACAAAACAACAACAACAACAACAACAACAAAGTATTCAGTTTTTAGATTGAAAAACAACCTTTGGCAAATTTTGATAAACTCCCTCCACAAGAAAATGAACATATATACAAAACTGGGAATATAATTTTAGGAGACTTATGGTACTTCTAAAACCACTCAGGGTCCATGGATCTTAGGTAAATTAAGAGTCCATGCCACGGAGTCTTCATACCTCATCCCTTTAGCACTGCATGTAGCCCTCCATGACCTTCTCCCTACCCATCCATATTTGAGTAGCAGTTTATAATCTAGTAACATATAATCTGTACTTCTTTATGGTTTGTGCTTGTTTTTTTTTTTAGACAGAATCTGGCTCTGTTTCACAGGCTGGAGAGCAGTGCAGTGGCGTGACTGTGGCTTACTGCAGCCGTGACCTCCTGTACTCAAGCAATCCTCCCTCCCACTTCAGCCTACTGAGCACCTGGGACTACAAGCGTGTATCGCCACATCTGACCTTTTTTTAAATTTTTTTTTATTTTTATTTTTTGTAGAGACAGGGACTCACTATGTTGCCTAGGCTAGTCTTGAACTCCTGGCCTCAAGTGATCCTCCCACCTTGGCCTCCCAAAGTGTTAGAATTACAGGAGTGAGCCATCGTGTCCAGGCAACTATAATGCTCTGGACTGTTAATTTCCTAATCATACAATTCTATTTCATACAGATCTTAGAATGAGCTTTCTACTTCATTCAATGAGCTAACTCCAAAAAGAACACCTTGCTTAATGACTAGCTTGGGTTACATATATTTACTTTTGTACTCCCAAGCACCCTGGACACACATTTAGTACAGCCCTTAACATACCCTGAACAGGTTGAAACTTGACTGTCCCCTGTGGATGCAGCTTCCTCTGCAGCTCTCTCAAATGATGGCTGTTGGATTTCACACACCCTTTGTACCACTAGACCTAGAAGTGGGGTAGATATCCTGCTGGCTCATTTCATCTTCAGGCATTCTCCCTCTCTTCTCCGTAAAAATAACCAGGTTTGAAATGATGTCATCAGACTACAACCACCATTACCCCTCCTTGCTAAAATTCACATATAAACCTTTGGGAAATCCCCTTCACTCTTTAAAGATTTTTATTCCTGTATCAATGACATTCTTTTTATCATGTCTTCTGTCAGGAGTAATTTCAGTATCTTCACACAATCTTTCCAAAATCCTAGCCTGAGAAGTTCCAGAAAGTCATATAGAAAAGCTGACTAGTCTCTCTTTATGTGTATGATCACTAACTTTGGCTCTTCATACTACTGGAAATCAGACCATACTTCTCAGTGTATTCTTTCTCCCATCCTTTTAAAAGACTGTGTCATACTTTATCCTCTCTCTTCAGGCTCTCAGCTAATCACCTCGCTTTCCATTTCAGTGAGAAAAAAAAGTTTTTTTTTTTTGAGACAGGGTCTTGCTCTGTCTCAAAATCACAATCACAGCTCCGTGCAATCATAACTCACTGCAGCCTTGAACTCCTGAGGCTCAGATGATCCTCCCACCTCAGTCTCCCAAGTAGCTGGAACTACAGGTATGCAACACCATGCCCAGCTAATTTTTGTATTATTTGTAGAGATGGGGTTTCACCATGTTGCCCAGGCTAGTCTCAAGTGAGGCTTATGTGATCCTCCCGCCTTGGCCTCCCAAAGTGTGGGAATTACAGGCGTGAGCCACTGCACCTGGCCTCAACTAATCAGAGAACTTCAATAAGCTATCTTTATCACATCTACCCAGCCATAATCTGCACTGCATTCCCCACATCCTCCCCTATTCCTAGGGAAGGACTGTTTGCACTCCTGACTAGGCTAACCTACTGCTTATTTACCAGATCCCATCCCCTCTCAACTACAGAAGGACACTGCGTCAGCCATTCTCCTTTCTCTTGCATTATCAGATTTTCTCTTGCTGTTGAATCACTTCCATCAGTGTATGTACATAGACACTGTTACTTTTTTTCAAAACTCTCTTGATCCCTCCGCCCATCTTTGCATTTCATTTCTGCTCTAACAGCAAAACTCCTTGAACCAATTATTTAGTGATTATCTCCATTTTCTTTTTCCCTTACTTTCTTGCTCACCAGTTAGATTTTGCCCCCACCGTTCCATCAAAACAGCTATCAATGTCAACACTGACATCACATTGCTATATCCCACTGGCAATACTCAGACTTCATGTCACTTGATCTGTCTGTATCATTTGGCTCAGGTGATCACATACTATTTCTGAAATACTCCTTTAACGTGGTTTCCAGGACACCGTATTTTCTAAGTTTTCCTCTTTCCTTTTGCGTCTCTCCTCATTCACTTGATCTCGGAAAACTGGAATGTCCCAGGATTTAGTCCTTGTACCTTTAGTCCTTTCTGTCTATGTTCACTCCCTAGGTGACGACATCTAGACACACAGCTTTAAGATCTTTTTATATAGTGAAAGTCCAACATTTGTATCTCTAGCCCTATTTTTTCCTTGAAATCAAGACAAACATCCTGAATTATTCACACAGATGTCTGGAAGACATCTCAATATAGTGAGCGAAGGTTCCCAAGGATTAAAGGTCCCAGGATCAAATGACTATTTTTCAGAGGTAGGGTTTCTAGATGACACAAGCTATAGAAAGATTAGAGGTGGTGCTCAGAAAGCAGGAAGAAAGAAACTGAAATTATGGAGACAAAGTCTAAAGTATAGATCTAGGGCATAAGTGATTGAGGTAGGGTAGTGGAGAGGTTCACTGGAAGACAAGAGTTCAAAGAACAGAAAGTCTTAACTGGAATGATCAACTATGGGTGTATCGAAACCATCAAGAATAACACATTACAGCTCATAAACAGACTGCCAAAAAAAAAGAATACAGGAGTAGAACTGAAGAGAGTAACTGCAGTCAAGAGCTAAAATTGTTACGACTGCAATGTATGAAGAGTTTTACAGCTGCAATGATAGGTATTAAATGATACAAATTAATGATCTAAGTATGGGGAGATTAGGGAGAAGACAGTGAAAGTAATGAAAAGACAGAGGACATCTACCCTTACTACTAGACCCAATGCTTTGAGATTATGAGAGAGAAAAGGGCTAACACTTGAGTAGTCTGCAGATAATCAGTATTCTAAGCTCTCCCTCTTTCCCTATGATTCCAGTAGAACAGGAAGAAGACAGAATGTTTAGAGAACAGATTAGGAGACAGATTTTGCTGATAACGAACTGGAATTCCAAAAGGTAAACTGGAAGGGTTTCCAGAGTCAGGGAAGGATAAGACAGAGCAGGGAATGTTCAGAGGTTTAGATGACTTAGGCGTGTAGATTATGGGGTGTGGGTAACCTGAGGGTTCCTGTGGCAATGGGCATAAACAGGAGTAAGGGATAATGAAATTAGCCCAAGTAGATTCAACACAGATAGAGGTGAAGAGGCTGTAAGTGTCAGGGAGTAAAGAGGGATGGATTACTGGCTGTAAGGGATATAACCATCACATGACCTGCCACCCCTCTCCAAGACTGTCCAATTAGTGCCCTGGGTCTAGAACTTTCCCTCATAAGGAAGCTGTGTGGCAAGCTGTCACTTGGCCCAAGATTCTTCTTCCTTATTAGGAGAAACTTTTCCCCTCTTCTGGGTATGGAGTCAACTTCTTTGTATTGCTTAAGTGTGTGCGTCACGTGGCACACGGCCAGCCCCACCAGTGTATCTGCTCACCACAGGATGGAAAGGGATCTTTGCCAGTAGCATGAAAAGGATGTGTGCAGTCCATCACCCTCTGCAGGCCACTGGAGGGACCCAATGGCCATGAGGGACTGGTGCACATCACACTCTGATCTTGCTGTATCTATCCTTTCTGTGAGTGAAATGCTGTTCCAACCAGTGTCTTGAATGTCGAGTCCTCCTTGACAGCTTCAAACCCACAGAAGAAGCGGTGGGCTGGGGTCTGTGGACTCCTACTGACAGCTGGCATTATTACGATCTTTGTCATCCTCCACGCAGCAGGAGTCCTCACCTGGAATTGGTAGCTGGATCTTCCTGCTTAACACTAGGGCTTGAGCTTAACTTTGAATCATAAGGACTGCATGCTTTTATGGAAGGCACACTCTTAGTTCCAGAATACTCTTCTAAAATCAGTTAGAGGATATGTAACAAACATCATTAAAATATGCATGCCTCCCAACCTATTGATCCTATTCCTGAAAATTTATAGTTTATTCCAAGACTCAGCAATTCCATGCCTCCACATATATGCCAGAAAAAGTCTGTGTATATATATACAAAAAGAATATGAAGAAGGATGTTTCTGCAGCGCTGATGACTATAATAGTGGAAAAGTATAAACAATCTAAATGTCTACGCTGGTTATCAATTTAATGCCACTAAGCTCCAAATTAATCCTTCAATACCTGCTCTGAGAGAAAGGAGAGAATTCCTTTAAGCATCATCTATCCTCTACAGTGAGCATGATGTTAACCTTTCTCAGTAGAGGGTACTGGAGGCACACTGCAGAAAGAACAGGCTCTTGGTGCTAATTCTAGCAACTGCATTATCAGTCAGTGGTGTGGGAACGTGGATATGTGGATTGCTCTGCCCCAATCACATAGACACCTTTCCATAGCCTTACCTACAAAGATACTATGTGCTCCAGGCCTGTCCCCACTGACTCTGTTTGCTTGCTCAACACACCCGACCCCCAGGAATTGTCTTTCACGTCCTTCCTGAGGACACAAAGTGCTCACAGCAGCACCTCCACTCTCTCTCTCGGCCTGTCTCACCTGTGCTCCAGAGGGCTATTCCCTGATTACTGAGTAACTGTGGACCAGCTTTGGGCTGGGAATCAGAAAACATCTCTGCCATCCAGTGGGCTGCAACTATATCCAGTGGGCTGCAACTACAACAAGGCCTGAATCCAGCCTAGAGAATCTTCCGTTCAAGTTAGTTCTTCCTTGAGAACTCTCCTTCAGCTCTATAGCATGCTATGGAGTTTTCTCACATGTTAAAGTTATGCTTTTATTGTCATAGTTTGTATTACTTTTATTAAATCTTGCTTAAATCACTTGTCTGTTATCTGTCTCCTAACTGGGCCTAGACTGATGCAATATTCACCAATAAGAAAATGAAGAAAATGAATAAATTGTGGTACAGTTATACAATGAAATACCCTACAAGTTATAAAAATAAAAAAACTGACTTCCAGTTCTGGCCTGGCATGCAAAGAGCTTAGGAGTTACCACTCTGTTTTAACAAGTAAAAAGCTGAACAAACTGGAAAAAAAAAAAAAATCTCTTCTTAGATCTGTCAGCCAAGTAATGTCACAGGATGAACCATTGTCCCCAAAACTGGACAGACAGCAGACACAGTGAGGTACAACTTACTGGAGCAGAAATTCTTTTTTTTTTTTTGAGACAGAGTCTTGCTCTGTTGCCTAGGCTGGAGTGCAGTGGCGCGATCTCGGCTCACTGCAAGCTTCGCCTCCCGGGTTCACGCCATTCTCCTGCCTCAGCCTCCCAAGTAGCTGGGACTACAGGCACCCGCCACTACGCCCGGCTAATTTTTTTTTGTAGATTTAGTAGAGACAGGGTTTCACCATATTAGCCAGGATGGTCTCAATCTCCTGACCTCGTGATCCACCCGCCTCGGCCTCCCAAAGTGCTGAGATTACAGGCGTGAGCCACTGCGCCTGGCCAGAGCAGAAATTCTTAAGCAAAAACCTCCACGGGAATCAGTGCTAGGGCAGGAAAACCCGAACTGTAACTGAGGAATTGCTAGAAGCTCAATGGGGATTATGCTGAGAGTTAAAAACTCCAGGGGGATCTAGTCATGCGGGGGCCCCCATATTTTTGTAAGTTTTGTCCAAAGGAGCCCTACTGGATCCTCACAGTGATTACTAAAGAAAATCTCATGATTCCAGCAGGAGGAGGGAAAAGGAACTGTTTTGATACACGCCAGAGCATTCTGTTCTTAACGAGGCCTGTCCTTGGGAGAAACTATTTTGTTTGCACCTAACTTGCTAGGATTTCATCAATGCCAGCTCTACTTGGGGGAAGAAATACCCAATTCCAGCAGCCAAGAACCATTCTGTCCCAACTATGGTGTGGGGGAAAAACTGAGAAGCACTGGAGAAGTTCACAGTCCAGGGTCAAAGGCTCATCAAAAGACTGAGACCTAGTCACAAGACTATAGAACAGCATTCCCCAATCTTTTTGGCACCAGGAACCGGTTTCATGGCAGATAATTTTTCCATGGACCAGGGAGTGGGGAGGCAGGGGGTTTACAGGATAATTCAAGCACATTACATTTATTGTGTACTTTGTTTCTATTATTATTACACTGTGATAGATAATGAAATAATTATACAGCTCACCATAATATAGAATCGGTGGGAGCCTTTAACTTGTTTTCCTGCAACTAGACGGTCCTATCTGGGGGTCATGGGAGACAGTGACAGATCATAGGGCATTAGATTCTAATAAGAAGTATGTGCAACTTAGATCCCTTGCATGCACAGTTCACAATAGGGTTCATGGTCCTATGAGAATCTAAATGCCACAGCTGATCTGACAGGAGGCAGAGCTCAGGCAGTAATGTGAGTGGCTGTAAATACAAATGTAGCTTCACTTGATTACCTGACGCTTACCTCCTACTGTGTGGCCTGGCTTCTAACAGGCCACAAGCAGTACTGGTCTGTGGCCCAGGGGTTGCGGATCCCTGCTATAGAACACTTCTCCTCCCCTACACCTTACCAATACATTATGAAAGGCCTATTTATCAGTTACTTCTACTCAGTTCATCACGTCTGCCTTTTAACAAAACAATTACAAAGCTCACTAAAGAGCAAAAAACAGTTTGAGGAGACAGAAAAGCATCAGTACCAGAGTCAGAAATGACAGGAATGTTGCAATGATCAGATTAGGAATTTTTCAAAACCATGACTAATTATGCCAAGAACTTTAATGGGAAAAATAGACAACACACAAGAACAGATGGATAATATAAATAGAAATTCTAAGGAAGAATCAAAAGAAAATGTTAAAGATCACTGTAACAGAACTGAAGAATGCCTTTGATGGGGTCATTAATAGACTGAACACTGCTGGGGAAAGAATCTCTGATCTTGAGGATATGATAACAGAAACTTCCAAATCTAAAAAGCAAAGAAAAAAGAGACTGAAAATAAAAACCAACACCAGAATATCAGAGAACTGTGAGACAATTACAAAGGGTGTGATACATATGTAGCAGGAATACAAGAAGAAAAAGAGAAAGGAAAGGAATTATTTGAAGCAATAGTGACGTAAAATTTCTCCAAATTAAAGTCAGACACCAAGCCATAGATTCAGGAAGCTCAGAAAATACCAAGCAGGATAAATTCAGGAAAAAAACTGCACTTAGACATATCATATTCAAACTACGGAAAACCAAAGACACACAAAAATCTAAAAGAAGCCAGAGGGAAAAAACACCTTATCTTCAGAGGAGCAAAGACAAGAATTACATCCAACTTCTCACAAACCGCACAAGCAAGAAGATAGTGGAGTGAAATATTAAAAGTGCTGAGAGACAAAAAAAAAAAAAAAAAAGCAAGCAACCTAAAATTCTGTACCTTGTGAAATTATACTTCAAAGGTGAGAAAGAAAGAAATATTTTCCCTAACAAAAAATGGGGGATTTCATAGCAGTAGATCTGCCTTGCAAGAAATGTTAAAAGAAGTTGTTCAGAGAGAAAATTATATAGGGGAGAAACTGAACTCTATATGAAACAAGCAAGCACACTGGAGAAGTGAAGGTAAACTAAAAACTTGTTTTCCTTATTCTTAATTTGTATAATAGATAAGTCTGTTAAACATAATATAGGATAAGTATCCCTTTATCAGACCAGAAGTGTTTTAAATTTCAAATTTTTTCCTGATTTTGAAATATTTGCACTATACCAACCAGCTAAATATCCCAAATCTGAAAGCCCAAAATCTAAAAGACTCCAACAAGCATTTCCTGAGAGGTTCATGTTGGTGCTTAAAAAGTTTTGCATTTTGGATTTTGGATTTTTGGACTAGGGGTGCTTAACCTGTAACAGCAACAATGTATGTAATTAGGTATGCTTTTACATACATTATACATACACATACACACGTGCTTATATATAAGTGAAATGAATGACAGCAAAATTACAAGGTACTGAAGAGAGGATTTAGGTATATTTTGCTGTCATAAGGCAAAGTGGTATATTGATTTGGATTACAATGGACCTTTGAACAACACAGGTTTGAACCGTATGGGTTCACTTATACATAAATTTTTTCAGTAAAAGTTACAGAATGTGCCTGCCCCTCCTGCATCCGTTTCCACCTCCTCCACCTCTTCTGCCTCTGCCACTCCTGAGATAACAAGACTAATCCTTAATCGTCCTCAGCCTACTCAATGTGAAGATGATGAGGACGAAGACCTTTATGATGATCCACTTCCAATTAATGAATAGTAAGTATATTTTCTCTTCCAGTGATTTTCTTAATAACATTTTCTTTTCTCTAGCTTATTTTGTTATAAGAGTATCGTATATAATACACAAAACATACAAATTATGTGTTAATCAACTATGTTATCAGTAAGGCTTCTGTCAACAGAAGGCTATTAGCAGTTAAGTTTCGGGGCAGTCAAAAGTTATATGCAAGGCCAGGTGCAGTGACTCATGCCTGTAATCCCAGCACTTTGGGAGGCTGAGGCGGGCAGATCACTTGAGGTCAGGAGTTCAAGACCAGCCTGGCCAACATGAAACATCATCTCTACTAAAAATACAGAATCAGCTGGGCATGGTGGCACACGCCTGTAGTCCCAGCTACTTGGGAGGATGATGCAGGAGAATCGCTTGAACCCAGGAGGTGGAGGTTGCAGTGACCTGAGATTGCATCACTGCACTCCAGCCTGGGTGATAGAGCTAGACTCTCTCTCTCTCAAAAAAAAGCAAAGCCTGCCTAGGCCTCCCCAAAGTGCTGGGATTACAAGTGTAAGCCATCGTGCTCCACCAGGAATTGAAAATTAAATGAGATACCACTACACATAGATTAGAATGGCCAAAATCTGGGAGCCTGAGAGCTCAAGGCTGTATTCAGCTGTGATTGTGCCACCATACTCCAGCCTGAATGACAGCATGAGATCCTGCCTTTAAAAAAAAAAAAAAAAACACTGACACCACCAAATGCTGGCAAGGATGTGACACAACAGGAGCTATTCATTTACTGCTGGTGGGAATGTAAAACAGTACCATCCCTTTGGAAGGCAGTTTGGGAGTTTTTCTTTTTATGAGACACGGTCTCATTCTTTTGCCCAGGTTGGAGTGCAGTGGCACAATCTTGGCTCACTGCAACCTCTGCCTCCCAGGTTCAAGTGATTCTCCTGCCTCAGCCTCCCAAGTACCTGGGATTACAGATGCACACCACCATGTCAGGCTAATTTTGTATTTTTAGTAGAGATAACGTTTCACCATGATGGCCGGGCTTGTCTCGATCTCCTGACTTTAAGTGATCTGCCCGCCTTGGCCTCCCAAAGTGTGGGATTACAGGTGTGAACCACCATGCCCAACTTGAAGAATTTTTGTTTGTTTGTTTGTTTTTTACAAAATCAAATATACTGTTACCATTCAATATAACAATTGTGCTCCTTATTTACCCAAATAAGTTAAAAATTAATGTCTACCCAAAAACCCATACACAGATGTTTGTAGCAGCTTTTTCACAATTGCCAAAACTTTAGAAGCAACCAAGATGTCCTTCAGTAGGTGAGTGGATAAAAATAAACTGTGGTATAACCAGACAACAGGATATTATTCAGTGCTAGAAAGAAATGAGCTATCAAGCCATGAAAAGACATGGAGGAAACCTGAGTATGTATTACTAAGTGAAAGAAGCCAATCTGAAAAGGCTGCTGTATGATTCCAACTGTATGACATTCTGGAAAAGGCAAAACTGTGGAGACAGTAAAAAGATTACTAGATGCCAGGAGTTAAGGGGCGAAAGAAATAAATAGGCAGAGCACAGATAATTTTTAGGCAATGAAAAGACACTGTATGATACTATAATGGTAAATAGGTATCATGATAATGTTGCCCAAACACACAAAATGTATAGCACTAACAGTGAACCTTAATGTAAACTAGTAGTGCCTGGGTGATGTGTCAGTGCAGGCTCATCAACTGTAACAAATGCAGCACTCTGGTAGGGACCTGATAATGGGGAGCTTATACATAGGTGAGGGCAGAGGGTATATGGTTTATCTCAGTATCTTCCTCAATTTTGCTGTGAACCTAAAACTACTCTAAGAAATAAAGTTTATTAATTAAAAAAAAAAAAAAGTAGGAAGTTTCCATTTCCAGAGTGGCTTGGTGTGTACCTACTGAACTGACATTTCTGACACTGTAATCTACTTATGTAGTAGATATTTAATACTGAATTGAACTGATGGAATAAATGAACCTACTTTCTTTTTTTTTTTTTTTTTTTTTTTTGAGACAGAGTCTTGCTCTGTCTCCCAGGCTGGAGTGCAGTGGCCGGATCTCAGCTCACTGCAAGCTCCGCCTCCCGGGTTCACGCCATTCTCCTGCCTCAGCCTCCCGAGTAGCTGGGACTACAGGCGCCCACCACCTCGCCCGGCTAGTTTTTTGTATTTTTTTAGTAGAGACGGGGTTTCACTGTGTTAGCCAGGATGGTCTCGATCTCCTGACCTCGTGATCCGCCCGTCTCGGCCTCCCAAAGTGCTGGGATTACAGGCTTGAGCCACCGCGCCCGGCCATGAACCTACTTTCAAATTAACAAGCCTCATACTATTCAACAGATTCAATACTTAAAAGTGATGGTAAAGGGTCATGGAATATCCTGTGGATGTAAATTTCAGGATGTATAAGATTTGAGGATACAATCTAATGTCAAGTGGGATATGCGTGGAACAATCAGTGCTGCCTGTCTCAACAGCTGGGTAAGTATAGCCTACAGTCACAAATTGGGCTTTTATGTCCATTCTTGCCCCCTAGATTTTCTGCAGTGATTTGCTAAGAGATAATATAGATGCTAACATTTGTAAACAGTACTAAGCATGTTACACACATTAACTCAAAGCTGGAGTCTACAGATCCAGGCAGGCTGAAAAGGTCAGGTGGTGTTCTCAATCAAAGCCATTTGAGTAGGGAAGATTTAGTTCTAAATGCTAACTGTGGGGAATCTAAATAGAGAGATAATCATCTCAGAGAAGAGCAGCCAGTAGTAACTAGTGCTCAGTACTCACATTACAGTTGTGCAACTATATACAAGGTCTAGACATGTTAAATTTATTTCTATATGATAAAAAGGTCAGATCAGATAGATGTACGCTGAGTTTCTCTAAAAATCTAGGATGTGCTATTTGAGTTAATCCAGCTAATCTCAGTCAATTTTTTTTCGAGGAAAGCACCTAAGCACAATGAGAGCTTTGCTTTAAAGGTCAAGTATGTCTCCAATTCCCTGGGATCCCTGTTCTCTTGGTGGTATCTTCTAAAGTGACAGCTAGTGATTGAGAAATTTACTGATTCTTGGAAAAGGGCCATCATCACAGTAAAAGGCTGGCTTCTAGGCTAAGAGAATCTGAGCCAAAGAAGGTGAGATCCTTCTCCCAAGGACAAAGTTGAGTTTCAGAATCACCAGACTCTCAAGGCCCTCAAATACTCCACATGTACCCTCACCTTCTCCCTCCAAAGACAGTAAACTGTGAGCAAGGAAACAAATCCATGGAGAATAAACTCATCTTACTCAGCTTGATGCTGACTCGTTTCACTGCTTTGATATCCTGCTTTAACGCCCAAAGACAGACAAGGTCCACGCATAGGACAACAGTGACCATGACTTTCTATGCCCAGGCAGCAAGCTCTGAACAGTTCTAAGCCTGTCAATTTCCACTAACTGTCGGTTTAGAACTTCCATTATAAACAATGTAGCAATGAACTGCACAGAAGTGCAGCAGCCCTTTCAGCAAAGCTGAGTCCCTTGGTCTGGTTCCCCTGGGATGCCAGAATATACCTTCTACACAGAAGCACATGGCTGACTCCAATGAGGTCTTTCTTCTGCCCCTCTCCTGGGAAGGACAGAGTGCCAGAATCAATGCAAGCCTCCTATTTTTTTTTTTTCTTTTTGAGATGGGGTCTCATTCTGTTGCTGCCCAGGCTGGAATGCAGTGGTATGATTTCAACCTCCATGGGCTCAGGTGATCAGGCGATCCTCCCACCTCAGCCTCCCAAGTAGCTGGAACTACACGCATACACCACCATGCCTGGCTAAGTTGTGTATTTTTTGTAGAGATGGGGTTTTGCCATGCTGCCCAGGCTGGTCTCAAACTCCTAAGCTCAAGCAATTGGCCCATCTCAGTCTCCCAAAGTGCTGGGATTACGGGTGGGAACCACTGTGCCCGGCTGCCTCATAATTTTTATATATTCTTCAGAGTCACGTAAGTCAGTCCTTACACTGTTGGGAAGAGCCCATATTCCAGGGATAGAGCAGCCTGAATCCATGAGGTCATTTGCTTTAATTCCAATATGTAATATCAGTATTGTTATGAAACAAATACTCCAACCCGCGTGCGGTGGCTCACACCTATACTCCCAGTACTTTGGAGGTCAAGGTAGGAGGATCACTCGAGCCTAGGATTTCAAGATCAGCCTGGACAACATAGAGAGACCTCACTTCTATTTAAAAACAAACACACACACACACATTCCTCTTGCTTTTGTTATCTCCTAATCTAAGAGCAGGAAGGTTAACAGGAGTCCCATTAGACAAAAAACCCTCTCTGTGAGCCCTAATCCTCGGGCACAGTAGTACAAAATATTCATGGACTCCTCATCAAATGGCCCAAGACGAATGGAGCCATAACACACCAGAACACACCAAAACAGAGGCCATAAACCCAGGACACATACCTGGCCCCAAGATACGTACAAGACTGAAAGGAATGTTGACAGAACAAGGTAAGAAACGATTAAGAGTCAAAAGCAGGCTAACTCATTCTCACACAGAAAGCAAAACCATGAGCTCTGTATGCTTCAGTCAACCAAGTAAAGTGACAATGTAATGTACTGAACTGCACAATATGAGAAGTAGGAAAGAAACTGGGCATCTGTGGCCACTCTTTCATTCAACCTTTCTTAACCTTCATGCACTCACCTGTGTGGCCATGGAGTGGTGAGTGTGGCCGTGGTAGTGTAGGTGATGTGCTAGAGGTCACAATCAAGCTCTTGCGGTTACTTGTCCGACAACTGCAATGAAAACAAAATGTGAGTTACAATAGGGCCACACCATGGGCTCAGAGACCTTGAGTGGCTTTTAAGGAACAAAAGAGTGACACCATTTCACGGGCTGCACAGTATAGTTCTTTAAACTGAACTGGGTCAGCAATTACACTCGGCACCAGTTAGATTCCACAAAGCACTGTGTTCCACCTTGGAATAACTTTTGTCACTGCCTTGACTTCCATCTTGCATTGCCACTGTGCTTCTCCAGTGTTTAGTATGGCTTCCCAAGCAAACATGAGGAGCTCCCTACGGGCAACAACTATGTTTTACACAGTATCTAATGAAGGATGACCACTGCAAATTGATTTACAAAATAAAAAGCACAAGTCAAAGTATTCTCAGATTCTCTAAGAACCCCCACAAAACTATTAACTTAATCTATGAAATTATTTTTAGAACTGCTTAGTCCATGAATTAAGTAATATTCTCATTTCAGAATAAATGTCAGAACAGGCCTGGGTTTCTTCTATAATACTGGCTTTCCACAACATGTTAATGCCTAAAGCTTTTTCTTCTGGTTGGAGAAAACCAGATGGTAATGAAAAGCCATTTCATGTAACATCTATTACTGAAAAGTCTGTATCAATTTATTTGAAAGTCAGCCTATCTTTTGAAGGCATTAGGGAAGTTTTCCATTTATATTCATCCAAATATTTATTGAACACCTACTGTACACTAGGCAGTGTTTTAGGAGGGAAGCACTAGGGAACAAAAGAACAGTCTCTATCCTCATAACTGGAGTGAACAGTGCTGTGGGAAAAGGAAGAGGAAGAAAGAACAAAAGAGGGAGAAACAGGGAGGGGAGAGAGGGAGAGAGAGGATGAGAGAGAGAGAGAGGAAAGCAAGGAGGGAGGGAGAGAGAGAAAAGGAGAAAGGAAATCAGAGACTGGTGTGGGAGTGCTAACTAGGGAAGTGAAATCTGATGAGAGAACTGAATGATATGAAGGACTCAGACAAAAGTAGAGCTGAGAGGCAGAGAGAAAAGTAAAGGTAAAGGCACTGAGACAAGAACAAATTTGAGATGTTCAAGAACTAGCAAAGAAATTAAGAGCAGATGACAGGAGAGGAGAATGACAGAAAAAGAAGTAGGTTATAGAAGCTATAGGGAAGGCCACAGTCAGACTCTGTAGGGCTAACAGAAGGAATGAGATTAATCTCAAGAAAGAGATTGTCATTAGAAATAACCATTTTCCCCTAAGAAGCCATCAGGAGGAATCCAATCATGCCCATACCCCTAACTACCTCAGTCACCATGGAATGCCAAGCCTCCCACTCTCTTGACAGTTTCCCACTACTCTGAACCTTTGAGAAAAGCTTATACTTTGCCTCCTCGAACTCAGTATGTCATCAGCAAACTGCCTATATCCCCAATTTCTCCTGAGTGTCTGCTTTAAATTTTAGCTCCAAGTGAAACGTTGCTACCTCTCAAGGACACCAAAGTCCTGGTGAAATCCCAACCCTTTACAACCAAGCTTTCCATCTATTTTGCAACTGCACCCGGGAACTTAGAGTGACTGAAGAAAAACCCAGAATCATGCTGGCTGATGTATCTTTATATTTACAGTGACGAACATCAAGTGGGGCCTCATTACTGCCTGACAATCTTAGCACATTTACCAGACTAATGTGCTTGCTCACTCTCCAAGACAACTAATCACATTTTCTCCTTAAACCTCCAATACCCCCTTTCCTTCCTCAAATCTGTACAGAAAATAAAAATTAAAAAAATTAGCTGGGCATGTTGGCACATGCCTATAGTCCTAGCTACTTGGGTGACTAAGGCAGGAGGACTGCTTGACTCCAGGGGGTCAAGGCTGCAGTGAGCCAATGACTGTGCCAGAAAAAGAAGAAAGAACAAGTACAGTTGGGCCAATTAGAAAACAAATAACAGATTTAAACCCAATAATACCAATAATCATATTAAATATAAATGTTCTAACTACATAGTCAATTAAGGCAGAGATTGTCAGACGGGATGAAACAGCAGGACCCAATTATATGCTTTTAATTATCTGTGAAAACCCGAAACTACAAACCACCTAAAATATGCACCAACAGATGAGCCACAAACAAATCACAGTATATCCATATAATGGAATTCTACTCAGCAATAACAAGGAATGAACAATTGATTCACACAATGGGTGAATCTCACAAATAATTATGCTGAAAGCAAGATGCCAAACAAAAAAGAGTATGTTGTATGATTTCATGGATGAGTTGAACAATTTGCCTCTCACATGTATTCAATCAAAAAATTTGTCCCTGAATAGTTATACTAAAATATACTAAAAACATAAGTCAAACATAATGTTACTTAACAGGAAATTGTTCTGACACATGCACTAAAAGGAATTGAAAACATTATTTCCAAGTCAATCACACCACATAAATTTGACCAAATACGAGTCCAACACATTGTGACAAATTCCTCTCACGGGCTTGCACTTTGCTTTGCATTTATTTCAACAGCACTAGATGCTTTGGGTATGTATGCCAAGAGGTGATATGAACTGTGCTCAACTAGGCATTGCAAAATAGGTGGCAAGGTTTGGGCAAAACAGTCACCAACAATTTGCAAATAACTAATAACTGGCTGATGGGTGTATCCACCATACCAAAAGCCCATTATTTCTCTCTCCAGAGCATGGATATAGTGACACTTGATTTCGTGGCTAAAACAGGACTCACTGATTTGCAAGTAATGACCTAAACCACTAAGATGTATCGGATGTAGTTCAAAGTAATGCTTGCACACTTCGTGACAGAAATTGTGGACACTGACCATAGTATGGACTGAAATTCCAGTAATAGCAGTAGTTGCTCTCACTGTGACTTCCATAGACCATAACAAGGGAAGATGAAGCCACTTATTCAGGGAAATGCTGATTTTGTGAAAAAATATTCCTTTCAAAGAAAAACTCATTATGATTGGCAACTGCAGTGAACAAATTTCCATGAATAGCTGTCTTTGTACTGGCACTGTATCACCCACAGTAAGGGCTGGTGATACGAGGAACATTTAGAAGGCATAGATAACAAATTACACTCCTTCAAGAAATCAATGACTGGCAGGTTTGAAGTGTTGACAAGAGGTTGCAATGTATCTTAAAATAAACATCTATCCATTGGGAGAGGTGAAAGAAAAATTTTCTCAAAAGTAGAACCACTAAAAAAATAAAATTTGAATTTGACCCACCACAATTAAGAAATTTCACAGGCGGATGGCCGGGTGCGGTGGCTCACGCCTGTAATCCCAGCACTTTGGGAGGCCGAGGAGGGCAGACCACGAGGTCAGGAGATCGAGACCATCCTGGCTAACACAGTGAAACCCTGACTACTGAAAATACCAAAACAAACAAACAAACAAACAAAAATTAGCCGGGCATGGTGGCGGGTGCCTGTAGTCCCAGCTACTTGGGAGGCTGAGGCAGGAGAATGGCGTGAACCCAGGAGGCAGAGCTTGCAATAAGCCGAGATCACACCACTGCACTCCAGCCTGGGAGACAGAGCCAGACTCTGTCTCGGAAAAAAAAAAAAAAAAAATTCACTGGTGGGACTCACAAGGACAAATTGTTTAGTTGATCTAATTCCATTTATATAAAATTTTAGAAAATGCTAACTAATCTATAGTGACAGACTGCAGATTAGTAGTCGCCCAATGAGAAGCAAAGAATGGATTATAGATAGTCACGAGGAAACTTCTGAGAGTTACAGATCTGTTCATTATCTTCATGTTCATTATCACAGTCACACACAATCTATTATATTCCAACCATACCTCAATAAAACTATACAAAAATTTTAAAATTTAAGCAACATCATGTCCCTCTTCTATTTAAAATTCTCCTTGTCACACTGAGAGAAAAAGTCAGTTCAGATGATGGCCTACAAGGCATTATACGGTCTGGATTCTCCATGACCTCTCTCCCTCCTGCTCACTCGCCAGCCACACCGGCCTCCTCACCTTCCTTAGAAACTGCCAAGCATGCCACCCATCTCAGGGCCTTTACAATTGGGATTTCCTTTGCCTATGTTTCTCCCAGATTGCCTCAAGGCTTGCTCCCCTCCTCCTTCAGGTCTTTGCTCAAGTACAATCTTCTGGGTGAATTTTCCCCGATCACTCTATTTAAAATTGCAACCCCTCCCAAACTCCCTATCCCCCTTTCTTGAGATATTTTTCTCCTAGCACTTATCATCATCTAACACACTACAGTCAGCACTCTCTATCTGTGGGTTCCACATCCATGGATTCAACCAACTATGGGTGGAAGATATTTTTTTAAACTTTTAAAATAATATAAATTTTTAAAATACAGTATAACAGCTATTTGCATAGATTTGCTTCGTATTAGATAATCTAGAGATGATTTAAAGTATAAAGGAAGATATGTGTAGCTTATATGTGAATATTATGTATGCTCTTTTATATAAGAGACTTGGGCATCTGCAGATTTTGGTATCCATGTGGGTCCTGGAACTAATCCCCAATATATATATGATTGTATATATTTTGCACATTCGTTGCGTTGTCTCTCTTCTCATCAGAAATTAAACTGTATGAGGGCAGGGGCTTTTGTATGCTTTTTGTACTGCTGCACTCCTCAATACCTAGAACGCTGCCTGGCACACAGTAGGCTCTCAATAAATATTTGTTAAATGAATGGATGAGTATGATTTGTTACAAGGATTAAAATAAAGAAAATACACGTATACCTGGTCTATGAAAGGTAAATCAAACTGTTATATCTAAATCCTTGTGTCTGAAAGTGAAAATTTCTTGAAACTTCAGGGACAGAATTAATTCCAGCTTCATTTGCCTTAACCTTATTTAAAATTTAAAATAAAAGCCGAAACACTAAAGATCATATTTCCAGGCCACATGCCTTTTCATAAAGGTACACATAATCTCACTTGGCAAATCTTTAACAGCTGCCAGGGGAAGAAAAGGTCAGACACTCTGCTACAGATACCATGACTCAGCTGAGATCTACAACAAGGAACTGGCTAATTTTTCCACTTCAACAGGCTCTGGCCATTTCCCCAGGATCCTAAGAAGATAAAGGACAAGTCTTACTTCTTTCATTCCAGTAAGTAAGGATATCTGCAGAGTCAGGTACACTAACTCTCAGCTGACGGGTGGTAGCCTGGAAGCCCCCTGAGCTACCTCATGCAAAGACTGGTGTTAAAGCATCCCAGTCACTTGGCTACTCGGAGTGAGACTTGGCATTTCATTTTCTTACATGCCTCACCATGGTCATCTCACTTAACAGTGAGAACAAGGGCTAAGGCACATCATGCATTCTCTGCGACAATGTTGAATTGTAACCATATTTGGAGAGTAGCTCGTTTCTAGCCTCCAAAAAACCCTCCCTCCAGCAACTAGCAGGCACTTGGAAGATCTGACCCCTGCAAGAGCTGCTGTAAATTTACTTAGGAAGCCTGCTTCCCAGTGTGAAGCAACAAAGGGTGTGGAATAGGATGCCTGGTTGCAGATCCCTTAGGCCTCTCCAGTCTCCAAATCCCAGAGGTCTAGCTGCTCCTAGGAACTTGAGCACTCCATGACAGATAGTACTTGGCAGGCACCTTTTAGAATTTAGAATGAGGAAAAGATCACTTCTGTTTCAATAAGTGTAAACAATATAAAGAAGAATGTGAAGCTGGTTACAGTCAAGCACTTCCAGATGCTATAATATTTCAGAGTAAAAACCAAGATGCCCTGGTTAAGATGGGGAAGTGAGAGTGGGAGAAAAATACATATTCTCTCCCCAATAAAGGGAGATATTATTACTTATCCATTATATTATTATTGATACATTATTTATTGCTTACCTGGATTATTTCAATATCCTCCTAACTAGTCTCTCTGGTTGACTCTTGTCTTCTACCCTAATCTGTTTTTAACATGAACAAGCCACAGTTATTCTTTTAAAGCACACATCTGATTATTTCATTCCTCTGCTCAAAACCTTACACAGGCTGCTAATTTTGCATAGGCACTTCTAGCTACTAGGACCAGTGTTAGCTGTTCCCTTTACTTGCAATTTCCTGCCTTCAACTACACAATGGCAAAAATCCCTCACTCCTTCAAGGCCTTATTCTAATGTCACCTTCCCAATTTTCTGTTTTCCCGAATCCCCTTTGCTCTACCTTTTTTCCCAATAGCATTTGTCACCTTCTAACATACTACATAAACTATGTTTATTGTCTGTTTCTTCTTCTCTAGAGTGAGCTCTAAGAGGTATCCCGAATACCTAGAAATAGTACACAGGGCATAGGAGGTTTTTGACAAGTGTTTATTGAACAAATGAATGTATTTCCACAGAAGCAGGTGGTCAGAATTCCCCACAAGGGCAGCAGGCATCAGAGGAACTAGGAAAAAAGTCTTTGCTCTAAGGTAAAGTTTTCCTCCAAGTCTGATGGCAACTCTCCTTGACTTAATCTTTTTTTTTTTTTTTTTAAACCTCTGCTCTATTGGTTTAGAAATTACATATTGTTTTGTCTTTTTCTGTGCTAAAGTAGTTATTATTATTCAAGGTTTAATAGGTGTTCTTGTCTCAACAAAGTCTAAAGTTAACCAGCACCTCAATCCTCTTTCTGAACAAAATTAAAAGATCCTAGATGGCTTTTAACTCCAATCCTACCACTCTCTTTCAACTTACCTATTATTGCAGTCTATTATTCAGGTCTATCTTACTTTTACATTGCCAAATTAATAATTATTATTTCATACAATAATTGCTTGCTGAGATTTACTCATGTATTTTCCAATTTCACTGCTTAACATTCTCTCTTGCATTAATGTATTTCTTCTTTCTTTCTGAAATATATCCTGTAGCAATTATTTCAGAGAGGATCTGATAGTAATAAATCTTCTCTATAGATTTTGTTCTCTGGGTTTTTGATGGTCTGAAAATGTCTTTATTTTGGTCACTCACTTCCATTGCTAATTTAGCAAGTATAGATAATTCTAGTGTCTTGTTCAGAGTAACTTTTTCCTCAATACTTTAAAAACATTATTCTGTAGTCTTATGGCTCCTGTTATTGCTGTTGAAAAGCTTGCTCTTAGCATAAGTGCTGTTCCTTTGTACTTAATTTTTCTTTTTCTGTCTGGTTGCTTTATTTTAACCATTAACTTATTTTTTTAAGATACATTTCAAACAATATAAAATTCACCCTTTAAAAATGTACAACTCATTCATTTTTAGTATATTCACAAGGCTGTGCAAGCACTGCCACTATCTAATTCCAGAATATTTTCACTGCCAAAAAGAAACCTTGTACCCATTAGCAGTCACTCTCCATCCCATTCTCCCCACAACCAACCACCAATGTTCTGTCTCTATGGATTCACCGTCTCTATGGACTCTACGTATTCTGGACATTTCACAGAAACTGAATCATACACTATGTAGTCTTTGGTGTCTGGCTTCTTTTACTCAGCATGCTTTCAAGATTCATGCATGTTGTGGCATGCATAAATTCTCCATGCCACAACTGTTAATCCTTTCATAAAATGACAAGGTATTTGGGTTGTTACTACTTTTTGGTTATCACAGATGCTGCTGCTGTGAACATTTGTGTACAAGTTTTTGCATGAACATATATTTTCAATTTTCTTGAGTGAACTTTCTTGCTGAGCTCTTTTAGTTTAGTGAATTCTTGAAGGTTCTTTTAAGATATTCTCTTTGTTTTCATGGTTCTGCAGTACTGCAATGTATCTAGATGGGGATTTATTTTTATTTATTATAGTGGGGACTCACCATGCTTCAAGATGTGATTTGTTTCTAATCAGTTCTGGAAGGTCTCATTCATTTTCTCTATGAATACTGCCTCTTCCCATTTCTCCATATTCTGTTGGACCATCTGATCATATCTTCTGTGTTTCTTAGCTTTCATTTATAGTTTATATATTCCCATTTCTGTCTTGCACTCTAGATAAAAATTTTACTTTGTCCACAGCTCTATTATTTAACACGACTGTTGCATTTTCAATTTCAACAACACAATATATATATTTTATTCTTTGAATTCTAATTAGCTTTTTGTCCAAATATATTTGGTCTTTTTTTCTCTTGTTTTTGTTTCCTTCTTTCATATTCTTTTTTGTTTGTTTTGAGACAGAGTCTCACTCTGTCGCCCAGGCTGGAGTGCAGGGGCTCAATCTCCACTCACTGTTGCCTCAACCTCCTGGGCTCAGGTGATCCCCTACCTCAGCCTCCAGGGTAGCTGGGGCCACAGGCCCATGCTACCATGCCTAAGTTTTGTATTTTTTGTAGAGACAGGGTTTTACCACATTGTCTGGAATGGTCTTGAACTTCTGGGCTCAAGTGATCCACTCGTCTTGTCCTCCCAAATTGCTGGGATTACAGGCGTTAGCGCCATCACATCCAGCCTCCTTCTTTTATACTCTTAATCATTTTAAATATACTCATCTTACAGTCTTAATCTCTAATGTTACTTTGTTTTTCTTTTTGAGACAGGGTCTCGCTCTGTCATCCAGGCTGGGGTGCAATGGCACAGTCACAGTTCACTGCAGCCTTGACCTCCCTGACACAAGCAATCCTCACCTCAGACTTCTGAGTAGCTGGGAATACAAGCACACACCACCATGCCCAGCTAATTAAAAAAAAATTTTTTTTAGTAGAGATGAGACTTCACTATGTTGTTCAGGTTGGTCTTGAACTCCCAGGCTCAAGCGATCCTCCCACCTCAGCCTCCTAAAGTGGTAGGATTACAGGCATGAGCCACCACATTCAGCTAATATTTGTATTTTTTTGTAGAGACAGGGTTTGGCCGTGTTGCCCAGGCTGGTTTCGAACTCCTGGGCTCAAGCAGACCACTTGCCTCAGTCATCCAAAGTATTAAGATGAAAGCTGTGAGCCTCTGTGCCCATCCTCTAATGCTACTTTCTGAAGTTTCAAATTGTTTCTTTTATCTGTTGATTTTCACTTATTGATTTTTCACTTGGTTGGTTGATTGGTTTGTAATTTTGTACTATAAACTTACCTTCAGTGAAGCTGTATTTATGAGAATCCTATGCTACCTGATTTGAGGGTATGTCACTTAATAGAAGTGTTAAGTTTGTTTCTGACGGATGAGTCGGAGTTATTACCAGCCCAGAACCAGCTTCTAGACCACACAAAGAGTATAAACTCCAACCCCAAATTTCAGTTAAGTGCAGGCTTACAGGTAGAAATTTTCAAGGGAGACGTCTTTCCTTTATTAAAAGCCCTATTTAAAATCCAGATGAGATTAAGGAAGTACTTTTTATCTGTACATGCCCGTGGTTTTCCTAGTCCATTCCTGCACTGAGGGTGAAGTCTTCTGAGAGTCCTAATTGTATGTAGGGGGTCTCAATTCTAATTGCTTACTCTCAACAAGCCAAGACTTCATCTTTTTTCCCCTCAAGGTTATTGAGACTAGTACATCTCCTCCCTGACCCCATTTTTGGAAGCTTCAAAGCTGGCTCCCACTATTTTTTTTTTTTAGGTTCAGGGGTACATGTGAAGGATATATAGGTAAACTCGTGACACAGGGGTTTGTCGTATAGGTTGTTTCATCACCCGGGTATTAAGCCTAGTAGCCAATAGTAACTTTTCCTGCTCCTCTCCCTCCTTTCTCTCTTTCCACCCCCAAGTAGACTTCAATGTCTGTTGTTTTCCCTTCTTTGTGTTCATGAGCTATCTTCATTCAGCACCCACTTATAAGTAAGAACATGAGGTATTTGGTTTCCTGTTCCTGGGTTAGTTTACTTAGGATCATAGCCTCCAGCTCCATCCATGTTCTCGCAAAAGACATGATATTGTTCTTTTTTTATGGCTGCATAATATTCCATGGCATATATGTACCACATTTTTTAAATCCCATCTATCATTAATGATCATTTAGGTTGATTTCATGTCTTTGCTAATGTGAATAGTACTGTAATGAACATTCGTGTGCATGTGTCTTTATGGCAGAATGATTTATATACCTCTGGGTATATACCTAATAATGAAATTGCTGGGTCAAATGGTACTTCTGCTTTTAGCTCTTTGAGGAATAACCATACTGCTTTCCACAATGGTTGAACTAAATTACACTCCCACCAACAGTGTATAAGTATTCCCTTTTCTCCACAACCTTGCCACATCTGTTATTTTTTTTTACTTTTAACAACAGCCATTCTGACTGGTGTGAGGTATCTCATTGTGGCTTTGATTTGCAGTTCTCTAATGCTCGGTGATATTGAGCTTTTCATATGCTTGTTGGTAACATGTATGCCTTCTTTTGAAAAGTATCTGTTCATGTTCTTTGCCCACTTTTTAATGGGGTTGTTTTTCTCTTGTAAATTTGTTTAAGTTCCTTGTAGATGCTGAATATTAGACCTTTGTCAGATGCAGTTTGCAAATATTTTTTCCTATTCTGTAGGTTGTCTGTTTACTCTTGATAGTTTCTTTTGTTGTGCAGAAGCACTTAAATTTAATTAGATCCCACTTGTCCATTTTTGCTTTTGTTGCGATTGCTTTTGGTGTCTTTGTCATGAAATCTTTGCCCATTCCTGTGTCCAGGATGGTATTGCTTAGGTTGTCTTCCAGGGTTTTCATAGTTTTACATTTAAATCTTTAACCCATATTGAGTTAATTTTTGTATATGATGTAAAGGAGGGGTACTATGTAGCTTCAGTCTTCTGCTTATGGCTAGCCAGCTATCCCAGCACCACTTATTGAATAGGGAGTCTTTTCCACATTGCTTGTTTTCGTCAGCTTTGTCAAAGATCAGATGGTTGTAGGTGTGTGGCCTATGATTTTAAAATATCTGATTTTTAAAATAGGCTCTCTATTCTGTTCTATTGGTTTATGTCTCTGTTTTTGTACCAGTACCATGCTGTTTTAATTACCGTAGCCCTGTAGTATAGTTTGAAGTCAGGTAACGTGATGCCTCCAGCTTTGTTCTTTTCGCTTAGGACTGCCTGGGCTATTTGGGATCTTTTCTGGTTCCATGAGACTTTTTTTTTTTTTGAGACATCTCACTCTGTCGCCCAACACAGTGGCATGATCTCAGCCCACTCCAACCTCCACCTCCCAGGTTCAACCAATTCTGCTGCCTCAGCCTCCCAAGTAGCTGAGACTACAGACACGTGCCACCACACCCAGCTAATTTTTTATATTTTTACTAGAGATGGGGTTTCACCATATTAGCTAGGCTGGTCTTGAACTCCTGACCTCATGATCCACCCACCTTGGCCTCCCAAAGTGCTGAGACTACAGGCATGAGCCACCACGCCCAGCCCAGTTCCATATAATTTTTAAAATAGTTTTTTCAAGTTCTGTGAAGAATATTCTTGGTAGTTTGATAGAAATAGCATTGAATCTATAAATTGCTTCAGGCAGTGTGATCATTTTAATGATATTGATTCTTCCTATCCAAGAGCATGGTATGTTTTTTCATTTGTTTGTGTCCTCTCTGATTTCTTTGGGCAGTGTTTTGCAATTCTCATTGTAGAGATCTTTCACCTCCCTGGTTAGCTATACTCCTGGGTATTTATTCTTTTTGTGGCAATTGTAAATGGGACTGCCTTCCTGATTTGGCTCTCACCCTGGCTGTTGTTGGTGGATAGGAATGTTAGTACTTTCTGCTAGTGATTGATTTTGTATTCTGAAACTTTGCTGAAGTTGTTTATCAGCTTAAGAAGCTTTTGGGGCCGGGCGCAGTGGCTCATGCCTATAATCCCAGCACTTTGGGAAGCCGAGGCGGGTAGATCACGAGGTCAGGAGATGGAGACCATCCTGGCTCACATGGTGAAACCCCGTCTCTACTGAAAACACAAAAAATTAGCTGGGCATGGTGACGGGCGCCTGTACTCCCAGCTACTCGGGAGGCTGAGGCAGGAGAATGGCCTGAACCTGGGAGGCAGAGCTTGCAGTGAGCCGAGATGACCCCACTGCACTCCAGTCTGGGTGACAGAGCGAGACTCTGTCAGAAAGAAAAGAAAGAAAAGGAAGAAAGGAAGAAAGGAGTTTTTGGGCTGAGACTATTAGGTGTTCTACATATAGAATCATGTTATCTGCAAACAGGGGTAGTTTGACTTCCTCTCTTTCTATTTGGGTACCCTTTATTTCATTCTCTTGCCTGATTGCTGGCTAGCGCTTCTACTGCCATTGATTAGGTGTTGTTTTCTCTCTCTGATTTGGGTCCTTCAGGGCTTTCCTTATGTTCTGCTGAAATCAGCTATGCATTTAAAACAACAATGATAATATCTAACGATTACTAAGAGCTAACTGGGCTTGGTTTAAAGTTAACTTGTCCAACCAGCAGCCTACAAGCCACATGCACTCCAGGACAGCTTTGAATGTGGCTCAATACAAATTTGGAAATTTTCTTAAAACATTATGAGGTGTTTTTTTGTTTTTGTTTTTTAAGCTCATCAGCTATCATTAGTGTATTCTGTGTGTGGCCCAAGACAATTCTTCTTCCTATGTGGCAGAGGGAAGCCAAAAGATTGGCTTGTAAAACTGTAACAACCCTGGTTTAAAGCATCATTACATGTAGTATCTCACACCCTATGAAGCAGGGACTATTATTATCCCCTGTATTTGGACAAGGAACTGCAGGCTAAGAAATGCGGCCGGGTGCGGTGGCTCACGCCTGTAATCCCAGCACTTTGGGAGGCCAAGACAGGTGGATCACCAGGTCAGGAGATCGAGACCATCCTGACTAACATGGTGAAACGCTGTCTCTACTAAAAATACAAAAATTAGCAGGGCGCGGTGGCAGGCACCTGTAGTCCCAGCTACACGGGAGGCTGAGGCAGGAGAATGGCGTGAACCCGGGAGGCGGAGCTTGCAGTGAGTGGAGATCGTACCACCGCACTCCAGCCTGGGCTACAGAGCGAGGAGCGAGATTCCGTCTCAAAAAAAAAAAAAAAAAAGAAATGCGACGCAGCTTTCCCTAAGTCAAGATAAAGTAATAACATTTTTTGAAGGCCTAATCTAACTTGAATTTTCTTTGCCCTGGGACTGACTTAGTGTGGCGTTTCATCCTCAAATGATTTACAAGTATCCAGAAAATCAAGGGCATTTTATGTGGCCTAATTTCACGGATGAGAGGACAGCAATAAGTACCTTAGGGACTGGCACAAAACTTTGACATAGGCACAAATATTGGGGAGCAGGTCTGCTACGACAGAGACTAAGGAAACAGTATGCTCCCACCAAAGTCTTTAGTCGTGACCACCTTGGCTACTATTGCGACTATCAACCCTGTATCAGGACTCAATAAAGAGAGAGCTATCTTGAGCCAGACAAAAAATAAAGAGGTACAGATGATCTCTACACTCAACAATCCTGAATCCTTTCACTATATTATAGCAGAAAAGACCACCAGCAATGCAAAGGAAGCATGATTCAGTCCCGGGCAGATTATACCACCCAAATCTAAAAATAAACATCTCTGCTACATGTTCCTGCAACAGTTACAACTTACAGTGAAAAGAAACAAACACAGGTCTAAATCTGGAATGCCAAGCCCAAGATATCATGAATTTAATAGACCAAGAACACCTGGAAGGAATCAAGAGTTTTAAAGAAAAGACATAAAGAGAGGGAGGAAATTGGCCAAATATAAGCCAGTACAATCTCTTCCCCTGGAATAATTTATGTGATGTAGTAGGAAGTTCCCTTGATGGCAGGCAACTTGTCTCCACCCCCAGTCTCAAGATGAGGATAGGATTTTCTACCACACCTTAGTAAATTTGCCTACCACCAAGTAAACAAGATAATTCTTTGATTATTTGCAGTTAACATTCACACAGTTCTAATGGAATCAACCTGGTAAAAGAGACAGGAGAAAAATTTAAAAACCCTAGACTGGACACTGCCTCAGATTCTGGGTATTCTAGGCATGCCTATATTTCCAGTTCCCAGGACAGTGCCTGATACATGGTTATTATTTGGAGAATTAATGAATGGGAGAGACTGCAGAATTAAGGAAAGGGAGATAATGGTTTCGTAATGTATTCTTAAAGCAGTACATCTCTTGGTAATCAAAAGAAAGCAGCCAATGAGACTATAGACTTTTTTCTCCGAATGGAGTGCACTTTCACTCCTGAGGCCGTCCACAAATATGGGCCTTGGAACTAGTAAAGACTGCCCCAATAACATAGTGTCTGGGAAGTTGTGGTATATTTGGTTTGTATACTAGTCTGTACTAGTTCCCATGGCCTCTGGATTTCTCTGGAAGCTCCAAATTATAAGCCCACTCACAGGTTACATTTCTAGACCAGTTGCTTTGACAGCTAGTGGTTGAGAGGAAATGCAAAATGTCCCGTAATCACTATGTATGTTAGCCCAATACATACATATTTTAAGTGTTACTAATACATACTTTAATCTGTTACTTAATACCTAGTTTAATCTGTTACTGATACAGATTAAACCCACTCTGTATTAGTAACAATCCTTCTTTTCTACCTCCTTCCTCAATAAATTGCCCAGCTGTCTGACCTGTGCCCAAATTTCCATAGTAGAAAAGATTAGAACACAGTTTAGTTTCTATGAGGCAGCCATGGGTATAGACGCTACATAAGGACCAGGCCCTTCACTTTCAACAGACCAGTATCACGGTCATTTTTATTGTTGTTGTTTTATCTTTTTATTATTCTGTTTTTTTCTTTTAACCTCATTTTTTTATTTTTTTATTTCACTTGCTTTATTTGTCACATGTCATGATCAGAAAACACAGTCTTTTTGAGATAGGGTTTCACTCTGTCACCTAGGCTGTATTGCAGTGGTGCAATCTCAGTCTACTACAGACCTGACCTCCCAGGATTAAGGGATCCTACAACCACAGCCTCCTGAGCAGCTGGGAATAAGCGCACACCACCACACCTGGCTAAATTTTGTTTATTATTTCATAGACACAAGATCTCACTATGTTGCCCAGGCTGGTCATGAACTGCTGGGCTCAAGTGATCCTCCTGCCTCAGCCTCCCCAAATGCTGGGCATTACAAAGGCTTGTGGCAGGAGCCACCACACCTGGCCCACAGTCATTTTTTAATGACAGCTAATTGCAAGGTTCTATGTCAGGCACTTAAGATACTCAAAAAGGTGCAAGTATATTCAATCCTTGGCCTTCAGAGGCTCACAGCTGAAGAGACTTAGATATGTGAAGAAGAGAATTCAAGCAACATATTTTGGCACAGGTAGTCAGTGGCACAGAAGCACAGGAGGCTTCCAAGAGGAAGGCGGAAAATCTGAGGAATTCAGAACCCACAGTAGAGAGAGTTACTGGCAATACCATGATGGCAAATAAATATGCAAGGGGACTAGAAAATAATCAATCTGGGCTGGAGGAGAAGACAAGAAGGCTCTAGAAGAAATGTTTCTGGAAGGATGGAGTATGGTGGGGGAGAAGATTAAATTAGGAGATTAAATCATCTAATGTAATATACTGAAAAACATTTTGCAGCTCTGATAGAAAATATGGGGTGAATAAATGATTGCTACATACAATATAAAGCAATGCAAAAGTGAGACATTTATTACCCTCAGGAAAACAAAAAGTTGCAAAGAAAACAGACATAATCATAATGCGCAATGACTTTATTAGAAATCATATTAAGTTGAATTAATTTGACACTGAAATAGATAAAATAATTTAAAGTAGTTGGTTTCGAAAAATAAAAATCAAGGATGGCAGGAATGGGGTAAGGGAATTTCAAAATTCCTTTATTAACTTTAAAGAACTAACGGACTTTTGAAATTATGTCCACATATTTCTTTGACAAAATAAAAATCAAATTTTTAATGTGGGTGGCTTATACATATGTAAAGAGTACAAGAAAGGGAGTGATGTTACCCAGGTAGGAGAATGTGATGGCGGTAATTATTCTGCATTTTAGTTGGTACAATCATGATTCAAATCCAAGCTATAGTAGCATGTTTAAAGAAGACGGTCACTAGAAAAGAGGTCTTGTCTGAGACCCCAAGAGCAGGTTCTTGGATCTCACACAGGAAATAATTCAGGGTGTCACAGAGTATAGCGAAGTTTATTAGAGACTTCTCTATTACAGAGTAGGACATCCTCAGAATCCAAGAGGAGGAACACCCCTACCATAAACACACTGCTTGCTTATATAGGTTGTTAAGGATAGTGTACTTCATTACAAAGGCTTGTGATCAGCTGTGACAGGCTATCAGTACTGTTATTTCCCTATGTTACTATGGATTTTAGCAAAAATGCATGAGTGCATTATTATCTTTAAAGCAAAACCGATGATGATGATGATGATGATGATGATGATGATGATGATGATTATTGAGACACAGTTTTGCTCTTGTTGCCCAGGCTGGAGTGCAATGGCGTGATCTCAGCTCACCGCAACCTCTGCCTCCCGGGTTCAAGTGATTCTCCTGCCTCAGCCTTCCTGAGCTGGGAGTATAGGCATGTGCCACCACGCCCAGCTAATTTTGTATGAAAGCAAACCTATTCTTAAACTAAGAATGCTTTTTGTTCTTCAAGTACTGAAACATTTCATAAGTTTCATAAGCATCTTTTAGTTAGTTAGCATCATTAACTCGTTCCCTCAACCCTAAACATCTTGTGACCAACAGTGCCCAATCCCCTGGGAATGTAACCCAGGAGGTTTGGCTTTATCTGGCCTTTCTTCAAGATACAGTCACTCTGGTTAGGATGCCTCTGACCAAATTATCAGATGATCACATCAATCAATCTCCTGTTCAAAATCCTCCAACTGCTATAGCCAAATAAATAAATAATCTAAATTAGTGATGAGCATGACAATCAAGTCTCTTCACGATAGAGCCCCCTGCTAATTTGTCCACCCATCATCATGCCTCCAATCATCTACCATCCACACACTTTAATCCAGTAGTAAACAAGGCCATACCATTATGTCTCTACTCTCTTGCACACGCTGTTTCAACTTAAATACCCTTATCCCAAATGCATACCTAATACATGTTAATTTTTCACTTTTCAGCTCAAATTTCCTTCTCTCTGAAGCCTTCCCTGTGTTCTCCAGGACAGAACTGGGGATTGATTGGCTTCCATACACTGACACTAAATTTTGTATATTCTTCTAAAGGGGACCAGGAAATACTATCCTAAAGTATACCACTTTGGCATAAGGACTATTTTAGCTAAAGACACCGAGAAGCAGCAAACTCTCTGCCTTCCTCCTTTCTGCCTAAAAGTAGGATATAAAATTTCCTTTTGTAAAAGTAATATAAAGTTGCATTTGTAAAGGTGTCCCATCTCATGTACCAAGAAGGCTCTTAACCACTGGAGATAATGCTTATCACTGGAGACAGCAGTAATTTGAATTGAATCTACATGACAAATATTACTAAACAACCCTTATCAACCAAACACTTCCTAGTCACCTTCACACTGCCCCTAGCAGTCCAAGCCTTTGTCTAGTTACTTCACCATTAATCATCCTTTGTTAAAATGGTATATAATATCCCCATAACATGCAATTTACCTGTATAACAAAACTGCATATGTACCCTCAACCTAAAAGTTAAAAAATAAATTAAAAAGTAAATGAAATGGTATACAAGCACCAAATTCTCAGCACCTCTTTGAGTTACTCATCACTGAGTTTTCCCACATGTATACACGTTGCCAAGTGTAAAACTCTATTATGCATCTCCATGTCCTCATCACCACGGGTAGCTTTACTGAAGAAAACTAAAAAACTTTCAAAGAACAAGTAGTCTTTGTCTTATAAAGCGCTGGAACATAGAATAAGAGGAAAAGCTGCTTAAGTTCATTTACAACATTACCGTAACTTTGATTCAAAGCCAGACAGCAACAGCCTAAGAAAATTATAGGTCCAGGCCGGGCGCGGTGGCTCAAGTCTGTAATCCCAGCACTTTGGGAGGCCGAGGCGGGCGGATCACGAGGTCAGGAGATCGAGACCATCCTGGCTAACACAGTGAAACCCCGTCTCTACTAAAAAATACAAAAAAAAAAACACTAGCCGGGCGAGGTGGCGGGCGCCTGTAGTCCCAGCTACTCGGGAGGCTGAGGCAGGAGAATGACGGGAACCCGGGAGGCGGAGCTTGCAGTGAGCTGAGATCCGGCCACTGCACTCCAGCCTGGGCGACAGAGCGAGACTCTGTCTCCAAAAAAAAAAAAAAAAAAAAAAGAAAATTATAGGTCCATATCCTTTATAAACATACATGTTTTAATTCTATAAAATTTTAGCTGGTTCAGTTAAAAAAAAAAAAAAAAAAGGAACCCATTACAATCAAGCTGGACAGTGATTCTCAAAAAGTATGGCTGGCAAACCTCTTGGGGTCCCTGGGACTCTTTCAGGAGGACTGCAAAGTCAAAACTATTTTCACAGGAATACTGAGACATCATTTACCTTATTTACTGGGTTGGCATTTGCACTGATGTTATAAAAGCAATGGTGAGTAAAACTTCTCACACCTTAACAATAGCAAAACTAAACTGTTCTAGTAGCGACTGTATTACTCTCCAAACACTTCATAATTTTGTTACAACATATTACAAGAAGAATAAAGGACAAAAACTACACAACCATCTCAACAGAAACAGAAGACACATTTGACACACTTTCATGATAAAGTCTCTCAACAACAAACTAGGGATAGTTTAGGGAATATCCTTGACCTGATAAAGGATATCTGTGAAAACCTCACAATTAACATAATCCATGATGCAAGACTGAACGCTTTTCTCCCTAAGAGGAGGAACAAGGCCAGTATGTTGGCTTCTACCACTTCTATTTAACGTTGTACTAGAGGTTCTACCCAGTGCAATAAGAAATAAACAAATAAAAAAACACCCAGATTGGAAGAGAAGTAAAACCACAATCAGTCACAGACAAAACAATCCTATATGTAGAAAATCTCAAAGAATTTTTTAAAAAACTAAAAAACGGCCAGGCACGGTGGCTCACGCCTGTAATACCAGCACTTGAGAAGGCCAAGGCGAGTGGATCACAAGGTCAGGAGTTCAAGACCAGCCTGGCCAAGATGATGAAACACCATCTCTACTAAAAATAGAAAAATTATCCAGGCACGGTGGCAGGCGCCTGTAATCCCAGCTACTCGGGACGCTGAGGAAGGAGAATCGTTTGAACCTGGGAGGTGGAGGCTGCAGTGAGCCAAGATCCCACCACTACACTCTAGCCTGGGTGACAGAGCAAGACTGTCAAAACTAACAAAAACAAACAAACAAACAAAAAAAACAAAAACACCTAATAAAACTTATAAATAAGTTTGGTAGTATCACCAAATACATGTGTGAAAAACTGATTATATGAATTGGAGCTATCTTGTCATATCCAAGTAAATTAGAATCAAGACAAGGGGAAAAGAAAAGCACTCAGGGCACAAAGCACCAGCCCAGAAATTATATTGCAAGCTAGCTGCCAAAATAACCTGCTAAAACCTTAAGACCAGTTTTATCTACCACTGTCATTCACCAATCAGAGCTTGCCAGCTTCTAAAAACTTTGCAAGTACCAATGACTTTTCTTTCAAAACAATATGCAACAATTCTCTTTCTAATAAAATCCTCAATCTTCTCTTTGCTCTGTAGACACACTGAATACTACCCTAACTCTGTTTGTATGCCCCAAATTACATTTCTGTTTTCCCGAGGAAAACATTTTGTTTAGAGATTTATCTGTATATTTTTATTTGACTTTGTCACATAGGTAGACAAAAGTCAATTATATTCTATATTCTAGCAACAAACAACCCAAAAATGAAATTAGGAAGGCAATTCCACTCACAATAGCATTAGAAATATTAAAATACTTAGAAATAAATTTAACAAAAGTATAAGACTTGTATGCTGAAAACTATGAAACACTAAGAAAAAAAATTTAAAAAGCTAAATAGGCCAGACACAGTGACTCATGCCTGTAATCCTAGCACTTTGGGAGGCCGAGGCAGGTGATGACCTGAGGTCAGGAGTTCGAGACCAGCCTGGCCAACATGGCGAAACCCTGTGTCTACTAAAAATACATAAATTAGCCAGGCGTGGCAGTGGGCACCTGTAATCCCAGCTACTCGGGAGGCTGAGGCAGGAGAATCACTTGAACCCGGGGTGGGGGCGGTGTGGAGGTTGCAGTGAGCCGAAATTGCGCCACTGCACTCCAGCCTGGGCAAAAGAGCAAAACTCCATCTCAAAAAATAAAATAAAATAAAATAAAATAAATAAATAAATAAATAAATAAACAAACATAGAACTTCCACGTTCTTGGAATAGAAGACTCAGTATGTCAAGGTGGCAATTCTCCCTCAAACTGATCTATAAATTCAAAGCAATCATTATCAAAATGCCAGTAGGGTCTTTTGTATAAATTGAAGAATTGAGCCGGGCATGGTGGCTCACATCTGTAATCCCAGCACTCTGGGAGGCCAAGGTGGGCAGATCACAAGATCAGGAGTTTGAGACCAGCCGGGCCAACATGGTGAAACCTCGTCTCTAGGAAAAGTACAAAAAAATTAGCCAAGTGTGGTGGTGCATGTCTATAGTCCCACTATTTGGGAGAGGCATAAGAATTGCTTGAATCCAGGAGGCAGAGGTTGCAGCGAGCTGAGATCACGCTAATGCACTCCAGCCTGGGCTACTGAGCGAGACTCTGTCCCCTCCCACCCCCCACTCTCCAAAAAAAGAAATTGAAAAACTGATCCTCAAACGTATATAGCAACACAAAGCACCCAAAACGCATAAAATAATTTTCAAAAAGAACAAAGTTGGAGGAACTATACCACTTGATTTCAAAACTTAGTATAAAGCCACATTAAACAAAGATAGTGTGGAATTAGCACAAGGATAGGCATATAGATTAATGGAAGACAAGTGAGAGTCCAGAAATAAACCGTTAACACTTGTGGTCAATTGATTTCAACAAGGGTGTCAAGAGGATTCAATAGAAGGATACCCTTTCCAGTGAATTCTGCTAGAAAAATTGGACACACACACCTTTGACCTCATACCATACGTAAATATTAACTCAGATGGATCATAAACCTAAATTTAGGAGTAAAAAATGTAAAACTTCTAGAAGAAAACAGAAAAAAAATCTTGGGTTAGGGAAGTAAGTTCTTAGATACCAAAAGCATGATCCATAAAAAAGAAAAAATTATCAATTTTTGCACTTCAAAAGACACCATCCAAATACATAGAAAGAACCACCACAGACAGGGAGAAAATAACTGTAAATCATGTAGCTAATAAAGGGCTTGTATCTAAAACATAAAAATAACTCAGGGCTCAATATTAAAAAAAAAAAAAAGAACAGATTTTTTAAATGAACAAACAGATTTCATCAGACATTCCACCAAAAAAGATATACAACTGGCTAACAATGAGATAAGATACTCAGATCATTACCCATTAAGGAAATGTAAATTAAAACCACAATGATATACTACACACTACCACAACAGTTAAAATCAAGAAGACAGAGTAACTAGTGCTGGTGAGAATGTTAAAAAATAAACTCTGTGAATGTGAAATGATGCAGTCCACTGCAGAAAACAGTTTGGTGTTTTTTAAAAAGGTGAACATAGTTTGGGCGCAGTGGCTCACACCTGTAATCCCAGCACTTTGGGAGGCTGAGGCGGGAGAATCACTTGAGCCCATGAGTTCAAGACCAGTGTAGGCAACATGGTGACACCTCTTCTCTACAAATAGTAATAATAAAAAAAATTAGCTAGGTATGGTGGCACGTGCCTGTGGTCCCAGCCACTTGGGAGGCTGAGGCAGGAGGATTCCCTGAGCCCAGGAGGTTGAGGCTGCAGTGAGCCATGATCACACCACCACACTCCAACCTAGATAACAGAGTAAGACCCTATCTCCAAGAAAAAAAAAAGTAAACATAAACTTACCATACAACACAATTCTCTGACTACCCAAAGAAATGAAAACATATGTCCACACAAAGATATGCATAGAAATGTACACAGCACCATTAATGTGATACTCCCAAACTGCAAACAATATAAATGTCCATCAACTGGTGAATAGACTAACAAAATATGGTCTATCCAATAATAAAACATTATTCAACAATAGAAAGGAATGAATATGCTACAACATGTACAAAGTTCAAAAACATTATGCTAAGTGAAAGAAACCAGAAACGAAAAACTACATTTAGCAGCACATATATAGAACCAAAAAGCAGATGAGTTATTGGTTAGGGCTAGGAATTAGAAGAGCAGGATTAATTACAGGTGGGTACAAGTAAACCTTCCGAGTGACAGAAGTGTTCTAAATTTAGATTATGGTGATGATACACAATTATATAAATTTAGTAAAAACCATTGAATAGCTTACGTTGAATTGCTTACAATGGGCAATTTTTTTTCTTTTTTCCTCTGTCTCCCAGGCTGGAGTGCAGTGGTGTGACTTCGGCTCACTGCAACCTCTGCCTCCCAGGTTCAAGTGATTTTTCTGACTCAGCCCCCCAAGTAGCTGGGATTACAGGCACGCGACACTGCGCCCAGCTAATTTTTCTATATTTTGAGTAGAGACGGGGTTTCACCATCTTGGCCAGGCTGGTCTCCAACTCCTGACTTGAGGTGATCCGCCTGCCTCGGTCTCCGAAAGTGTTAGGATTACAGGCATATCCACCACACCCAACCACAATGGGCAAATTTTATACTATGTAAATTTTGTCTCAGCCAGGCTTGGTGGCACACTCCTGTAGTCCTTGCTACTTGGGAGACTGAGGAGGGAGGATCGCTTAGGCCCAGGAGTTTGAGATCAGCCTGAGCAACAGAGAGATTCCATTTCTAGAAAAAAAAAAAAAAAAAAGTAATGAACAAGCAAGTAAATAAATAAAATTTTAAAATAAATAAAAATAAAAGTGACTGTAAAAAAAAAAAAAAATGCTGCCCAAGGTGGTGCATGCCTTTAGTCTCTTTAGTCTCAGCTACTCAGGAGGCTGAAGTGGGAGGATCACTTGAGCCCAGGGGTTTAAAATCACCCTGGGAAACTTAGCGAGATCCCATTTCTAGAAAGAAAATAAACAAACAAAGAAATAATTTTAGAATAAATAAAAACAAATGTGACTGAAGAAAAAAAAAAAAAAAAAGCCCAGGCATGGTGGTATAATGCCTTTAGGTCCAGCTACTCAGGAGGCTGGGTGGAAAGATTGCTTGAGCCCAGGAGTTTGAGGACAGTCTGGACAACAAAGAGAGGCCTCATCTCTAAAAAATAAAGAAACTTAAAAAAACTCAAGTCAGATGTTTCAAAATGTGCAGGCCCCTGAGACTGAATCTGAGGTACTTAGGGGGCTTCAGAATCCTCCTTCCTCTCCTTCTTTCCTGAATAATTCAGTCTAGAGGCCACGAGATGATGATGATGGTGGCCACATGGTTGGGTTGGGGTTGAGGTACCTGGCCTGGGATATCAGAGACTGATGGCGATAAGCAAGTTGTCTGCTTGAAGAGAACAGTGGTGCCAGTCTTTCATGGGGAGACTGGAGACCCAATGAAGTGAGAAGGGCATACACCAGAAGGGTGGTGGTTACAAAAGGAGATTAGTTACACAGAGGAAAAAATGATCAGATAATCAAGTACCTCAACAAACTAGGTATCAAAGGAACATACCTCAAAATAAGAGCCGTCTATGACAAACCCGCAGCCAACATCATGCTGGGCAAAAGCTTGACACGTGACCCTTGAGAAATGGAACAAAACAAGAATGCCCACTCTCACCATTCCTATTCCACATAGGAAGTCCTAGCCAGAGTAATCAGGCAAGAGAAAGAAACAAAAGGCAAACTATCTCTCTTCACAGACAATATCATTCTATGCCTAGAAAACCCCACAGCCTCTGCCCAAAGGTTCCTAGACCTGATAAACTTCAGCCAAGTTTCAGGATAAAAAATCAACGTGCAAAACTCAGTAGCGATTCTATACTCCAATAACGTCCAAGCTGAGGGTCAAATCCAAAATGAAATCCCAATGACAATAACCACATAACGAATAAAATACCTAGGAATACGGCTAAAGAGAGAGGTGAAAGATCTCTACAACAAGAATTAAAAAACACTGCTGAAAGAAGGCAGAAAAAACACAAACATGCGAAAATATTCCATGCTCACAGATAGGAAGAATCAATATTGTTAAAATGGCCATACAGCCCAAAGCAATTTACAGATTCAATGTTATTCCTCTCAAACTACCAATGACGTTTTTCACAGTTAGAGAAAACTATTCTAAAATTCATATGGGACCAAAAAAGAGCCCAAATAACCAAAGCAATCTGAATCAAAAAGAACAATTCCAGAGGCATTACACTACCTAATTTCAAACTATACCACAAGGCTACAGTAACCAAAACAGCATAGTGCTGGTACAAAAACAGACACACAGACCAACAGAACAGGTTAGAGAATCCAGAAATAAAGCCACACATCTACAACCTTCTGATCTTTGACAAAGTGGACAAAAGCAATGCAAAAAGGAATCCCTATTCAATAAATGGCACTGGGATAACTGGCTAGCCATATGCAGAATATGAAACTAGACCCCTTCCTTTCACCATATACAAAAATCAACTCAAGATGATCAAAGGCTTAAACGTAAAACCTAAAACTATAAAAACCCTAGAAGAAACTCTAAAATATACCACTCTGGACATAGGCCCTGGCAGACTTCATGATGAAGACTCCAAAAGCAATTGCAACAAAAACAAAAACCGACAAATGGGACCTAATTAGACTAAAGAGCTTCTGTACAGCAAAAGAAATTATTAACAGAGTAAACAGACAACCTACAGAATGGGAGAAAATATTTGCAAAATATACATCTGACAAAGGTCTAATATCCATAATCTACAAAAAAACCTTAACTGAACAAGCAAAAAACAAATAACCCCATTAAAAAACAGGCAAAAGACATGAACAGACACTCCTCAAAAGACACACAAGCAACCAACAAACATGAAAACATGCTCCACATTGCTAATCATCCAAGAAATGCAAATCAAAACCACAAGGAGATACCATTTTATACTAATCAGAATGGCTATTAATAAAAAGCCAAAAAATAATGGATGCTGGTGAGACTGCAGAGAAACGGAAATTCTTGCACATTATTGGTGGAACCGTAAATTAGTTCAGCCTCTGTGGAAAGCAGTTTGGAGATTTCTCAAAAAACTAAAAGTAGAATTACCATTTAACCCAGCAATCCCATCATTGGAAATATGCCCAAAGGAAAATAAGTCATTCTACCAAAAAGACATATGCACTCACGTGTTCATCACAGCACTATTCACTATAGCAAAGATATGGAATCAAACTAGGTGCCCATCAACAGAGAACTAAATAAAGAAAATGTGGTACATATACACACATCACAGAATACTACACAGTCATTAAAAAGAATGAAATTGGCTGGGCACAGTGGCTCACTCCTGTAATCCCAGCACTTTCGGAGGCCAAGGCAGATGGATCACTTGAGGCAGAGGTCAAGACCAGCCTGGCCAACATGTTGAAACTTCGTCTCTACTAAAATACAAAAATGAGTCGGGTGTGGTAGCACACACCTGTGATCCCAGCTACTTGGGAAGGTGAAGCATGAGAATCACTTGAATCCAGAAGGCACGGGTTGCAGTGAGCCGAGATCATGCCACTGTACTCAAGCCTAGGTAACAGAGAGAGACCCTGTCTCAAAAAAAAAAAAAGGGAAATTATGTTCTTCACAGCAACACGGATGCAGCTGGAGGCCACCATCCTAAGCGAATTAATGCAGGAACAAAGAACCAATTAAATTACCTCATGTTCTCACCTATAAGTGGAAGCTAAACACTGAATACACATGGACACAAGGAAGGGAATAATAGACACCAAGGCCTACTTCAGGGTGGAGGGTGGGAGGAGGGAGAGAATTGAAAAACTACCTATTGGGCACTATGTTCATTACATGAGTGACAAAATAATCTGTACACCAAACCCCCACGACACGCAATTTACCTACGTAACAAATCTGCACAATACCTCCTGACCCTAAAGCTAAAGTTGGGAAGAAAAAAAAACCCTTGAAATGTTTCATTAAAGTAGAAGGACACAATATTTTGTTTACGAAAATAAATTGAGGAAAATAAATTAGTGATTAGAGACTAGAAAAAAAATAAGTAAATATATCAAGGATAGTGGGGGTCAGAGTTCTAATTTTCTCTTTTTTCTGAGACTGAGTTTTTGCTCTTGTTGCCCAGGCTAGAGTACAACGGTGCGATCTCGGCTCACTGCAACCTCCGCCTCTCAGGTTCAAGCAATTCTCCTGCCTCAGCCTCCCGCGTGGCTGGGATTGCAGGCGCCCACCACCAAGCCCGGCTATTTTTTATTTTTTTTATTTTTTTTATTTTTATTTTTAGTAGAGACGGGGTTTCACCATGTTGGCCAGGCTGGTCTCAAACTCCTGACCTCTACCCGCCTCAGCCTCCCAAAGTGCTAGGATTACAGGCGTGAGTCACCGCACCCGGCCAGAGCTCTCACTTTCAAAGAAGGAAGCTACAAATATAAAAACAAAAACTAGAACCAAACTGGAATTAGAAGTGGAGGTATCAGTGTGAGCTTATAGTTTTCAATAAACAGAAATTAAAAAATAAAGACATGCGTGTTACATATATATATTCCTCGGGAGCAGGGAACCTAAGTATCGGCAACCATGTCTACTGTCAATATTTTGCCCCTGCCCTCCCCTCCTTCTTTTTTTTTTTTTTTTTTAAGAGACAGGGTCTTGCTCTGTTGCCCAGGCTGGAGTGCAGTGATGTGATCATAACTCACTGCAACCTTGAACTCCTGGCCTCAAATGATCCTCCTGAGTAGCTGCGACTACAGGCACGTGCTGCCACACTTGGCCCTTTTTTTTTTTTTTTTTTTTTTTTTTTTTTTTTTTTAAAGAAATGGGGTATCACTAAGTAGATCAGGCTGGTCTTGAACTCCTCAGCCCCCTAAACTGCTGGGATTATACCATGCCTGATGCATATTTTGGCTTTTAGAAAGCATTCTCCACTAAAGAGAACTATGCTGCCAAGAGCAAAAGCTCAAGGGCTAGTGAGGGTACAAAATAAGCCAGCCAGGAATATCTTCTCAGGCCAGAAAAATATTTAGTTCTCAAAGAATGACAGAAACATCAAAAAGACACAAAAGTCAGCCTGAAGAAACTTCCTTTAACCACACATGATACAATTTGAGCATCAAAACTATAATGGTATTAACAGATTATATAACCCCTCAAATAAGACAAATCCACTGAATTTTTTTTGGAGTGGCGAGGGGAGAGTGGAGAGACAGAGTCTCACTTTGTCACCCAGGCCGGAGTGCAGTGGTGCGATCTTGGCTCACCACAACCTCCGCCTCCTGGGTTCAAGCGATTCTCGTGCCTCAGCCTCCCGTGTAGCTGGGATTACAGGCGTGAGCTACCACGCCAGGCTAGTTTTGTATTTTTAGTACAGACGGGGTTTCAACACATTGGCCAGGCTGGTCTTCAACTCCTGACCTCAAGTGATCCACCGACCTCAGACTCCCACAGTGCTGGGATTACAGGTGTGAGCCAGAGTGCCTGGCCAAAAGTCCACTGAATTTATACAGTATAATAAAATATGTGAAAAATGAATAGGGAGAGGTGAAAGCTTTTGCTATGGTGAAATGCCAACTGATGGGTATAGAAAGAATTATGAAATTGTAAAAATAACATTCAGTGACCAGCATAGTATAATAATACAACCAGGAAACATCAATGGATCCTAAAAATAGGGCATTAAAATTTGTTGAGAAATGGGGTACTAACATAAATTTTAAGAACATTCCCATAAAATACTTATTAATTACCAAGGGAAAAAGAGTAACTTTACGGCAGCAAAACACCACTTTAATAAAGTGATCAAGGTTAACTTCATAGTAATGGGACAAAATTGAAACCTGTATAACCTAACAGGATGCAATGAGAACACAACTTTGCTGGGTGCAGTAGCTCATGCCTATAATCCCAGCCCTTTGGGAGGCCGAGACAGGAGAATCACCTGAACCCAGAAGTTCAAGACCAGCTGGGCAACACAGCAAGACCCTGTCTCTAAAAAAATTTTTAAAAACTTAGCCAGGCATGGTAGTGCATGCCTGTATTTCCAGCTACTCTACTCAAGAGGCTGGGGTGGGCCGGGCGTGGTGGCTCACACTTGTAATCCCAGCACTTTGGGAGGCTGAGGCGGGCAGATCACCTGAGGTCAGAGGTTCGAGACCAGTCTCACCAATATGGTGAATTCCCGTCTCTACTAAAAAAAAAATAAACAAAAATTAGCCGGGCATGATGGCGGGTGCCTGTAGTCCCAGCTACTCGGGAGACTGAGACACAAGAATCGCTTAAACCTGGGAGGCGGAGGTTGCAGTGAGCCAAGATCGTGCCACTGCACTCCAGCCTGGGTGACAGAGTGAGACTCTGTCTCAAAAAAACAAAAACAACCAAAGAGGCTGGGGTGGGAGGATCACTTGAGCCCAGGAGGTAATGACTGTGCCACTGCACTACAGCCTGGGCAACAGAGCAAGACTCTATCTCAAAAAAAAAAAAGGAACACAATACCACCTTTTTGTGATATTTCTGCCAAAGGTTCATAACCTGATTCTAATCCTGAGGAAATAACAGACAAATTCAAATTAAAGGACATCCTATCAAATAAACTGGTCTGTAATCTTCAAAAGTATCGAGGTTATAAAAGCTGAGGAAATAACTACAAAATGGCATCAGATTGAAGGAAATAGAAGACGAATAACAGTAGAATTCTAACACATGATCCTGGATCGGAACCTTCTGTTACAAAGGATATTACTGGCACATTTGGTGAAATATGAATTAAACTTGTAGATTAGATGCAATATTTATTCATGTTAGTTTTCTGATTTTAACGGCTGTATTGTTATGAAAAGTCTCTGTAGGAAGTACACACTAAAGTATTCAGGGCTGATGAGATAACATATCAGGAACTAATTCTGTATGGGTTAAGACAAGGGCTGTCAAACTTTTTCTGTAAAGGCCAGATAATAAGTATTTTAGGCTTTGCAAGTCACATGTGGTCTCTGTCACATATTCCTTGTTTTTTGTAAATATCCCTTAAATATGTAAACTTCATTATTAGCTTGTGGTTTGTATAAACACAGCCTACAGGTCACATTTGGTTCATGGGGTTTATTTTGCTGACCCCTGGTTTGGGGGGTGAAAAGCTCTTTGAACTATTCTCGTAATTTTGACGTTAAAAAAGTATTTCTGCTAATAGCCAGAGAAATCACTTGAAAAGTTCTGGGAATGACCGAATAGGGGTGAATAAGGCTGAAAGCTTATGAAATAAAAAGCATCGCTTTTACTCTACCCCATGCTGTGAAGTTTCCTACTGCCCATGCGGGCATCTTCTACTGCTCACAGGGCCTAGCATGCAGTTGAATGTATGAATGAAAGAATGAATAAATCTACCTCAATTTCCCAGGACAGGAAAACTGATTCCCTTCACATAGGATTAAAAAAACAAAAACAAAAACAAAACAGGCTGGGCACGGGGGCTCACACCTGTAATCCCAGCACTTTGGGAGGCCAAGGTGGGTGGATCATAAGGTCAGGAGTTCAAGATCAGCCTGGCCAAGATGGTGAAACCCCATCTCTACTAAAAATACAAAAAAAAATCAGCCCGGCGTGGTGGTGGGTGCCTATAATCTCAGCTACTCAGGAGGTTGAGGCAGAGAATTGCTTAAACCTGGGAGGCGGAGGGTGTAGTGAGCCAAGATCGCGCCACTGCACTCCAGCCTGGGTGACAGAGCAAAACTCCATCCCCCGCCCCATCCCCCCTCCAAAAAAAAACTTCTTTCTTAAGGAATATTTTAATATGATTTTTTCCTTGGCTACATTGAGATACCATTTCTTACCTCTCAGATTAGCAAAAATTCAAAAGCTTGACAATCATATTGCTGGCAAGGCTGTGTGCAAATAGACATTATCTTAAACTGCTGATGGAAATGTAAAATAGTATAACTATAAACTGTGGAGGGAAACTGGAGAATATCTAATAAAACTACATATACATTTAATTTTTGACTCAGCTATCCCAGTTCTAGGAATTTATCCTGAAGATACTCCTCAAAAAAAAAAAAAAAAAAATTCCCCTCCCAAAAAAAAAAAAAAAAAATCAATCAATCCATCTATCTACACACACATATGTATATATTAACAAACAATTAAACCTGCGAAAATTAATTCTTCTATGCCAAGGATCATCGTAAATTAATTGTTTCTCTGACTCTACTCCAATATGCTTATTTCTTAACAACAGGACTCTCTAGCCCTGAGCCCATCCTATCTACCAAAATGAGGCCATCAGGATCAGCACTGGCTCCTCCTCCTGTGACATCTAGGGATATGAAGGAAAAGCTGCTGCCTTCTAGATTCATTCTCACCTCTCAGAGTCCCAGGGTCTATATAACAAGCATGACTACTACAGATACTTCCTCTTTCTATGTGGGCCAGAAGAGGAAGCCAAAGTTTTCCTCAGCTGAGCAATCAGTTAGCTACTTAAATGGCAAACTCCAAGGGGCTTCACCACCACTAATTCCCCCTGCGCTGCTCTGGGCAAACAATCTTCACTACAAAGCAGTAATCAGCAGGTATGAAACACTGACCAAGGAACCCAGGACACTCAGACTTTAGGGTGAAAACTCAGGAAACAGTCTAAGCCAAGTTGACTTAAGTAAGGGTAATTATCTGTGTACTTCAGGGTAAAAAAAAATAGATAACGAGGAGAAAATTCTTTCGTGTAAGTACTGTAGTTAATAAAGGGAATGGGAATCATCTTTTGCAAACTCCTAAGAAAATAATGAATCTAGGTGATAATTATCAACGGCCACTACTAACAAAACAAGGGAGAGACTTGACATTACCTGCCTCCTGACAGATACACACTGAACCAACTGTTAAGTATTCTTCCCACCCCCTCAACCCAACCAAACCACAATAAGGTCAAGCCCCCAGTTTATAGGAAATATGGAGCTCATAAGAACATGTTAGAAAAAAACCTCTGAAGGATGCAGTCAGCAAAATCCAGAATGTGGGAAAAGTCTGCAAGAACAAACAACTCAGTTTCTGCAACAAATTAATTTCAAGGAAAAAAAAAAGAAGGTGAGAACACCCTAGATTAAAATAAACTTTGCAGCACAGCCTGGGCAACATAGCAAGACCCTATCTCTACAAAAACTGGAAAAAACTAGCCAGGTTTGTGGTGCATGTCTGTAGTCCCAGCTACTTGGGAGGCTGAGGTTGGAGGACTGTTTGAGCCCAGGAGTTCAAGGTTGCAGTGAGCTGTGATCGTGCCACTGCACTCCAGCCTGGGCAACAGAGAGAGACTCTGTCTCAAAAAGAAAAAAAGAAAAGAAAAAAAAAGAAAGAAAGAGTGATCAGACATCCCAATTATTTTATTTAACAGGTTTATATCTGTTGTCCCAGTAATATTAACAGAATCCTCTTTCATTATCAAAAGTTTCCTAGTTTAGATACTAAATTCTATCACCACCCTACTTACGAGACGTATTAACCAAATACACTGTGCTGACATAGTTTGGCTACTGATTCCAAAAAACCAACTGCAAAAAACATTTGAATATTAACTGGATATTTGATGATATTGATAAACTATTAATTGTTTTAGGTGTGGTAATAATATTGTGATTACATTTTTAAGGAGTCCTTACATTTAGAGATACAAATATATATAGACAAAATGACATAAAATTTGAGATTTGCTTCAAAATAAGCAAGAGAGACAGAGAAAGAAAACAGGTGGGGATGTAGATGAAATAGTATACCATGAGCTGACAATGTAGACGATACTGGGGATATAGTATGAGTCTTTTTACTTTTGAATATTTTTGAGATTTTTCCATAATACAATGTTAAACATAGTAAATAAAATTTTCCTAGTTCTAGAAACAGAAGTACCCTAGAAAGCTTCAGCTTCCTGCTCTTAGGCAAGAGCAAGCATTTGGCATCTAGCCATACAGAATTATATCTTTATTCAGGGTCACCTGGAGCCAGGGTCTATGAAACACTGTCACACATAAGGGTTCCTGAAGTTAAATCATAGCTACTAGTCTTCCTTATTTTACCTTTTCAATGAAAAAATAAAAAAAAATTTAAAAACCTTCCCTTCTCTAACAAGAGAATCACTTCTTCTGAAGATACTCTCAAGATGCTCTTTCCCTGCTGTAGGAGAAATGAAATACCTTAAAACTGTTTTGATGGTCTTTCCTCCTTGCCAAAAACTGGTCTTTTAGAAAGAATGTAATTCAAAGTGTTTTTCATTTCAGTCCATGCCCTGCTGAGCCCCAATAGGACAGTTTTCAGCAGAAACAATCAGTGAGACTGCATGAGAGGGCAAGTGGGCACCCAGCTTCCACTGCCTCACCTAAGCCAGTAATGGAGCTTCCACAGTATGGACATATAGTGGGCAATACGTACAGTTACCCAAGGGAAAATAAGAATATGAGAAAAGTAATGGAGGCAAAGAAAAAAGTAATGGAAGCAAAATGAAGTGCTAAGAATTAGCAACATCTGAGTTTCCCAACAATGGAAGCAGCAAAATAACCGGTATAGCAGCCCAGGTAATATTCTAAACAATTGTAGATGTACTGACTCACTTAATTCTTACTATAATCCTTGAAGTACCATTGTAAGTCCCATTTTAATGATGTAGAGAACTGAGGTATAAAGAAGTGAAGTAATCTGCCTACCACCACTATGCAGCAGGTCCAGCATAAGAACAAGTTCTGGGAGATACTTCTCTTTTGAAATTACTCTGAAAAGCAGTTGTTTAAAAAAAGACAAGAAAAGTAGGTGTTGGTAAAATGAAAATAGTGCTTTCTCTTTGGCAGGAAATAATTTTGACACTACCAGAAAGGGGTTTCAAAGGCTGCCTAGTTCTGGAGGAGGCCTAAAGGAACACCCGTCCATCTGCCACACAAGTCTACCGAAAGTCTCTCATACATGTGACATAGGAGGCACCAGAGAACTAAATTGGTACTAATGGACGAAAGCTTCAAGAGTGAACTGCTTGTTGCTGAAGATGTTCAAGCAAAGGCTGAATAGCTTTTTGCTAGAGATTGTATGGAAGGAATTCCTATGCAGTAGGAAGCAAGCTAAAGCTAGAATGCTTCCAATATAAAAATCACTCTAGTAAGGATTTCCTCCTGCAAGCCCTCCTACTTCAGGGCTGACAGAGTCTATGGCAATTCAAAACTGATTCAAAACTTAAGTCATTCTGTGTTCCATTAAGTTGTTAACATCAAACTTCTATCCCCAGCAGGCCTACAGCTGGGCCAGTGAATAGCCAGAGACACAACTGCCTCCTCTCTTCAATGACACCAGTTGCAACACAAAGTCAATCTAGTACTCTTACTCTGAAAATGCAACACCCACATCTGAGGGCCAATCAGTATGCTGGAATCATTTTCTTAGAAGACATACAAATGAACTACAGGTTAGTGGTTATTTAATTCAACCCAAATCACAATTAAATTTATTATGCCTCCTAAGGTTCATCATACCCATCTGAGACACTTAAGAGCTAGCATCAATGTCTGTTTATAACAGACTCATTCCTTCAATCAAGGCATAAAATGCAATGTATTACGGAGCTAGAGTGGGTATCATTTCAAAACTGTATCTTGATTGTCCTTCAAATTATTATGGGCAACAATTTGTAAGGTCCTAAGACCATCCCTAAGATGCAGTCAATAAAGAGGATTAAGACCTTAAGCAGGGCTAGTCCTCACTACACTATGATACAAGGGGACACTGTTTTCCAATCCTCTGGGGCAATGCAGCCAAATGCCTCAATAGCTGTGTTGGTTTACTAGGGCTGCCATACATAACCAAGTGTCAAAAACTGGGTGACTTAACCAACAGAAATTTATTTCCTCATAGTTCAGGCTAGAAGTTCAAGATAAGGGTATTAGCAGGGTTCATTTCTTCTATGACCTCATTCCTTGGTTTGTAAATGACTACCTCCCTTTGTCTTTGCATGGCCTTCCCTCCGTGCTTGTCTGTGTCCTAATCCCCTCTTCTCGTAAATCATCCTGGATTAGGATCTATCTCAAAGACTTCATTTAACCTTAATTGCCTCTTTAAAGATACTATCTCCAAATACCATGAGTTACTGGGGGTTAGGATTTCAACCTATACAAATTTTAGTAGGACATAATTGAGCCTATAATAGTTATCAAAGAAAAAAAAAGAGAGAGAGAAAAAAGACATCCTAATATGGCCACTGCCATGACTCTGGCTGCAGTGGGGTAGAGGAGCAGGCCATGGGTCCACAGGTGCAGATGCCAAGGTGGGCAGTCCCTGGAACCCACCCCTGGAAGTCCCCACCTCCTAGTTCCCTCTCTCCTGGAACTCAGAGTCAAATTCACTGCCAGTAGCACTCAATTTTCAGTTCTTCACTTACGCATATTGTTTACTGGAACCATTTTTCTCATCTTTCTACTTTACTTGCTTATTTGCTTAATAAATTGAGTGACAGAGGTTCATCATAAGGATACTGCAGAATGGAGGTTCATCACTGTCTTCACTAAGCACAGTTTCTGTCCTGGACTGTGAATTTGAGTCCAGAGAACAAAACTAAGTTAATTGATGAAGTAAGAAGTAGGGGTAAAATGGAATGATACAAGCCTAAAAAAACAGAGGGATTTTTTTGCCGGGTGTGGTGGCTCATGCCTGTAATCCCAGCACTTTGGGAGGCTGAAGTGGGCTGGTCACTTGAGGTTAGGAGCTCGAGAACAGCCTTGCCAACATGGTGAAACCCACTCTCTACTAAAAATACAAAAATTAGCCAGGTGCAGTGGCGGGTGCCTGTAATCCCAGTTTTTGGGGAGGCTGAGGCAGGAGAATTGCTTGAACCTGGGAGGCGGAGGTTGCAGTAAGCCGAGATCATGCTACTGCACTCCAGCCTGGGTGACAGAGTGAGAACCTGTCTCAAAAAAAAGAACAGAGGTTTTTATAAGAAGGTAATAAAGGTAATGACCTAGAAGTGACAATAGACTGTGAGAATACCAATTCTCACCCCCAGGATTGGCGGATTTATTAAACAATGTTATTAATACATAACCTTGGAAAAAGACCCCAGGCTGCAAAAACTACTTTGGTTCAGAACATGTGATATTACATAATGAAAGTATCTCAGATGGAGACATGGAACAGTGTGGTTGTTAAGAATGTGATCTCTGAAGCCAGACTACCCAGGTTTCTATCCCAGTTCTGCCACTTACACAGCTGTGTTATCTTGAGCAATTTATTTAATCTCTCTGTACCCTTGCTTCCTCATGTGTGAAATAAGTACAATGATAATATCTCTCATTGAACTGGTGTGAGAAGCAAATGACCTTTACATTTTCAAGTGCTAAGAACAGTGCCTGGGAGCTAGTAAGTGCTCAGAGTTTGTAAATTTATTAAATAAATTCTCGATTGCATATGGTTCATCAGAAACATCACAGTCATGGCAGCAGCAGCCGTCATTGCCATGAAGCAGTCACTGCCATGATGCTGGCTGCAGTGGGGTACAGGCACAGGACACGGGTCTTCTGGTGCAGATGCCAAGGTGGGCAGTCCCTGGAACCCTCCTCTGGAAGCCCCCCAACAAGCCCACTGCCCTGGGAACCCACCCCTGGGAACTGCCACAATTGGGCCAGACTGAGCTGAGCTATCCGCCAGTGGGAGAGAAGCGCACAGAGGAACAGGCAGAAAGGGGCACTAGGGCAGAGCTGGGCCCAGGGTGGTCCCGTGCTTGCACACGGAGCACAGGGGCCTGGCCCAAGACATGGAGCTGGGGCCATGCTTCAGGGGCCCAGGGTGGGAAGTGAAAGCAGCATCTCACAGCAGTACAGTACAACATACCCACATTGTTTGCCAGCCCCATGGAGCAGATCACCATGTAAACAACTGGCATGGCCACTGCCAGGAGCCCCAGACTCGATACGTTGGAGCAGCCCAGCGCCTGGCCCAGGACAATGCACTGGACCGGAAGCCCTTGCTGAAGACTGCTAGGAGGTGCAGCTGGGGCTGCACGCTCTACGAAGTCGGTGGGAGACAGGGAAAAGCGGGGGCCCCACCCCTTCCGAGTTGGTGGGGTGGGAGCCCCCTGGGTGGGAACTCCCTGGGTGCAGCCGCTGCTGCCCTGCTGCAGCTTTGGACCCAGGCATCTCTGAACTCTTGGGCCTAGGAAGGCCCCTGCCCCTTGCAGGCTCAGAATTGTCTACTCTCGCTACCTGGCTTCTCCCTTGTCGGTGCCTACTCCAATTTCAGAGCAAAGTTGGGGCCCAGCCCGGGAGCTGTCACAGTCCAACTGGTTGTGCATATGCTCAGGGCAGTGCTGACACGCCAACCCCCTTGCCACTTTGGCCCCCTCCAGACTTTGGGCACTGACAAGCATGGGAAGGAGGCTGAGGGGTATGCTGAGGACAGCCCAGTGCTGGCCTGCAGGCACTCCTTAGCATGAATAGCCTAGGCACCATGAACAGCAGCAGGAGGCAGACAGGCTCCTGGGCAGAAGGAAGCTGGTCCACAGTGAAGACCCACCTTCAAGCCAGGGAAAGCCTGAAGCCTGGGGGCTGGGTCGCCAGTCCTGGAAACCGCAAGGGCAACTTGTGGTGCTTTTCCCTGGGCCCACCCATGGCTGCCCATGGACCAACCAGCATGCACTTCCTCTCCTATGAGGCCCATAAAAACCCCTAGACTCAGCCAGACCTGGGAGGAGGGATCACAGGGAGATAATGGGACCACTTGCCTGCAGAAAGGAACCACCCATTCCAGGACCTCCTCTCTGCTGAGAGCTGAACACTCAATGGGAGGACCTGCCTACAGATAGGAGCTACCCACCGTGGGTCCCCTCTAAGCTATTATATCACTCAACAAAGTTCCCCTTTGTCTTGCTCATCCTATACTTGTCTGTGTACCTCATTCCTTCTGGATGCAGGACAAGAACTCGGGACCCGCCAAATGGCAGGGCCAAAACAGCTGTAATACAAATAGAGCTGAAATATGCCCCTTGCTCACCACATTGTGGGTGACAAGGAGAGAAGAGAGAAGGGGAAAACTTGAGAGGAGGAGAGAAGAGCTGCGGCCCTTCAGAGAGACCAGACCTGAGAGCTCCCCAGGCCTGAGCTGTGACTCCCACTTTGGGGCCTGATGGCTCCCAGAGTCTCCAAGCTTCTGGGTACCACTGCATTCCCTTGTGCCAGCTGTGGAAGCTGCTTGTGGTGCGCCTGGTCCTGATGCAGCCTCACAGTGAGCTAGTACCCATGCCAGCCCCTGGAGTTGGCCGCCCTGCTGCAGCAGTTGGCATGCCTGACTGTGTGCAGTGGCCGGACCCTATGCTCGCTTGCTCACACACCCCTCACCACTCTGCTCCAGTCTCTTTGGAGGTGTGGGATCCAGGCTGGTAGCTTGAGCCAAGTGTAGCCTGCCAGGCCAAGTGGGCCCAGCAGGCCCGAGCAAAGCTCATGCAAAGGCGCCACTGGTCACAGAGGTTTCTAGCTAGAAAAGCAACACCTCCCAGGATCCTGTAACAACAGCTGAGGGGTTAAGACCACAGACATTGGAGTAAGATACTGTGGGGTTGAATGGTAGTTTCTACTGCTTATTAATAACTTCCTTAACTTCTCTGTACTACAGTGTCTTCATCTATAAAACAGATTTACTCAGATTATCCACCTCATCGAAAAAAAATGAACATGTGTCACCCACCTCATCAGAGTATTTTGAGAATCAAATTTAACAAATGTAAGTCATTTAAAAAATGTTAAGATATAGTAAATGCTCAGCAAATGTTACCTATTCTTACTCTTTTGATATTTCATTTTCCAACTTTTCTTGACTAAGGAAGATAGAATAATTTTTAAAGAATCTGCTTCTATTGGGCTTATGCAACATGTGAATCAGTCAACCAATAATCTCATAAAGCAATAATCACAACTGATGATAGAAGCATGAGCTCAAAATATTAGCAAGACTAGACTTCTGCTTCTCGTCATTATGGGGAATCAGAGATCAGATTTACCCTTGCACCTTAAAAACAAAAAAAATTAGATGAAACATATGAAACAATAGTTTGTAGACACTGGACCAAAAGGAAACATGCAAAGTAAGCCCTAAGACTGCCCTAGCTTACGACCTGAAGAACACGTCTAGGAAGCAGCAAAGGGGGTACTCAAAAGAGTCCAGCAGTCTCCCTGAGTTGAGAAGACAGAGTTGAGAACTTGGGGACGCTAAGATGGCTAGAATTTTCAAGGCAGGGTACCACAGTAAACAGAGATATACAGAGGGGAACTCTGGAGATCTGCACGGGCTTCCTCTGGGTTTTTAGCTGAATATCTATCAGCATATGTGGGTAAGGAAACGATCCAAGAAAATGAGTAGGTACCCTCTTCAGAGCTCACAAAGGACACAGAATCGTTCATGTTCCCATCAGCCTGAGTGGAAAAAACTCACAATACATGGGCATCAAATACAGTACTCAAAGTATTGCCCTAGTAGTAAGAAAAAATTAGCCTCATGTGCTGCCCTGGTCTCACCAAACAAAGCCTAAAAGTAATCCTTCAAAGGATCAAACAATTTCTAAATAACTGCATCCCAGAGTCTCAAGAATGTTTAAAGGAATATAAAAATATCCAGCAAACAAGCTAAAATAATCTTCTCATATCAATGAACTGGCACTTTGCATGGCATGGATACAAAAGAAAAATGGAATGAAGCACTAATACAGTGACCAAACATGTGAGCAAGTCTATGGAAAAACAAAAACAAAAACCATGAAATTTAACAAGTTTCCATGAAATTTAACAAGCTCCAAAGCTGTAAGACCGGTATTGCTCCAGGTTGTGTGTTCTGAGACCACAGACATCAAGAGATATTCAAAACCATGTGCCAAGACTGGGTACGTCTTGGGGGCTACCCAACTTACAATCTTTCTCAGCCTCATACACCAAGCGCTAGTACGTCTAGAAGAGGTGCCTTCTGAGAGAAGTTAGCCTCTAACATTGTCCTATGGCAGTCTATCACTGTCCCAAACTGCCTGTGGAATTTAAGCTCCTGTATCAAATAATGTCACTTAAGTCTGCGTGATACATCGTGCTTCACTTAAACTTTTAGTTTTTCAGGTTACTATTCTCTAACAAAAAGCTTAACAAATACCTACTGATCAATCACACTTTCCTTTTTTAACATTTTTTTTTTTCAATTGGCTTCTAAGATACTTCTCCTGGTCCTTGCTCCTGAATGAATAGTTAATTCATTTTAGTCTAATTCCTCACTATTGCCCCAACCTCTAAAACTTGCCCCAGAGCTCAATCCTTGGATATCTCTTCCTCCTCTATCAATTCCACCTTTAAAATACATCCCCAAATCTGACCACTTCTTATCATCTCAATCACCATGGGTTCAAATAACCATTGTCTCTTACCTGGTAGCCTTCTAACTATAACCAGAGTGGGTTTTTTTGTTTGCTTTTTTGTTTGTTTTTGGTTTTTTGACAAGGTCTTGCTCCAAGGCTGGAGTGCAGTGGTGTGATCTCAGCTCACTGCAACCTCCACCTCCCAGGCTCAAGACATCCTCCCACCTCAGCCGCCCGAGTAGCGGGGACTACAGGCATGCGTCACCATGCCCAGCTAATTTTTGCATTTCTTGTAGAGACGGGGTTTCATCATGTTGCCCAGGCTGGCCTCGAACTCATGAGTGGTCTTGAACTCAAGCAATCCGCCTGCCTTGGCCTTCCAAACTGCTGGGATTACAGGTGTAAGCCACTGCACCCAGCCCAGAGTGATCTTTTGATCTACGTCAGATCATGACATTCTTATTTAAACCTTCCAGTGGCTACTCATCTCACCCAGCATAAAAACAAAAGTCCTGGTGGCTTACACCTGTAATCCCAGCGCTTTGGGAGGCCGAGGCGGGTGGATCACTTGAGGTCAGGAGTTTGAGACCAGCCTGGTCAACGTGGTGAAACCTGTCTCTACTAAAAATACAAACATTAGCTGGGTGTGGGGCAGCCACCTGCAATCCCAGCTACTCCGGAGGCTGAGGCAGAAGAATCACTTAAATCTGGGAGGTAGAGGTTGCAGTGAACCAAGATCGTGCCATTGCACTCCAGCCTGGGCAACAAGAGCGAAACTCCATCTCAAAAAGCCTCAAAATTGTTTAATCTGGCTGCCCACTATACTTCAGGCCTCACTTCCCAACACTCACCACTCAACTTATTCTGTACCAGCATCACTGGACTCTGTTGCACAAAGAATACATGGAGCAAGCTCCTAGATTAGGCCCCTGGCACTTCATGTTGCCTCTGCCTGGAACACTTTTCTTCCAGATATCTCCATTTGGGCTCCATGACTTCCTTCAGGTCTTTTCTCATATGTCAACTTACTACTGAGGACCTCCCTGACCACCTTACATAAAATGTCAAACCCTGGCCTCTACATTCTCTTATCCTACTTTATTTTTCTCAGAAGCACCATGTCTATCCATTATGTTATATATTTACTCATTAACTTGTCTTTCTCCACTAGAATCTAAGCTCCCTGAGGACAGGGATTTTATTGCTTTATGTTCACTGCTTTATTTCCCATGCCTAAAACAGTGTCCTAGCAGATAGCACATAATCAAATAATGTTGAATGTAAGAAAAGGAACGCAGAAAGAAAGGGGAGAAGGTCTATTTTCCTCAACCTGAACAAACCATTTAACTTGTGGACACCAATTTTCCCGTCGTGTAAAATGTGAGGTTTGAACTTTTGAACCTCCAAAGAGTTCTAGCACTCTGCCACGCCATTATGGGGTGGTCACAGGTCATAGTTCACAAGGTTGTCCAATGGTCAGGATGGGCACACAATTTATAACAGCCTCAAAAATCCAAGTACTGATAACCTACCCTCCTTTCTCCTGACATTTTCAATACAACAGAAATCTGTGATATTTATTTCACTCTTCTCTGTGACAGAACCAAGACTCTTACTCCATTTCTCCCCATTACGGAGTAAGGTATGGGTTTTACCATTTGGCCAGAAGCAATTGTCAAGGCCCAGCCAGATTCACAGCAAGTTTCCTTACCTCCACGGCAGTGGGCGGCTGGAACAAGGAGTGCCAGGACTGCTGTGGGCTCGTGGGTTCAGGAAAAAGGCAAGAGGAGAAGTAGCCAAAGCACAATCAGCACTAAATGGGACTTTAGTGAGGAAGAGGGCTGGAGCAGATGTGGGTGAAAACATGTGCTGGTTTACTTCAGCTCCTCGGCAAAGGGTAGAGATTCTGACAAGGTACCACAACAGGAAAAAAACAAGGTCAGTGATTAACTTTTCAACCAAAAAGAAACATATTCAAAGTGGCTTGGTTTAGGCAAAAAGTTCAAGAAAAGTAAGTGGTCAAAAATCATTCTCCAATATCATACTTTAGTACCAATGTTGGTACAGGATGACAACAGAGACAAAAACTTAATCCACAAAATTAAAATACAACATTTAAGATTTGGCTACTCAACATATTTGTTATTTATTTATTTTTATTTTTATTTTTTGAGACAGAGTTTTGCTCTTGTTGCCCAGGCTGGAGTGCAATGGCACAATCTTGGCTCACTGCAATCTCCACCTCCTGGGTTCAAGTGATTCTCTTGCCTCAGCCTCCCAAGTAGCTGGGATTACAGACATGCACCACCACACCCAGCTCATTTTGTATTTTTAGTACAAACAGAGTTTCATCATGTTGGTCAGTCTGGTCTCAAACTCCTGACCTCGAGTGATCCACCCACCTAAGCCTCCCAAAAGTGCTGGGATTACAGATGTAAGCCACCGCGCCCAGCCAATTTAGAATTGGTTTCTGGGCAAACCAAACATTGCAAATTTACTACAACTCATCAATTAGCAGGCAACAGTTAATATTTAATGTTCAATGACTAAAACTTCCTAGAAAAATGTGTATGTCCCTAAGAGCAAAACATTCTGAATAGTTTATAAATTATTGATTATATCTACAATAATACTAATTTGTTTAGCTAACTTTTCTCTAATGAATGTATCAGATAATGTCAGTTAACTATGTATTTTGCTTCCACTTAAATTTTAGATTCCCAGGTTATTTTTTCCCATAAAAACAATCTAGCCATTTTGACATGTTAAGTCCTATTGAAGATTATTAAATAAGATCATTAGATTGAAAACAGGTGATAAATACAGATTTCTAATTTGCTACCATTAGTAGAAATTACACATGATAAAAATAACAAAAACAATATTCATAATATTTAATTTGCTACCTTATTGGCATGGCTTTCTATAAACGCACCATATTTAATTTCCAAGGTAAAAAAATTACTTAAGTATCACATAAGTACCTGATCTACTTCAAAATGATAACATTATTAGTTTCTTGTACTGTTATTTCTGACTGTTTATAATATGGATACAGTGACATTCAAAGGAAATCTTCACTTTCCTAGTCATTATCACTCTAGTGGTCTTCAATTTACTTCTCAGGTGGATACACAATATGGGGTCATAACAGGATAGAATATAGGAGGGCAAACAGCTATTTAAAATTACAGTTATGCCCATATTTCTACAAACTCAACATTTTTTTTAAAGTTAAAAAGTAAAAATGTTAATTTTAAGTTAATTTCTCCTTTTCAAAAAGAATTTTCACTCTTCCAAATAACTATATCAAAGTTAAGCTCCTTCATATATAAGTTAGAACCAATTAGAACATTACACAGTACTTACTTGTTAACCTGAATAATATGCTTATACAAAATTTTGAAGCCTTAAGTCTTATCACATAAAATGAAGTTTAGCCATTTTGTTCAATATGTAACTGAAATTATAAAAATCTATGAAAGCCAAATTTCTTTTTTTTTGAGACAGAGTCTCACTCTGTTGCCCAGGCGGGAGCACAGTGGCGTGATCTCGGCTCAGTGCAAGCTCCTCCTCCCGGGTTCATGTCATTCTCCTGCCTCAGCCTCCCGAGTAGCTGGGACTACAGGCGCCCGCCACCACGCCCAGCTAATTTTTTGTATTTTTAGTACAGACAGGGTTTCACCATGTTAGCCAGGATGGTCTCGATCTCCTGACCTCGTGATCTGCCCGTCTCGGCCTCCCAAAGTGCTGGGATTACAGGCATGATCCACCACGCCAGGCCGGCATATTTTATTTTCTTTTTGCCCCTAATTACTACCCTGCAAAGTGGTTATACAATGTGTCTAGAGTCTAAAAAAGATTGTTTGAAAAAGGAAAAGGTGATATACAAACTACTTATTAGCTCCTCAGGGGGTATTTTTCTAACTCAAAGTCAACAAAACAGATTCAATGATTACCAACAGCAGTGTACCAACATTTGAAAAGCATGATTTGCCAGGTATGGTAATCTCAGCACTTTTAAGAGGCTGAGGCAAGAGGATCACTTGAGCTCAGGAGTTCCAGACTAGCCTGAGCAACATAGAGAGACCTTATTTCTACAAAAAAAAATTTAAAAATTAGCCAGGCTTGGTGGTGCATGCCTGTAGTCCCAGCTGCTGAGGTGGAAGGATCCCTTGGGCCCAGGAGGTCAAGGTTTAGTGAGCTGTGACAGCACCACTGCACTCCCGCCAGGGCCATAAAGTAAGACACTGTCAAAAGCAAAAACAGAACCATGATTTTTGACCATTTAAGTTTTCTTAAACTACAAACTCCATTTAAAAAATTTTAATTTTGTTAACAAGTGACCTTTACTTTAAATAACACATTAGTTGATGAAGTCTGTTTTTAAATGGTCTTTTACTTTTGTGTCACTATGGGAATAAAAGGTTTTTTTTTTTTTGAAGTGTGTCAATACTCCAACTATACACTTCAAACACATCCTGTTTCTCAAGGTCTAACAGAATCATTAACTCAATCAATAAGCATCCATGGACACTGAAGGGCAACATCACAAAAGAAGCCCACTAAAGAAGCCTGTCTGTCTTGGGGCAAGCAGTTTGACTCAGGAAGAAAATCTGAAGTACACTCCCTTCACCCTGTGAGTTAAACAAAGGCAGTTCAAGACAGATAATTGAGGTGAAATGGATTCTAGGTCTCTTCTTTCACTGGTTCTCTAATTTACTGATGAATTCACTTGGCACTTCTTCATTAAATAAGCCTGAGGTGCTCTTGGAAAAGTCACCCTGAAGAGGAAGCCTTCTTCCACTCCCAGCTTTGATATTCTCACCTAATAAAGTTTATATCTATATTGGCCAATATAGAAATAAAATTCAGGTCACACCCTAAAGGACCCATGCTTGAATCTGCAAGGGCAGATCTGAGGTCCTGAGCTGACAGGCCATGGGCAGAAATACCCTCTCTAGTCAAAGGAGGAGGTACTTTTTGTTTCCATTGGTTTCTCACATTCATGGGGCTTATATTTGCAGCTTCGACACTAACTTTAAATAAACATTTGCTTTCAAGGCAAGAAAATAATTGTCTTCATTTTTTTACTCAGTTCCCCAAGTATTCAGGAACCCCTAAAATGACATCTAACTCAGTTTCTGGAATTGGAAACCTCATATGCCCCTGCCAAGGACCACTGTTTTGACCTTGAATTAATCAAGCCAGCTCAGCCCTCTTCCTGACAGGCATCTCCAAAACAGTCTTCATCCAAATAAACGAAGCTGTGTTAGTTGGCATTAGTTTTTTTCCCTGACATCTGCCAGTTTCCATAGAGACCCCAGCCTCCTTACTGAATCCGCAGACATGGTGCTCCCAGTCTCTCTCGCCTCCGTTTCATCATTCTCCTGGCTACTCAAGTTTGCCCTCACACTGGAGTCTTGGTAGGAAGTTCTCTCACACAAGGGGTATGCAGTTCTGTCAGCCAAAGGAAATTATAAAAGCTTCCCAAACTTACGGCAAAAATTAAAGTACTTTTCTCCAAAAACATGATCTTCAGAACACCCCTCCCCTCCCCTCACAAAAGACCTAAGAGCCCAGGAGGCAGCGGTGGGACAGTGGCAAGTTCCAGATCCCAAATGAATCAGCTGTCCTCTGATCTGCCTGACATCATTCACACTCAGCCAGCAACAAATCAGAGCTACAGAAAGCACCTTGTTCCTGCGTCAGTGACAAGCACCCTCCCCCACAAATCAGTTGCAACCTCCAACCCTGAGGCCTGGCAGCAGTAAAGACTCTGGCAGAAATTATACATAGCAACTTGAAAACTCACACTGTGTCAGAAATACTATTAACCCAGAAGGCATGGGCCAAGCTAAACAGCTGTTGCAGTGGGCAAGGGACTGGAAGAAAGATCAAGGATCTCAAACTGGTAAAATAATGAGCTAAGACTATGTGGGTGTTTCTGTAACATTATTCATTCTCAAACCCAAGCCTGAAGGAAGACTACAGGGCTTTAATATCTGGGCTCAAAGCACAGTCATTATTCAAATGCTGAATCTGACCAATTTAACTAAACTGTATTCCTTCAGACAAAGTTCAGTGCCATTTTTTATTCAATTTCTATTACTCTCTAATCATTTGAATATACTTGTGGTAAGAAAAGCCATAAGGAAAGTTAATAAGCCCAGAAACTAACTTAAGTTCACCCATTAATATTTAAGGTAAGTTGCAGAAGACCTCTATTGAAGGGTAAGCTAAGCATATTTCTGTATGCTATGGTTTCCCCACCTGTAAAATGAAGATCATTAAGGTACCTAATATATAGGCTGTGGTGAGGATTAATATACATAAACAGCAAAGTGCCTAGCACAGAGAAAGCACTATAGAAGTGTTAGCTATTACTGTAATTCTTGCCCTCTTGGAGCAATCTCCCAGTCTAAAGGAAGAGATCAGTCTCAACAAATAGGAAGTCATCTGAGAAAAAGAACCTAGACTCAACAAAACCAAGTGATCAAGTAAACTGTGGAGCTAAACCCTGGCAGCTAAGAGAGCCAAAGAGAAGCAAGTCTTGTCCCCAGCTTCAGAGGCTCTGCCAACTCTGATGGGCTTCTCTCATTCACCTAGATGACAAAGTGTGTCAAACTGTTTTTTCTAGGGTAATGTTCAAAGGACTAATTCATAGGCAAACCAGTGCTTTTTCAAATGCGGGTCACGCCTCTTTAGTAAGACATTATATCAATTTACGAAGTCAGGATCAACATTTTCTAAAAAGGGAAACTACCTGCACACAAAAAGTACATATACAAATGAAATAGAATAGAAAAGAAAATATCAGAGTCCTTCGCATACCGTAGGGTAAGCACTGTTGTGAAATGTGTGTTTATGACATCCATTACTGAAATACATACAAATATACAAATGCAAACATATGTGATGGGCCATAATGTAAACTCTATTTGTTATTGAGGTCGAGTCTAAAAAGTCTGAAAGCCACTGTTCTAATTACCCAAGCAAACTCACCCACCTAGTAGCCACAGGCCCTCACTTTTCCTCTCCATGTATTAGTCCAATTATTCAGCCCTCTCAGCACCCTCTTTTTTCAGAATCCCCAGTTCAGTAGCAGGTCCTAAAGATAACTAGAACACCTCAGAAATCTAGCAGCTCTCAACAAGTACCGGCTCCCACTTTGGAAAGCCTTATGATAATATCAGGGTCAGTTGCCAAAAGCCCCAACCTTGATCTATCCTCCCGTCCCCAGCTAAGGCTTGCAGTTATGGCTGAACCCTAAGTTTCTACTCAATATTCTGCAATTCTCTAATACCCAAGACCAGGCTACATGATGATAATAATAATAATAACAACAATAATAATAATGACATAACAGCAACCAACATTTATTAAGTGCTTAACTATTTATTAGGTTCTATTCTAAGCATTTTACACATTAATACCCATGTAGTACTCATCATAGCCATATGATATATGTGCTATTATTCCATTATTATTATTTTTTAAATTAGTATTATTTTTTAAAGACAGAGAGGTTAAGATCATACCAGTGGTAAGTAGGAAAGTAGCATTTCCTCAATATGTTGGTGCCTGGTTACCTATATATGAATTATACTAGCCAGAAATGTTCCTGTCTTCAGCCAAGTTGGTAAACTGAAGCAGTCTAACTCTAGTTTCCAATGCTATAAATCACTGTGCTTTACCTTTCAGTAGAAAATTCTGACAACAGTAGCAAATGGATTTCTTTCTAGCCTGCTCTGAAGAGCAGTACTATTGCAGAGTAGTACTCCTTGGGTGGAGGAGAGACAGCATGCAGCTCCTTAAATAATGCTAAAGTGAGAAAATATTTGTTTGATTTTTAGAAAATGAAAGCCATATTTTACATCCTTTATCTGACCAAAGAAGATATTACTTTTACCTCCACGTAACACATCCCCACACAGAGGACTTTCTTTAGTGGCATTAGAATCCATTTGTACCAATATTCCTGTGGCTTTGCCAGGACTAGGAAGGCCTAACATTTCCCTGGGACTGGTGACAGGGCTCAACAATTTGCAGTATGGCAAAAGAAACATCTGCTTTCTCTTATTTATTCATACATTTATTTATTGACTGTAGAGCCAGGGAAGAAAGGCCTCTGCTATGGGCTTCTTACTTTAGAGATCCTGCAAAATAACACAAACACAAAAAACAAATTCATTAAAGAAATGGGGTTTCTTTCCTCTGTCACAAGATTCTGCACTGGCAAAGCGGAACCCTAAAAATCCATTCTTGTAAATTGTACAGTTCAGACCACAGGAACACTTCTGTCCACATATTTCTTCCCACGTCCTTTAAAAAAGAGGCAACTATGTCAGAATGCCATTTATGGGTTGTGAAACCGCAAACTTCAAGAGAACTCTGCCTGAGATTATGGAATATCTGAGCAGCACAGGGTGTCAGAAACAAAAGACAAGACAAATTAACTGTTATATCCTTCCTGTCAAATAACATGAATATCATAGATACCTTTCCTAAGAAGGTATTGTCTCCTAACAGAGTCAAACATCCATTTATTTGATTTCTTCCTGTTCCAATTCACGGTTCTGAAGGTACTCACAAGTTAGCTCACCATTCCTAGCAGTATCACACAGCAACTGAGGAACATTTTGCAAAATTAAGGAATTCATATTACTAGTAAATGTATTTATATGCAGGTCTAGAAATGACACATATAAGGCAAGGAACCAATTTATTACACTGATTAATGGTTGAACAATTAATGCCAGAATTACAATTTATTTTTATAAAAATATGTAGTTACAAAAAATTTTAATTCAGCTTATTTAATTTTGAATATTTAAAAGAGAAACAACTTAAAATAATAAAAAATTTCCATTTTTTACACTTTACATTTTTGATGAGAATATATTCAAACTTTGTACTCTGTGAATATAATGATGCTTTATTTTTAAATCCTACGGATCACTGAAAATGAGTACAAGTTGTGATCCCAACATACACAGAAAAATAAGAAAGTGGAGCTTAGAGGAGAAAAAAGAGAAAATCTACAAATAAGCTAGTCTGCTTAAATTTGGGGGGAAAAACTGCACACAAAAAGTACATACACAATTACTACCACTGAAGACTGAAAACAGAAAATAAACCAGAGTATTCAAAAAAGACAAGTAGCCAGGCACGGTGGCTCATGCCTGTAATCCCAGCACTTTGGGAGGCTGAGGCAGGCAGATCTCTTGAACCCAGGAATTCGAGACCAGCCTGGCTAACATGGTGAAACCCTGTCTCTACTAAAAATACAAAAATTAGCAGGGCATTGTGGTGTGCACCTGTAATCCCAGCTACTTGGGAGGCTGAGGCAGGAGAATTGCTTGAACCCAGGAGGCGGAGGTTGCAGGGAGCCGAGATGGCACCACTGCACTCCAGCCTGGGCAACAGAGCGAGACTATCTTCAAAAAAGAAAAGAAAGGGCTGGGTGGGGTAGCTCATGCCTGTAATCCCAGCATTCTGGGAGGCCAAGGTGGGCAGATCACGAGGTCAAGAGATCGAGACCATCCTGGCCAACATGGTGAACCCCCATCTCTATTAAAAATACAAAAATTAGCTGGGTGTAGTGGCACACGCCTGTAATCCTAGCTACTTGGCAGGCTGAGGTAGAAGAATCGCTTGAACCCAGGAGGGGGAGGTTGCAGTGAACTGATTGCACCACTGCACTCCAGCCTGGTGACAGGCGTTGTCTACAAAAAGAAGGAAAAAAAAAAAAAGACAAGTAAATACCAATATAGAATGATGATGTGATTGTTCTTAAGAGAGTAATATTATCTATACAATATTTAGCCAGATTCCCCTCTCCCCCGATGGTTTAAAAAGTCACAGAAAACAATGGAAAACTTACAGGTTTAACATAAATGATTTTGAAAAGTAATGCTAAAACGGCTGCACATATAAGATAGATTTTTAAAATGATAAAACGAAAGGGCACTGGCTATGATAAAGCCTTAAATGAAACTATTTATTTAACTGGTAATAAAGTGAGAAAAAGATACCTAACTTTTTTTAAGTAAATATTATTCAATTCTATAGATTATAACAGGGACAAAAGTCATGTTAAACAACAAACTTTATATACTGTCGAGTTACCTAAATAAGAAAACGAGAAAGTAGAAATAAATGAGAATTTCATAGCTTTACATATGGTGTAAAAAGTACAGACTTCATCTTCAGTGAGAATTAAAGAAAAAAACTTTCGACTTTAGGCAGGGACCTAAAGACTGGCAAACTTCCACCTGTAACTATGACATTACTGAAACAGAACTAGCCATTCTACTACAAATCACTTAAGAACAGACAAAATATACGATGTAATAGTTTTCAGGCACCAGGAAACATGTAATGTAAGAATGAAAACCCAGAAAGAAGGGAAACTCAAAAGTCAGGCTGCTCCCTCCTCAGTTGCCTAGGAGCAATTTTCTTACAATGGCACAGACAGCTAGCGTTCAAGCAGAGCACAGTAGTTCCACTAAGCTGAAGAGGCACGGGGTAGAGTTCAGGGAAGCTTGAGCAGACACTGCACATTCATCAAGAAAGACCACATGGTAGGCCATAAAAAAAAGTCTCAAGAAATTTCAGACTATTGAAATTCCATAAATTATGCTGCCTAACCACAACAGAATTAAATTAGAAATCAACTACAATAAGATATAAAATCCTCCAATATTTGGAAACAAAACCACATATTTCTAAATAGTCTATTGGTCAAAGATGAAATGACAAAGAAAATTAGAAAATATTTTGAATTACACTATAATAAAGACACACACACCAAATTATAGAATACTGTTAAACAAGTGCTTAGAGGCACATATATTGCTTTAAATGCTCATATCAAAAAAAGAAGACCTGAAATCACTAATCCATACCTCTGCATTAAAAACATTAAAAAGTCCAGGGAGGGATAGCATTAGGAGAAATACCTAATGTAGATGATGGGTTGATGGGTGCAGCAAATCATCATGGCATGTGTACACCTATGTAACAAACCTGCATGTTCTGCACATGTATCCCAGAACTTAAAGTATAATAAAAAACAATTTAAAAAAAACTTAAAACAGTAAATTAAATTCAAAATATAATAAAGAAAGCAGAAATTAGTAACAGAAAATAGAAAAAAAAACAAAAACAAAAATTGGTTCTTTGAAAATATTAATAAAACCCTAGTAATAGACATTAAGAAGAAAAGGAAAGAAAACATAAGTCATCAATATCAGGAATAAAAGATGAGTTATCACAACCAATCTAAAGACAGTAAAAGAATAATAAGAGAATAGCAGGAACAATTTATGCCAATAAATTCTATAACCTATTTAAAATAGACAAAAAGTTCAAAAAATAACTTACCAAAACTGACTTTAATATAGATGTGCATTATGTTAAGTGATATAAGCCAGACACAAATGAACAATACTATATAATTCCACTGATATGAAGCGTTTAGAAGAGGCAAATGCATAGAGAAAGAAAGTAGAACACAGACTGCCAAGGCCTGGGGTAAGGGAAGAAGGATGTTACTGCTTAATGGGCACAGAGTTTCTACCTGGGACTATGGAAAAGTTTTAGAAATAGATGGTGACAACAGTTGCATGACACTGTGAGTATACTTAATGTCATTACATTGTATACTTAAAAATGGTTAAAAGGCTGGAGGCTGAGGCACGAAAATCACTTGAACTCGGGAGGCAGAGGCTGCAGTAAGCCGAGATCGCGCCACTGCACTCCAGCCTGGGTGATTACAGCGAGACTCTGTCTCCAAAAAAAAAAAAAAAAAAAAAAGTTAAAATGGCAAATTTTGTTATACGTACCTTGCCACAATTTTTAAGACTTTAAAGAAATTAATTCAAAAGGAGTTAAGATTCAAACAGAAAGGCTAAAATTACAAACTTCTAGAAGAAAACATTGAAGAAAATCTTCATGATCTTGGGATGGGCACAGATTTCTTAGAATATGAGTGAGTACTAACTAAAAAAACTCACAAAGTAAAGAACATCAAAATTAAGACCTTCTGCTCTTTGAAAGACATCCTTCCAAAAAGGAAAAGGCAAGCTGGAGAAAAATAAGTCACAATATATACAGTCATGCATCGCTTAACAACAGAGATACCTTCTGGGAAATGCATTGTTAGGTGATTTCATCATTATGTGAACGTCATGGAGACGAGATTTCATCATTATGTGAACGTCATATGAACCTAGATGGTATAGCCTACCACACACATAGGCTATACGGTATTGTACAGCCTACAGATTGCTTCCAGGCTGCAAACCTGTATAGCATGTTACTGCATTGAATACTGTAAGCAACTGTAACACAATGGTAAGCATTTGTGCCTTTAAACATAAAAAAGGTACAGTAAAAATACATGTAAAAGATAGAAATGGTACACTTGTATAGGCCACTTACCATGAGTGGGGTTTGCATGACTAGAACTTACTCTGGGTAAGTGAGTGGTGAGTAAATGTAAAGGTCTAGGACATTACTGTCTACTACTGTAGACTTTATAGAAACATTGTACACTTAGGCTACACTATTTAACACCGCACAATAACATTATATAAACATATAATAAGTATATAATTATATAATACAATTATAATTATATTATTAAAAATTATATAACTATATATTTATATAATTATATATTATATAATGATATCATATAAAATAATGTATAATCATATAATTATATAATAACAATTATATATAACATTATATAACAATAACATCAAGCATTGTACACTTAGGCTACATTATTTGTTTTCTTTAACAATAAATTAATCTTAGCTTACTGTAACATTTTTACCTTAAACTCTTTAATTTTTAACTTTACTCTTAAAAAAATATTGTACTGCTGTACAAAAATATTTTTGTCCTCTATATCTGTAGTCTATAAGCTGTTTTTTATTTTTAAATTTTAAATTTATTATTTCTTTTTAAACGTTGTTGTCCAAAATAAAGACGCAAACACACACTTTAGCCTAGGTGTACACAGGGTCAGGATCATCAAGATGTCACTAGGTGACAGGAATTTTTCAGCTCCTTGATAATGTTATGGGACCACCAGTGTCTATGCAGTCTGTTGTTGATCAGAACACTGCAGAGTACTGCATGACTATGTATATCTGACAATACGTCTGCATCTGAAATCTATAAACAACTTGTACAACTCAACTTTTTTATTCATTTTTTCAAAATAAGCAAAATATCTGAACACATTTCACAAAAGATTCACAAATGGCAAATAAGGACATGAAAAACATATTCAACATCATTATTCATCTGGGAAACGTAAGTCAAAACCACAATGATATACCAGTGTACACTCAATAAAATGGCTCTGACCATAACAAGTTTTTTTGTTTGTTTGTTTTTGTTTTTTTTTTTTTTGAGGCGGAGTTTCGCTCTGTCGCCCAGGCTGGAGTGCAGTGGCACAATCTCGGCTCACTGCTTGCAAGCTCTGCCTCCCAGGTTCATGTCATTCTCCTGCCTCAGCCTCCCAAGTAGCTGGGACTATAGGCGCCAGCTACCACGCCCAGCTAATTTTTTGTATTTTTAGGAGAGACGGGGTTTCACCCTATTCAGGATGCTCTCGATCTCCTGACCTCGTGATCCGCCCTCCTCGGCCTCCCAAAGTGCTGGGATTACAGGCATGAGCCACCATGACAGGCCGGCTCTTTCATTTTTTAAAAGATTAAACATGCCTGTAATCTCAGCCTTTGGGAGACCAAGGCGGGCAGATCATTTGAGGTCAGGAGTTCGAGATCAGCCTGACAAACACAGTGAAACCCAGTTTCTACTAAAAATACAAAAAAATTAGCCAGGTGTGGCGGTGCATGCCTGTAGTCCCAGCTACTCGGGATACTGAGGCAAGGGAATCACCTGAACACTTGAACCTGGGAGGCGAAGCTTGCAGTGAGCCGAGATGGCGCCACTGCATTCCGGCCTGGGCAACAGAGCAAGACTATGCCTCAAAAAAATAAAAAAGAAAAGAAAAAAAAAAAAGATTAAACATATTTTAGTCAAAAGAGTTTTCATGTACCAGATACTACAACAAAAGTAACTTTGTGACCAGGTGTGTTGGCTCACGCCTACAATCCCAGCACTTTGGGAGGCTGAGGCAGGAGGATCACTTGAGCTCAGGAGTTTGAGACCAAGATGAGCAACATAGGGAGATCCCATATTTATTAAAAAGTTTTAAAAAAATTAGCCAGGCATGATGGCATGTCCCTGTGGTCCCAGCTACTCGAGAGTCTGAGGTGGGGGAATCACCTGAACCCGGGAGGTTGAGGTTGCAGTGAGCCATGATCACACCACTACACTCCAGCCTGGGTAACAGAGCAAGGCCTCTTTCTCAAAAAAAAGTCACACTGCAATAAAATACACAAAAATTAAAAGCAAGAAAATGACAGTCTGGGTTGGGCACGATGGCTCATGCCTGTAACCTAGCACTCTGGGAGGCCAAGGAAGGTGGATCACTTGAACTCAGGAGTTTGAGACCAGCCTGGGTAATATGGCAAAATCCCATCTCTACAAAAAATACAAAAATTAGCTGGGTGTGGTGGCATGTGTCTATAGTCCCAGCTACTTGGGGGACTGAGGTAGGAGTACTGCTTGAGCCCAGTTCAAGACTTCAGTGAGCTGTGATTGCACCAACGCACCCCAGCTTGGGCAACATAGCCAGACCCTGCCTAAAAAAAAATTTAAGGCCGGGTGTGGTGGCTCACGCCTGTAATCCCAGCACTCTGGGAGGCTGAGGCGGGTGGATCACCTAAAGTCAGGAGCTCTAGACCAGCCTGGCCAACATAGTAGAACCACATCTCTACTAAAAACACAAAAATTAACCGGGCATGGTGGCAGGCGCCTGTAATCCCAGCTACTCAGGGGGCTGAGGCAGGAGACTCGCTTGAACCCGGGAGGCAGAGGTTGCAGTGAGCTGAGATCGCACCCTCATACTCCAGCCTACGGGACAAGAGCAAGACTTTGTCTCAAAAAAAATAAAAAATAAAAATTAGCTGGGCGTGGTGGCACACACCTATAGTCCCAGCTACTAGGGAGGCTGAGGTGGGAGGATCACTTGAGACCAGGAGTTTAAGATTGCAGTGAGCTACGATAGTGCCACTGCACTCCAGCTTAGCCAACTGAGACCCTGTCTAAACAAATAAATAAGCAAATAAGTAAGCAAGAAAATGGGAAAAGCGGGCTTTCACAATGTATTGGTTTTCTATTGCTTAACAAATTAGCAAAAACTTAGCCACTTAAAACAATACACATTTATTATCCCACAGTTTCTGATTCAGGAATTCAAGCACAGCTTAGCTGGGTCCTTCCTTACGGTCTCTTAAAGCTACAAGCAAGGTGTCACCTGGGTTATGTTCTCATATGGAGACTCGATTCAGGAAGAATCCACTTCTAAACTCATTCTAACCTGCACACAGAACATTCTCTAAAATTGACTACATGCTCGGTCATAAAGCTAGTCTCAATAAATTTTTCAAAAACCAAAATCATATCAACCATCTTCTCAGACCTCATGGAATAAAATTAGAAACCAATACCAACAGGAACTCTCAAAATCACACAAGTACATGGAAACTAAACAATTTGCTCCTGAATGACTTTAAACAATGAGATTAAGGCAGAAATCAAAAAAAAAATTGAAATAAATGAAAACAGAGACACAACACACCAAAACCTCTAGAATACAACAAAAGCAGTGTTAAGACTAAAGTTTAGGCCAGGCACAGTGGCTCATACCTGTAACCCCAGCACTTTGGGAGGCAAAGGCGGGTGGATCACCTGAGCTCAGGAGTTTGAGACCAGCCTGGACAACATGGTGAAACCCTGTCTCTACTAAAAATACAAAAATTAGCCAGGCGTGGCGGTGCGTGTCTGTAATCTCAGCTACTCAAGAGGCTGAGGCAGGAGAATCGCTTGAACCTGGGAGGCAGAGGTTGCAGTAAGCTGAGATCACATCAGTGCATCCAGCCTGGGTGACAGAGTGAGACTCTTGTCTCCAAAAAGAAAAAAGACAAAAATTTGTAGCACTAAATGCCTAACATCAAAAAGAAAGATCTGAAATTAACAACCTAACATTATAGCTAAAGGAACTAGAGAACCAAAAACAAGCCAAACCCAAATCTAGCAAAAGAAAGGAAATAAGAAAGATCATGGCAGAACTAAATGATATTGAGACCAAAAATATGACAAAAGGAGCAACAAAACAAAAAGTGAGTTATTTCAAAGGATAAACAAAACTGTTAAACTGCTGGATAGATTAACCAAGAAAAGAGAAGATTTAAATAAGCACAATCAGAAATGACAAAAGTGGCATTACAACTGATATCACAGAAACACAAAAGCTCCTCAGAGACTACTATAACATCTCTATGAGCATAAACCAGAGAAACCTAGAAGAAATGAATAAATTCCTCGAAACACACAAACTCCTAAGAATAAACCAGGAAGAAACGGAAATCCTGAACAGACCAATAATGAGCTATAAAACTGAATCAGTAATAAAAAATCTATGAACAAAAAAAAAAAAAAAAAAAGGCCAGGACCAGAAGGATTCACAGCCACGTTCTACCAGATGTACAAAGAACTGTACCAATCTTACTGAAAATTTAAAAAAAAAAAAAAAAAATCGAGTATGAGGGATTCTTCCCTAACTCATTCTACTAAATCAGTATCATCCTGATACCAAAATCTGGCAAGGATACAACAAAAAAACTACAGGCCAATATCCCTGATGAACATGAATGTAAAAATCCTCAACAAAATACTAGTAAACTGAACCCAGCACTACATCAAGATGATAACTGGATCATGATCAAGTGGTCTTACGTGTGGGACACAAGGATGGTTCGGCATGCACAAATCAATAAATGTGATTCACCACATAAACAGAATAAAAAACAAAAAACATATGATCATGTCAACAGACACAGAAAAAGCATTTGATAAAATCCAACATCACTTCATGATTAAAAACCTTCAACAAATTAGGCATTGAATGAAGACACCTCAAAATAGTAACAACCATATATGATAAACTCACAGCCAACAGCATCATACCGAATGGGCAAAAACTGAAAACATTCCCTCGAAGAAACGAAACAACACGAGGATGTCCACTCCCACTACTCCTATTCCACATAGTACTGGAAGTGATAGCCAGAGAAATTAGGCAAGAGAAAAAAATAAAAAGCATCCAAATAGGAACAGAGTTAGCCAAATTATATCAGTTCACTGACAACATAATCCTATACCTAGAAAACCCTAACCTCCAAATGATTTTAGTAAAGTTTCAGGATATAAAACTAATACACAAAATCAGTTGCATTTCTATACACCAACATTCAAGCTCAGAATCAAATCAAGAACTCAATCCCATTTACAGTTGCCACAACCAAATTAAAATACTTAGGAATACATTTAACCAAGAAGATGAAAAACCTCTACAAGGAGAGCTAAAGAACACTGATGAAAGAAATTATAGACAACACAAACAAATGGAAAAACATTCCTTGATCATGGATAGGAAGAATCACTATCGTGAAAATGACTATACTGCCCAAAGCAATTTTAATCAAATTACCAATGTTGTTTTTCACAGAACCAGAAAAAACTATTCCAAAATTCATATGGAACCAAAAAAGAGCCCACACAGTGAAAGTAATCGTAAGCAAAAATAACAAAGCTGGAAGCATCACATTACTCAACTTCTAATTATACCAGAAGGCTATAGTTACCAAAACATCATGGTACTGGTACAAAAACAGACACACAGCTCAATGAAATAAAACAGAGAACCCAGAAGCCAATCCATACACCTACAGTAAATTGATCTTCAACAAAGTTGACCAAAATAATCAATGGGGAAAGGACACTCCATTCAATGAATGGTGCTGGGAAAATTGGCTAGCCATATGCAGAAGAATGAAACTGGACCCCTATCTCTCATCATATATAAAAATTAACACATGATGGATTAAAAATTTAAATTTAAGACCTGAAACTATAAAAACCCTAAAAGAAAACCCAGGAAAAACTCTTCTGGACATTGGCCTAGGCAAATAATTTATGAATAAGACCTCAAAAACAAATACGACCAAAACGAAAATGGACAAATGACACTTAATTAAACTAAAGAGCTTCTGTACAGCAAAGGAAACAATCAACAGAGTAAAAAAACCACCCATAGAATAGGAGAAAATATCTGCCAACTATGCATCCAACAAAGGACTAATAACCAGAATCTATAAGGAACTTAAATCATAAGAAAAAAAACAAATAAATCTACTAAAAAGTAGGCAATAGAAACGAAGAGACACAAAAGAAGACAAGTGACCAATAAACTCATGAAAAAAAATCCAACATCACTAATCATCAGAGAAATGCAAACTAAACCACAATGAGATACCATCGTATACCAGTCAGAATGGAAAATGACAGATATTGGTGAGGATGCGGAGAAAAGGGAATGTTTATATACTGTTGGTGGGAATATAAATTAGTTCAACCCCTACAGAATATAGTATAGTGATTTCTCACAGATCTAAAAATAGAACTACCACTTGATCTAGCAATCCCTCTACTGGCTATCTACCCAAGAGTAAAGAAATCTTTTTTTTTTCTTTTTTCTTCTGAGAGAGAGTCTCGCTCTGCCACCCAGGCTGGAGTGCAGTGGCACGATCTCGGCTCAATGCAACCACTGGCTCCCAGGTTCAAGCAATTCTGCTGCCTCAGCCTCCCAAGTATCTGGGACTACAGGTGCACACCACCACGCCTGGCTAATTTTTGTATTTTTAGTAGAGACAGGGTTTCACCATGTTGGCCAGGCTGGTCTTGAACTCCTGACTTCGTGATTCATCTGCCTCGGCCTCCCAAAGTGCTGGGATTACAGGCATGAGCCATTGTGCTGGACCGGGAAAAGAAATCATTAAAAAAAAAAAATTATTTTTATTTATAAAGCTCTTTTTTTTCCCCTTGGGCCTTATGACATAGCATAAGAAAATTATTTTATCAAAAAGACACCTACACTGGTACGTTTATTGCAGCACCATTCACAATAGCAAATTCATGAAATCAACCTAGGTGCCCATCAACAGTGGATTGCATAAAGAAAATGTGGTACATATATACCATGGAATACTACACAGGCATAAATAGAATGAAATCCTGTCCTTTGTACCAATATGGCTGTTGCTGGAGGCCATTATTCTATATGAAATAACTCAGAAACAGAAAATCAAATACCATGTGTTTTCACTTATAAGTGAGAGCTAAACAATGGGTACGTGTGGTCATAAAGATGGAAACAATAGACACTGGGGACTCCAAAAGGGGAGAGGAGGCGTGGCAAGCATAGAAAAACTATCTATTGAGTATTATGTTCACTATTTGGCTGCTGCATTCACTAGAAGCCAAAATCCCAGCATTACACTATATATCCATGTAGCAAAACTGCACATGTATCCTTGAATCTTTAAAAAAAAAAAAAAAAAAAAAAAAAGGAAAGAAAAGACAAGAAAACATTTTTGGCCAATTCTAACTCCTATTGCTTCAGCAGAGCAAATTTCCTCTAAATAGAATTTAATTAAAAAAAAAAAAAATCTGACCAAGAGCTGCTTGGTTCATGGATGGCAATTCCAAGGTAAATGAAAACCATCCTGCTTTGGAAGACTGCTCCTCTGATAAAAGAAAGTAAAAACAAATCTGCTTGGTGGGCTAAATTGCATTCTATTTTTCTAACAGTGACTGATGGAAGAACTGAACAATGGTAGAAGCCCCTGTGTTTGGGTCTTTACCGACCTCATGCGATATAACCAATGGCTTGGCTATACACTCAGGAGAGAGGACAATGGAAATCTGGCCTGGTAAAAGAATGCTCATATGGAGCATGGCCCTAAGGAGGTTTGAGGGATGCATTAAGGTGACAGGAATCGATAAGTAGACATCCCATGTGCTCCCTTGAGGTGGCTACCTCAGTCCCTGAAGAAAAGTGAGTATGGGGGCACTGCAGCAGTGCAGAGATGAGCTGAATCTAGACATGATCCTTTTGCACCCTTTCAGGTACAAATTGCCGGAAAGAACTGTTCTGTTTCTCAGCAATAGAGACAGAGATTGCTGATGACTATGGGGCAGATTCTGTGGTAGGAAGGCCCTGAATATGGCTGGCAAATGAGACTGATGCTGGTAGCCCTGGGAACTACAAATAGGTCTTGACGGGAATAGACACCGACTCTGGAGTGGGCTTTGCTTATCCCATGGAAGATAAAAATACTCAGAGTACCATAAAAAAAAAAAAAAAAAAAAAAAAACAAAAACAAAAAAACAGAACTCAAGATATTGCATGGATTTGGATGGCCCACCATCATTTCTTCAGACCAAGGAACACACTGTACAGCCCATAGTGTCCAACAATGGACAGAGTGAGATATCCTCCTTAGAGTAATAGTTTGACAGAGAAGTAGAATGGGCAATTGAAACGCTAGTTGTCTAAAACAGGTGGAGATAAAAAGCATGAAGGGCTGGTTTACAGGCGATCATAAGGATGTATGTGCTCACACTTAACATGGGACTTTTTCTCTGTTTTTCTGGTTGATCTGGGGAAGAGGGGTTAGGGAGGATGCTAGTATGACTACACAATTCTTACCAAGGAGGAGTGCACTTGTATAACCACTATAATTTTTCTTTTCTTTTTTTTGCTTTTGTTTTTGTTTGTTTGTTTGTTTTTGAGAGACGGAGTCTCACTCTGTCGCCCAGGCTGGAGTGCAGCAGAGCCATCTTGGCTCCCTGCAACCTCCGTCTCCCAGGTTCAAGCACGTCTCCTGCCTCAGCTTCCCAAGTAGCTGGGACTACAGGCATGCACCACCACGCCTAGCTAATTTTTTTGTATTTTCAGTAGAGAGGGGATTTCACTATATGTTGGCCAGGCTGGTCTCGAACTCTTGACCTCAGGTGATCTGCCTGCCTTGGCCTCCCAAAGTTCTGGGATTACAAATGTGAGCCACTGTGCCTGGCCCTGTTTGTTTTTTTGAGACAGGGTCTTGCTCTGTTGCCCAGGCTGGAGTGCAGTGGCATGATCATAGCTCACCGCAACCTCCGCTTTCAGGGCTCAAGAGATCCTCCCACCTCAGCCTCTCAAGTAGCTGGGACGACAGGCAAGCGCCACCATACCCAGCTAATTTTTTGTATTTTTGGTAGAGCCAGGTTTTGCCATGTTGCCCAGGCTGGTCTCAAACTCCTGAACTCAAGCAATCCTCCTGCCTTGGCCTCCCAAAAATTCTGGGATTACAGGTATGAGCCACTTTGTTTAGCCTATAGTTTTCTTTCCTCCCCAAATCACCTTTAAAAAATTTATTTTTTTCTCTCCTACCTGATGCAGTGGTCCTAGGACCAGGGTTACAACTACAAGTTTCTGAAACATCAGGGACGATTTCTAAGAAAAAACTGTAACTATGCTTTTAAACCTAATGGCAAAATTCCTAAGAACATTACTGGGGTGGGTAGTGCTTTCACCCCATTTAGCAAAAGTGGGACTAACAGTGAATGCAGCTATATTGCCTGATGGTAAAAACAGCTCACAAGTTCTGCTCCTATATAACTTTGCCCTATCTGAATGGGAGTAGTCTGAGGAGGACCTACTCCTAGACTTGTATTGCTGCCTGCAATCTGGAACCGCACAAGAGAGATTCTAATGTCCCTTTCAAAGGCGAAAAGGTTTGGGTATAAACGGAGAGAAGGAGAAATCATAGCTGAGAGTAAAGAAGTGAGTAAATGAGTTAGGGTTACTAACTGAGGAAAATTCAATGTTATGTTAACAGCCCAAAAGAGTCTAAGAACAAAAGTTGACACTGTCTCAAGCTCAATTATTCCGGATGCATGGAAGTATGAAGCTGTATGTTTACCAAGGCCAATCCTGCTTTTGGAACTTGACAAGATTTAGGAAACTTGCAAACCTGAATGGCCTCATCCTGGGAGACATTCATACAATATGACGTACTGGACTAACCATTACTGATTGCATATACAAATATTTTTTGATATAAAAGATCTGTGGTCACAAACTAGGGGGTGACCTGTGGTGTTACGATATACATACTGGTTTTAATCTACGGTTTCTGGCTCACAAATCCCATAGCCCTAGTTATAGTCTTTTGTTAGAATGTTGGCTGTGTTAGGCCTCAGCGGCAGGCCTGTGACCTTCTCTGGCTCTCCTTTCACTTTAATGTTCCCCAATCTTTCTGACTGTGGGTCTTAAGGCTCTCCCATGAGAGTCCCACCCTATACCTGGGGCAAGAAATACTGACTTCATGAAGCTTCCATAAAAACCCAAGAGGACAGGGTTCAGTGAGCTTCAGGATAGCTGAACACGTGGAAGTTACTGAAGTGGCAAGGCTGGGGAGGGCACTGAAGCTCCCTCCCCCTTCCCCAGTAACTCACACTATGAATCTCTTCATCTCTATCCTTTGTAATATCCTATAAACCAGTAAATATTAAAACAAAAATCTAAGAGGCTGAGTGCAGTGGCTCACACCTGTAATCCCAGCACTTTGGGAGACCAAGGAGGGCAGATCACTTGAGGTCAGGAGTTCAAGATCAGCCTGGCCAATATGGTGAAACCCCCATCTCTACTAAAAACACAAAAATTAGCCAGGTGTGGTGGCGCCAATGTCTGCAGTCCCAGCTACTCAGGAGGCTGAGGCACAAGAATTCCTTGAACCAGGGAGGCAGAGGTGGCAGTGCCACTGCACTCCAGCCTAGGTGACAGAGCAAGACTCGCTCTCAAAAAAAAAAAAAAAAAAAAAAAGACTAAGAAATATAGTCATTCAAGAAAGTCTGTTTCATTTGGCATTGTTATTAAAAGAATACAATTTATAAGAAATTATTGATTACAAATAACAATTTTGCTAAAAATAAAGCCAAATAAAAGTGTACCTATTTTAATAATTTGTGAATTTGCCTTTACTTTATTTCTCATTTAAATAGATGAACACACAGACACATGCAGTATTAATTCAACTATCATTTTTGACATTTTGCCATTTTCAATTGTATAAAAATTGATAATAGAATTGGTTGTAATATTTGCCTGTTTCCCTCTTTGATGATATGCTGTTTTTCTTTCATCTTTGAATGTTTTCATTTTATATCTGGATGAAAGCCATGATTTTTTGCTTTTATTTTTATTTTTTTAAACTGTTAAACAGTTTTGGAAGTCTTCCACCAAATGCCCAAAGAATTAACCTGTGAGTCACATCAGAGAAGTACACCTCATGTGGACCATCCATGTTCGTCAGTGCTTGGTTCCCACAGGTAAATGTGAAGTGGCAATCTAAAGTTGGCTTCCAGATGAACACAGAAGTTTATGGAATCTCCACATTTCTAATTTTAATTTTCCTTTACACAACTGGGTTTTGTTTTATATTTATTTATGGCTAAGTTATTCCCATCTGTGGCAGCAGAGTGGGACACTGATTTTATGGGCTGACCAATCCCAGGTATACACCCGAGAGAAATGAAAACATATGCCCATAAAAAAAAACTTACACATGAATGATTATAGCAGCTTTATTCATAATATCCAAAAACCAGAAACAACCCAAATATCCATCAAATAGTGGTATAGTCACAAAAGGAAATACTGAAACATAAAGGAAGCCAGATACAAAAAAGCAGGTCGTTTGACGTGTTCATTTATATGAAATTCTACCACAGGCAAAGCTAATCTATAGTGCCAAACAACAGATCAGTGGTTGCCTGAGGCCAAGACGTGGAAGATGGGATTGACTGCAAAACTACGGAAGGAATATTTGGGGGTAATAAAAATGTTCTATCTATTAATTGTGGTTGTAGTTACATGGGTATATATATTTGCCAAAATTCATAAAACAAAACAAAGGACCCCAAATTGTTTCTGTGGGATATAACTATCAATAATTACAGTACTGAAAATGGAAACTGAGACATTAAAAAATACTTACTGATTCATTTGATGATAACACTAAAAATCCACCGCATCTTAATAACATCTTAGTACTCATTATCAAATTAATTTTGACCTTGAGAACCCCTGAACTTGTCCTCAAGTAAAGCGTAAGTCTGTTCCAGAATATGAAAACTAATGAAGGGCAAAACTTGGAATGTGAATTTTGACTGTCATGGTTTATAATACCTGAGTCTGAAAAGCTAAAACTGGTTAAAATCTTAGCAAATAATTTATTCAATTTTGGTGAGTCCACGTCGTTGGTTAACTGTTTACTGCCACTACCTACAATATTAAAGTTATTCTTTTATGTTGTGTAATATGCCTAGATAGCAAATATTTTGTGTCGTGCTAGAAAAATTCTCTGTGCTTCATGATGACTTACCATGTCCTTAATTAAGCAAGCATAGGGTTCCTCATAAAAAAAACTACAGTTACTTAAAATTGCGTTACTTTCTATGTTTGTTTATAAATGTTTTACTGTCACTTAGGTTAAATAAGTAACCAGGTATTATTTCTCAAGCACCAACAATCCTATCTTAAGTGTTTCTCTGAAGATTTGTTTTTCCCAAATCAGATCCTACGTGTAGAAAATAAAACAAAACTTTCAGTGTATTTTTTTTTTTTTTTTAATTTGAGACAGGGTCTCACTCTGTCACCCAGGCTAGAGTGCAGTGCCATGATCTCAGTCCACTGCAGCCTCCACCTCCCAGGCTCAAGCAATCCTTCCACCTCAGCCTCCTGAGTAGCTGGGACCACAGGTGTGCACTACCATGCCCAGCTAACTTTTATATATTTTTGTAGAAACAGGGTTTCACCAAGTTGCCTAGGGTGATCTCAAACTCCTGAGCTCAAGTGATCCTCCCACCCTGGCATCCCAAAGTGCTAGGGTCAGTGTATTTTTAATACGCAAAACTATCTCTGAGATATACTAAAACATCCTTGGCAAAATCACAAAGACATGTTTTCTCCTTTTTAGAGAAATGCTAGAAATAATTAGGTTTACTATTTTGTTATTAATGAATTTCATGAGAAAAGTTGTCTACCAGAAGACACGTTCAGTGTTCCCTAGGTTAAAGTTGCATGGGTAAAATGCTATTACTATAAATATTCTAGTTATTGTATGATTAATGGAAAACTCCTAGAGATTTGTAAATGTCCTCATTAGCCACAATGTTTCTTGAGTTCTGATAGAACTCTGCCAGATTTTAGGAACAAAAGTTTAGTGTTTTCAGTCTTTTTATTTTTTTTTAATCTCTTACAGGAAGAAGTGTTTTCAGTCTTAATTTCAGTTATTATCTAAAATACTGGCCAGGTGCGGTGGCTCACATCTGTAATCCCAACATTTTGGGAGGCAGGAGGATCACTTGAGCCCAGGAGTTGGAGATCAGCCTGGGGAACATTACAAGACCCTATCTCTACCTTGCCCAACCGCAAAAAATTAAAATAAAATAAAAAATAAATTAAACGAAATAAATAAGCTGGGCATGGTGATGCATGCCTATAGTCCCAGCTACTTGAGAAGCTGAAACAAGAGATCGCTTGAGCCCAGGAGGTTGAGGCTGCAGTGAGCTATGACAGAGCCACTGCACTCCAGCCTGGGCAACAGAGCAATACCTCGTCTCAAATAAATAAATAAATAAATAAATAATAAAAATTGAAAATGTTTACTTGGTAACAACCTTACTTCTAACATTTGAATCCAGCACCTTCTAGGTCAGTGGAGTTTTATTAAAAATACAGATGTACAGGACAGAAAATACAGATGTACAGCTATTCCAGACCCACTGAATCTCTTTACTTGATACCCTTAGTATATTTTTGGTATTTTTTTGGTATCTGTATAATACCACAAGAATATTATACGTTATACATGAAGATTTCTCCCTCTCTAAAATTACGTTTATCTATGTTTTCTAAATCAGACGTAACCTTCACTGTCTTATTTGCAATAATCTCTTACAGTTTGCTATAAGTTTTTGGACTGGCCATATTACTCTCATTTTACATGTGACAAAAACAACTTAATTTCCTTGTTAGTTGCATTATTCTTATGAGACTCTATCACATGCAGAGAGATTCTGTTTTGGCTGAGGCCTGTCAACTAGAAGCCAGAGTCTATGTCTTCAACAAAGAAGAGTTGTCTCAGAGCTCCATGGAAAAGGACTGCGGCAGGTATTTTAAAACTACTGACACATCAAAGAATAGACAGGCTTCCAATGGCACGGCTTGGACAACTGGACAACTTCCAGATCATTCCAGTGGACTGAGTCAGAATTTCCAGAACTTTTTTTAGTTAAGAAGCCGAGTACTAACCTAAGATCCGGTGAAATAAGAATTAGGTACACAGAACTGTATGAACTATAAGAAATGATTATAGTCATTTGTTTGAAATATTATTTTAATGTCCATTTTCTAATATGCAAGGGAGCCAGCTGTATTCCTTGTTAAGCTATGTATAACTCTTAACAATTAAGTAGACTTTGCTCTTGTAAAATGAAACATTCCTAAATCACATCTGATTCTCACTGACCCTCCCCTAACCCAGAACTAAGAACGTCTTACTGAGTCTCCTTACAGTTCAAGGCAATACAGTTATTTGAATAGGGCTAACAAGAATCTCTTCTCCTTTTGACCAGAATGTTGTAAAAACTCATTGTCCAACAAAGAGCTTGCCTGAAAGGTCGCATTTCAGAATCATGCTCATTTGATCAGGTATAACAAACCACTTTTAAGGAACTATGGTTGACTTTATAGAGCCAATACTTACAAAACCTTCCTGGGAAAACTGGCCTGGTATCTGGTTTTACAGGGTCCAGACTTACAGATGGTAAGGAAGGTCACTTCCTGGAAGGCCCAGGACCCTTAGGAATTCACCCAAATTTATAGTTATTACAAGTGAAAAGTGGTTTCTTAGGCTTGCCTTCCTAGCCTCGAGATACAAATAATAGAGGCCTTTAGAAGTCTAATCTGAGATTCTTTATAAAAATTTACAGCAAAGTAAACTTAAGAAGGCCTTATGGTAAATTAATATTCTGGCTACACTATGCAAATAATCAGGCCAAACCCAATGAGATCACCCTTTTTTTTTTTTGACCAAAAATGTTTCAGATTATTTTAGATGAAAAGGTAAGAGGTTATTTAAAAAAAAAAAAAAATTGGAAAAAGTTAAAAAAGAAAAGTTTACTAGATATTTCCAATAAAAGACTATGCATTGTTCAGAGAACACTCTTCTAGTTTGTCTTTTATTGTCTTTGAGCTACTTTACAACTCTGTAAGTTATACGTAACTGATGTTATGTGAAATATTCTTTTCTTTTTTTTTTTTTTTTTTTTTTGAAACAGGGTCTCTCTCTGTCATGCAGGGTGGAGTACAGTAGCACAATCATGGCTCACTGCAGGCTCAATCTCCCAGGTTCACGCAATCTTCCCACTTCAGCCCCCTAAGTAGCTAGGACTACAGGCAGTCACCACCATCCTGGTTAATTTTAAAAAAAAAAACTTTTGCAGAGACAGGGTCTCACTGCATCGCCCAGACTGGTCTCAAACTCCTGGGCTCAAGTGATCTTCCTGACTCAGCCTCCCAAAGTGCTGGGATTACAGGTGTGAGCCAGTACATCTGGTCCACAAAATAATGTTTGCCTATAGGCATGCTGATAAATTCTGTACAGTGAAGGTGCAACTGACTTCCCTTCTCTCCATGGAAAAACTCAATTTTGTAATAAATAATAAATTTATTTCAACACTACACATACACAACACATATCACTTTGTGGTTCTTTCACTTCTTTGAACTGGCTAATATATCTGCCATATTCCCTTACTAATAATGAGTTAAATATTTAACATGTGCCTATTTTTAAAAATCAATAGCATTACACCTATTTCAAAATTTATTATTATGCAACTATATCTCTAGAGGTAGGAGGATAAAACATATTTATTTTATTTTACAACTTGGTAGCTCTATTTTAAACAATTAAACATGTATACCTCTACTTGTATTCTTGTGCCAGACCATACCAATGTTTGGAACAAGCTCAAATGATTGCCAATTTGTGTTAAACTCTATAGCAGGCCATGGGGTCAGCGTATTGTACCGCACAACATGGTCCTGACCTCACAGAGCTTACCACCTGCTATGGACTAAACTGTGCCTCCCCAAAATTCATGTTAAAGCTTTCACCCCCAATCTGACTACATTTCCATATATGTTCTTTAGGAAATAAATAAGGTTAAATGAGGTCATGGGGTGGGCTCTAATCCTATAGGACTGGTGGCCTTGAAAATGGAGGAAGAAATAAGGAAGGAGGGAGAAGAAAGAAGAAAAAGAAGAAGAGATAGATCTATGCCCCTATCCTCAGGCTGGTGTACCACATAAAGGCCATGTGAGCACACAGCAAGAAGGCCACTCTCTGCAAGCCAGGAAGAGAGGTTTACCAGAAACCTAGGATGTTGTCACCTTCTTGGACTCCTAGTTTGCATAATTGTGAGAAAATGAATTTTTCTTATTTAAGCATGTGGTATTTTGTTACAGCAGCCTGAGCTAACACTAATATGCTACTCAATGGGGGAAGGCAGACAAACAGTTCTTTATCTACAACTGATGTAAGAGCTATGAAGAAAAAGTAGAGGGTTTAACGAAAGTATGTTCTGGGAAACCCAACTTAGTCTACAGACAGCAAGGTTTGGGCGAGGTCAGGAAACCCTTTCCTAAGGAAGTGAGATGTAAGCTGGGACTTGAAAGATGAGTAGGAACTAGACTGGTATAGATGGAAAAATAACATTCCGGCTGGGCATGGGGGCTCATGCCTGTAATCCCAGCACTTTGGGAGGCTGAGGCAGGTGGATCACAAGGTCAAAAGATTGACACCATCATGGCCAACATAGTGAAACTCTGTCTCTACTAAAAGCATAAAAATTAGCTCAGCACAGTGGTGCACACCTGTAGTCCCAGCTACTCCAGAGGCTGAGACAGGAGAATCGCTTGATCACCTGAGGTTGGGAGTTTGAGACCAGCCTGACCAATGTGGTGAAACCCTGTCTCTACTAAAAAAAATAAAAATTAGCTGGCTGTTGTGGCATGCACCTGTAGTCCCAGCCACTCGGGAGGCTGAGACAGGAGAATTGCTTGAACCAGGGAGGCAGAGGTTGCTGAGCCAAGATTGCATCACTGCACTCCAGCCTGGCAACAGAGTGAGACTCCGTCTCAAACAAAACAAAACAAAACAAAAATTCCAGGCACAGAGAACATATTGTGCAAAACATGGAGACAAATATAGCAACCACATTGTATAGACAGTCAGGTGTGATCCTAAGAGTAAGAAAAAATTCACCAAAGGCCAGGTGCAGAGGCTCACACCTGTAATCTCAGCACCTTGGAAGGCCGAGGAAGGCAGATAGTTTTAGCCCAGGAGTTCAAGACCAGCCAGGGCAACATTGCAAAACCCCATCTCTAGCATAAGTACAAAAATTAGCTGGGTGTGGTGGCGTGCACCTGTGATCCTAGCTACTTGGGAGACTGAGGTGCGAGTACCACCTGAGCTCAGGAAGGATGGGGCTGTAGTGAGCTGTGATCACACCACTGTATTCCAACCTGGGTGGCAAAGTGAGATTCTGTTTCAAAAAAAAAAAATTCACCAAAAAAGTTTAAATGAATATATAATAATGAAATCCACATTTTTAAAAAGCTGTTCCTGGCTATTGTATGATAGGTAGACTGAGGGTGAGCAATGCCACATAAAGAAAGGCCAGTTAGGAGGTTATGGCAGTAGCAGAGGCAGGAGATTACAATGGCTGGGACTATCTGGACATACCAGTGGTAGTATAAAGAAAGAGAGAACACCAGTCGGGCACTGTGGCTCAAGCCTGTAATCCCCGCACTTTGGGAGGCCGAGGCGGGTGGATCACAAGTTCAGACTGAGACCATCCTGGCTAACAGGGTGAAACCCTACCTCTACTAAAGATACAAAAAATTAGCCGGGCGTGTTGGCATGCGTCTGTAGTCCCAGCTACTCACGAGGCTACTTGAACCTGGGAGGCAGAGGTTGCAGTGAGCCGAGATCATACCATTCTCCAGCCCGGGTGAGGGAGCAAGACTCTGTCTCAAAAAATATAAAATAAAAAAGCCCAGCGCGAGGTGGCTCACACCTGTAATCCCAGCACTTTGGGAGGCCGACGTGGGCAGATCACGAGGGCAGGAGATCCAGACCATCCTGGCTAACACGGTAAAACCCCATCTCTACTAAAAATTTAAAAATTTAACCAGGCGTGGTGGCAGGCACCTGTAGTCTCAGCTACTTGGGAGGCTGAGGCAGGAGAATGGCATGAACCCAGGAGGCGGAGCTTGCAGTGAGCCAAGATTGCACCACTGCACTCCAGCCTGGGGGACATAGCGAGACTCTGCCTCAAAAAAATAAAATAAAACAAAAATAAAGACAGAACACCAAGAGATATTTGAGAGGTATAACAGAAAAGACTTGTGAGTGTAAGGAAGAGCACAGCAACAAGAATAACTAAATTTCCTACCTTGAGGAAGCAGTACCATTTAGTAAGCTAGAGTGTAAGAGAGGACCTGATTTTTGAGAAAGACAATGACTTCAGATTCATAGTCATAAATGCTACAGTTCAGATGTCTCTGAGATATCCAGTCACATTATGGTGAATGGACAGTTAAGAGGTCTAGCAATACAAATGTGGGGATAATGAGCATAACAATAACTATTCTCAACATACAGTAACAAAAACGGGTTCTCAAGGATTTTCAGATCCCACCTACACAGGCAGAGCTCACCGACAACTAAGTCCATTTTTAAACAACAAAATGGTTCCCTGTAGAGATATGAGTGATGGCTATGTCTACTTCCCTCCCAACCTCTGCTATGTCCTGCCTTCCCATTGGACACTTAACAGAATCTATATAAAATTACTTCCTATATAAGACCAATTTTTAAAAGACAGGGTCTTAAATGTAACACAAAACTATCACTTTGTGTCTTGAAAGGTTGCAAAATTTCCTGATTTTCAAAGCCCCACAGAAAAATTGAGGCTCTATATCAGACACTACTGATACCTCAACAAAGGGTTTACTATGTGTATGCAGCAGGTGGTATCTCTTTTTAGCACATTTTCCAGAAGCATTGATCCAGGCATCAAGTTGCATCAGAAAGGGAAAGTACATGACGCTGTCAGTTTCACAGGAGCAAAGTTCAACGCATCGCATCCCTGAGGCCCAGGAACTCCTCCCTGCCCACTATGCAGTGCCTACCACTGCAGACACTAGACATTTCCTTTCATCCAATATCTGGTATCCAAGTCCACTGCCCAAATGAGTAAGCTGACAAAACAAAAGGTTAACTATCCCCAAGGACACTAAAGACTACAAGCCAGCAATGTTAATAATATCAACACACACATATACACATACCCCATGATGAATGCAACCAACAGCAACCTCTCCACTCCTACAGTGCGTTATCTCAATTGACTGCTCATAGCCTCTAAGAAATAAAGCAAGACATTTCATCAAATATGAAGAAAATTATCTTAAGCCTAATGGGTATTAGAAAAGCTTTACTTTCAGGGTAACTGGAGACATAAGCATTATTTACATTAAGCTCCCAAATGTAGGGTCTAGGTACTGGTGCTGAAATTCACAAACAAAATAAATAATCACCTGGCATGGTGGTTCCTGCCTGTAATCTAAGCACTTTGGGAAGCCAAGGCAGGCAGACAGCTTGAGCTCAGGAGTTCCAGACCAGCCCGAGCAACACGGTGAAAGCCCATCTCTACAAAAAATACAAAAATTAGCCACGTGTAGTGGCAGGTGCCTGTGGCCCCAGCCACTCAGAAGGCTGTGGTGGGAAGATCTCCTGAGGCCAGGGAGGATGAGGCTGCAGTGAGGTGAGACTGCGCTACTGCACTCCAGCCTGGGCTACAGAATGAGACCGTGTCACAAAAACAAACAAAATAACAACAGCAGCAAAAGAAAAATCCTATTTGAAAGGAATCACCAAAAAGATGCCCCCTCCATAGCATTGGGCAGAAAAGCCATTCAGAGCTGCTTCAATTACGAAAAAGTAAAATATAAAACTCTTCTAGCCTGGGTAAACAGATAAAAGTAACTTTAGAACTTCAAAATCTTCTTTTCACAGATATATATACTTTGAACAAGGTTATCAACTCCCTGAGGTCTGATATTCTAAACTACATTTTTTAATGCATTAAAAAAATACCCAGATGGGTTTAAATAAGAAATAGCTCTCTAAAAATGAAAATGATTTAGTTTCAGGAAGCTACATCTAAAATAAATGGTATAAGCCAGGCCAAAAGAACTTTCATAACCACCTTTCCCCAATAAAGCCCTTATCGTGGTGGGCACAGATGATGTTTGCATTTTGCGCACTGGAATTTAACAGCTCTCTTCCCTAATCTGACCAATGACACTACAAGTGTGTGTGTGCGCGTGTGTGTACTTATAGATACATATATAAATATGTATGCAATATATAAATATATACTTATATAAGCATATAAATATATACTATATATATATATATCACTCATTCCAGACTCCTGTTCTCTGCTCAAACGTTGCCTTAATGAGAAAATTCCTGGACAATCCAAATTTTTTTGATTTTTAAAATATTTTTATAGAGACGGGGTCTCACTATGTTGCCCAGGCTGGTCTCAAACTCCTGGACTCAAGTGATCCTCCTGCCTCAGTCTCTCAAAGTGCTGGGATTACAGGTGTGAACCACCATACCCAGCCTAGACAGTTCAATTTAAAATTTAAAATTTCAACCCTCACCCCACAGAAACACACATCCTCCTATCTTATATCTGGCTTTATTTTTCTTCATAGCAGGAAGTACCATATGACATATCATACATGTTTTTGTCTCTCTTAAGTAGAATGGAAACTCCATGAGCACAGGGACCTTGTCTGCTTTATTCACTACTGTATCTCCAGTATCTAGAATAGTGCCCACGTGTAATTGGAACTAAAATAATATAGTATGGTGGATGCATGGATGGAAAGATCTGAGCAAATCACAAAGTGAATGGAGGCAAAAAGTCAAAAATACAGTAACTGCTTTTACCAAAAAACATCTAGTAAGTAATAGTGCCAAGACTGAAATCCACATCTGCCTGACTTGCAAACCCAAGCTCTTAATTTTCATGCTATACTTTCACTTACCGATTTGGAGACTTCAGACGAATTACTTGTTAGGTGGAAGAATGTGTATTTTGTATAGTGCCAAGTTGTCACATAAGTCTAGAAACCCATATTTGAGTTCCTGTCCATTTTAATGCAACTAACATATTACGTGGAAAAGCATAGCAATTGAAAGCCTCAAAAATTAACAAAAACGCTCTCTCAAAGGACAAGAACACCAAACTAGAGGCAAATTCTAAATTTCTCTATGCCCGTGAAGGATATGGAAACGAGCCTTTGTAACCTGGAATGAGCACACCATAGGATTTGCTCTTGGGAGAACCATTCTGAGAAAGAGGCAAACAGGGACACAAATATAATGCCCCCTCCTTCTGACCAAGACTTAAATGACAATTACAGAAACTTTAAAAATTTTCCAGATCAGGCTATGAGGACGAGAAACAGTGGAGCAGATGGTAAGTCACTCATTTTATTAACCTCAGTTTTTCCACACAACTAATTTTGTAGTAATTAAACTTATTCAAATTTTTGTGGTTCTTACCTTTCTGTTTTCTTTACTACAAATGCTAAGCAGTACTTTGCCTCCTACTGCACACTCCCTACAAAGACTTGCCCAGTTCTGTGTACAAGAGGGACCATGGAACTTCAATTGTTTGGGGAGATGACTAAGCACAGAGATCAGGTAGCCGATCCCTTCATTTTACAAGTATGGCAATTCAGGTCCAGAAGTGGGAGTTCCTGTTTTAAAGTCACACGTAATTTGTTAGTGGCAAAGCCTATATTAGTACCCATGTTTCCTTGCTTCATTCCAGAACAAAACTTTTTCTACTCCTCTAATATTAGAGATAAGAAAGGATATTGTTTATATTAAAAAACTGAAGAACTTCTGGCTTACTTAAGTGTAAGCTCTTCAAAAGAGAAGAATTTACCTAGTTGAATCTTAACAGCCTCAGAACTTAGATCACTCTACCCAGCACATAGTAGGCTTTTTAAGTTTTTTATTATTATTTCTTTGACGGAGTACCACTCTGTCGCCCAGGCTGGAGTGCAGTGGTGTGATCTCAGCTCACTGCAACCTGTCTCCTGGATTCAAGCAATTCTCCTGCCTCAGCCTCCTGAGTTGCTGGAACTACAGGCGCATGCCAGGACGCCCAGCTAATTTTTTTTTTTATTTTTAGTAGAGACAGGGTTTTACCATATTGGTCACATGGGTCTCGAACTACTGACCTCAGGTGATCCAACTACCTCGGCCTCCCAAAGTGTTGGGACTACAGGCATGAGCCATGGCACCTGACCCAGAGTAGATATTAATGTGTATTTACTGAGTGATCAATTGTTTAAATGTGAGTGATCAATTGTTTAAATGTGAGTTACTTTATCAAAAAGAGGAGGGAAAATCTATTTCTGACCCTTATTAAGTAAACATTTTTAAGGCAGTTAGAGTAGGCCTAACTTTAGATATCACTAAAATAACCAAAAAATTATTCTGATATAATATAAAAATAAGAATACTCCTCCTTCTTCTCAGCAACTCCATTCATTGAGGACACACATTCCTGCAAGAAGCTACCTGTCTCAAGTCTTAATTTATTTCACTTAATACTAAAAAAAGGCAAATCTCAGACAGTTTTCAGATAGAAGGAACCAAAAAAAAGAGGAGGGGAGGGCAGAAATAGTAGAAAAATGACCAAGTACAAATATTTGCTGACTATGATGCTGAAAAGCTACTCCTTTTCAGTTATGCATACCTACTTGGTGTATCTTTCCTCTAAGAGTCCTGGGAGAGCCCTTGCCATTTACAGAAGACTCAGGACACTTGTGAAGCTAGACCTAATATTCACTGCTAGAAACCGAATTTAAAATTTAAAATGTGCCTCTTAAATAATAGAATTCATCCAAATTTAACCCATTAAGAATTCTAAAACTAATGTATATTAAAATTAAACTATAAGTAATAAAGCACTATACATATATTAAATGATCCTTCTAACAGGCTTAGTAAGAAGAAAACACAGGTAACATTATTTTCATTTTATAGATAAGGCAACTGAGGTTTAAGAAGATAAAGTGATTTGTCTAGGTTTACAAAGCTAGTTAAATGGCATGGTCAAGACTGAACCTTAAGAGTTTTCTGACTCAAGTCTCTTCATATCAAACCAAAATAAGCTTTCGTAAACAGCCCAAAAGGCTACACAAAAATCTCAGAGGAAAATTTAATCACAAGAGCATTTTTCACAAAACAAAACCCCAAAATGGACAGTAACAGAAAGAATTACTATGTGTTTCATACATTTAAAAATTGCATATGATGTGTACGTAAAGTATACTTAATACATAAGTATAAATATTGTTGTGATCTCCTCCTTAATTAGATCTTTTTTTTTTGTTAAGGCAAAGTTTAAAAGCCATTGTTTTATCACAGCTCTATTTCCTTAGGGTTCCCCAGATGTGACTTTACTAGTAAATCATGGTAAAGATGAGTATATTGTAGGTCTATACAGTACAGGTTTTTGGGCCCCAACATATAAATTTTAATGTATTAAGTTCACACTCCGCACTTTAACAAGCATTCTAGGTAATTCTGATTGGCCAAATTTCTAATACTGCCCCAACCAAATTCCTAGAGGAAAAGCAGTCCAAGAGAATATAAGAAATTAAAATCCAGGGACAAAAACTATTTATTAATCTCCCCTAACCCTGAAGCCAGAAAAAAACCAAACAGGTTGGGAACCTATTCCATTCAACGTAGTCTCCAAACTTAGCTGCCCTTGCCTCAGCTTATCAGAAAAGTTGGTCTTCTCCTCATACCATGCTATAGGATAGATGTAAATGCAAAGGGTTTCCATTTTAATATTCCTATCTCCTTAGCTTGAGTCTACTAAAACTCAGTAAATCTCAAAGCACAAGTGTAAGACTGTGGTGAACATTTAAGTTGTAAGTTTCCCAAAATGTTATGCAAAAACTGAGACAGAGGAGGGATTTGGAGGTGGAGAGGAATGGGGAGGAGGGAAAATCTGACCTAGTGGGAGAAGTCAGTTAGCCTGCTGGCTTCCCTAGCTCAGATACAAGTACACAGAAAGAAATATTCCTGAGTGGGATTCTTCCACATGACAGTGGGAAATGTTCCCAAGAAGGGTTCCTAAGTAGGAGATCATAATCATAATGGCAATAATCATCTACTTACAAGCTGCCTCTTCTTGGAAGGCTCAACTCCTTCTGAAAAACAAAACATATGCAAGTTAGAAATAAGAACCCATCTGAGACCTGTTGGTCTACCTAAATGTCCTAGGAAGTTCACAGTATTATCTTAATAATGGAAAAGGTCATATATTTCTAAATAATAACTTTTTCTTTGTCTTTTTTTTTGAAATGGAGTCTCATTCTGTCTCCCAGGCTGGAGTGCAGTGGCATGATCTCGACTCACTGTAAGCTCCAACTCCCGGGTTCACGCCATTCTCCTGCCTCAGCCTCCCGAGTAGCTGGGACTACAGGCAACCACCACCACATGTGGCTTTTTTTTTTTTTTTGGTATTTTTAGTAGAGACGGAGTTTTACCGTGTTAGGATGGTCTCGATCTCCTGACCTCATGATCCACCCGCCTCGGCCTCCCAAAGTGCTGGCATTACAGGCATGAGCCACCCTGCCCGGCCTCTTAGACTCAGGCAAACTATTACTTCTTTAATCTTCCTTCCTAAAAGGAATGTCCCATAGAATACATGCAACATTTTTCCCACTAGATGGAACCATTACCCCAGTGTAGATTACAGGCATGCTAGGCCAGCCGTTAACTGCTGCTGAATTATAAAGGGCATTAGTGGCAAGCATACAGAAAGAATGAAATGGGATTAGGGCAGTGGGTGATAATTAGAAAATATTTTAGACAAATAAAATAGTATAGGAAATAATGTAACAAAGAGATGACTTCACACACCACTGGCATAAGAAATAACCTTTACAATAACAGTTGGGGCCACTGTGACTTGCTTTCCAAGTGTATCAAGTCCCACCTCCTACCAGTCCTAAATTAACAACTATTCTTAATTTGTTTTTTATATTTTCCATGTGTTTTTGGATTCATAAAAAATTAGTATTGTTTTACATGTTTTAAAATTATATATACATGGTATAATATTATATGTATTCCTCTGTTGACATTAGCCAACATTATGAAAACTGAGAGATTCACCCATGTGGATATATTTCACTTTAGTTCACTAATCTTCAGACAGTGGTCCAGTCTATGAATATACCAATATTTATTTATCTATTCTCTAGCAAATGGAAATTTAATTTTGTTTCCATCTTTTTCTTCTCCATTAAAACAATACTCCTGTAAACATTCTTGTAGTTGTTTCCTAGTGCACATGTAGAAAATATTTCTTGGACATTGAACTACTGAGTCATAAAGTACTGGATATTCCAAATTGTTCTCCAAAACAACTGTTCATGAAAGAAATATATCCCTGATTACACAGGCATGAATATATGTGCTTATATTTTCTTCGAAAAGTTTTATAGATTTGCTTTTTTTTTTCTTTTCTTTTTTTTTGAGATGGAGTCTCACACTGTCACCCAAGCTGGCCGATCTCAGTTCACTGCAACCTCCACTTCCTGTTTCAAGCGATTCTCCTGCCTCAGTCTCCTGAGTAGCTGGGATTACAGGCATGCACCACAATGCCCAGCTAATTTTTTTGTATTTTTGTATTTTGCCATGTTAGCCAGGCTGACCTCAAACTCCTGACCTCAAGTGATCCTCCCACCTTGGCCTCCCAAAGTGCTGGGATTACAGGTGTGAGCCACCACGCCCAGCCGGTTTACTTTTCATAGTAAGTTTAATATGCCTTATTTTTGTAAAATTCACTTACTTTATAAAATTATTTTTGCTAAAATTCAGTATTTGATTGCAATTCCTTTGTGTGTTTTTCTAGGTAAATTTACAAACATTCAATTGTGCAAATCTTAAATTACTTCATCTTATGTATGCCGATTGATAAGTCTGGTAAGTACATATACTCAGATAACCTAAATCTTTTTTTTTGAGGCAGAGTTTCACTCTTGTTGCCCAGGCTGGAGTGTAATGGCACGATCTTGGGGCACTGCAACCTCCACCTTCCAAGTTCAAGCGGTTCTCCCGCCTCAGCCTCCCAAGTAGCTGGGATTACAGACATGCGCCACCACGCCTGGCTAATTTTGTATTTTTGGTAGAGACGGAGTTTCTCCATGTTGGTCAGGCTGGTCTTGAACTCCCGACCTCACGTGATCCACCCGCCTCAGCCTCCCACAGTGCTGGGATTACAGGCGTGAGCCACTGCATCCAGCCAACCTAAATCTCTATCAAAACACAGAACATGTCCATCAATCCAGATAGTTCCACCATGTCCTTTCTTTGTAAATCCCCAACAAACCACTATCTTCCTACCCCAAGCAAATATTATTCTCATTGTGTCACCACAGATTACTTTTACTTCCTCAAAACTTCATATGAATGGAACCATACAAATATAAACCTTTTTACATAGGCTTCTTCAACTCAGCATAGTATTTGTGAGATTCATCCATGTTGTTGCAAGTAACAATAGCAATATGAATATACCCCAGTTAATTTATCCTTTCTCCAATTCCATTTTTCAGCTATTAACATTCCTGTAACAGGTCTTTTGACAAGCTATATTTCATTTGTCTTGGGTAAATCCCTAAAAGTGTAGAATTACTTGGTTAAAGGGTAGATATATGTTTAGTTTTATAAGAAGCTATCAGACCTTTTTCTAAAGTGATTATACCATGTTACACTCCCATGAACAATGTATGAGAGTTTCAAGTGCTTCACATTCTAGCTAATACATGTTATGCTTACATTAATAATATAAGAAAGTTCCAACTGCTCTACATTCATGCCAATATATGGTATCAGTTTTTTATATTTTAGTCATTTTACATTTTAGCCATTTAGGTGTGTAGGGGTATCTCACCGTGGCTTTAATCATTTTCCTGATGACTAACGATGTTGAGTATCTTTTCATGTGCTTATTAACCATCAGTATATATTCCTTTGAGAAGTATCTTAAAATTTTTTTACCTTTTTAAAAATTGAGTTATCTTTTTGCTATTGAATTGTAAGAGTTCTTCATAATCTTCTAAATACAAGTCCTGTGTCATGTGTGTTTTGTAAATATGTTCTAATCTGTGGCTTGCCTACTAAAGTTATTGGTGGTGCCTTTTTCGTTTTTTTGTTTTTGTTTTTGTTTTTGTTTTTGTTTTTTTGAGATGGAGTCTCGCTTTGTCACCCAGGCTGGAGCACAGTGGTGCGATCTTGACTCAGGGCAACCTCCATCTCCCGGGTTCAAGTGATTTTCCTGCCTCAGTCTCTCGAGTAGCTGGGATTACAGACACCCATCACCATGCCCAGCTAATTTTTGTATTCTTAATAGAGACGGATTTTTACCATATTGGTCAAGCTGGTCTAGAACTCCTGATCTCAGGTGATCCACCTGTCTCAGCCTCCCAAAGTGTTAGTATTACAGGCGTGACCCACCATGCCAGGCCAGTGGTGCCTTTGATGAGTGAAAATTAATTTTGAGGTAATACGTGAGATGAAACTAGGTTCATTTTTTTTTCATATGGATATCCACTTATTTCAATACCATTTATTGAAAACATTGTCCTTTCCCTAAGAAATTATTTTGAAACCTTTCTAGGCTCTCTATTGCATCCTACTGATCTATTTTTCTGCCCTATGCAAGCACCCCACTGTCATGATTCTGTAGCTTTATATTTAGTCCTGAAGTTGGATTATACAGTCCTTTATTTTCCAAGATTGCTTTAGATATTCTAGATTCTTCATTTCAATTTGAATTTCTGAATCCAATTGTTAATTTTTACCAAAAAAAGCCTGCTGGGATTATACATCAATTTGGAAGAAGTGATATCTGAAAATATCAAGTCTTATAATACATAAACATAGTATTTCTCCATTGACAGAGTACTTTAATTACTCTAAGCAATGTTTTACCGTTTTTAACAAAACTCCTTTTATGAAGCTCATCCCTAAGTAGATTTTTTAAAGCTATTATAAATAAAACCTTCTATTTCATTTTCCAATTGCTTGCATGTATATAGAAATGTAATTAATTTTTATACTGACCATGTATCCTATACTTCGGTAAAACCATTATTAATCATAACTGTTTTGTATATTCCTTAGAATTTTTCTATATAAACAATCATATCTTCTATCAATAGGGAGAGTTTTACTTCTTTCCATTTTCTTTTTTTATTATTGTTATTATTATTATTATACTTTAAGTTCTAGGGTACATGTGCATAACGTGCAGGTTTGTTACATATGTATACTTGTGCCATGTTGGTGTGCTGCACCTATCAACTCGTCAGCACCCATCAACTCGTCATTTACATCAGGTATAACTCCCAATGCCATCCCTCCCCTCTCCCCCCTCCCCATGATAGGCCCCGGTGTGTGATGTTCCCCTTCCCGAGTCCAAGTGATCTCATTGTTCAGTTCCCACCTATGAGTGAGAACATGCGGTGTTTGGTTTTCTGTTCTTGTGATAGTTTGCTAAGAATGATGGTTTCCAGCTGCATCCATGTCCCTACAAAGGACACAAACTCATCCTTTTTTATGGCTGCATAGTATTCCATGGTGTATATGTGCCACATTTTCTTAATCCAGTCTGTCACTGACGGACATTTGGGTTGATTCCAAGTCTTTGCTATTGTGAATAGTGCCGCAATAAACATACGTGTGCATGTGTCTTTATAGCAGCATGATTTATAATCCTTTGGGTATATACCCAGTAATGGGATGGCTGGGTCATATGGTACATCTAGTTCTAGATCCTTGAGGAATCGCCATACTGTTTTCCATAATGGTTGAACTAGTTTACAGTCCCACCAACAGTGTAAAAGTGTTCCTATTTCTCCACATCCTCTCCAGCACCTGTTGTTTCCTGACTTTTGAATGATTGCCATTCTAACTGGTGTGAGATGGTATCTCATTGTGGTTTTGATTTGCATTTCTCTGATGGCCAGTGATGATGAGCATTTTTTCATGTGTCTGTTGGCTGTATGAATGTCCTCTTTTGAGAAATGTCTGTTCATATCCTTTGCCCACTTTTTGATGGGGTTGTTTGTTTTTTTCTTGTAAATTTGTTTGAGTTTTTTATAGGTTCTGGATATTAGCCCTTTGTCAGATGAGTAGATTGCAAAAATTTTCTCCCATTCTGTAGGTTGCCTGTTCACTATGATGGTAGTTTCTTTTGCTGTGCAGAAGCTCTTTAGTTTAATGAGATCCCATTTGTCAATTTTGGCTTTTGCTGCCGTTGCTTTTGGTGTTTTAGACATGAAGTCTTTGCCCATGCCTATGTCCTGAATGGTACTACCTAGGTTTTCTTATAGGGTTTTTATGGTATTAGGTCTAACATTTAAGTCTCTAATCCATCTTGAATTAATTTTCGTATAAGGAGTAAGGAAAGGATCCAGTTTCAGCTTTCTACTTATGGCTAGCCAATTTTCCCAGCACCATTTATTAAATAGGGAATCCTTTCCCCATTTCTTGTTTCTTTCAGGTTTGTCAAAGATCAGATGGCTGTAGATGTGTGGTATTATTTCTGAGGACTCTGTTCTGTTCCAATGGTCTCTATCTCTGTTTTGGTACCAGTACCATGCTGTTTTGGTTACTGTAGCCTTGTAGTATAGTTTGAAGTCAGGTAGCGTGATGCCTCCAGCTTTGTTCTTTTGACTAAGGATTGTCTTGGAGATGCGGGCTCTTTTTTGGTTCCATATGAACTTTAAAGCAGTTTTTTCCAATTCTGTGAAGAAACTCATTGGTAGCTTGATGGGGATGGCACTGAATCTATAAATAACCTTGGGCAGTATGGCCATTTTCACGATATTGATTCTTCCTATCTATGAGCATGGTATGTTCTTCCATTTGTTTGTGTCCTCTTTGATTTCACTGAGCAGTGGTTTGTAGTTCTCCTTGAAGAGGTCCTTTACATCCCTTGTAAGTTGGATTCCTAGGTATTTTATTCTCTTTGAAGCAATTGTGAATGGAAGTTCATTCATGATTTGGCTCTCTGTTTGTCTGTTACTGGTGTATAAGAATGCTTGTGATTTTTGCACATTAATTTTGTATCCTGAGACTTTGCTGAAGTTGCTTATCAGCTTAAGGAGATTTTGGCCTGAGACAATGGGGTTTTCTAAATATACAATCATGTCATCTGCAAACAGGGACAATTTGACTTCTTCTTTTCCTAACTGAATCCCCTTGATTTCTTTCTCTTGCCTGATTGCCCTAGCCAGAACTTCCAACACTATGTTGAATAGGAGTGGTGAGAGAGGGCATCCCTGTCTTGTGCCAGTTTTCAAAGGGAATTTTTCCAGTTTTTGCCCATTCAGTATGATATTGGCTGTGGGTTTGTCATAAATAGCTCTTATTATTTTGAGGTACGTTCCATCAATACCGAATTTATTGAGCGTTTTTAGCATGAAGGGCTGTTGAATTTTGTCAAAAGCCTTTTCTGTATCTATTGAGATAATCATGTGGTTCTTGTCTTTGGTTCTGTTTATATGCTGGATTATGTTTATTGATTTGCGAATGCTGAACCAGCCTTGCATCCCAGGATGAAGCCCACTTGATCATGGTGGATAAGCTTTTTGATGTGCTACTGAATCCGGTTTGCCAGTATTTTATTGAGGATTTTTGCGTCGATATTCATCAGGGATATTGGTCTAAAATTCTCTTTTTTTGTTGTGTCTCTGCCAGGCTTTGGTATCAGGATGATGTTGGCCTCATAAAATGAGTTACGGAGGATTCCCTCTTTTTCTATTGATTGGAATAGTTTCAGAAGGAATGGTACCAGCTCCTCCTTGTACCCCTGGTAGAATTCAGCTGTGAATCCATCTGGTCCTGGACTATTTTTGGTTGGTAGGCTATTAATTATTGTCTCAATTTCAGAGCCTGCTATTGGTCTATTCAGGGATTCAACTTCTTCCTGGTTTAGTCTTGGAAGAGTGTAAGTGTCCAGGAAATTATCCATTTCTTCTAGATTTTCTAGTTTATTTGCGTAGAGGTGTTTATAGTATTCTCTGATGGTAGTTTGTATTTCTGAGGGGTCAGTAGTGATATCCCCTTTATCATTTTTTATTGCATCTATTTGATTCTTCTCTCTTTTCTTCTTTATTAGTCTTGCTAGCGGTCTGTCAATTTTGTTGATCTTTTCAAAAAACCAACTCCTGGATTCATTGATTTTTTGGAAGGTTTCTTGTGTCTCTCTCTCCTTCAGTTCTGCTCTGATCTTAGTTATTTCTTGCCTTCTGCTAGCTTTCGATGTGTTTGCTCTTGCTTCTCTAGTTCTTTTAATTGTGATGTTAGAGTGTCAATTTTAGATCTTTCCTGCTTTCTCTTGTGGGCATTTAGTGCTATATATTTCCCTCTACACACTGCTTTAAATGTGTCTCAGAGATTCTGCTATGCTGTATCTTTGTTCTCATTGGTTTCAAAGAACATCTTTATTTCTGCCTTCATTTCGTTATGTACCCGGTAGTCATTCAGGAGCAGGTTGTTCAGTTTCCATGTAGTTGAGCGGTTTTGATTGAGTTTCTTAGTCCTGAGTTCTAGTTTGATTGCACTGTGGTCTGAGAGGCAGTTTGTTATAATTTCTGTTCTTGTACATTTGCTGAGGAGTGCTTTACTTCCAATTATGTGGTCAATTTTGGAATAAGTGCGATGTGGTGCTGAGAAGAATGTATATTCTGTTGATTTGGGGTGGACAGTTCTATAGATGTCTATTAGGTCTGCTTGCTGCAGAGATGAGTTCAATTCCTGGATATCCTTGTTAACTTTCTGTCTCGTTGATCTGTCTAATGTTGACAGTGGAGTGTTGAAGTCTCCCATTATTATTGTATGGGAGTCTAAGTCTCTCTGTAAGTCTCTAAGGACTTGCTTTATGAATCTGGGTGCTCCTGTATTGGGTGCATACATATTTAGGATAGTTAGCTCTTCCTGTTGAATTGATCCCTTTACCATTATGTAATGGCCTTCTTTGTCTCTTTTGATCTTTGATGGTTTAAAGTCTGTTTTATCAGAGACTAGTATTGCAACCCCTGCTTTTTTTTGTTCTCCATTTGCTTGGTAAATCTTCCTCCATCCCTTTATTTTGAGCCTATGTATGTCTCTGCATGTGAGATGGGTCTCCTGAATACAGCAGACTGATGGGTCTTGACTCTTTATCCAGTTTGCCAGTCTGTGTCTTTTAATTGGAGCATTTAGTCCATTTACATTTAAGGTTAATATTGTTATGTGTGAACTTGATCCTGCCATTATGATATTAACTGGTTATTTTGCTCATTAGTTGATGAAGTTTCTTCCTAGCCTCAATGGTCTTTACATTTTGGCATGTTTTTGCAATGGCTGGTACCGGTTGTTCCTTTCCATGTTTAGTGCTTCCTTCAGGGTCTCTTGTAAGGCAGGCCTAGTGGTGACAAAATCTCTAAGCATTTGCTTATCTGTAAAGGATTTTATTTCTCCTTCACTTATGAAACTTTGTTTGGCTGGATATGAAATTCTGGGTTTAAAATTCTTTTCTTTAAGAATGTTGAATATTGGCCCCCACTCTCTTCTGGCTTGGAGAGTTTCTGCCGAGAGATCTGCTATTAGTCTGATGGGCTTCCCTTTGTGGGTAACCCGACCTTTCTCTCTGGCTGCCCTTAAGATTTTTTCCTTCATTTCAACTTTGGTGAATCTGGCAATTATGTGTCTTGGAGTTGCTCTTCTCGAGGAGTATTTTTGTGGCGTTCTCTGTATTTCCTCGATTTGAATGTTGGCCTGCCCTACTAGGTTGGGGAAGTTCTCCTGGATGATATCCTGAAGAGTGTTTTCCAACTTGGTTCCATTTTCCCCCTCACTTTCAGGCACCCCAATCAGACGTAGATTTGGTCTTTTTACGTAATCCCATACTTCTTGCAGGCTTTGTTCATTTCTTTTTCTTCTTTTTTCTTTTGGTTTCTCTTCTCGCTTCATTTCATTCATTTGATCCTCAATCGCTGATACTCTTTCTTCCAGTTGATCGGGTCGGTTACTGAAGCTTGTGCATTTGTCACGTATTTCTCGTGTCATGGTTTTCATCTCTTTCATTTCATTTATGACCTTCTCTGCATTAATTACTCTAGCTATCAATTCTTCCACATTTTTTTCAAGATTTTTAGTTTCTTTGCGCTGGGTACGTAATTCCTCCTTTAGCTCTGATAAGTTTGATGGACTGAAGCCTTCTCTCATCTCATCAAAGTCATTCTCCGTCCAGCTTTGATCTGTTGCTGGCGATGAGCTGCGCTCCTTTGCCGGGGGAGATGCACTCTTATTTTTTGAATTTCCAGCTTTTCTGCCCTGCTTTTGCCCCATCTTTGTGGTTTTATCTGCCTCTGGTCTTTGATGATGGTGATGTACTGATGGGGTTTTAGTGTAGGTGTCCTTCCTGTTTGATAGTTTTCCTTCTAACAGTCAGGACCCTCAGCTGTAGGTCTGTTGGAGATTGCTTGAGGTCCACTCCAGACCCTGTTTGCCTGGGTATCAGCAGCAGAGGCTGCAGAAGATAGAATATTGCTGAACAGCGAGTGTACCTGTCTGATTCTTGCTTTGGAAGCTTCCTCTCAGGGGTGTACTCCACCCTGTGAGGTGCGGGGTGTCAGACTGCCCCTAGTGGGGGATGTCTCCCAGTTAGGCTACTCAGGGGTCAGGGACCCACTTGAGCAGGCAGTCTGTCCCTTCTCAGATCTCAACCTCCATGTTGGGAGATCCACTGCTCTCTTCAAAGCTGTCAGACAGAGTCGTTTGCGTCTGCAGAAGTTTCCGCTCCTTTTGTTGTCGTTTAGGTGTGCCCTGTCCCCAGAGGTGGAGTCTACAGAGACAGGCAGGTTTCCTTGAGCTGCTGTGAGCTCCACCCAGTTCGAGCTTCCCAGCGGCTTTGCTTACCTACTTAAGCCTCAGCAATGGCGCCCCTCCCCCAGCCTCGCTGCTGCCTTGCGGTTAGATCGCAGACTGCTGTGCTAGCAATGAGGGAGGCTCCGTGAGCATGGGACCCTCCCGGCCAGGTGTGGGATATACTGTCCTGATGTGCCCGTTTGCTTAAAGCGCAGTATTGGGGTGAGAGGTAGGTACCCGATTTTCCAGGTGTGTGTGTCTCAGTTCCCCTGGCTAGGAAAAGGGATTCCCTTCCCCCTTGCGCTTCCCAGGTGAGGCAATGCCTCGCCCTGCTTCAGCTCTTGCTGGTCGGGCTGCAGCAGCTGACCAGCACCGATTGTCCAGCACTCCCTAGTGAGATGAACCCAGTACCTCAGTTGAAAATGCAGAAATCACCGGTCTTCTGTGTCGCTGGCGCTGGGAGTTGGAGACTGGAGCTGTTCCTATTCGGCCATCTTGCTCCGCCCCCCTACTTCTTTCCATTTTCTAGAATTTTCTATAAGATGTTAAATAGAAGAGGTAGACATCCTTGTCTGGCTTCTCATCTGATCTTAGGAGAAAGCATTTAACATTTTGAATATTTAATATTATGTTAGTTATAGGTTTTTCATGGATAACTTTTTAACAAGTTCTCTTCTATTCCTAATTTGTTCATAGTCTTTCTCACAAATGGGAATGGATTATGTCAAGTACTTTCTCTGCATCTACTGAAAAATGCTTACATAGTTTTTCTCTGCTGTTAATGTGGCAAATTACAGTGATTGATTTTCTAAGATTAAACTAATTTTGCAATTCTGAGTTAAATTCAACTTTTTTTTTTTTTTTTTTTTTTTTTTTTTGAGATGGAGCCTTGCTCCATCACCCAGACTGGAGTGCAGTAGCGTGATCTCCACTCACTGCAACCTCTGCCTCCCAGGTTCAAGTGATTCTCCTGCCTCAGCCTCCCAAGTACTTGGGTTTACAGGTGTGTGCCACTATGCCTGGCTAATTTTTGTATTTTCAGTAGAGATGGGGTTTCACCATGTTAGTCAGGCTGGCCTCAAACTCCTGACCTCAGGTGATCCACCCGCCTTGGCCTCTCAAAGTGCTGGGATTACAGGTGTGAGTCACTGTGCCCAGCTTAAATTAAGCTTTATCAAATACATTGCTAGATTCTATTTGCTAATATCTCATTAATGATTTTTACACCTATTTTCATAAAGGGTAATAATCTCTAATTTTCTTATAATGTCTTTGTCAGATTTTTGCATCACAATTATGCCGGTCTCCTAAAACTGACAGGGAACTGTTCCTTACTCCTCTGTTTTCTGAAAGAATTTACGTAAGACTGGTGTTATTTCTTCCTTAAATATTAACAGTTTTCACTAATAAAAGTATCTAGGCCTAGAAACTTTTATTTAGGATATTTGCCTGTATGTTAGTAAGTAAGACTGGCCTATATACTTTCTCTTCTCAAAATGTTCTTGTCCAATTTTGACATCATATTTATACTATCCTCATTGCTAAGGTTTCAATGTTTGTGTCTCATCCAAAATTCACATTGGGCTTTAAAATCCAATGTGATAGTATTAAGAGGTGGGGTCTGTAGGAGGTGATTAGGTCATGAGGCCTCCTCTCTTGTACATTTTACATTTAGACATATTAAGACAAGGTAGTTGTATGTACAACTATAGAGGTCAGCAAAAAGATCTGGGATAGAGATACAAATTTGAGATTCACCTGTAAAATATATAGAGAAAGGAGAGTGTACAAGCAGAACTTTAAGGACAGTCCACATTTAAGGGTCTAAGGTGATGAAGGATGAGCCTACAAAGGTGTTTAAATGGTGTGTTTGCAGGGATAAGAGGAAAAACAAGAGAAATGATTAAGGCCTTCGTAAAGCTTTAAGCCAGGCATGGTGATGTGCACCTGTAGTCCCAGCTACTCAGGAGACTGAGGCAGGAGAATCGCTTAAGCCCAGGAGTCTGAGGCCAGCTTAGCCAACAGAGCAAGACCCCATCTCAAAAAAATCAAAATTAAAAGAGAAAAAAGAGGCTTCATACAGCTTTCAGCCCTTTTTGCCTTTCCATCCTCCGCCATGTGAAGAAACAGCAAGAAGGCACTTGCCACACAAATGCCAGCACCTTGATCTTGGACTTCTCAGACTCCAGGACTGTAAGAAAATAAATGTCTGTTCTTTATAAATTACCCAATCTGTGGTATTTTTTTACAGCAGCATGAACAGACAAAGACACTCATAAAATGTGCTAAGGTAATATATCCTCTTTTTCTACTTTCTGAAACAATCTATATAAAACTGGAAATATTTGTTCTTTGAATCTACATGACAGTTCTGACTTCTTGAATAGTTTAAATGGGTAACATGGTAGAGTATAGTTTTGGCTTAACAATAATAAAATTTTATAAAATGCATATATGCCCCTCTCTGCATTTGTTTAGAGGCATGGAAATGCATCTGTGGAAATTCATCCCTTCCGACTTCCTTACACCTATCCAAAAGCCTGCATTTGATGCCCAGGACTCCAGATCAGTACATTCTATGACAACTAAGGCACGGTGGAACAAGAGTGCCTTCCAACCACATAAAGGTAGTCCAAGGAGCAATGATTTCCCAAGCCTCCTTTTCCCAGGGAATATTCACAGCAGGCTGGGGAGAAAAGCTACACAATCAGGAAACTTGGCTGAGGCAAGAGTACTCCCATTTAGACAGACAACCATAAATTATTTTACTCATAACCTTCTAGCAACTAGGCTGGTAATACCTGGTAATACATTACAATATCAGGTGAAGCCGATTCCATTCAGCCTTCTCTGATCTACTCATTATCTCTTGACTCTTCATGTTCTTAATGATCTTCCTGATTAGCATTCTGAACCCATTCAAGTCTATTCCAGCTTGAGGAAAGGATATAAATTCCCTTAATAACTACACATCCCTCTTCAAACATTGCCTTATCAATTTTATTTCCCTTCACAACCACACTTCTTGAATGAGTTATCTACATCCAACATCTCTAATTTCTCACTTCCTACTCATTCTTCAACACTCTACAAATATCCCCAGACCTTACCACCCCGTTTAAACCATTCTTGCCACACTGCCAATATTATGTATAATGCCAGTGTAATGAAGCATCACTGCATTTTTAGTCCACCTATCTTTTTTGGCTCCACTGCTCAGCAGCACCTGATAGTACCATTCACTCTTCTGTCCTGGAAGACTTTTCTTGCCATGAAGCCACATTCTCTTGTTCTTCCTCTTATCCCTGCAAACATACCATTTAAACACCTTTGTAGGCTCATCCTCCATCACCTTAGACTCTTAAATGTGGACTGTCCTTAAAGTTCTGCTTGTACACTCTCCTTTCTCTATATATTTTACAGGTGAATCTCAAATTTGTATCTCTATCCCAGATCTTTTTGCTGACCTCTATAGTTGTACATACAACTACCTTGTCTTAATATGTCTAAAACTCAGCTTATCTTTCTACTCAGTCTTGCTCCTACTGTTTTCTATTTTGATGATGGTACCACCAAACCCAGGGTCATTCTTGATTTTTCACTTTCTCTCACTCTCTACATTCATTATTCATCAAGCTCTGCCAATTCTACTTCCAAAATACCTATCTTTAATCTGTCAATTCACTTCTACTTCCCCGGGCACAAGCCACCATCATCCTATAACATCCTCCTAATTGGTCTCCCTTTCATTCAGTTTTGTCCCCCTTGATTAATGTTATATTAATGTAAATATCATATATAGTACCTGTTTTCTGAGTGATAACCCATGTGGGTTTAATGAAATAAATACTGAAGTCAAAAATAACCTTTTTTTTTTTTTTTAGATGAAGTCTCGTTCTGTCACCCAGGCAGGAGTGCAGTGGCACGATCTCGGCTCACAGCAACCTCCACCTCCCGGGTTCAAGCGATTCTCCTGCCTCAGCCTCCCGAGTAGCTGGGATTACAGGCATATGCCACCATGCCCAGCTAATTTTTGTGTTTTTTTAAGTAGAGATGGGGTTTCACCATGTTGGTCAGTCTGGTCTCGAACTCCTGACCCCAGGTGATCCACCCGCCTCAGTCTCCCAAAGTGCTGGGATTACAGGCGTGAGCCACCGCACCCAGCCAAAAATAACTTTTTTAAATGGGTCCTTTCTCTCTTATAATTCTGCAATGGATAAAGTCTAAAATCCTTTCTGTAGTCTACAGGGCACTACTTGGCTGTGACTGCCTCCCTCCTCAGTATCATCTGCACAATTCTCCAGTCTTATTGGAGTTTTGGACTCAGGCTTGCCATGCTTTCTTTCACCTTCAGGTCTTCACACTTACTGTTCTCTTGGTCTGGATTACTTTTCTTTACCTCTTTTTATACCTTCCTGGAGTTCAGTTAAATTTCGTTTCCTCTGGAAAGTTTTTCTGCACAGTTTCCCCTCCAGCCTCCTTCCATATATTACCCAAATATTCCTTTAATTCCTCAATCATACCTACTTTACTCATTATTATAATTATTTGCTAAATTATCTGTTTTCTTTGACTGTTAGCTCCAGGGGAGTAGGAATTAGTCTTGCTCACAAGGACATTCCTGATACCCAGCAGAACACCTGGCCTAGAAGGCACCAAATGAATATTGGATGAATAAATCTATGAATCCATCAAGTAAGTAAATGGTTCATACTATTATTGCTATCATCATTATAAGGCACACGATAGGGTCCTGTCTACCAGTTTGGAGTTGCATTGATGAAAACTATCAATTGCAATAATTTCAGCAAGAAGTTTTACTAGGGGAAGAATATGTTCTATTATCACATATTATTTACTGACAGTCTCCTGGCTGGTAGTTACTCCTTGGAGAGTCGGAATGCTTTAAGAAGAGAAAAATATTAACTAGGAAGAAAATCTATGTTAATACCATTTACTATCTAGTCTTAAAGGAACATTATCTCCTGACCTCGTGATCCACCCACCTCGGCCTCCCAAAGCACTGGGATTACAGGTGTGAGCCACCATGCCTGGCCAAGAACACATAATTTAAAGTTTGGAAAACTAGGTTTCTGTCATGGCTCAAAAACATGTAACTGTGTGACCTGGGATTCCATCTACCTCAAAGGCTTAGATACAGCTGTTGTAAAGGTCAAATAAAGTAATGTACATGAAAATACTTTAGGCCAGTCACAGTGGCTCACACCTGTAATCCCAGCACTTTGGGATGCCAAAGCGGGAAGATCGCTTGAGCTCAGGAGTTCAAGACCAGACTGGGCAACATGGTGAAACCCCATCTCTACAAAAACTACAAAAAATAGCTGGGCATATTGGCATGTGCCAGCAGGCCCAGCTACTCAGGAGGCTGAGGTGGCAAGATCACTTGAGCTTGGGAGGCAGTGCTGGAGTACACTGTGATCAGCAGTGAGCCAAGATCACACCACTGCACTCCAGCCTGGGCAACAGAGAGAAATTCTGTCTCAAGAAGAAAAAACAAAAACAAACAAACAAAAACCTTTATTCTATAAATAATGTGTTATTCTCAGCTTGATGATATTAACAGGATATTTCTACATGGTATAAAGAACCTAGGACTCAGAAAAATATGTGAACACAATTCTGCTACTTGCTTCCTTATAAAATCTTGGTCAGTCATTAAACCTTTCTAAACTTCATTATTCTTACTTGTTCACCTGAGATAAAAATACCTACTCTGCCTTTCTCACAAAAGTTATTCCTAGGCTTGAATTTTAAAAATAAACTTAAAAGTTTAAAGTAAGACACTTTGGATTAATAATAAGAAATTGGCCAGGTGTGGTGGCTCACACCTGTAATCCCAGCACTTTGGGAGGTCGAGGCGGGAGGATCCCTTGAGCTCAGGAGATCAAGACCAGCCTTGCAACACAGTGAGACCTCGTCTCCAATAAAAAAGTTCAAAAAAAATTAGCCAGGATTGGTGGCACACGCCTGTAGTCCCAACTATTTAGGGGGCTGAGGTGGGAGGATCGCCTGAGACCAGAGATGAAGGTTGCAGTGAGCCAAGATCACGCCACTGGACTCCAGCCTGGGTGACAGAGTAAGACCCTGTCTCAAAAAAAAAAAACAATAGGAAGAAGAAATGGAAATTTTTCTAATCTAACCCACCAGAAGCGAAGCTCTAAAACTAAGTGATAAGATGCTATTCTCTAAAAACTAACCCACCCCCAATACTCCATCCCTATCATTCCTCCCCAAATATTCAAAGTATATTAACAGTCTCCAAAATTTTATTACCATTTGGATCCCTCAAATTGATACATTTTGATACTTTCTGCCAACGATATTTCCCAAAGAGCTTTAAGTAATGTTTGACTACACTGAATAAAATAAAATATATTAAACTATATTCTGAAGTTACAAAGAAAGTTGTACATACCAAATCCTAGAGAAATAACCAGTCACTCTCTTTCACTTGTCCACAAAGCAAACTTCTAAAGGTATTACATAAAACACGAAATGGTGCCATTCATGGCTGGACATGGTGGCTCACGCCTGTAATCCCAGCACTTTGGGAGGCCGAGGCTGGTGGATCACCTGAGGTTGGGAGTTTGAGACCAGCCTGATCAACATGGAGAAACCCCGTCTCTTCTAAAAACACGAAAATTAGCTGGGCGTGGTGGTGCATGCCTGTAATCCCAGCTACTCAGGAGGCTGAGGTAGGAGAATTGCTTGAACCCAGGAGGCGGAGGTTGCAGTGAGCTGAGATTGTGCCATTGCACTCCAGCCTGGGAAACGAGCAAAACTCCGTCTCTCTCTCACACACACACACACACACACACACACACACACACAGAGACACAAAACACGAAAGGGTGCTATTCATACAGATGAGGATTCACTGCCTATATGCACTACTCATTATTCACAATGACTAAAGCCATAAAATATTTCCAAAGAAAAGACAAAGGCCAAGTGTCCAAAGGCAGTAACCACTACCCCCACAAGTAAATATGCAAGCCAGGAGTCACAAGGCTGGTCCTTGTCCTTTATGTCAACAGTCACCAGCATGGAGATGACTATGGGTCAAAGCTGTCTCTGCCTGAGGCAACTCCCTCCCTGGGACTCTGAGCCTCACTCGCTTTCTATTGAATTCTCACACTATACATAATACATATTGATTCCCACTGCAGTAGCAGCACTCTTCTCAGAGAAGGAAATTAACAGACTCTAAGAAACATAACTCAATAATCTACTCCATTGGAAGTGGATAGAGAACTGGGTTTTGGAGACAGTAACTTTTCAACTAACATTTAAAATCAACGAGGCAAGGTGCTATGCTCACGCCTGTAATCCCAACACTTTGGGAGGCCATGGCGGGAGGATCACTTGAGCCCAGAGTCTGAGACCAGCCTAGATAACATAGTGAGAACTCGTCTCAAGAAAAACAAACAAACAAAAAAGTCAAGGAGAAAAAAAGGTATTCTCTGCCACTAAAAGATTATATGTCTCTTTATATAACTCATAATTAAACCCACATAGTGTAACTAACATAAATAACACTGTTTGGGGTGAGGGTAGGAGTGGTGAACATTCTAGAGCCTACTCAGAATCCACTGCTGATGACAATACCATTGTTAAAAGACAAAATTACAACAGATTTAGTTTAAAGATCAAACTGACTTTCAGTTTAAAGATCAAACTGACTTTTGTTTGCAATTCTGTAACATCTCATTCTTTAAAATAGAATGCGTGTTCTGCTGAGCTAAGCAGAGGGGGCTGGCTTTCTAAGCAGAAAAGGGGTTAAGAAAGCACCAACAGGGAATAAAAAGCAGATTATTCATTACAAAGTTACTCTCCTTATAGAGTTAAAACAGAACTTTCTTATCATTCTGGCTCAGGTAAACTGGGTCACCTCTGGTTACAGTGAATTTCATGGTTTTGTTGTTGTTGTTTTTTAAACTAGCCTGTTTCAGTTCAGTTTGATTACATGGCCAAATAAGTTTGGGGGAAGTAATAAGAGATAAGGAGTGCTTGTAGTGTTCAGGAGGGGGTTAAAGTTTGAATTTGTTCTAACACACCAGTAGAAATAGAGAAAGAAAATAAGAAAACAAAAAACTCTACCAATATTTTTAAAGGGTAAAAAAAGGGGACAGTAAGGCATAGAGATATAGGACATGGAATACAAAAACTAATATGGCAGAAACAAGTCCAAATATATCATTAATCATAATAAATGTAAATAGACAAAATTTTCATTACAAACAGGACTTTTTTTTTTTTTAAGAAAACCTACTGTATGCCATTCGCAAGAGATATACCAAAAGCAAACTGATATGAAAAGGTTGAAATAAAGGGACAGTTGGTTTCTGGAAAAACAACAACAAAAAATGTTCCACCGAATTTTTGTTGTTGCTATTTTAATTTTTTTTTGAGACAAGGTCTTGCTGTCACCCAGGCTGGAGTACAGGGGCACAATCATGGCTCACAAGAGCGTTGACCTCCTAGGCTCAAGCGATCCTCCCACTTCAGCTTCCCAAATACAAATAGCTGGAACTACAGGTGTGCACCACCACGCCCAGCTAATTAAAAGAAAAATTTTTTTTTTTTTTTTTTTTTTTTTTTTGTAGAGACGTCTCACCATGTTGCCCAAGCTGGTCTCCAGCTCCTGGGCTCAAGTGATTCACCCACCTGGCACTCTCAAAGTGCTGGGATTATAGGTGTGAGCCACTGTACTTGGCATTCCGCTGATATTTGATCATGAAAAAAAGAATCTTAATACCCAATATTAGAAAAACAAAGAGAAATAGAAGAACAAATCAGCAAAGGTTTAAAAGAAAAAAAAATTATATATATATATAAACAAATTGATCTCAAAAAATCACAAAATAAACAAAACAAACTCTTAAAAATATGTATCTTACCAAAACTACCTCAAGATGAAAAGTAGGAAACTTACATTATATACATGAGCATTTTTTAAAAACTGAATCATACATTATTCCTGAGTTTACCCACAAAATGTGAAAGTGGTCATATCATAAAAAATTCACAAATGTTATATACCTCAAATAAATTGAGAAAAAAACAAAACAATATCAGATGATATAGAAAGGCACATCAAACAGGTATAAAAAGAAACAAAAGCTGGGTGCGGTGGCTCATGCCTATAATCCCAGCACTTTGGGAGAACAAGGTGGACAGATCACCTCAGGTCAGGAATTCAAGACCAGCCTGGTCAACACGGCAAAAGCCTGTCTCTACTAAAAAATACAAAAATTAGCCAGGCGTTGTGGCAGGAACCTGTGATCCCAACTACTCAGGAGGCTGAGGCTGGAGAATCACTTGAGCCCAGCAGGCAGAGGCTGCAGTGAGCCAAGATTGCACCACTGCACTCCAACCTGAGTGACAAGAGCAAAACTTTGTCTCAAAAACAAACAAACAAACAAACAAACAAAAGAATCATAGGAACAGAGATCTTAAAGACTTTAGAAAAAGGAAAGGGAGAGAGCTAAAAAAAGGTAGAGGTCTTTACACTGAGACATAAATGTTGCAAACTCAAATGCTTTAATGGGCCAGTAAAGTAATACACTGTACTTTATCAAATCTGAAAAACTATCAATTGCAAAAGATACTGTTATTTTTTGTAACAGTAAGAAACATTTTTCAAAATGCAAAACAAAAATAAGCCCTGCCAATTAAAGTATAACACACCATTAAGAGTAACACCGCTATTTCAAAGCTGTTATAAAGTAAAAAGATGTGAGCCTTAGAATAGATGAAATTCAGTAAATATATAAAGCAGCAGAGGATAAAACAAAAGGGAACTGATAGAGACTATGTTGGTTAATTTTTCTTTAAATCTCCAAAGGTGGTTAAATAAAATATATCTATAGGAAGTAGACAGGCCACCAGACCACCAATTTGTAATCTAGATTGACACAGAGAACACCAGAATTTAATTCAGAGGTGATCAAGGGATGTAACTGTAAATTACTGTAAGATTTCTGAATCAAACAATTCCCTCTACAGAATACATGGAGCCTACAGGAATGAATTGTTAACAAAGACTCCAGATAGCCAAGGAACTCTAAAGATCTGAGACTGGACTGATTATCCTTGTCTGCAAAGATGCTGGAGTTACCCATAATGACTATAATATTTGAAAATTAGGTACTCAGGTCTTAACTGCATGAGGATAATCAGAAGGTTGATAGGTAGAAAAGGAGGATAAAAACACTCAGGAATGGGGGAATGTCAGAAAAAAATGGCTATGAAAAAAACAAACAAACGTACAAGACTGGTGTAGCTGCAACATAGAACAGGAATATATGAGGCAGGGCACAGAAGAGGGACAAGAGTGAGATAAATTACTTAACCTTCAAAGCCATCTAATTTACTGACTTGATGAAAATATCTTAGTGGTACTAAAAACTGAAGAGTACAAACTGAAATTCTTCCTTTATCAAACTCACAGAAAAGAACAAGGAAATGTAGAACAACAGAAGCAAATAATTAGGTTACATTTTTATCCATGTCATCAGCCTTTTTAAAATAAAATTTCAAGAAGAAATTGAATGTTTGAAATCTACCTGGTTCTTGAAGATTTTGTCTTTAAGGACTAAAAATTAACTGAATCACATTTTGTAAGATGACCATAATTTATGGCAGTCATAATTTGCAAAATAAAAAAGTCCCAAGAAGTCTTTCTCAATAATAATGCTTCCCTTATGCATTATGTTGTCATATATCCTCCAAAATAATTAAGTACCCGTAAACAATAACACTCTAAGTACTCTCATTTTTGAACAGCAAAGGCAAAAAGCAAGTGGGGACTGGGGGGTGCATAAAAACATTATACAATTTAGTTTTTGCCTGAAAGCAATAATTTTATCAGCACAACAAATATTTTCAATTCAGAACCTGGGAAACTGCACTGTCTATACAATGAAGACTGATTACTATATCTGCCTTATGGGCAAATAATGTGGAAATGATGGTACTAAGAGAGTTGATAATAAAAATTTGCTTATGTTGGCTAGTCCCTGACCTTTCAAAGTTAAAAATCATCCCCCACAAAGTTGATTGGGAAAGAGGGCAAATATAAAAGCACCTCCTTCAATTCACAAGGAACTTCAATCTCAAATGTCTCTCCATGTGTAGATGCTTCAAAAGTAGATGTAAGATGAAAGCCAATTTTTACCTTACAAAAAGACCCAACTTGAACAGCTTTTCAAGCAAAACAGTGTCAATTCCTACACCGACAGAGGCTCCTCTAGTGTAAAGAAAAGATGCTCACATGTAATCTCCAAGATGTCCTTTTACCATTAAGATGTAGGGATGTTGTAGTGTGTGACTGCAGCCTGAAACCACTACAGTTCTTTTTCTAACACATAGGAAGCAAGCTTGAGAATGAGGCCAAAACACAGAGGAAGACAAAAGATCAATGAAGCTGAGCAAAGACACCAGATTACCCAACTCTGAAACCCACCCAACCTCTGGACTTCATTGTTGTGAGTCAAGACGTTTACTTAATATTTAAACCACTCAGAGTCAAACTTTCTGTTACTTGTAGTTTAGAGTACCCTAACCTATACACTTAGCCTGGCCATACACTTACTTGTCCGTCCTTGAGGAAGCTACTGAGCTTCACATATCTGTAAAAATGGCCAATAAGAAAGTCCTCCACATCGTCCACTGCTATCACCCCTCCAATCTGTTATTATTTCTTGCCTTTTTTGACCACAACAGTCTCATAATTGGTCTTTTTGCTGTAGCCCTTGCCTCCACTGTCTCCTCTCAATATACCAGTGGAGTACAGAAATGAAATGAAATTTGGCCGTGGTTATATGACTAGAACAGGGCAGAACTGTAATTTGAACAAAATAGACAAGGTCTTTGCTCTCATGGAACTTCTAAATGCACTATTTACTATTCTGCTACCTCCCAAGAAACTCTGCAGAGAAACTTGGAGGTATCAAAGTAGGCTATGCCTTAGCTGATCTTCTGGAAATGTTTTAAGAAATCTATTTCACCAGAAAGCAATTAGCGAAGTCAAACATTTATTTGGATTATCACCTTCAAATCTGAGGTTACCCAGTAGATTACCTATACCACCAGGCACACTTTACCTTTGTGTGTTTATTTATATAAATCTATTAATAAAACTTACCTTTAAGTCTTTATATTATAAAGTAACTATTTAAAACAAATAATCTAAACTGCTGCTTTTCAAGCATTAGCTCTGTTTTGGAATGTTCCAAAGCAATCTTCTGGAGAATGAACCTTAAAGTTTATTTTTTAAAAATAGGCAAAATAGGCTGGGTGCGGTGGCTCACATCTGCAATCCCAGCAATTTGGGAGGCCAAGGTGGGCGGATCACCTGAGATCAGGAGTTTGAGACCAGGATGGCCAACATGGTGAAACACCGTCTCTACTAAAAACACAAAAAATTAGCCAGGTATGGTGGTACATGCCTGTAATGCCCCAGCTACTTGACTCAGGAGGCAGAGGCAGGAGAATCACTTGAACCCTGGAGGCGGAGGTTGCAGTGAGCCAAGATCACACCACTGCACACTCCAGCCTGGGCAACACAGTGAGACTCCATCTGAAAAAAAAAAAAAAATAGACAAAGTAAATAGGGGAAAAATTTTTTTTAAGTATAAGGTTGTAGGAAAAGATCCTCCAGTGTTATGTAATCTGGCAGTTTAGAACTCCGGCTAGATAGAAACAAAGACTCAAGACCAAGGGCATCAGCAAACAAGGTAGCAAATACTAGAAACTGACTCAGGCACCAGGGAGAAAATGAATGATTTAACACAAAACAGGAAATATTCCCCATTCAACAAATAGGATTCCCTTTCTGAATTCTAGCAACTAAAGAGAAATAAAGATATAAATAAGCAGTGAAACTGAATGGGCTTACAAAGTCAGCCATTTTTAATTAGCAGCTGCTTGAACATATATAACTACTTATGAGAGGTCATCTGAGTACAGTACTAGATAAATACTTCTCAAAATAACCCCAAGAAATCAAGTGACAAATCTCATCGAATCAATTGTGCTAACAGGAGAAATTAGTATATGGTGCTAGAGTTTATGTTATTGACTTTTAAAGCCCAGGTCATACTGGACAACTGCTAAAGGTTCAGTGGGTGCTCCCTACAGGCTCTGAATGTTTACAGTACCATCAATAAGAAGTATATATGATAACTAGAAACAATACAAATTTGTTTAAATTTATATTTTAAGTTTACTAATCCTATACATTTTCTTTCTGAGAACTTTAAAGAAACTAAAATAATGTTAATTCACAATAATTTTAAAATCCTTAGGTACTTTGTACAAAAAAAGTGCTTTATAAATAATGTCAAATAAACAAAATGAAAACAGAAATAGCTACATTTCACGACTAGACCAATATAGGTTGATTGATTAGCTCAGTGATTTACACTAGAATCTTCATTATGTCAATTCTCAAAAACATTCAGTGATAGACTAGAAGCTGGCTTGCTCTTTGCTAATAAGACTAAGATGAGATAATCTGAGATAATCTACAAAGCATGAAAAAAATAATCATCAAATTTGGCATATATTCTTTTACTGCTAAGGATATTCATTAAAATTCAGTTGAAGGTTGCCTATCAGTCTATTTTCACTCATTGTTATATGTTACATACCTCTTCATCTAACAAACTACCTAAGGTTTAAGAAGGAAAAGATGGTAGGTAGGTAGACAGGTAGACAGACAGATGGATGGACAGACAAGACAGACAGACAACAGATAAGTGGATGGAATGTATATATACAAAGTGATAATTTAGAAAAGTTCTTAAAACTATGTATAGAATCAAGCATATACTACATGTACATGTGACTTAATGGGGGGGCAGCCCAGGCATGGTGGTCAGGAACAGAATATGTTCACTGTAAACAATCTGTCAGCGGTAATGTCTAATGTCCTAAATTAGGCTTGTATCCCATACAGGTCTGATTTCATTGCTCTTCTCACTAAATACAGTGTAAATAAGCCTAAGCAGCATTTTTCTATCAAAATAGCAAGATTTTAGATAAGTTTTCTAATTATAACTATACATCAAAGAATAAAGAGGAACTTAGCTGCACTCCACCCTGCCTCCTACCTCAAATGAATTAAATAAATTATAACAATCTGTTCAGTACATTTACAAGAGACATTAAAAGGAAGGAGATCAGTGAAAAAGGTTTTCTTTTACTCACCTGTAACCCTCTCCTTCTCAGAATACTGGAATCATCCATAACAGGTATCAGACAAAAAAAGCCACTCCCCAGACAGTCAACTACTAGTGCCTACTTACTGCTGGTTAAAGAGGCAAACAATCCTTTCAGCACACCACTAACCCACTGTTCCACTAAACCAGTTCTCCCTCCGTCCAGCATAAGTACACAATCACTGCCTCATATCAGAATCATGTCTTTCTTCACAGGAGTACAGATATATCTCATCTGAAGCACTGCCAAATAGCGGAAAGACTTCATATATGTTTTCATTTTCCATGCATACCCCTTTGGTTGAAATTATTTGAAGTACTAAGAAAAGAACAAAAGGTTCCAGGGGAAAAAATTCCAATCTTTGATATCCTGACTTCGCTGCTTATTAAAAAGGTTTAGCAAACAAAACAAGAGTCTCCACCTATAGCTACTAAGCTTATAAAATCCATGTCACGTCTTCCTTTCCAGAAACAAAACCACTCCACATACGTTTTTAAAAAGATGACAATTCTTCAGAAATACAAAAACATACTATTCTGATGCCTGTATTTTAGACTCAAAATGATATAAAACCAGTTATTGTTTTGACTAAGTCGGCAAAATTCCTTTCATCCATTGTACAGACAAAGCAAATGTCAGATTCTTTCGATACTGTCAGGGGCTCTTTTGTTTCTTTATCGCTAGACTCGCTGGTCTTCACTTCTTGGACAGTAACGAAATTCTCTTTCTTTACCAGCTAGATCATTGCTGAGGTCGGTTTCCCTGCTCTTTTATGTGCGGGAGGGGGTTAGTCCACGTGTTGTGAGTTCTGAGCATGGACAAATTCATTCATCTATTCATCGCTTACAGTGCTGTCACAGGAAACGCTCCCCATTCCCCCAGACTTCTAAAAGGGCACAGCATGAAAAAGTCTAGTTTTATCCAAGCTTTAATGATCTCAAGAATTGTTTCTTTGGTTACTGGCTGCCATTTTTACAGTAGAACTTCAGCCAAGTTTAAAGATGCTTCTGTTTCTTAATTCATGGCTCAAAATACATAATCTTTTACATTTTAAGAGTGAAAGATTGTTCTCGTGATATGATTCTGTCCCTTAAACACTCTATAAGCAACATTTACACTTTCCAACTTTATGGTAATTGTCAGAATCTTAGTAAACACAAAGGAAAGTTGCTGATCTTTCTAATACGTCACATACACAAAATTGTTAGTGAAGGCAGCACTGTATCTTTAGGAAGTGGGTTAAACACATTAAATTCAATCACTTTTTCCAAACTATAAGACATGCTACAATAATTACTCTTCAACAAAATTCAGGAGATATGAATCCAAATTTCCTAATTTGACAGATAAAGGTATGTATAAAGCACACAATCAGCCAGTTATACCACCTAAGGTGTAAATATACCAATAACTAAAGGCCAGATTCAGTCTGCACCCAAAAAGGAAGAAAATCAGTCCCTCCTATAATTATGACAGCTGCAACCAACAGTCTAGGGCTTGAAGGAAAGTCTATTTACAAGATCTTTTTCTGGTCTTCTTACAACTGATTATAGTCACAAGAGATTGCCACACTGCTGAAAATAGCACAGAAAAACAGGATCCATGTCCCTTTCATTCAGCAGAAATCTTCTAATCCTTAGCATAACCAGTGTGGTCTTTCATTGTGAGAGCTAATAAATCCACATCTCCACGGATTCCTTCTCCCATCTGCTGCTTTAAACAACTAACGGCTGGATTATGTCTATGGGGAAAACAAACACAAGACCTGAACAGACAGCTGATTTGCATAGGGTATGCTATACACTGTATGAGTGTCTGCAAAGTCATAGGCCTTTAAAGTCATAGAACCCCTCTATCAAAATAGGTTTAACTAGCTAAAACATATGTACCAGCAGAGAGGAAGTAGGAGTGGCTTCTAATTTATTCAACCCTGTAATCAGGAGAAATATAAAAAAGATGCATTCTGAGAAGCTATTCAGACAAAAGATTCAAAATTGAAACTCTTTATTCATTTACTAATTCAAGAACCACTTCTTATGCCGGAACTGAGATAGAGATGAGGAAGATTATCAAAATCAACATTACCCATAAACTAACAATCCTATTCTAGAAGAGATCAAATCCAATGGGGAAGCCAAATACAAACAAGTAATTATGATATATGAGAAGTGTGCTACATCAAAGGTATGACAAAGTGCTATGGGAGTGTCAAAGAAGGCTCAATTCATTATATTGGGAAGCCTACAAAAAGGCTTCAAGTGGAAGTGCCATTTGGTCACTAAAACTAATGTTATGGGATTATCAGCCTTTGGCCAAGACAGGTTTCCTTTCCCAAAATGTTGCACACAGCTTAAAAATCTTCAACCTGGCCAGGTGCGGTGGCTCACTCCTGTAATCCCACCACTTTGGGAGGCTAAGGCAGGCTGATCATCTGAGGTCAGGAGTTCAACACCAGCCTGGCCAACATGGCGAAACCCCGTTTCTACTAAAAATACAAAAATTAGCCAGGCGTGGTGGCGAGCGCCTGTAATCCCAACTACTTGGGAGGCTGAGGCAGGAAAATCATTCAAACCCAAGAGGCAGAGGCTGCAGTGTGCCGAGATTGTGCCACTGCAATCCAGCCACTCAAGGCTCAAAAAAAAAAAAAAAACCAAATCTTCAACCAGTCCTCACTATCTACAAAATTAAGTAAAAAACTTCTCCCCTTGGCATTCAAGGCATCCCATAACATGGAAACAACAGATTTTATCTTCAGTAGTACCTTATTGTAACTTAGCCTTCCAACTGGAAAGAACAAGGCACTGTTTCCTGAACACATCCCATCTTTCCCCACCTCAAATCCTTTGTGGGTAAACAGGAATACAACCATCTACCTTACAAGGTTGTTGAACATAATCATTTTGAAACATGTATGAATGATTCACAACTTTTTTCAGTATCTCTCACAGAGTAGTGTGTAACCTGCTCAAAATTTCCTGCCACAACCTGGTTTCCTTAAAGCCTGTTTGTTTCTCAAAATTTATACAAATGATGCATTCTTCTCTGTAAGATAATAAATCTTTATTTGTTTAATGTTACAATAATATTTGTAGTTACTGATTAAACTGCAGGAAACAGAAGAAGAGTAACCAGAGAGGTGGAAGGAAATCAAGACTGCAAATGCTATTCAAAAAGCCAAGAAAAGAATAGTCAGGGACTGCCTAACAAATGCTGCCTGGAGGCCCATCATTAAAGAATGCCATCCAATTTAACTGACTTGAAGTCAACTGGTACCCTTTGTAGGAACTTTCAGGAGTGGAGGAGTGGTAGCAACAAAAGCTCAACTCCAGTAAGTAGGAGATGAGGAAATAAAGACAGTGAATCTAGACAACTCTTTCAGCTTCCATTTAATTCTCCATACCCCCTGCAGCCAAAGTTCTCAAAAAAAAAATTATTCTTGAAAAGGAAGGGAGGGTATTGAGAGCATGAACACTGATAGAAGAAGGAATATTTCTTCCATCACAACAGATGAAAAAGAAAAAGCAGGTACAGGTAACAAAATATTTGTAACTTTAGTGGTAAAGAAGCTTCCACATTATAGCTATTTTCTCCATGAAATAAAAAGGAAATCAGCAGAGCAAGGAGATTCCAAATTTGAGATGAGAAAAAAAAAAAAAAAAAAAAAAATTGAGAGCTAATATAGAGAACACAAAAATACGCTGAACAAAAAGTAGAATTGGTAGGCAGTGTTGAGGACTGACCTACATCATTCATCATCATTTTACAGGCCACCAATGTGCTCTGTTGTGTGGCTTTCTTCAGCAGACTACAGTAATGCAAAGGCAAAGCTTTACTAGACAGCTTTACCAGATAAATTGACCAAAACATGGGGCAAACAATTTATGACATGGACTAGAGAGAGTAACAATGGAATCTAAGGTAAAAGAAGAGGAAAGTAAAGATGAAGAGACAGGAAGAAAAGATTTAATAGAGGTGCTGGTAAGTCTGAGAACTGGCATACTTTAAGAATACTTAAATGAGGAAGCTAAAAAATTTATCAGGTTGTAGTGAGGAGGTTACCTAGAGTTACGATTTTAGTGAAGGAACATTTCGGAGGTAAGACAAGGCAGAGAGCTAAGCGGACTAGAAATGATAATGAAGACAAACAACTATGCCAGGATATTATTGGATGGATCCATCTACATGGTTGCTGAAAATAACAAAGATAATAGCAGGAGTTGAGAGAAGAGTAGTACGATATATATATATATATATTTTTTTTTTTTTTGAGATGGAGTTTCGCTCTTGTCGCCGAGGCTGGAATGCAATGGCATGATCTCAGCTCACTCCAACCTCCGCCTCCCAGGTTCAAGCGATTCTCCTGCCTCAGCCTCCTGAGTAGCTCAGATTACAGGCACCTGCCACTATGCTCAGGTGATTTTTGTATTTTTAGTGGAGATGGGGTTTCACCACGTCGGACAGGCTGGTCTCGAACTTCTGACCTCAGGTGATCCACCTGCCTTGGCCTCCCAAAGTGCTGGGATTACAGGCATCAGCCACTGCACCCAGCCAGGAGTAGTAAGATATATACTTGATTATAGAATCTAACATGAAACAGAAAGAATAATTAAGTTGGTAAACAGCAGCCAGGAAGGGAAGGACTGCCAAGAAAAATTACCCTAATGGGTCATGTATGTATTGATTCTTGCTTCAGATAATTTTTTTTTTTTTTTTTTTTTTTTTTTGAGACGGATTATTATTCTGTCACCCTGGCTGGAGTGCAGTGGCACGATCTTGGCTCACTCCAACCGCCGCCTCCCAGGTTCAAGTGATTCTCCTGCCTCAGCCTCCTGAGTAGCTGGGATTACAGGTGCCCGCCACCACTCCTGGCTAATTTGTGTGTGTGTGTGTGTGTGTGTGTATTTTTAGTAGAGACGGGGGTTTACCATGTTGGCCAAGCTGGTTACGAACTCCTGGCCTCAAGTAATCTGCCCATCTGTGCATCCCGCCGCCTCAGGATTACAGACATAAGTCACCCCATCCAGCCCAGATAAATTTTTATCAAAGTGGATGTGCTAATTTACCTCAAATCCCCTATTTTACAACTGGAGAAATGAGGACCCAGGAAGGAGATATAACCTGCTCAGAAACAGTGTAGTAGAAACTTGAACCCATGCTTCCTACTAGAACATTCAGCTTTATTCAGCTTCAACTAAAAAGAACAGATAAAGCAGGGTTTCTTGTCCAAGAAGAGATGAATAAAACACTTTTATCATCTTCTCTACTAAGTTATTAGTATTAAGAGGACTATCAGCCAAAGACTAGATAAAAAATTGAACACCCTGCAGAAATAAAAGTAAATACATAAATTCTCAGAATAGGCTGCATCTATACATTTCCTCAACATAAATTATCCTTTTATTTATCAGTAAGTGAATAAAATATAACTAACCCCACATGGGAAGCTATAAGGTTCTTTACATGGTAAGCAAGCCAAGATAAGCACAATGAAAAAACTAACTTTAGGCCTCCCTGATCAGCTCATCTTGATTTTCTCCCTCTCATGTTGTGTCTGGCCACATCAAACTATGAGTACTTCTCTTGTACGCACCACTTTGTTTCACTGCTTCATGCCTTGGCACATGTTCCCAACTACTGGAGAGGTTCCCTCCTTCAGCTCTTACCTAGTAAACTCCTATTCATTCTTCAAAACCCAGCTCAAGGGCTGGGCGCAGTGGCTCATGCCTGTAATCCCAGCACTTTGGGAAGCAGAGGTGGGCAGATCACTTGAGACCAGGAGTTCGAGACCAGCCTGCGCAACATGGTGAAACCACATCTCTACTAAAAATACAACAATTAGCCAGGTGTGATGGCACGTGCCTGTAGTCCCAGCTACTCACGAGGCTGAGACAGGTGAATGGCTTGAACCCAGGAGGCGGAGGTTGCAGTGAGCTGAGATTAAAAAAAAAAAACAAAAAACACTAACTTTAGTTACAAAATCTAAGTCCTGCAGCAGTCTCAGAGGAGACTCACCAGGCACATCATAGTGGTGTCCCATTCAGCACAAAGCACAGAACCTGGAAACTTTACAGTCTGTGGCAGCTTCTCAACAAAGGATTCTTTTTCGTTTGTTGCTTAAACAGAGAGTCAATCAAGTAAAATTCCTTCCAAATAGAAAGGCCTTTTTATAGAGGACAAATATGCTCCTCAGGATAAAAGGACAATGACTTTCCTACTATCCCATAGGGATCATATTTTATCATTTACATAGGCTTATGATTAAGATTCCTCATTCCAATCTCCTAGAAATCACTATCTTTTCAAAGTAATCCTCCTTTCATTCATTTACAAATTAAGTATTCTCTATGTAGCAGATGATATCATGGGCCTGGATATACAACTGCTAATAGAAATAGATAAAAATCCCTGACCTCTTAAAGCTCACATTCAAGTGGATGTAGACAGGCATTAAATAAAAAATGAATACATAAAGTATACAGTATGTTAGAAGATAATAAATGCAATGAAGAAAAATAAAATGGAAGGATTAGGGGTTTGGGAGAAATTTCCATGCAAATTTGATATTTGAGATATTGAACATATTGATGAAAAGGCTATGCTAATATTAAGGCAATATGAACACTTAAATAAGTACTAATTTCCTTGCTAAAGTATTATTTAAAATAACTAACTTAAGTTACTCCCTACATATGATGCATATCTCCTCCCCAGTTCAGCCCAGCCCACTACCCTCATGACATACACATTCAAGCATACTCACATAAAAAAAAAAAAAAAAGATCTAAAAGATAACTTATTCCCACTTACATACAAAACATGGTTCTATTATTCTTTTTTGTTTGTTTTGCTCTTCCTCAGTATAATCGTTCATTTATTTTACTGTGCCCTGTAATTTAGAATTCTCCTAACTTAAAACCAATTAAATAATGGTATCTTTTCAAAAGACAGAACTTTTTTTTAACATACAGAAGCAAACCAAACCAAATGACATGTAATGCTCAAAGAATAAAGTGTCTTGTTAGTAAAACACGAAACTTACGAGGCAGGCAAGTAAACAAAAATAAAAATGTTTGATGTCAAAATTACATGTGCAACTGCGTGTGTGACTGCAAATAGTCTCACATTTGTCATTTCAACCTGAGTTACAGCATACCTTGTCCGAAAAGGTTTTCCCTAGACTTCTTATATGAGAAGAAGCCACATACTAGTTCCATTTATTCATTTAAATATTTGCTCAACAAACAATTATTATTATTACTAGATACGGGATCTTGCTAGGTTGCCCAGGCTGGTCTTGAACTCCTGGCCTCAAGCAATCCTCCCACCTCAGCCTCCCAAAGCACTGGATTACAGATGTGAGCCACCATGCCTGGCCTCAAACATTAATTACAAGTTTGCTGTGTACCAAGCCCTGTATCTTCAGAACTGTCTTCTTCAAGAAGCTCACACTCAAGGGAGGCAAATAAATAAAAATTATATTGCACTGTGTACACACTCAGGACACAAGAGCTTTTCCTGCCTTCAGCAGGGGCAAATACAATCATATTTAAGATCAATCCAAGCTAAACTTCTGAAGTCCAAGAGAAGCCGAAGATCTGAAACTGTAATGATAAGGTGAGTGAAACTAGCATCTGCTAGTCCCAAATTACGCTCCTGAAGTCAGTACTACCAGAATAAAAATTCACTGTTTAATTATATCCTAGCCAGAGCAATAAAGTAAGAAAATGATAGAAAAGGAATATATAGATTGGAAAAAATAAAATTGTGTTATTTGAAGATGACATGATTGCCTATGTAGAAAAGCTCAATCTACAAGAATAACTCCTAAATGAGTTCAGCAAACTCACAGGATACAAGATCGGTAAACAAAAGCCAACCATATTTCTATATACTAGTAGCAACAAACATGTAAAAACTAAAATTTAAAATACAACATCATTTAAAGTTGCAAAAAAAGTTTCATCTCATTTCTTTTTTCTATCTGACCTCTTAAATTTCAACCCCACTTGAAATAAATTACCAGGGCTGAGGAACTGAGACTGTTCCTGGCAAAGAGCATGAAAATACAAAAAGATAAAATACTTAGAGATAGAAATCCAACAAAACATATACAAGATATGTATGCTAAAAATTACAACATGCTGATGAAAAGAATTAAAAATCTACATAAATGAAGAGACACAGTATTTTCATGGGTGAGAAGAATCAAATAGAAAAAAAAAGCTATTTCTCCTCAAAACGTATTGTGCTATTGTGATTTATAATAAAAATATATATTTTTTTGGTCTTCATCCTAGTTCTTGACACAAAGTTCCCAATCCATTAGAATTTGTTGGGTGATCGAAATGCCTTCTGTTCTAAAGAAGTGAATCTTTTTTTTTTTTTTTTTGAGACGGAGTCTCACTCTGTCACCCAGGCTGGAGTGCAGTGGCACGATCTCGGCTCACTGCAAGCTCCACCTCCCGGGTTCACGCCATTCTCCTGCCTCAGCCTCCTGTGTAGCTGGGACTACAGGTGCCTGCCACTACGCCCAGCTAATTATTTTTTTTTTTGTATTTTTAGTAGAGACGGGGTTTCACCGTGTTAGCCAGGATGGTCTCGATCTCCTGACCTCATGATCTGCCCGTCTCTGGACTCCTGTATGGGGGCTGTGCACCTGAAAGACCAAGCCATGATTTAAAAATTTGAACTTTCCACCTCACCCCCCAATTCTCTGGGAAGGAGATCATGCCTATGTGACAAAGCCACCATGAAAATCAGTGAAATATAGGGCTCAGAGAGCTTCCAGGATCCTGACCACACGCAGGTACCTGGAGGACAGTGAGCCCAGAGAGGGTGAAGCTCCACGCTCCTTCGCACCTGCCTCGTCCTATGTGCTTCTTCTTCACCTGTATCCAATTTATAGCTGGTCAGTCAAAAGAACAGGTAAAACTAGCTAGGACTGAAACTGTATCTAAAGTAGGGGCAATCTTATAGGACAGGGCCTTAGTCTATGGGATCTGATGCTTATTCCAGGCATAGAATACTGGAGTTAAATTATAAGACACCCAGCTTGCGTCTGCTGTTTGGTGTACAGGGAAAAAAAATCCATAAATGTAGTGTCAGAAGTGTCCTGTGTTGTGGTGAGTTTGAGAGTAGTTAAAAGTTTAGTTTTTCCTTTATCTCATATTTCTTTATAGGTTTAATGTAATTCCTATCAAAATCCCAGCAAGACTTCTTGTAGATACAAAAAAGCTTATTCTAAAATTTATGTAGAAAGAAAAAAAATCACTAAAACCATTTTGAAATAGAACAATAAGTATAAGGAATCACTCTACCCAATATTAAGACTTACTGTATAGCAGCAGTAATCAAAACATTGTGGTATTGGCAGAAGGACAGTCCCGTAAGTGAACTGAACAGAAAAGAGAACCCAGAAATAAACCACACAAATATGTCCAATTGCTTTTTTTTTGTTTTTTTGTTTTTTTTTTTTTGGAGAGAGTCACCCTGTCACCCAGGCTGCAGTATAGTGGTACAATCTCAGCTCACTGCAACCTCTGCCTCTTGGGTTCAAGTGATTATCCTGCCTCAGCCTCCCGAGTAGATGAGATTACAGGCATGCACCATCACGCCTGGCTTATTTTTATAATTTTAGTAGACAGAGTTCCACCATGTTGGCCAGGCTGGTCTCGAACTTCTGACCTCAGGTGATCTGCCCACCTTAGCCTCCCAGAGTGCTGAGATTACAGGCATGAGTCACCGTGCCCAGCCTGAATATGTTCAACCGATTTTTGGCAAAAGCGGAAAAGCGATTCAATGAAGGAATTACACACTTTTCAATAACTTATACTAGAACAACTGGACATCCACGAGCTAAATAAAAACATAAGCTTAACTTATACCTCACACCATACATAAAAATTAATTCAAAACCAATCATGAGTTAAATGTAAAAAATAAAACTATAAAATTTTTATAAGAACACACAGGAGAAAATCTTCAGAACGTAGGAATAGGTGAAAAGTTCTTAGACATGACACCAAAAACATAATCTGAACTTCATCAAAATTAAAGACATTTTTCAACCTAAGAAAGCTGATTGGAAAAAAAAAGAGATTGCACACATAAAGGTAGTATAAAAATTTTTTAAGAAACAGAAAAACAATTTTAGGATGGGCACAGTGGCTCACGCCAGTAATCCCACCACTTTGGGAGGCCGGGGTGGGTGGATCACTTGAGGTCAGGAGTTCAATACCAGCCTGGTCAAGATGGCAAAAACCTGTCTCTACTAAAAAATACAAAAATTACCCAGGTGTGATGGTACGCACCTGTAATCCCAACTACTCAGGAAGCTGGGCAGGAGAATCACTTGAACGCAGGAGGTGGAGGTTGCAATGAGCCAAGATTGAGCCACTGTACTGTGGCCTAGGCGACAGAGGGAGACTCTGACTCAAAAAATAATAATAATTTTTTAAAAATTAATAAATTAAAAATTTTGCTGTGCAAAACACCCTGTTAAAAAGAATTAAAAAACAAAGAATAGACTGGGAAAAGTTATTTGCAAACCACATATCCAACAAAGAATGTATATTTAGAATACATACAAAACTTTTAAAAGTTTATAGTTTTAGGGCATGGGGCTCACATCTGTAATTCCAGCACTTTGGGAGGCCAAGGCAGGTGGATCACCTGAGCTCAGGAGTTCGAGACCAGCCTGGCCAACATGGTGAAACCCTGTCTCTACTAAAAATACAAACATTAGTGAGCATGGTGGTGGGCGCCTATAATCCTAGCTACTCAGGAGGATGAGGTATGAGAATCACTTTAACCCGGGAGACGGAGGTTGCAGTGACCCGAGATCATACTACTGCACTCCAGCCTGAATGACAGAGATACCATCTCAACAAAAAATAATTTTTTTAATTTAAAAAAAAAGTTAATAGCTTTAAAAACAATCCATTGCCAGTGATGCAGATTAAAAAAACAAATCCATAAAATCCATCAACATGTGAGTGAATAAACAAGTGGTGTGTGACCATACAATGGAATACTACACACAGAGAGGGAAAGAACTGAGTGGATACATACAACAATTTGGATGGATCTCAAAAACATTATACTTACTGAAAAAAATCTCAAAAGGTTATATACTATATGGTTCCATTTATACAATATTCACATAAAGGCCAGGCATAGTGGCTCACCCCTGTAATTCCAACACTTTGGGAGGCTGAGGGAGGAGGATCACTTGAGCCCAGGAGTTCGAGACCAGTCTGGGCAACATAGCAAGACTCCATTTCTGCAAATTTAAAAAAAAAAAAAAAAATTAGCCAGGCATGGTGGCTTGTGCCTGTGATCCCAGCTACTTGGAAGGCTGAGGTGGGAGGATCACTCAAGCCTGGGAGGTGGAGGCTGCAGTGAGCCATGACTGCAACACTGCACTCCAGCCTGGGCGACAGAGTGATACCCTGTCTCAAAAGGAAATATAAATATAAATATAAATATTATTCACATAGAGAAGAAGAACACATTAGTGGTTGCAGGAAGATAAAGACAGGGTGGGAGTGCAGCCCAAGAGAATTCCTTTGTAATGACAGCACGGTTCTGTATGTTGATTGTGGTGGTGGCCATTACACAAATCTACTCATGGGATGAGACTGTATGACTTGTATATATCCACATACACAAGTGTATATAAAGACCAAATAAGGGCTATAATCTAGTTAATGATATCGTATGAATGTCATTTTCATGGTTTTAATATTGTATTATAGCTATAAAAGATGACACTATTGGTGAAAGCTGGGTGAAGGGTTCATAGTACTCTGCACTATTTTTGCAACTTCCTATGCATTCATAAGTATTTTTTTAAAGGCTAAATAACTGAACAAAAAAGTAAATTCCTATGTTTTCATTTTACTATCTCCCTATAAATGCATGTTACTTTATTCCCAAAATGCCCCCAACATCTCAGAAACATTTCTGTTTGGAGCTTTTTGCCCTCTTTAAAAAACAGTCCATTAATTCTATTTGCCGGCAGCAATCTCAGTTCCTCAGCTCAGGTAATTCATTTCAAGTAGGGCTGAAAATTTTTTCTATTAGGTCAAGCAGAAAAAAGAAAGTGAGATGAATAGATGCAGAAAAAGCTTTCAATAAAATCCACCATTCCTTCATGATAAAAACCTTCAACAAACTAGGCATCGAAGGAACATATCTCAAAATAAATAAAAGCCACCTATGACAAATCCTCAGCCAACATCATGCTGAACAAGAAAAACTGGAAACATTCCTTTTGAGAACTGGAACAAGACAAGGATGTCTACTCTTCCGACTGCTATTCAACACAGTACTGAAAGTTCTAGCCACAGCAATCAGGCAAAGGAAAGAAAGAAAAGGCATCCAAACAGCAAAGAAGTCCAACTATCTTTCTTTGCAGACAATATGATTTTATACCTGGAACACCCTAAAGACTCCACCAAAAGGCTCCTGGAACTGATAAATGGCTTCATAGTTTTAAAATACAAAATCAATGTACAAAAATCAATAGCAATTCTATATACCACTAATGTTCAAGCTGAGAGCCAAGTCAAGAATGCAGCTCCATTTACAACAGCTACAAAAAAAAAAGAAAAAGAAAAAATACCTAGGAACACATCTAACCAAGGAGGTAAAAGATCTCAACAAGGAGAACTACAAAACACTGCTAAAAGAAACCACAGGTGACACAAACAAAAGGAAAAAAATTTTCATGCTCATGGATTAGAAGATCAGTACTGTTGAAACAGCCATACTGTCCAAATCAATCTACAGATTGAGCATAATTCTTCTCAAACTACCAATGTCATTTTTCACAGAACTAGAAAGAACAATTCCACAATTTACATGAAACCAAAAAAGAGCCCAAATAGCCAAAATAATCCTAAGCAAAAACAACAAAGCTGCAGGGATTATATTACCCAGTTTCAGACTATAAGGCTACAGTGTTTAAAAAAAAAAAAAAAAAAGCATACTACTGGTACAAAAGCAGATACATAGACTAATAGAACAGAATAGAGAACCAAGAAATAAAGCCACACACCTACAATCTTGTGATCTTTAACAAAGTCAACAAAAATAAGCAATGGGGAGAGGACTCTCTATTCAATAAATAGTGCTGGGATAGCTGGCTAGCCACGTGCAGAAGAATGAAACTGGAACCCTACCTTTCACCACATACAAAAATTAACTCAAGATGAATTAAAGATTTAAATGTAGGACCTCAAACTGTAAAAAAAAAAAAAAAAAAAAAAAAAAAAACTAGGAAACACCATTCTAGACATTGACCTTGGGAAATAATTTATGACTGAGTCCTCAAAAGCAACTGCAACAAAAACAAAAATTGACAAGTGGGATCTAATTAGACTAAAGAGTTTCTGCACAGCAAAAGAAACAATCAATAGAGTTAACAGCCTACAGAATGGGAGAAAATATTTGCAAACTATGCATTTGACAAAGGTCTAATATCTAGACTCTATAAAGAACTTAAACAATTGAACAAGCAAAAAACAACCCCCTTAAAAAATGGGCAAAAGACATGAACAGACACTTCTCAAAAGAAGACATACAAGCAGCCAACAAACATGAAAACATGCTACACACACTAACCATCTGAGAAATGCAAATCAAAACCACAATGAGATACCATCTTATGCCAGTCAGAAAGGCTATTATCAAAAAGCCAAAAAACAACAGATGCTGGCAAGACTGCAGATAAAAGGGAACACGTATACACTGTTGGTAGGAATGTAAATTAGTTCAGCACTCTGGAAAGTAGTTTGGAGACTTCTCAAAGAGCCTAAAATCGAACTACCATTCAACCCAGCAATCCTATTACTGGGTATATATCCAAAAGAAAACAAATCGTTCTACCAAAAAGACACAAGTACTCGCATGTTCATCACAGCACTATTCACAATAGTAAAGACATGGGATCAACCTAGGTGCCCATCAATAGTGGACTGGATAAAGAAAATATGGGCCAGGCACGGTGGCTCACACATGTAACCCCAGCACTTTGGGAGGCCGAGGCAGGCAGATCACGATGTCAGGAGATCCAGACCATCCTGGCTAACACAGTGAAACCCCGTCTCTACTAAAAATACAAAATATTAGCCAGGCATGGTGGCGGACACCTGCAGTCCCAGCTACTCCAGAGACTAAGGCAGGAGAATGGCGTGAACCCAGGAGGCGGAGCTTGCAGTGAGCCAAGATCGCCACTGCACTCTAGTCTGGGCGACACAGCCAGACTCCATCTCAAAAATAGAAAAAAAAAAAAAAGAAAAAAATGGAAAATGTGGTACATATATACCATGGAATTACACAGACAGAAAAACAAAGAAATCATGTCCTTTGCAGTAACATGGATGCAACTGAATGCCATTATTCTAAACAAATTGATGCAGGAACAGAAAACCAAATATTACATGTTCTCACTTACAAGTGGAAACTAAACATTGGGCATTCATGGAAATAAAGATGGCAACAACAGAAACTGGAGACTACTAGAGTCGGGGGAGGGCAAGGGTTAAGAAACTAACTACTGAGTACTATGCTCAGTACTTGCGTGGCAGGATCATTTGTACCCAAACCACAGCATCATGCAATATACCCAGGTAACAAACCTAAGCAAGTACTCCCTGAGTCTAAAATAAAACTTGAAAAAACAAAAATCTAGGAAAAAGTTATAAGCAATCATAAGATGGAAAATTAATAGCATTTTATGTCTTTCATTTATAATATAAATTTTATGCCATTAAAACAAAAAAAAATTCCCAGCCAGGTGAGGTGGTTCACACTTGTAATCACAGTACTTTGGGAGGCCAATGCGAAGCCAAGGCAGGAGGATTGCTTGAGGTCAGGAGTTCAAAACCAGCCTAGGCAATGTAGTGAGATCCCATCACTACTAAAAATAATATATTTAGCCAGGCATGGCGATATATGCCTATAATCCCAGCTACTCAGGAAGGCTGAGGCAGGAGGATCCTTGTGCCCAGGAGTTCCGGGCTGTGTGCAGTCAGCTATGATCGTGCCACAGCACTCCAGCCTGGGTGACAATGTCAGGCCCTGTCCCCACCCGCCAAAAAAAATTTTTTTAAGAAAAATAAAACAAACACAAGAAAAATTCCCAACACCTTTTAAAAGCAAAAAAGCGGCCAGGCACAGTGGCTCACGCCTGTAATCCCAACACTTTGGGAGGCTGAGGCAGGCAGACCACTTGAGGTCAGGAGTTCAAGAGCACCCTGGTCAACACAGTGAAACCCTGTCTCTACTAAAAATACAAAAATTAGCCGGGCGTGGCGGCACACGCCTGTAGTCCCAGCTACTCGGGAGGCTGACGCTGGAGAATCACTTGAACCTGGGAGGCAGAGGTTACAGTGAACCAAGATAGTGCCACTGTACTCCAGCCTGGATGACAGACAGACTCCATGTCAAAAAAGGAAAAGATCACTTCTATATCCCTTTGTATTCTGCTTTTAGAATAGGTTTTGTTTTCTTCATCATCTGCTAAAGAACAAAACTAAAACCCTATTAAAAACACACATAGTCACATTCCAATGCCCAAAAAGACAAAGGAGTCCTTTTAACCCAAACACTGACATAACTAAGTCAAAACATTTATAAAACTAGAATTCTATCATTCAATTCTAATTCCTAACACATCTCCTTTGTCTTAAAGGGCTAGACGACTTAAAATTAAAATGAGTTTCATTGTAAAATTTGCTTAAAGTCATTAAGATAGTGCAAAAATCAAAGCTAGGACATCAATGACTTAAAAAATAAAAACATAAGAGAAGGAACACATCCAGTCCCTCCTGAGATTCTAAACCCTTTCTAAAACTGATACAGTAAATGGAACATTAGAATAAACTTGAACATCCCCATCAACAAACCTGACATAAATGACATTTGTAGAACATTCACACAACAGAAAGAATGTGCATTCTTTTCAAGTGCACATAAAATGTTTACCAAGACAGACCATATTTAGGGCCATAAAACAAGAATCAATAAATTTTTAAAAACTAAAGTTATACATGTGACTTACCACAATGGAAATAAACTAGAAATTTCTAACAAAAGTTTAGATATGAAGAATCCCCTAATACTTTAAAACTAAATAACACACACATGAATAATTCATGATTCAAAGAAATCAAAAAGAATTGAATAAAAATAAAAACACACATGGGAACCAGCTAAAGCAGCAGTACATAGAAATGTATACCACTAATCACCTATATTAGAAAAGAAGGGACTCAATTCAATGACCTCAGCTTCTACCTTAAGAAAGTACCTTAAGAAACTATAAAATCCAGAGGAGATTAATAATGGAAAGCAGAAATCAATAAAATAGAAATCATATACACATCCGTAAGTAAATAAAATAGTAAAAATTTTTAGATAAACCAATTAAACCAAAAGCTAGATCTCAAGAAAACTGATAAAACTGTGTTCAGATTGATCAAGAAAAAAAATAATCATATATCAGAAATGTGAGGCCAGGCGCGATGGCTCATGCCTGTAATCCCAGCACTTTGGGAGGCCGAGGCGGGCAGATCACTTGAGGTCAGGAGTTCGAGACCAGCCTGAACAACATGAAGAAACCCCACGTCTACTAAAAATACAAAAATTAGCCGGGCACAGTCGTGGGTGCCTGTAATCCCATCTACTCGGGAGGCTGAGGCAGGAGAATTGCTTGAGCCCGGGAGGCAGAGGTTGCAGTGAGCTGAGATCACACCATTGCACTCCAGCCTGGGTGACAGAGTGAGATTCCACCTCAAAGAAAACAAAAAAAAAATGAGAGATAAGCAATATCTCTCATGCCAATACATTTCACAATGCAGATGATGGATAAATTCCTTGAAAGAAATAAATTACAAAACCTCATCAAGAAAAATAGAAAGTCTGAATTTCCTAATATCTATTACAGACTGAATTTGTAGTGTAAAAACCTTCCCACAAAGTAAACTACAGGTCCAGATGGCTTCAATAATTAATTCTACCACTTTTTTTTTTTTTTAAAGCTACAAAATTCTATGCAAACTCTTCCCAAATATTTTAGAGGAGGGAATACTTCCCAACACATTTTATAAGATCACATTGTCATGGCTCCAAAACCAGACAAAAGGTATATAAAAAAAAAGAAAATTACCAACCAATATCCCTCAAGAACATACGTGCAATAGTCTCAGCAAATTGGAACCAACAACACACTAAAATAATATATTGTGACCAAAGGGGGTTTATGCCAGAAATGTAAGGTTGGATGAACATTTAAAAGTCAGCCAATGGGGAAAAAAAAAGGCAATATAATTCACCAACGTAGCAGATTAAAAAAGAAAAACCTTATCATCTCAATACATGCAGAAAGAGCATTTGACAAAATACATCATCCATTCCTGATAAAATTCTCAACAAACTAGGAAAATAAAGGAATTTCCTCAACTTGGTAAAGGACATCTACAAAAAAACAAAGACTGAATGTTTTCCCCTTTAAGATCAGGAACAAGGCAACAATGCCAACTCTTACCACTTCTACTCAATGCTGCGTTGGAGCGTCTAGCCATTACAATAAAGCAAGGAAAAGAAAGAAATAATATTTGCATCTAAATTAGGAAGAAAAAAGTAAAACTATCTTATTCACAGATGACAAGATCACCGACATTAAAAAAAATCCAGTGGAATCAACAAAAAAGCTACTAGAACTAATAAGTGAATTTAGCAAGGTTGTAGGCTACATAACCAGTATGAAGAAATACTTGTATTTCTATATGCTGGCAACAATCAATCAGAAATTGAGAATTTTAAGACAGTAACATTAATAAAATACCATCAAAAATAAGAAATACTTTGGAATAAATCTGATAAAAGATGCATAAGACCTATTCTCCAAAAACTACAAAATGTAACTAGTGAAATGAAAGACTTTTTCAATGGAGAAATGTACCAGTTCACGGATCACATGACTTAACATTGTCAGTCCTCCTGGAACTGATCCGCAGATTCAATGCAATCCCAATCAAAACCCTAGCAGGCTTTTTTTTTGGTGGGGGGGCGGGCAGAAATTGACAAGTTAATTCTAAAATTCATATGAAATTCAAAGGACCTATAATAGCCAAATAACTTTGAAAAAGAAAAACAAAGTTGGAAATCTTAAACTACTGACTTCCAGACTTATAGAGCTACAATAATCAAACAGCATAATATCGGCATCAAGACAGACAAATAGATCAATGGAACAAAATAAAGATTCAGAAGTAGGTCTTTACACTATATAGTCAATTAATTTTTGACAAAGGTACAAAGCGATTAAGTGAAAAAGGACCATCCTTTCAACAAATAGTATTGGGGCCAGGTGTGGTGGCTCACACCTGTAATCCTAGCACTCTAGAAGGCTGAGGTGGGAGGATCACTTGAGGTCAGGAATTTGAGACCAGCCAGGCCAATATAGGGAGATCCCGTCTCTACAAAATAACTGAAAAATTACCCAGGCATGCTGGCAGGTGCCTGTAGTTCTAGCTGCTCTGAAGGCTGAGGCAGGAATATCGCTTGAGACGAGGAGTTTGAGACTACAGTGAGCTATGATTGTGCCACTGCACTCCAGCCTTAGTGACAAAGACCTTATATCTAAAATAAATAAGTACATACATACATACATACATACATACAGTGTTGGAACAACTGGATACCCTCATGCAAAAAATATAAACTTAAATCCTTATCTCACATCATATATTAAAAATTAACTCAAACCATAGACCTAAACATAAAACCTAAAACTATAACAACAATAATAGAAGAAGACATTTGTGATCTTTGTTAGGCAAAGATTTTTTGGATACAATATCAAAAGCACAATCCATGAAAGAAAAAATTGATAAATTGAACTTCAATATTAGAAGACATTAAAAAAATGAAAGACAAGCCGCACAGTCCTGGAGGAAATATTTGCAAGTCATATCTGACACAGAGAACTTGAATCCAGAATATACAAATAACTCTCAAAACTCAACAAGAGAAACAACCCAATTAAAACATGGGCAAAAGATTTAAACAAGCACTTCCCCAAAGCAGTTATCTGAATGGCAAAGAGATACATGAAAAGATGCTCAACATCATTAATCATTAGAAAAATAAAAATTGGCCGGGCGCGGTGGCTCAAGCCTGTAATCCCAGCACTTTGGGAGGCCGAGACGGGCGGATCACGAGGTCAGGAGATCGAGACCATCCTGGCTAACACGGTGAAACCCCGTCTCTACTAAAAAATACAAAAAAAACTAGCCGGGCGTGGTGGCGGGCGCCTGTAGTCCCAGCTACTCGGGAGGCTGAGGCAGGAGAATGGCGTAAACCCGGGAGGCGGAGCTTGCAGTGAGCCGAGATCGCGCCACTGTACTCCAGCCTGGGCGACAGAGCGAGACTCCGTCTCAAAAAAAAAAAAAAAAAAAAAGAAAAAGAAAAATTACTTTACAACATCTTGGCAATTACTTAAAAACTTAACATATATCTACCATATATATCATCCCGCCATTCCACTCCTAGGTATTTATCTAAGAGAAAACAAATTGCATGTCCATACAAAGAATAGTGCATGCATGTTCACAGCATCACAGTATCACAGTTGATGACAATGTCAGTGTTAGCTGTATCTGCCTGAGGAATGGTGGGAAATACTGCTTTGTGAGCCACCTAAGCCTCAGCACCAACCCCAAAAGGACACCGAAGCTACAGAAGGCTCTGAAATCTGCTTAGTGAAAACACGAAGACTGTCTTTCCAGCACAGTGAGCTCTTATGATATAAACTGTGTACTCTTTTTCATTACAAAGGGAAATCAAAACTGCTTTCAAAACCTCAAGCCCATAGCAGGATCAGAAAACTATACCTAATTAGAATTTTTTTTGTTTGTTTGTTTTGTTTTGTTTTTTGAGACGGAGTCTCGCTCTGTCACCTAGGCTGGAGTACAGTGGTGCAATCTCGGCTCACTGCAAGCTCCGCCTCCCAGGTTCACACCATTCGCCTGCCTCAGCCTCCTGAGTAGCTGGGACTACAGGTGCCCGCCACCATGCCCGGCGATCTTTTGTACTTTTAGTAGAGACGGGATTTTACCATGTTAGCCAGGATGGTCTCAATCTCCTGACCTCGTGATTCGTCTGCCTCGGCCTCCCAAAGTGCTGGGATTACAGGCTTGAGCCACCGCGCCCGGCCTAATTAGAATTTTAAACAATATCAGAACCATTTATACTTGCTGATGACTATCGTTTGGCATCTTTACCCAATGAAACCTAGTTTTGGGGGGAAACTGCCTTTTACACTTTTACATGATATCCTGATTCCTTGCTAGATTCACTTTCTAACCTCTGAATGCTGCCTGTAAGGACTGAAACCACCTTCATTAAGACAGAAGGCTGCCTATACAGGGGTAACCTAATCAGAAAATTCCAGTCAACAGCCAATGCTAATATTACCATAATCACATAGCCCTGCCCAGCTGATGCCAAAGAATACTTTGAGAACCTCTTGAAATGATAGACGGAAAAGGGAAAGGAACACTGTGAAGGGATTTGTGACAGAATAGAGAAAGCACTGGCATCCCAATTCCACGACTAATTAGTAATTTCACATTGAATAATACATTCTTACTATGTCACAGTTTCCTCATTTATAAATCAGAGATAACAATCAAATAGGTTTTTACCAAGTTGCCTTAAACAATAAGTAAGAGAAGTTATATGAAACCCTTTTTTAACTGTCAAGTGCTTTTAAAATAATAACTGCCATTTACCGGGCACCTACGTGCCTAATAGTGTGCAAGGTACTTCACAAATACCGTATCTATTTTATAAATGAATAACATGAAGTGGCAAGGAAAGAAAAGGAAAGAAGGAAAAGCAGAAATCAGGGAATGGAACCAAGAGAGAAAAGGACAGAAGGGAAGGGAATAAGATGGAAGTGAAAGGAAGAAGGAAGAAGGGAAAAGAAGTAAAAAGAAGGAAAAAAGAAAGGTCTGTATGCTCAAGGTCACAAAACTATTAGGACCAAAATCAGGTCTCAAAACTCGGTTTATCTCATCTTAGCCCACTATTCTTATCCTAGCTATTCTTACAAGACAGATATTCTCAAAATCTTTCTAGCTATTCAGATGCTGTCCATTCTCCAAGATCTAGCTCATGTTATTTCCTGATGTTTTTTTCCTTACCTATTGTACCCCGAAGATTTGTACTTTTCCAAATTCTTAAAGTATACTATATAATCTATGTAACAAGTCATTTGGCAAAATGCAGGTTCATAATCCCTTAGACCTAATTCCAAAATCTGAGAAGCTGTTTTTAAAAATCTGGTTTTTTCAAGCAATTTTGATGCTGAAATGAACAGCAGCAAAACTGACCTAAGACTATTTAATATTTATCCCACTCACCATAAATATTCATATATTTTGCTATAGAAATACCACTGTTTGATGACTTGGTACTGCCCTACCTCCTGTTGAAGGTGTTAAGTAATATATTGTATATGTACCTCATTATTTCTAAAGTTCAAAAGAATTCTGAATTCTAAAATATATCTCCCTCTAAGGATTTCAGATAAGGAAATGGGAACCCCTATTACCATGTACTGTTGATTAGCTTTCCACGTATATTCATCAAATACTCCAATTTATAAATTATAATCTAAATGAAGACACAAATATTTGATTCTCAGGTTACCCTCTTTGTGTCCCCTCCCTTTGTATGGGAGCTCTGTTTTCACTCTGTTAAATCTTACAACTACACACTCTTCTGGTTCATGTTTGTTACGGCTCAAGCTGAGCTTTTGCTCACCATCCACCACTGCTGTTTGCCGCCGTCACAGACCTGCTGCTGACTTCCATCTCTCCGGATCCAGCAGGGTGTCCGCTGTGCTCCTGATCCGGTGAGGCTCCCATTGCCGCTCCCGATAGGGCTAAAGGCTTGCCACTGTTTCCTGCATGGCTAAGTGCCCGGGGTCGTCCTAATCGAGCTGAACACTAGTTACTGGGTTCCATGGTTCTCTTCCGTGACCCCCAGTTTCTAACAGAGCTATAACACTCACCGCATGGCCCAAGATTCCATTCCTTGGAATCCGTGAGGCCAAGAACCCCAGGTCACAGAACACGAGGCTTGCCGCTGTCTTGGAAGCAGCCCGCCACATCTTGGAAGCTCTGGGAGCAAGGACCCCCCAGTAACATTTTGGCGACCATGAAGGGACCTCCAAAGCGACAGGAAACGTTCCCCCACAAGGCAAAAACACCCCTAACATGTATTCTAGAGAATTGGGACCAATTTGACGCTCAGAAAGAAACAACATATTCTTCTGCAGTACCGCCTGGCCACAATATCCTCTTTAAGGGGAGAAACCTGGCCTCCTGAGCGAAGTATAAATTATGACACCATCTTACAGCTAGACCTCTTTTGTAGAAAAGAAGGCAAATGGAGTCAAGTGCCATATGTACAAACTTTCTTTTCACTAAAAGACAACTCACAATTACGTAAAAAGTGTTGATTTATGCCCTACAGGAAGCCCTCAGAGTCTACCTCCCTACCCCAGAGTCCCCCAGACTCCTTCCCCAACTAATAAGGACCCCCCTTCAACCCAAACGGTCCAGAAGGAGATAGACAAAGGTGTAAACAATGAACCAAAGAGTGCCAATATTCCCCAATTATGCCCCCTCCAAGCAGTGGGAGGAGGAGAATTCGGCCCAGCCAGAGTGCACGTACCTTTTTCTCTCTCAGACATAAAGCAAATTACAATAGACCTAGGTAAATTCTCAGATAACCCTGATGGCAATATTGATGTTGTACAAGGGTTAGGACAATCCTTTGATATGATATGGAGAGATATAATGTTACCGCTAAATCAGACACTAACCCCAAATGAGAGAAGTGCCACCATAACTGCAGCCCGAGAGTTTGGTGATCTCTGGTATCTCAGTCAGGTCAATGATAGGATGACAACAGAGGAAAGAGAACAATTCCCCACAGGCCAGCAGGCAGTTCCCAGTATAGACCGTCATTGGGACACAGAATCAGAACGTGGAGATTGGTGCCGCACACATTTGTTAACTTGCATGCTAGAAGGACTAAGGAAAACTAGGAAGAAGCCTGTGAAGTACTCAATGATGTCCACTATAACACAGGGAAGGGAAAAAAATCCTACTGTCTCTCTGGGGAGACTAAGGGAGGCATTAAGAAAGCATATCTCCCTGTCACCTGACTCTACTGAAGGCTGACTAATCTTAAAGGATAAGTTTATCACTCAGTCAGCTGCAGACATTAGAAAAAAACTTCAGAAGTCCACCTTAGGCCCGGAGCAAAACTTAGAAACCCTACTGAACTTGACAACGTTGGTTTTTTATAATAGAGATCAGGAGGAGCAGGCGGAACGGGACAAACAGGATTAAAAAAAAAAAAAAAGGCCACAGCTTTAGTCACAGCCCTCAGGCAAGCGGACTTTGGAGGCTCTGGAAAAGGGAAAACTGGGCAAATCGAATGCCTAATAGGGCGTGCTTCCAGGACCTATTTTAAAGGTCTACAAGTACACTTTTAAAAAGACTGTCCAAGTAGAAATAAGCCACCCCCTCTCCATGCCCCTTATGTCAAGGGAATCACTGGAAGGCCCACTGCTCCAGGAGATGAAGGTCCCCTGAGTCAGAAGCCACTAACCAGATGATCCAGTAGCAAGACTGAGGGTGCCCGGGGCAAGTGCCAGCCCATGCCATCACCCTCCCGGGTCAAGCCCCGGGTATGCTTGACCATTGTGGGCCAGGAGGTTAACTGTCTCCTGGACACTGGTGCAGCCTTCTCAGTCTTACTCTCCTATCCCAGACAAGGGTCCTCCAGATCTGTCACTATCCGAGGGGTCCTAGGACAGCCAGTCACTAGATCCTTCTCCCAGTCACTAAGTTGTGACTGGGGAACTTTACTCTTTTCACATGCTTTTCTAATTATGCCTGAAAGCCCCACTCCCTTGTTAGAGACATTCTAGCAAAAGCAGGGGCCACTATACACCTGAACATAGAAGGAACAGCCATTTGTTGTCCCCTGCTTGAAGAAGGAATTAATCCTGAAGTCTGGGCAACAGAAGGACAATATGGACAAGCAAAAATGCCCATCCTGTTCAAGTTAAACTAGAGGATTCCACGTCCTTTCCCTAACAAAGGCAGTACCCCCTTAGACCCGAGGCCCAACAAGGACTCCAAAAGACTGTTAAGGACCTAAAAGCCCAAGGCCTAGTAAAACCAAGCAATAGCCCCTGCAATAGTCCAATTTTAGGAGTACAGAAACCCAACAGATAGTGGAGGTAAGTGCAAGATCTCGGGATTTTCAATGAGGCTGTTGTCCCTCTACACCCAGCTGTATCCAACCCTTATACTCTGCTTTCCCAAATACCAGAGGAAGCAGAGTAGTTTACAGTCCTGGACCTTAAGGATGCCTTTTTCTGCATCCCTGTACATCCTGACTCTCAATTCTTGTCTGCCTTTGAAGATCCTTTGAACCCAATGTATCAACTCACCTGGACTGTTTTACCCAAGGGTTCAGGGATGGCCCTCATCTATTTGGCCAGGCATTAGCCCAAGACTTGAGCCAGTTCTCATACCTGGACACTCTTGTCCTTCGGTATGTGGATGATTTACTTTTAGCTGCCCGTTCAGAAACCTTGTGCCATCAAGACACCCAAACGCTCTTAAATTCCCTTGCCACCTGTGGCTACAAGGTTTCCAAACCAAAGGCTCAGCTCTGCTCACAGCAGGTTAATTACTTAGTGCTAAAATTATCCAAAGGCACCAGGGCCCTCAGTGAGGAACGTATCCAGCCCATACTGGCTTATCCTCATCCCAAAACCCTAAAGCAACTAAGGGGGTTCCTTGGCATAACAGGTTTCTGCTGAATATGGATTCCCAGGTACAGCGAAATAGCCAGACCATTATATACACTAATTAAGGAAACTCAGAAAGCCAATACCCATTTAGTAAGATGGACACCTGAAGCAGAAGCAGCTTTCCAGGCCCTAAAGAAGGCCCTAACCCAAGCCCCTGTGTTAAGCTTGTCAATGGGCCAAGACTTTTCTTTATATGTCACAGAAAAAACAGGAATAGCTCTAGGAGTCCTTACACAGGTCCGAGGGATGAGCTTGCAACCCGTGGCATACCCGAGTAAGGAAATTGATGTAGTGGCAAAGGGTTGGCCTCATTGTTTACGGGTAGTGGTGGCAGTAGCAGTCTTAGTACCTGAAGCAGTTAAAATAATACAGGGAAGAGATCTTACTGTGGGGACATCTCATGATGTGAACGGCATACTCACTGCTAAAGGAGACTCGTGGCTGTCAGACAACTGTTTACTTAAATATCAGACTCTACTACTTGAAGGGCCAGTGCTGTGACTGCGCACTTGTGCAACTCTTAACCCAGCCACATTTTTCCCAGACAATAAAGAAAAGATAGAACATAACTGTCAACAAGTAATTGCTCAAACCTACGCCACTCAAGGGAACCTTTTAGAGGTTCCCTTGACTGATCCCGACCTCAACTTGTATATTGATGGAAGTTCCTTTGTAGAAAAAGGACTTCAAAGTGGGGTACGCAGTAGTCAGTGATAACGGAATACTTGAAAGTAATCCCCTCACTCCAGGAACTAGTGCTCAGTTGGCAGAACTAATAGCGCTCACTTGGGCCCTAGAATTAGGAGAAGAAAAAAGGGTAAATATACATACAGATTCTAAGTCTGCTTACCTAGTCCTCCATGCCCATGCAGCAATATGGAGAGAAAGGGAATTCCTAACTTCCGAGGGAACACCTATCAAACATCAGGAAGCCATTAGGAGATTATTATTGGTGGTACAGGAACCTAAAGAGGTAGCAGTCTTATACTGCCGGGGTCATCAGAAAAAAAAAAAAGGAAAGGGAAACATAAGTAGAAGAAAACCACCAAGCAGATATTGAAGCCCAAAGAGCCACAAGGTGGGACCCTCCATTAGAAATGCTTATAGAAGGACCCCTAGTGTGGGATAACCCCCTCCAGGAAACCAAGCCCCAGTACTCACAGGAGAAATAGAATAGGAAACCTCACGAGGACATACTTTCCTCCCTTCAGGATGGCTAGCCACCAAAGGAAAAATAATTTTGCCTGCAGCTAACCAATGGAAATTACTTAAAACCCTTCACCAAACTTTTCACTTAGGCATTGACAGCACCCATCAGATGGCCAAAGCATTATTTACAGGACCAGGACTTTTCAAAACTATCAAGCAGATAGTCAGGGCCTGTGAAGTGTGCCAAAGAAATACTCCCCTGCACTGCAGGCCATACATTTCAATCCCTGTATCTTTAACCTCCTCAAGTTTGTCTCTTCCAGAATTGAAGCTGTAAACTACAAACGGTTCTTCAAATGGAGCTCCAGATGCACTTCGTGACTAAGATCTACTGCGGACCCCTGGACCAGTGTGCTAGCCCACGCTCCAATGTTGATGACATTGAAGGCACCCCTCCCAAGGAAATCTCAACTGCACAACCCCTACTATGCCCCAATTCAGCAGGAAGCTGTAGAGAGGTCGTCAGCCAACCTCCCCAGCAGCACTTGGGTTTTCCTGTTGAGAGGGGGGTCTGAGAGACAGGACTAGCTAGATTTCCCAGGCCAACTAAAAATCCCTAAGCCTAGCTGGGAAGGTGACCACGTCTACCTTTAAACATGGGGCTTGCAACTTAGCTCAGACCCGACCAATGAGGTAGGAAAGAGAGCTCACTAAAATGCTAATTAGGCAAAAACAGGAGGTAAAAAAATAGCCAATCATCTATTGCCTGAGAGCACAGCAGGAGGGACAATGATCGGGATATAAACCCAGGCATTCGAGCCAGCAATGGCTACCCTCTTTGGATACCCTCCCTTTGCATGGGAGCTCTGTTTTCACTCTATTAAATCTTGCAACTGCAAATAAATAAATAAATAAATAAATAAATAAACATTTGATTCTCCTCTTAGTCTTTCTTGGCAAAATCTATACTGATCTAATATAGCTGACACACCTAAGAAACAATATTTGATGGATGATTTTATATCTGGCAACTTAAAACCAATTATTATCTCAACAGTTATTGGGTAAGCTACAAACAGAAATATATAAAATAATACTTGACCTAAATATAATAGGGAAACAACAAAAATACCCAAGCTACAATGTGCATGTTGCAAGTAGTAGGTCAACCTTACTAAAAGAAAAGGAACACTGTATAATTTCTAAACTAGTTGGGGTTGGGAGAGTAAAAACAAAAATAACAACCTATCAATACAAAAGAAAACAGGAAAAAAAGGAAACAGGGCAGGCTGAAGAGTACCAAATAAGACAGCAGATAAATATCCAAATACATCAATAAGCACAAATAAGTAAATGGACTAAATACACCAGTTAAGACAAAGATTTTTCAGCTGGGTGTAGTGGCTCACACCAATAATCCCAGCATTTTGGGAGGCCAAGGGAGGCAGATCACTTGAGGCCAAGAGTTCGAGACCAGGCTGGCCAACCCCGTCTCTTCTAAAAATGCAAAAATTAGCAGGGTCTGGTGGCGCATGCCTGTAGTCCCAGGTATTCTGGAGGCTGAGGCAGGAGAATCACTCGAACCTGGAAGGCGAAGGTTGCAGTAAGTGGAGATCATGCCACTGCACTCCAGCCTGGGGGACAGAGTGAGACTCCGTCTAAAAAAAAAAAAAAAAAAGAGGGATTTTCAGACTATTAATAGATGACTAAATGTATTAAATGGATGAAATTGTTTTTTTCTTGTTTTAGAGACACAGTCTTGCTTTGTAATACCTAGGCTCTAGTGCAGTGGTGTGATCATAGCTCACTGCAGTCCTGAACTCCTTAGCTCAAGCAATCCTCACGCCTCAGCCTCCTCAGTAGCTTACGACTACAGGCACATGCTACTATGCCCGGATAAGTTTTTATTTTTATTTTTGGTAGACTTGAAGCAATGCTCCTGCCTCACCTTCCAAAGCATTGGGATTACAGGCATGAGCTGCCACACTGAGCCAAGATTTTAAAAAGAAATACAGTGTGGCAAAAATGATGAGTTTTAATATCTAATAATGTAGAAATGTAAGAAATGCTTTCAGATACTGTAGGTGGAAAGTAAACTGTTAAAAACAATACCTATTAAAATAATATATGAATGCAGCCTTGTACAGCAAATATACGAATGCAGCCTTGTACAGCAATCCAATTTCAGAGTCTCTGTCCTAGATATAAACATCAGTATGAAATGATATGTGAACACTGATACTTACAAACGCATTTTTGTAATATTGCTAAGAAAGAGGTAAATAAACTACCATGCACAAATTTTTTTAAGTCCTTTAAAGCCTTGAGCTTCCCATATTTCAGGGACTCCCAAACTTTGATGCACATGAGAATCAACCTGGGGAGCTCTAAAAAAATCTTGATCTCTGGGACACATTCCATACCAATTAAATTTGGGACTGGGAGTCAGGCACCCCAGTATTTTTTTTTTTTTTTTAAAGACTCCCAGATGATTCCAATTTGCAGCAAAGTTTGAAAGTCATCCAGGTCCCTTGAATCAATTGCTCTGAGATTCCTCCCTGTTTAGGGTTGCTGGGTTTGGCAAATAAAAATACAGGGTGCCTAGTTTAATCTACCTCGCTCTAACATTCCATCTTTTTTCTATCTCGTTTTAAATGAAAAAAAGGGGTTGCAAGAACACTGAAGAAAAAGTGTTCCTACAGTTTCTCAACAACAATAGTGCAAGTGAAATCAAGACAGAAGTTTCCCAGATAAAGTGATCACAAAACAATGACAAACATATCATCAGATGGATTAAGAGCACTGGCTCTGCATAAGAGAATTTCAGACTGAAACCATACTTCTGTCATGAACCATCTGTGTGAACCTGGGCAGGTTACATAACTTCTTTAAACATCCATTTCCTCAACTTATACATTAATTGAGTAAGCATCCCTATTTCATGGGGCTGATACAAGCAGTAAATCAATTCGTACATTTCAAAATACTCAGCATAGTCCTTAGCACATAGGATATAACCTCACAAATATTATATTTCTAATCATGCTGTAAATATGCCATTCAAGATTGGCTCTACTACAAGCAATGCTAGCTGATATGGAAATACTAGCGAATGTCTTCATTACTTCTAAGGGAAGGATATGACTATTGTTAAACTACTCTCTGACTATTTATACAAATAGGCAAGTATCAAGTAAAACAATACCAAGTATAAATCTAAAAGAGTTTTTTAATATGACACTTTAAGCACAAAGAGGATTGTGTATCCTATGTTTAAAGAATATTATTCTTTTCCCCATGAAATTGATATTCTAAAATGCCAATGAGCCATGCTTCTCATCTACATCAACAATTGTGCTAAAGGGAAACAGCTGAGGCCCTTCAATACAATGCAGCTAACAGACTGCTACCATAAGCTGATAATGAGAGCTACAATCAGTCAAAGTGACAAGGCTAGATTAGATCCCCATCAATTTCTTTAATAGGCACAATATAGCAATTCATATTTGCATTCATAATCAGGAAACTAAACTGAAAACTATAGAATACACAATAAAATGTCTCAAAAAGTTTTACTGTCAGAAGTATTAATAATGCAGATCCGAAGTCACTGTACAGAGATGGACTATAATTTCATACAGAAATACGAGTTTAACAAAACACCCAGATTCATTTTATTTATAGTATAAACACTATGTGGTTCTTTGATAGCACTGACATAACTTTCATTGCTATTTACAGCTATATAGTTACATAAACGCTGACTTTAACTTATTCCTTTGAAAATCTGTTAATATCTGACACCCCAGGAAGCTCTAAATACCACAAGGGAAAAAAAACCCTCTATAATCAACACTGCCCATATACGCTAGTAAGAAGTACTAAATAAATATTTGCTAAAGGTTACCGAAAGAATAAAAGAAGGTGGGGAATCAATTCTTATCACCCAATAAGAGCAATTATATGGTTTATTCCAATATACATCTTCCTACACAATTCTCCTGGCATTTTCATTTAAAACACAGTGGCAAACATCCTTTTTATTCCATTTAATACTATTAGTCTACAGAAACATTAAAATCAAAGTCAATATACATACAAAGCAACTAATTTGTTGAAAGGACTAGTTGATTTCTTTTTAAATACAGCAATATAAAACATTCCACAAATTGATTACACTCCTTATAAGAGCAAAAAAGCTAACTACCCAATCATATTAAGTGTAGTAATGAGACAGATATTGAAGATGCAAGACTCAAGAGCAGTTTATCTTCATGCCTTAGGGTATCTTTTGCTCTGCACTGCTGACTACACATCTCTCTTCATCCTAAAAGCCTGGGATCTTGCTAAGCACAAAGATCACATTTTATTCTTCTCTGTGCCTGGCATACAGGAGTCAAAAATGGTTTATTAAATTGAGAGACACATGATCTCTGTCCTAAAGACGACCACCATCTAACAGAAGAGGGGTTCCCCCAAAGGTTTGTCCTTGTCTTTTAATCCTTCCGTGTTCTTCCTTGAGTGAACTCATCCACCTTCATAGCTTCAGCTGCCATTTTCATACTGATGAATCTTTGACTCTTAAATCTACATCTCTATCACAAATTTCCTGAGCTCTAAACACAATTGCTTGTGCTGGTCAACCATTTCTTTAACATATAGACACCTCAAACTTAAAGCTCTTTTTCTCACTCCTAGATCTATCCTACCATATTCTTGTTTTTTGGTTAATGGAATCATTCTCTAAGATATATCAAGTCTTTGTAATAATAAGAGTCATTACAGTTTCCTAAGCAAAAGATAACTATTAGATAATTAGTTCCAGAAAATAATCTAAAATATATTTCATAGGCTGGGCGTGGTGGCTCATGCCTATAATCCCAGCACTTTGGGAAGCCAAGACAGGCGAATCATCTGAGGTCGGGAGTTGGAGACCAGCCTGACCAACATGGAGAAACCCCATCTCTACTAAAAATACAAAATTAGTTGGGTGTGTTGGCGCATATCTGTAATCCCAGCTACTCGGGAGGCTGAGGCAGGAGAATTGCTTGAACCCGGGAGGAGAAGGTTACGGTGAGTCGAGATTGTGCCACTGGACTGCAGCCTGAGCAACAAGAGCGAAACTCCGTCTCAAAAAAAATAAATAAAATAAAATAAATTTCATGAATGAGCCAATTAGGAAAAAGGGACAGAATAAGGGTGGGTAAATAAAATGGAAGAAAGTGAAAGAGACAACTGATGAGAAAAGCAAGAAAGGTACCCAGAGAGTAAAGAACACAAGCAGACACAAAAGCCCTCATTCAATCAAAAAATATTCTCTAGGAAGGGCGCGGTGGCTCACGCCTGAAATCCCAGCACTTTGGGAGGCCAAGGCGGGGGATCATGAGGTCAAGAGATCAAGACCATCCTGGCTAACACAGTGAAACCCCATCTCTACTAAAAAAAATACCATGGGCGGATCACGAGGTCAGGAGATCGAGACCATCCTGGCTAACACGGTGAAACCCCGTCTCTACTAAAAACACACAAAAAAAAACTAGCCGGGCGAAGTGGCGGGCGCCTGTAGTCCCCGCTACTCGGGAGGCTGAGGCAGGAGAATGGCGTAAACCCGGGAGGCGGAGCTTGCAGTGAGCTGAGATCTGGCCACTGCACTCCAGCCCGGGCGACAGAGCAAGACTCCGTCTCAAAAAAAAAAAAAAAAAAAAAAAAAAAATACAAAAAAATTAGCCGGCGTGGTGGCAGCCGCCTGTAGTCCCAGCTACTGGGGAGGCTGAGGCAGAAGAAGGGCACGAACCCGGGAGGCAGAGCTTGCAGTGAGCCAAGTTCGTGCTACTGCACTCCAGCCTGGGCAAGTGAGACTCCTTCTCGGAAAAAAAAAAAAATTCTCTGACCACTTAACAGACACTGATCTCTCTTCTCACTGACCTACTTATTTATTATATCTGCATACTATCCTTTAACTCCAGCTATCACCTCTAAACAAGATCCCCTTCACTCTACTCTCTCTTCAGTGCCATAGTCAAACATTTGCAACCATTTCAATAATCCTCCAGGGCTCCTCGCTACCTAAAAATTAAGTCCTAACGCCTCCACTTAATATTCAAACTCCTGGCCGGGCGCAGTGGCTCACGCCTGTAATCCCAGCACTTTGGGAGGCCGAGACGGGCGGATCACAAGGTCAGGAGATCGAGACCATCCTGGCTAACACAGTGAAACCCCATCTCTACTAAAAAATAGAAAAAAAAAACTAGCCGGGCGAGGTGGCTGGCGCCTGTAGTGCCAGCTACTCGGGAGGCTGAGGCAGGAGAATGGCGTAAACCCGGGAGGCGGAGCTTGCAGTGAGTTGAGATCCGGCCCCTGCACTCCAGCCTGGGCGACAGAGCCAGACTCGTCTCAAAAAAAAAAAAAAAAAATTCAAACTCCTTTACTATTTAATCCTATCTACTCAACCTACTATTCACAACCTACCATTCCACTCCTTCCCTGAGGCTCCATGAAGACAGGGACTAAGATGCAGCCAGCACTAGGCACAATGACTGCCATATAGTGTGAATAAATAAACTCCATACTCCAGCCTAAATGAACTACTTCTCATTTCACAGATTTTAAACAACCATATCTTTACAGCATGTTCTCTACTCCAGAAAGGCCCAGTCCCTCCCCAGGCTCAATATTTCACTGTCTAAATCTTCCCTATCCTTTAGAGTCCAGCTCAAATGCTACCTCTTCCATGAAGCTTTCCTTCATTCCCTAGAAAAATTTATTCCTTCACAGACACTCCTGACGTGCCTGTTCACTTCTAATCATTCTTTAAAACTCAACTCAAGCATTATCATTATTAAGCTTTTAAATCCCACCCACATCCAGAACTGATCACCGCTGTTGTGATCAAACCACGCCTCACACAGTTCTCTATTATGGCAATCATACGATTACTAGTTAAGTAGTTCCCTAAGAGCAAGAACAATGTCTTATATATCATATCTGAATTTCTCCTGCATTCACCACAATTCCTGATACCCCACGAGAACTAGAAATATGTCTGCTGAATGAATAAAAATCTAGACAACATATGGATATAGTATATCTTATTACTAACTTAAACCAGATGAGATTTAGAAAGGGACCCAACAGCCCAGACATGCCATGGCCTCAATTTAAAGGTCTACCTAAACAATATTATCCTCAAGATTACAATTATATTGATGTTATCCCCTTTTGTATCTCTTTGCCAAAGAATTGGTACTATCCTTGGTCAATTTACCTTTAACTTTACAACATTCTTGCAAAATTATTTCCCAAGTCCTGCAACAAATGTTTCTGTGTAATAAGCAATTTATGCTGAAAATTTACAAATTAGTTTCAAATGGATCGCAGAACCAAATGAACTACAATAAATTCAGTTTAGCCTATTAGAGTTTGCATTATTAATAAACCATTTATTATATATACAATCCATATGTTAAACAATGACAGAATATCTTAACTCACAATTCTTCCTAAAATTCTCTCGTTAAACATAGTAACAAACTGATTTCTCTCTGTTCTCTCTCTCTCACACATACACCACAGTATATGCTCCAAAAGATGTTATTATATAGAGTAAAACAATTTTGCAAATATGGGAAATAAGATGAACATTCTAAGAGAGTTTGTTAGTGCCTAAACTGTTAACTGTATTCACAAATATAAAATATCAGTCAGGAAATCCTGAGGTAGAAAATGAAAAAAAAAAAAAGCAGAAGAAGACTTACTAAGCTTAGGCAAAGTACAGGAAAAAAAGAAGAAACAGGCCCAGATGAAGCAGCTTATGAGGTATGTATCTTATTCTTTTTTATCACGTACAGTCCCCAGTATAATACTTTAAAATAGTGGGCACACATATAATATTAACTGTATAAAAATAATGAAAACGAGGAACATAAGACCCGATACAAAGAGTTAACAGGCCAAGAAAACAGAGTGCTGCTCTTTCAATCTCCTTTACAAACCATAAAGTACATGAAGGGGACATGGCAGAAGCAATACCATCTGTATTAGCCAGGATTCCCTAGAGGGACAGAACTAATAGGATAGATACATATACACAAAGAGGAGTTTTTAAAGTATTAACTCACATGGTCACAAGGTCCCACAATAAGCTGTCTGCAAGCTGAGAGCAAGGAGAGCCAGTCCAAGTCCCAAACTGAAGAACTTGGAGTCCAATATTTGAGGGCAGGAAGCATCCAGCATGGGAGAAAAATGTAGGCTGGGTGGCTAGGCCAGTCTAACCTTTTCACATTTTTCTGCCTGCTTTATATTCTCTAGCTGTGCTGGCAGCAGCTGATTAGATGGTGGTCACCCAGATTAAGGGGGGGGTCTGCCCTTCCCAGCCCACTGACTCAAATGTTAATCTCCTTTGACAACAACCTCACAGACACACCCAGGGTCAATACTTTGCATCCTTCAATCCAATCAAGTTGACTCTCAATACAACCATCACACCATCCTAAAGGTACAAAGCAAGCAATGCCAATTCCAGGACAGATAGTAACAGAGGAAACGATGGCTGTCTCAGATGCTATGAAAAGACCTTAAGTCATTACACACTAAAAAACTTTCAACCCCTACCATTAATGTAAATCTGAAGAGATTACCTTTAATCTTTTTTTTTCATTTTAGATTCAGGGTTGGGGGGTGGGTACATCCAAAGGTCTGTTATATATGTCAACGGCCTAGTAGCGATACTTATTTTTTCTGTAGCACTCTCTCCTCCCACTCTCCAGTAGACCCCAATGTTTATTATTCCCTTCTTCGTGTTCATGAGTTCTCATCATTCGACTCCCATTTATAAGTGAGAATATGTGGTATTTGGTTTTCCGTTCCTGTGTTAGTTTGCTTAGGATAGTAGCCTCCAGCTCCATCCATAGTCCTAAACAAGAAATAATCTCGTTTCTTTTTCATGGCTGCATAGTATTCCGTGGCATATATGGACCAAATTTTCTTTATCCAATATGTCACTGATATGCATTTAGGCTGATTCCATGTCTTTGCTACTATGAATAGTGCTGCAATGAACATTCACGTGCACATGTCTTTATAGCTAAATAATTTACATTCCTCTGGGTATACACCAAGTAAAGGGATTGCTGGGTCAAATGGCAGTTCTGCTTTTAGCTCTCTGAGGAATCCCTACACTGCTTTCCACAATGGTTGAACTAATTTACACTCCCAATAGTGTATAAATATTCCCTTTTCATTGCCACCTTGGTAACATCTGGGTTTTTTGGGGGTTTTTTTCATCTTTTAACAAGAGCCATTCTGACTGGTGTGAGATGGTATCTCACTGTGGTTTTGATTTGTATTTTTCTAATGCTCAGTGATATTGAGCTTTTCTTCATATGCTTGTTGGCCGTATGTATGCCTTCTTTTGAAAAGTGTCTGTTCAGCCAGGTGCAGTGGCTCACGCCTGTAATTCCAGCACTTTGGGAGGCCGAGGCGGGTGGATCACAAGGTCAAGAGATTGAGACCATCCCGGCCAACATGGTGAAATCCTGTCTCTACTAAAAATACAAAAATGAGCTGGGCATGGTGGCACGCGCCTGTAGTCCCAGCTACTCAAGAGGCTGAGGCAGGAGAACAGCTTGAACCCAGGAGGTAGAGGTTGCAGTGAGCCAAGATCACGCCACTGCACTCCAGCCTGGCGACAGAGTGAGACTCTGTCTCAAAAAAAAAAAAAAGAAAAAAGAAAAAAAGAAAAGTGTCTGTTCATGTCCTTTGCCCACTTTTTAATGGGGTTGTTTTTCTCTTGTAAATTTGTTTAAGTTCCTTATAGATGCTGGATATTAGACCTTTGACAGATGCACAATTTGCAAACATTTTCTCCCATTCTATGGACTGTCTGTTTACTCTGCTTATCATTTCTTTTGTTGTAGCTCTTAAGTTTAATTAGATCGCACTTGCCAATTTTTGCTTTTATTGAGATTGCTTTTGGTGTCTTTGTATGAACATTTTGCCCATTCCTATGTCCAGGATGGTATTGCCTAGGTTGTCCTCCAGGGTTTTTAGTTTTGGGTTTTACATTTAAGTCTTTAATCCATCTTGAGTGGATTTTTGTATATGGTGTAAAGAAGGGGTCCAGCTTTATTGGGAAGCAGAGGCGGGAGGATCATAAGGTCAGGAGATCAAGACCATCCTGGCCAACACGGTGAAACCCTGTCTCTATTAAAAACACAAAAAATTAGCCGGGCATGGTGGCAGGAGCCTGTAGTCCCAGCTACTTAGGAGGCTGAGGCAAGAGAATGGCGTGAACCCGGCAGGCAGAGCTTGCAGTGAGCCAATATCGTACCACTGCACTCTAGCCTGGGCTACGGAGCGAGACTCCGTCTCAAAAAAAAAACAAAAAAACGAGTGGGTCCAGTTTTAATCTTCTGCATACGGCTAGCCAGTCATCGCAGCATCACTTCTTGAATAGGGAGTATTTTCCCCATTTCTTGTTTTTGTCAGTTTTGTTACAGATCACATGGTCGTAGGTGTGCAGCTTTATTCCTCCCAGAAATAAAGTTCCATCAATCTATGTGCCTTTTGTTTGGTTACTGTAGCCCTGTAGTACAGTTTGAAGTCGGGTAACATGAGGTCCCCAATTTTGTTCTCTTTGCCTAGGACTGCCTTGGCTATTCAAGCTCTTTTTTCATTCCATATGAATTTTAAAATCATTTTTTCTAGTTCTGTGAAGAATGTTCTTGGTAGTTTGATAGGAATAGCAATGAATTCGTAAACTGCTTCGGCAGTATGGCCATTTTAATGACATTGAGTCTTTCTATCCATGAGCATGGTATGTTTTTTCATTTGTGTCTTCTCTGATTTCCTTGAGCAGTGTTTTGTAATTCTCATTGTAGCAATCTTGCACCTCCCTGGTTAGCTATATTCCTAGGTATTGTATTCTTTTTGTGGTAATCGTGAATGGGACTGCCTTCCTGATTTGGCTCCCAGCTTGGCTGTTGGTGGATAGGAATGCTAGTGATTTTTTGTATGTTAATTTGGTGTCCTGAAACTTTGCTGAATTTGTTTATCAGCTGAAGGAGTTTTTGGGCCAAGATGATGGGGTTTTCTACATATAAAATCATGTCATCTGCAAACAGGGATAATCTGACCTCCTCTCTTCCTACTTGAATGCCCTTTATTTCTTTTTCTTGCCTGATTACTCTGGCTATACCCTAAACTATTTTCATAAATCCTTCAAAGACTACTGCGTTAGGGGTCACCAAGACCACCCCCAGGTTCCATGATCCTCCAGGAGTACTCACAGGACCCTGCATATAATCAGCATATGGAAAAGGTACATGAGGCAAAGTCTGGAGAAAACCAAGCACAAGCTTCTCAGAGTTAGCTCCCAGTGAAGTCACATAAGACACACTTATTTCTTCTAGCAACGCCTGGTAACTATATCCATGAAATGTTGTCTACTGGGAAAGCTCACCAAAGACTCGGTGTTCAAAGTTTTGTTTTGTTTTTCTTTCTTTTTGAGATGGAGTCTCGCTCTGTCACCCAGGCTGGAGTGCAGTGGCACGATCTTGGCTCGCTGCAAGCTCCACCTCCTGGGTTCATGCCATTCTCCTGCCTCAGCCTCCCGAGTAGCTGGGACTACAGGCACCTGCCACCACGCCTGGCTAATTTTTTTGTATTTTTTTTAGTAGAGACGGGGTTTCACCATGTTTGCCAGGATGGTCTTGATCTCCTGACCTCACGATCCGCCCACCTCGGCCTCCCAAAGTGCTCGGATTATAGGTGTGAGCCACTGCGCCCAGCCATTCAAAGTTTTTAATGGAGCTGCTCACACAGGCACCCTCTTGCCTATTATATACCAAAATTTCAGACTCCCAGAAGGAAGGTAAATGTTCAGCATAAATCACATTGTTTGCACAGTAAGTCACTCTTATCATTCAAAGAAATTTTGATCATTGTAGGAAACTGTTTACCATTCAAGTTTCCAGATACCAGCCAAGAGTCGACCTTCCGCACAAGACCTTCTAAGGATAGCAGTCTTAAGACTGCTATATTAATGGTTTATTGTACACTACTACTATTTCTTAACATTCCTATCTCTTAAGGCCACCAGTCTACACATGCTGAAACCAGCCTTGTTCCCTATACATTCTATAGATAAGACATATCGCAAAAATGAAGAATGACAACTCACTCAATGTTCCCGAGAAAATAAAGGAGAACATACATTAAACTAGGAATAGGGTCTAGTAAATACTAGTTCTCTATTGCAACTAATTAGCACTAATAATTATATTGTCTGCATGATAGAATGTACCAGTAGCACTCCTTTTCAATCTTTGCTCAGCACTATAAATATACCAGTGCAAAGCAACACATGACAATAATGGCCTAATTAAAAGACTAGTACTGGCCAGGCATGGTGGCTCACACCCTTTGGGAAGCTGAGGTGGGGAGATGGCTTGAACCCAGGAGTTCGAGACCAGCCTGAGAAATACGGCAAAACCTCATCTTAAAAAAAAAAAGAAAAAGAGAGGCCCCACATGGGATTTGGCCCAGGTACTCATGTCAGCTGCTGCTCTTGTGGTTGGTGAGACTGCCTGGGTCTAGGGTGCGGAGCTCCTCCGTGGCCACAAGGACGTCACCATGCCTAAAGCACCAAAATTGCAGGATGGGAAAAAAAAAAAGTCATTCATCCATATAGTAGAAAAGCAGTTCAAATTATGACAGAGGCCCACAAACAAGAAAAAAAGGAAAAATTGAAGAATGAAAAGGCCTTGTGTTTCAATCTTATTGGTGAAAAATTGCAATGGTTTCAAAATCATCTTGATCCCCCCAAAAAAAGATATTCAAACAAAGATGCTTGTGAACTAACTGAAAGGTACTTAAATAAATTTAGCAGTGAGCTGGAGCAGATTGAGCAACAGGCAGGGGAGGCGGCACTGTTCCCAGGACACCATCATCAAGCAGACAATGGAGCGAGAGGGACAGCAGTATGAAGGATATGGCCTTGAGAATCCAGACATTCTAAATGCAAGTAATCTGAAAACATTTAGGGAATGAGACTTTGATCTGAAGAAACTGCCAAACATTAAAATGAGAAAAATCTACGCTGATGCAATTTCCAAGAAGTGCAAGAGGAAAACTATTATAATTGTAGACCAAGATTTAGGGGAATTGGAACTAAACGATGAATCAAATGACTCAGATGAGGAAATGACTGCAGTAGCCTAACGGTCTTCACTTGAATTCAAAATGAATAATTTGAGAGCTTCAAATTACATTCATTGATTATGGTACATAATCATCAAGATACAAGAATTTGATGTTGACATTCTCTTATACGATGAGAGTTTCATTTGCAGTTTCAAAAATGGTGTTAAGATTTTTTTTTTTTTTAAGACGGAGTCTTGCACTGTCACCTGGGCTGGAGTGCAGTGGTAACATCTCAGCTCACTGCAACCTCCACCTGCCAGGTTCAAGCAATTCTCCTGCCTAAGCCTCCCAGGTTGCTGGGATTACAGGCACCCACCACCACACCCAACTAATTTGTTTTGTGTTTTTTTAGTAGAGACAGCATTTCATCATGTTGGCCAGGCTAGTCTCGAACTTCTGACCTCGTGATTCACCCGCCTCAGACTCCCAAAGTGCTGGAATTACAGGCGTGAGCCACCGCACCCGGCCTATGACATTTACTTTAAAATGAAGATTGCTTTTCATTTACATTAAGTTGCTAAAATAGATAGACATGATCTGCAAAAGTTGTTTAATCTTTTTCATCTGAATTTCAGGCCGGGAGGGAGCCATATAACTAAGGACAGAAAATGTTTTGTTTTTCTCGTATATTTACAATCACCTAATTTCACATTTTGTGAAATGGACAGTAACCTGTTTCCTAAAAGATTCCTGTGGGCTGTGATAATAGCAAAATTGTCTTTCAGTAATAATGTCAAATTAATCCTTCTTTTAAACATTAAACCTATTTTCCTTTCTTTACAACATAAGGGAAAATGTGATAAGAAATTTGTATACACTGGTGGATTATAGATTATTATTTATCTTTTGAACCAGAGTTAAATGGTTAAAAAAAAATCCGTGATGATTGTTGTTATCTCCCACAATTAATTTATCTTTTGAAACGGGGATAAACAGGCTGGACTCGGTGGCTCATGCCTGTAATCCCAGCACTTTAGGAGGCCAAGGTGGGCAGATCACGAGGTCAGGAGATCAAGACCATCCTGGCTAACACAGTGAAACCCCATCTCTACTAAAAATACAAAAACTTAGCCAGGCATGGTGCGGGGCGCCTGTAGTCCCAGCTACTCAGGAGGCTGAGGTGGGAGAATGGTGTGAACCTGGGAGGCGGAGCTTGCAGTGAGCCAAATCACACCACTGCACTCCAGCCTGGGCAACGGAGCGAGACTCCATCTCAAAAAAAGAAAAAGAGGGTAAAGAATTTCAGTTTAGCTCCTTTTAACTGTATATTATTTTTTGCTTTTTTATTGTGAAAAGTGATAGGTTTTATTTGTGGAGAGAGAACTAAAGATTAGAGAACCAGTGATTTTAATTATGTTACTATTTCCTCTAAGAGACAAATTAAATTGACATACAATTCAGTATTTTCAGTATCATGAAAAACATGAATGTTGTACAATGTTCTCCCTCAAAAAACTTGTTAAATGCAAGTATCCTTAATATGTTTTTAAAAGAGCACAATGCAGGTGTATTTGAGTCTTTTCAAGAAAATAATAAAAACATGAATGCTGTATTAGGTTAACTGGATATCAACTAAGTCTTGTTAACAATTTAAAGTATCATAACTTTTTTTAACCTCTGAAAATTAAAAATAAAATTTATTTCTGCAATTTCAAAAAAGGAAAAGGAAAAAAAAGACTAGCTCTGACAATTTTTATACAAGAGTAAAAACAAAACCTGTACTTACAACTTTTTACTGGTGGTTTAATAATGCCATTCTCCTTGACATATATGACACCTTACCAAAAACTTGCATAAACATTCTCCAATGTATCCTAACCATCAACAAATTCAGTAAGAGCTCTTTCTGTAACCTCAACTGCTATGGTATGAATGTTCCCCAAAATCCATGTGCTGGAAATGTAATTCCCAATGCAACAGTGGTGGGAGGTTGGGCCTTCTGAGAGGTGTTTAGGTCGTGAAAGCTCTGTTCTCATGAATGGATTAACATCACTATAAAAAGTGCTTGCAGGAATGGATTTCTTCTCTACTGCCCTTCCACTTTCTGCCATGTGAGGAAACAGCAAGAAAGCCCTCACCAGATGCTGGTACCTTGATCTTGGGCCTCTGAGCCCCTAGAACTCTAAGAAATAAATCTTGGTTCCTTATAGATTACCCAGTTTCAAGTATTCTGTCATAGCAGCAGAAAATGGACTAACACACCAATCAACCAACCAATTTATCTAAAAATTTTTTTTATTTTAAATGCCTTTTAAAATTTTAGAGGTTTGGCAGGTGCAGTGGCTCACAACTGTAATCCCGACAGTTTGAAGTCTGAGGCAGGAGGATTGCTTGAGTCCAGGGGCTTAAGACCAAACTGGGAAACACTGTAAAGTCCCATCTCTACAAAAAGTTTAAAAATAAAAATTAAGCTGGGAGCGGTGGCTCACACCTATAATTCCAGCACTTTGGGAGACTGAGGCGGGTGGATCACTTGAGGCCAGGAGTTTGGGACCAGCCTGACCAACATGGTGAAACACCATCTCTACTAAAAATACTAAAAATTAGCTGGGCGTGGTGGCAGGCACCTGTAATCCCAGCTACTCAGGAAACTGAGGCAGGAGAATCACTTGACCTGGGAGTCAGAGGTTGTAGTGAGCCAAAATTGCATCATTGCCCTCCAACTTGGGCAACAAGAGTGAAACTCCATCTCAAATAAATAAATAAATAAATAAAGTTTTTAAATAAGCAAATAAAAATAAAAATTAGCCAGGTATGGTGGCCCACGCCTGTAGTCCCAGCTACTCAGGAGTCTGAGGCAGGAGAATCACTTCAGCCTAGGAAGTTAACGCTGCGGTGAGCCAAGGCTGCACCACTGCACTCCAGCCTGGGTGACAGAGCAAGACCCTGTCTCAAAATCAAAAACCAAAACAAAAAAGTAAGGCTGTCTATAATTTTTGTAAGACAAATTCAAGATAAGAAAAAAAAATTTAGACATCACTATTTTTAAGGTATCCTAAATTCTTTACAAATTAACACAAAAGAGATGATAAAAAATGCTTAACAATTCAAGATGAAATTCAGCTCTGAATTTGTTGAAAGTAATTAACGCGTTCTTTCACTTCTCTCTTAAGGATGCTCTTGAGAGTAAGCTAAGACCGCTAATATACTGCTCAAGTTTCATGAAATTTCACAACTTTTATTTTAAAACCTCTTAACATAACTCGTATACCTTTGAAAAGACACTAGATGGCATTAGAAACAAGTTCTTACAAAAAGAAAAACCAAGAGTGAAAAGGACAGCAATTCTCAAGTGAATGCACTTTATCTAAACTCCTACAGTTCTTAACCAAGTTGAATACTTCACTAACATTATCTATCCTTTCACATGTAATTTTTTCATGCTCCCCTACATTCCTTTTCTCCGTACTCTCTCCCATGGTGATTTAATCCACAGCTTCCAAGTCCACATCTATAGCCCTAAACTGCTATGCTTTACTCTGGACATCTAACTCTTGAAAGGATACCTAAAAAGTAGATATCCACATGCAAAAAAATAAACTCTTACCTCACACTGAATATAAAAATTGACTCAAAATGGGTCAATGAAGTAAATATAAGAAGTAAAACCATAAAATTCATAGAAGAAAACCTAGAAATAAATCATGACCTTGGAGCTGGCAAAGGATTCTTAGATATGAAACCAAAAGCATAAGCAGCAACAGAAAAACACAGATAAGTTGGACTTCATCAAGGGCATTTTTAAACTTCAAAGGACATTATCAACAAACTAAAAAGACAACAACGAGAATGGGAGAAAATATTTGGAAATCACAAAACTAAGGGTCTAATATCCAGAATATATAACAAACTTAAAACTCAACAACAAAAAAAATTCAATTACAAATGGGCAAAAGACTTGTACAGACATTTTTCCAAAGAAAATATATAAATGGTCAAAAAACACATGAAAAGATGCTCAACATCATTAGTCATCACAGAACTACAAATCAAAACCACAATGAAGTACCACTTCATACTCACCAGGATAGTATAAACAATAATTTTTTAAATGGAATATAACAAGTTGACAAAGATATAGAGAAATTGAAACCTTCGGTACATTGCTAGTGGAACTGTAAAATGGAAAGCTATTACGGAGAAGTTTGGTAATTCCTCAAAAAGTTAAATTACCATATTTCTTTGCAATTCCACCCCAGGTACATCCCCCAAAGAACTGAAGACAAGTACACAAGCACATGTATAGTTCATAGCAGCACTATTCACAGTATCCAAAAGGTGGAAACAGCCCAGTGTCCATCAATGGATAAAAAGTTGTGTTGGACACATACAATGAGATATTATTCAACCAAAAAAAGGAATAAAGTACCAATATATGCTAGAATGTGGATGAACATCCAAACATTATGCTAAATGAAATAAACCAGATACAGAAGGTCACATATGTATAATACTATTTATATAAAATATCCAGAATAGAGAACTCCATAGAGACAAAATGCAAATTGCATGGAAGGGGAGTGGGGAGAAAGGGCTTAATGGATAAGAGGTTTAAATCTAAAGTAACAGACGGGTTTTGCAACTAGATAGAGGTGGCAGTTGTACTGTGAAAAACAGATCTGCCAGTACTAAATGCCACTGAATTGTTCACTTTAAAATGGTTGATTTTGTTACGTAAATTTCGTATCAATAATTTTAAAAGGATATGTACACCAGATTACCTGTCATCATCTGAGAATCATACTCATTAATTTCCTCCCCAAAACCTGTTCCTTTTCCTGTATTCTCAATTTCAGATAAAAGTACCAGCCAGGTACAGTGGCTCATTCCTATAATCCCAGTCAGTACTTAGGGAGGCCAAAGCAGGTGGATCGCTTGAGCCTGGGAGTTCGACACAGAAGAATACAATGATCACCTCGTGGCAATCAAGCAGACCATCTAGAGACAAAACTCCTTATCTGAAAAATCAAAAAGTAATTAGACTTCTCTATTATATAAAGCCAGCGTCTGGTACCAGGCTTCTTTCCCAAAAATTTATACGTAACTAGAATTTCTATACATCTCCAGAATGCATGCATGTCAAAACTCATTTTGCAACCCTTGCTGACATCAAGGCACCCAAAGTCTACAAATGTAATAATTTATCATAGCCTACATAACTAATAGGGTCCAAATTACCCTAAAGGCTCTGCTTTAAAGTCCATAAATACCCCTAAGGAAAATCCACCGCAACACAGTCCTCTCTTGCTGAACGAAGCACTATACTGCACTCTGCTGCAGCATTCTATCTAATAAAACTTTCCTTTCTAAACCTATACTGCTGTCAGTAAATTCTTTTACGACCAGTGAGCCAACCACTCTCCACTGCTGGGGTTCTGACACCTCGCCCAGCAGAGACTAGCCTGCACAACATGGCCAAATCCTGTCTCTACAAAAATGTCAAAAAATTAGCCAGGCATGGTGGTACGCATCTGTGGTCGCAGCTATATATATAAGGAATATATATATTTCTTACCATATCACGGTAATTATATATATACAGAAGAAATATATATATATGTTAAGAAATATATACAATATTTCTTACTGTATCACAGATACTAATAACTACTTGAAGTACCGAGGCATAAAAAGAAAAAAAAAATACACAATTTTGTTCATACTGTTAAATGAAAAACCTGAGACAAGTTAAATTTAATGACTTAATCGAACAAAAAACAGATTTGCCAGGTGCAGTGGCTCACCCTTGTAATTCCAGCACTCTGGGAGGCAGAGGCGGAGACTGGAGGATTGCTTGAGCCCAGAAGTTTGAGACCAGCCTGGGCAGCACAGGGAGCCCCCACCCCCAACCCCCATTACAAATAATAAGAAAAAAAAACTGTGGTCCCAGCTACTGGGAAAGGTGAGGGAGGGAGCAGCCTGAGGCAGAAGCATCACTCAAGCCCAGGAGGTCCAGGCTGCAGTGAGCCATGTCATTGCACTCCACCCTGGGTGACTAAGCAAGTCCCTGTCTCAAAAAAATAGATTAATGAACCAGTTAGCATTCAGTATCAAATGCAGTTCAGAATGCTCCATCCCCCAATACATGTAGGCTATATTTACGGCCAGAGAAACAAATGACATACAGAAGTAGCCTGATGGGCTGCAGTTCAGGTGTTTGCCTTATTTGAACATGCTTTGGCAATATTCAGCCTATATGATTGGTTGAAAATTTGGCTGCTATGCTTGACTGAGACTCAGCTACTCGTTACAGGAGTATACTCTTAGGTTAGGTTGCAGGTAGTTTATATATTAAATTAGGTTATAGTTCACTATGTAGGGAGGTAGCTTTTGGCTGCCTCTAAATTTAACTACAAATCTGGCACTATGCTATTTTAAATGGATTGTCTCATTTCATCCTGAAAACTCCATGAGGAAAGTCTTAACATTATTTTGATTTTAAAGATGAGAAAATAGAGGCTTAAAGAAGTTCAGTGACTTGTAGAGGGTCATATGATGACTAAGTGGCAGGAGTAAGACCTGGAACACAGGTGTACAGCCTGAGTTTGTATTTACTTCTGTAAAGTATAAGGCATTCACAATGATTTCATTCAAATATATTTTCTTGAGTAGAAATGAAAAAAGTACAAATTAATGGGTAAACCCACAGGAGTTGTATGCAAAGAACATTCATTATGACTTCCAGATTTCTACCTCCAAAGGTAGAAGGTAGTGGTATGTATTAAAATCCAAACAGACAACAAAATCTGTTAATAACTCTTTAACACAAGTATTACTCATCATTCCACCCCTTTGTAGATACACTTCAATTTGTCCTCATCCCATTAAAAATAAATACTCATGGGCAAACTTTCTTTCTGATAAAAGTCAATTTTTTTCCTTTTATAGGTCAAGCTTTTTTTACTCCAAGAAACCTTTGCCCCACCTAAAATCACAAGAACCCGTTTTCCTCTACACATTTTATGATTTAAGCTCTTACATTTGGTCAGTTACCCATTTCAAGTTAATTTTTGTACAGCATGAGGTAAGTATCGAGGTTGATATTTTTATGTGAATTGCTTCAACATCACTTGTTATAAAGACTACCTTTCCTCCCATTAAATTGCCTTGGCAAATCTGTCTATTTGATTCCAGTGATCTATATATCTATCCTTATACCAATTATCACACTGACCTGACTACTGTACCTTTATACAAAGTCATAACATAAGTTTGATTCTGGTCTTCTTTTTAATATTGTTTTGGTTATTCTAGGTCCTTTACATTTCAATATACATTTGAAATCAGCTTGATATTTTCTGAAAACTACTCCCTGGGTTTCGATCGGGATTGCATTACATCTATAGCTTAACGGAGAAAATTTACATCTTCATGATATGAGTCTTCCTAAACTGGGCACCAGGTGGTTCATGCCTGTAAACCAGCATTTTGGCAGGCCAGGGCAAGAGGATGGCTTGAGTACAGGAGTCCAAGACCAGCCTGGGCAATATGGCAAAACGCCATCTCTACAAAAAATACAAAAATTAGCCAGACGTGGCTGGGTGGTGGCTCACGCCTGTAATATCAGCACTTTGGGAGGCCGAGGCAGGCAGATCACATGGTCAGAAATTCGAGACCAGCCTGGCCAACATGGTGAAACCCCATTTCTACTAAAAACATAAAAAATCAGCCGGGCATGGTGGCAGGCGCCTGTAATCCTAGCTACTCAGGAGGCTGAGGCAGGAGAATCACTTGAACCCAGGAGGCGGAGGTTGCGGTGAGCTGAGATCGCGCGACTGCACTCTAGCCTGGGCAACAGAGCGAGACTCCGTCTCAAAAAAAAAAATCTGTGATAGTGCCTGTAGTCCCAGCTACTCCGGAGGCTGAGGTGGGAGGATCACTGGAGCCCAGGAGGCAGAGGTCACAGTGAGCCAAGATCACACCCCTACACTCCAGCCTGGATGACAGAGTGAGACCCTGTCACAAAGAAAAAGAAAATGAAAGATATGGGTCTTCCAATACACAAAAATATTTTATCTCTCCATTTATTTAGGTCTTCTTTAATTTGTCTCAGTAATGTTTTGTAGTTTTCAATGTACTGATCTTCCAAATGGTTTCTGAAATTTATCTTCAAGTAGTTCATATTTTTAAACTATTGCAAACAGTCTTGATTTTTTAACTTTTGATTTCTAGTTATTCATTGTTAGTATAGAAGGATACAATAGATTTCCACATTTTTTGTATATAAATGTTTGTGTAAAACACTGATAAGAAAATGAAAATGTAAGTCACAGACGGGGAGAATACATTTAGAAGGCATATATTTGATATATAACTTGTATCCAGAATATACAAAGAATTTCTGAAACTCAAGACAAAAAAAAACAATTTTTTAAATAGACAAAAGGTTTGAACAGACATTTCATCACAGAATATATATATATGAAAATAGCTGACTGGGCGCAGTGGCTCACGCCTGTAATCCCAGCACTTTGGGAAGCCAAGGCGGGTGGATCACCTGAGGTCAGGAGTTCAAGAAGAGCCTGGCCAACATGGCAAAACCCCGTCTCCATTAAAAATACAAAAATTAGCCAGGCATGGTGGTGCACGCCTGTAATCCCAGCTGCTCAAGAGGCTAAGGCAAAAGAATTGCTTGAACCCGGGAGGCGGAGGCTGCAGTGAGCCAAGATCGTGCCACTGCGCTCCAGCTTGGGAAACATACCGAGACTCCATCTCAAAAAAAAAAAAGGGGCCTGGCGCGGTGGCTCAAGCCTGTAATCCCAGCACTTTGGGAGGCTGAGGCAGGCAGATCACGAGGTCAGGAGATCAAGACCATCCTGGCTAGCACGGTGAAAACCCATCTCTACTAAAAAAATACAAAAAAACTAGCCGGGCCAAGTGGCGGGCGCCTGTAGTCCCCGCTACTCGGGAGGCTGAGGCAGCAGAATGGCGTAAACCCAGGAGGCAGAACTTGCAGTGAGCCGAGATCCAGCCACTGCACTCCAGTCTGGGCGACAGAGCGAGACTTGGTCTCAAAAAATAAATATATATATATATATATATATAAAATTGGCAAATAAGCACACAAAAATATGTTCAATCTCATTAGTCATTAGAGAAATGCAAATTAAAACCACAATGAGAAACTCCTACACATCCACTACTATGGCTAAAATTTTAAAAATGATAGCTGGACATGGTGGCTCATGCCTGTAATCCCAGCACTTCGGGAGGCTGAGGTGGGTGGATCACCTGAGGTTAGGAGTTCGAGACAAGCCTGACCAACATGGCGAAATCCCATCTCTGCTAAAAATACGAAAATTAGCTGGGCATGGTGGCATGCGCCTGTAATCTCAGCTACTTGGGAGGTTGAGGGAGGAGAATGGCTTGAACCCGGGAGGCAGAGGTTGCAATGAGCTGAGATTGTGCCATTGCACTTCAGCCTGGGCAACAGGAGTGAAACTCTATCTCAAAAAAAAAAAAAAAAACAGATGATAATACCTAGTACTGATAAGATGTGGAGCAGCTGCTGGTGGAAACGCAAAAATGGTATAGCCACTTTAGAAAACAGGTTGGCAGTTTCTTATAAAGACAAATTTACACTGGTAAATAAACATTCCACCAGTCTCATTCCTAGATATTTACCCAAGAGAAATAAAAGCATATTCCACACCAAAAAAAAAACTTATATGAACTTTCATAGCAGCTCTCTGCCTAACAGGCAAAAACTGGAAACAACCCATATGGTCATTAACTAGGGAATGGAAAAGTCTGTACACCCATGCCAATGGAACCCTTTTCAGCAATAAAGAGGAACAAACTACTGACACTCAAAACAACATGGATGAATCTCAGAAGGAGATTCCCAGATTGAGAAAAAACGCGAAAGACTACATACTGTATGATTCCATTTCTATGAAATTCTGGAAAAGGCAAAACTGCAGTGACAAAAAGCACATCAGTAGTTGCCAAAGGCTGGACCTGGGGAGAGAGAACAGACAGCAAAGGGACACAAGCGAACATGGGGTGGCTGACATATTCTATACCAGGTCCGTGGCCTGTTAGGGACCAGGCCACATGGCAAGAGATGAGCTGCATGAGGGTGAGCATTACCGCCTGAACTCCGTCTCCTGTCAGATCAGCAGCGCAGCATTAGATTCTCATAGGGGCACGAACCCTATTGTGAACTGTGCATACAAGGGATCTAGGTTGCACACTCTTCATGAGAATCTAGCTAATGCCTGAGGATCTGAGGTGGAACAGTTTCATCCTGAAACCATCTCCCATCCCCCCTCCACCCATCTGTGGAAAAACTGTCTTCCATGAAACCAGTCCCTGGTGCCAAAAAGGTTGGGGAATGCTGTTCTGTTCTATACCATAATTCTTATATATCTATATCATAATCGTGGTGGTGGTGACACAACTGTATACATCTGCCAAAAGTCATCAAACTGAACACTTTAAAACGGGTGAATTTTATTCTATGTAAACTATACCTCAATAAAGCCAACTGACATATAGATATAGATATCTCCACATTTCACAATAGAAAATGCAAAACTACAGTGGCAGAAAGGTAATACTGAAAGGAGAAGTGCTGAATTTGGAATCTCTTTATAACACTGAAGTAGGTAAAACAAACATCTATGGGTTTTTCCTCTTTGAACTTGTGAAAATTAAGGAAAAATAAATTAAGAATGATGGGATTACTTTTCAACTAAAATAATATAAATTGAAGAAAGAATCTTTTTAATGATGAGAAAAGGTTCTAAGAAAAGTCTTGGAGTTTTGTTACTTCCTTTAAAAGCATACTCTGGCCGGGCGCGGTGGCTCAAGCCTGTAATCCCAGCACTTTGGGAGGCCGAGACGGGCGGACCACAAGGTCAGGAGATCGAGACCATCCTGGCTAACACGGTGAAACCCCGTCTCTACTAAAAAAATACAAAAAACTAGCCGGGCGAGGTGGTGGGCGCCTGTAGTCCCAGCTACTCGGGAGGCTGAGGCAGGAGAATGGCGTGAACCTGGGAGGCGGAGCTTGCAGTGAGCTGAGATCCAGCCACTGCACTCCAGCTTGGGCGACAGAGCCAGACTCCGTCTCAAAAAAAAAAAAAAAAAAAAAAGCATACTCCATGTGACCTTGACAGACAGTTCTAAAATATTATTAAAGTATAATACTAATCAAAACCACAGTGAGAGACCACTTAACACCCACTATGATGGCTATAATTAAAAAAACAGAAAAGTGTTGGCAAGATGCAGTGAAACTGGAACCCTAATGTATTTCTGGGAAGAATATAAAATGGTGTAGCAAACCAAAAGTTTGGTAGTTCTTCAAAAAATTAAACAAAGAATTACTGTATCATCCAACAAGTCTACTCTTAGGTATAGGTACATACCCAAAAATACAGAAAACAAGTACTCAAAACAAGTTCATGTACACAAATGCTCACAGCAGTATTATCCACAATGGCTAAGGTGGAAACAACCCAAATGTCTATCAGCAGACAAACAGATAAACAAAGTGTGGCTTATTCATCCAATGGAATCTTATTCAGTCATAAAAAGGAATAAAGTATTGATACATGCTGTAATGCAGAAAAATCGTGAAAGCATTGGGCTAAGTGAAAAAAAGCCAGGCATAAAAGGTCACATATTTTATGATTCCATTTATATGAAATATTAGAATAGGTAAATCCACAGAGACAAAAAGCAGATTAGTGGTTGCCAGAGCTAGAATGAGGGTGGAATGAATAAGGACTGTTTAATGGTAGAGGATTTTTTTTTGCAAGGGATGGTGGTGAAAATGTCTTAAAACTTGATAAAGGTGGTGGCTGCACACACTGTGAATGCACAAAATGCCACTAAAGTGTACACTTTAAAATGGTTGATTTTATGTTATGTGAAAATCTCATCTCAACAAAATTCAATAATAATATGGCACCCAAAATGACATGTCATATTCAACATGAGAACTGATGATAAAATGTTCAACAGAATATCTTATCTTTTGTTCCAGTTAGAAATATTCCCAATTCAGTTTAAGATTATAGCAGTTTGCTATAATCATAGTATCATGTTAGAATGGTTACTGGTAATCATGACTTGAACATTTTAGAATACTTCTATTCTCATGCTGTTTTTTAGTAGAATTGTTTCCTAATGAAAATCACTCCCTGATCATGGCTCTACCTGTCAGAATTGTGTGCACTCTGTAACAACTTTAGTCAAAGTAGTCTTACTTTCCTGATAACTTTGTTAATGTGCTGCAAAAGACTGAAAATTTAAGTATGTAGTATATACATTACTAAATTGTGAACTGGTAGATTGGTAGGATGTATGTAACACTTGACAATACTGGTACTTTCCTTAGGATACTTGATGGCCTCCTAAGAAAAATTTGCCTCCAAATTTTAAGCTGGAAAGTCACTGGAATAACTTTTTAAAAAACAATTACAATACATGGCTTTTCAGATTTTCGGTAGATATGTTAAGAACTGTGAACAAATGGAAATGTCTGTGTACTGATCCTCAACACTACCAATAAAATTTCGATTATGGAAAGAAAAAAAAAGACGGAATGAACAAGGAAGAACTGGCTTGGGGGGATGGAAAGACAGCAGACAGGTAGGGTGAGTCTTAGAAATGGTGATACAGCCAAGTGGATTTGCATCAGAGATACAGAAGGCAAAGATCAAAACTGCAGATACTAGTTAACATACTCAGAAGAAAGCAAAGCAGGAATTAACCTCATTTTACAGATGAGAAAAACACAGGCTCCAATATGTTTATTCAAATTCACATAGCAGCATCAGAGCTTGGTCTTCTGATTTCTAATGCAGGGGTCTTTCTCCTATGCCACTTTTAACAACAGATTTTAACTGCATATATATTTTTAAGAATACAAATAATAACTAATCTTGAACAAGACACTATCTAAGTTTTACTCCATCCCTAAGAACATAATAATATGATTCTATGATCTGTTTTAGAACATGCCCTGGGAACCACTAATTAGGATCATGGTTCCCACATATATGGGGAAAATAAGCCCTTTGAGAAATCCTCTCAATAGACACCAGAAAACGAAGAGCCAAAAATCTCTTCATAAAAACATCATCTAGATGGCCTCAAAATTAAAATATTTGCAACTTTAAGGCTTTTGCTTATCTAATCTCCAGACTCCGGTCAAGTCTAACCTCCTACAAGTTATCATCCCAATAATTATAACTAGCATAATTCTTGTCCCCTTTTGTTACTATTTAAATCATAATCAATACAATATTTATGTACATGTCATGTTTTATTATTTTTAAATGGTTGTCCTGTTAAATGTGAATCCTGTTCTGCTAACCCAAAAGTTCTTTGGAGGCTGGGTCCATGTACTGTAGACGGCCATTACTCCAAAGAGAATACATTCTAGTTAAGATTTTTCAGAAATGTCACAGTCAGAAGCAGGGTAGACAATGAGGTTTATTCCAGTATGGGTGGTCAAAGCAGAAATAGGCATTTAATATCAAGGAGCAAATGTGCCACCTAACATAAAATATTCAACTGAAAATCTTCAGGCAGGAGAATGGAAAGAGAAGAGCTGGCTTGAAGTTACAGTAGGTAAATAAGTAGCTCAGGAAAAAAAAAGCACAAGAGAAAACAAAAAGCAGTTCCCTGGGAAAGAGAAGAAATTGGATTCAGGTCTAAAGAAACAATTATTTTACAAATTTATAATAAAAGAAAAAAAATTCAATTTTAAAAATGGCAAATAATCCACATAGACATTTCTTCAAAGAAGACAAATAAATGTACGGTAAACACATGAAAGACGCTCAACATCATGAGTCATTAGAGAAACGCACATCAAAGACACAAGATATCGCTTCACACCCACCAGGATAGCAAGGATATAGAGAAATCAAAGTTTCTCAAATGATTAAACACAGATTTACCATGACTCAGCAACTTCTCTCCTAGATATATATCCAAGAGAAATGAAAACATGTATCTACATTAAAATTTGTACATGAATGTTCGTAGCATTATTATTATTTGGCTATTATTTATAATAGCCAAAAGGCAGAAACAACCCACTTTTAACAACAGATTTCCACTCTATATAATATTTTTTTTTAGAAGAAGAAGAAAAATAACTAATCTTGAACAAGATGCCACCTAAGTTCTTCTCCATCCCTAGGAACATATATGATCATATCATACGATTATATGATCCTTTTTAGAACATGCCCTGGTAATCATTAATTAGGATCATGATTTCAACATATATGGGAAAAATAAGCCCCCAGATAAATCCCCTCAATAAACATTAGAAAATGAAGGTGAAGAATGAAGGAAATGAATCAACTGATGAACAGCTAAACAAAATATGATATATACATACAACAAAATACTGTTCGGCAATAAAAAGGAACACATGCTGCAAAAAGGATGAATCCTGAAGACATTAGACTAAGTCGAAGCAGCAGCCACAAAAGGCCACATATTTGATTCGATTTATATGAAAAATACAGAATAGGCAAACCTATAGCGGTGGAAAGTAGATTAGTGGTTGCCTAGTGCAGGGGCAAGGGCAGGGATGGAACAATGAGGAGGTGATACCTGAAGAGTACAGTTTCTAAAGTAAAGAAAATATTCTTAAATTGACTACAGTGATGGCTGTACATGTCTGTGAAATACGCCAAAAAACACTGACCTGTATACTTTAAGTGGGTGAATTACATCATATGTGAATTATATCACAATAAACTGTTAATTTAAAAAAACATAATTCAGGAATATTCTAGCTCACTTGGCCTAGGCTCCAGTAATCTCAGTCCAGAAATCCCCTCTGCAACATACCACCTTAAAGTAGAATATTCAGCTGTACCATGGTGGCAGTAGTTCTCAAAGAGGTACATGTTAGAATCAGGGTAACAGTTTAAAGAAAATACAGGCCAGGCTCACGCCTGTAACCCCAGCACTTATGGAGGCCAAGGCAGGTGGATCACTTGAGGTCAGCAGTTCAAGACCAGTCCGGCCAACATGGTGAAAACCCACCACTAATGAAAAGACAAAAAATAGCCAGGCGAGGTGGCACACACCTGTAATCCTAGCTACTCGGGAGGCATGAGAATTACTGGAACCCAGAAGTAGAGGGTGCAGTGAGTTCAGATCATGACATTGCACTCTAGACTGGGCAACAGAGGCAGAACCTGTCTCAAAAAAAAAAAAAAGAAAAAAGAAAAGAAAATACAGATGCTTGTGACTAACCCCAGACATCTGGATCAAAATCTCTAGGAGGGTACACTCATCCATTTTTGTTTGTTAGTCTGTTTTAGGTTCCAGAGGTTAAAAGGGAAGCAGGTGAGGCTTTAATAGACATGTTAGGACCAGGCAGGAAAATCTCAATATGGTCTTTATATTATTAGATGCTACTATTAAAATGATGTGGCCGGGCGCGGTGGCTCATGTCTGCAATCCCAGCACTTTGAGAGGCCGAGGCAGATGGGTCACTTGAGGTCAGGAGTTCGAGACCAGCCTGGCCAACATGGTGAAACCCCGTCTCTACTAAAAATACAAAAATTAGCCAGGTATAGTGGTGCACACCTGTAATCCCAGCTACTCGGGAGGCTAAGACAGGAGAATCGCTTGAACCCAGGAGGCAGAAGTTGCAGTGAGCCAAGATCACGTCACTACACTCCAGCCTGGGTGACAGAGCGAGACTCAGCCTCAAAAAAAAAGATGTTAAACATCTTAGATCTGATAATATATTGTAGTTATTTAGGAGAGTGTCCTTCATATTAGGAGAAATTCTTAAGGATGAGGCATCGTAATTAGTCTGGGACTTGCTTTGAAATGCTTCAGGAAAAAATAGGTATATACACACAGAAAAAACAAATATGGCAAAATGTACAAATTAGTCAGTCTAGATAAAGCTTACATGGGTGTTCACTGTACCATTCTTTCCATTTTTCTGTAGATTTGAAAATTTCAAATAAAAAATTAAGGAGGTGTGAATTTCCACACATGATCCTGATTCTCTCTGTGGCCTAAGAATCACAAACTTCGGTAATATCAGGATATCCTTTGATCCAAAAATTAGCTTCTCACCTGCTACATGAAGACATCCTCCCCTCTACTCCCACTTCCCATATTGAATAAATGGACAAAACTTTCTACCCCACGTATGTTGACCCAAAAGGCTTATATTTTCAAGTGTACATGAGACTTTAATAGTAACAAGTTGCTGTTATTGTACCCTACAAATTAGTAGTGTGCCTAGACCTAAGGATAAAGGGAAGGGTGTGAGATGAGCAGAAAGCCAGTGGGTGCCTTTGGTACAAAAGCAAGTTTGAGGGTAAAAGGGTATAATTTGTAACAACAGGCAGAAAACAAAGCAACCTGCCCAGGCTACACAGCTTAAATTTTGTAAGGCCCTGCCTATCACACAAAGCGTAGACAAACAAAAGACTTTTTTTTTTTTTCCCAGACAAGATCTCGCTCTGTCACCAGAGTGCAGTGGCATAATCACAGCTCACCATAGTTTCAACTGCTCAGGCTCAAGCGATTATCCCACCTCAGCCTTCTGAGTAGCTGGGACCACAGGCACACCCCACCATCCTCGGCTAATTTTTTTTATTATTATTCACTATGTTAACAGTCCAGGGTAGCCTCAAACTCCTGGCCTCAAGTGATCCTCCTGCCTCAGACTCCCAGAGTGCAGGAATTAGAGATGTAAGCCACTGCACCCGGCCCTCATTCTTACATATATACTTAAGTACTCATGATGTGCCAAACATGTTCTCTATCCTCATGTACTAAATATGTATACCACAGAGCTGTAAACCAAAGCAGCATAACTTTACCAGATTCAGAATCATTTCAATAAAAAGAATGTTCCTTCCCAGGAAAATTTACTCATTGAAGATACAATCATACTGAATCTTTTTCTTGACCCTCACTATATACAATTAGTACCAGTGACACTGACGGCATGAGAGGGCAATCAAAACACTCAATTGGGCTGGGCACAGTGGCTCAAGCCTGTAATCCCAACACTTTTGGAGGCCAAGGCAGGTGGATCATGAGGTCAGGAGTTCGAGACCACCCTGGCCAACATGGTGAAACCCTGTCTCTACTAAAAACACAAAAATTAGTGGGGCATGGTGGCAGGTGCCTGTAATCCCAGCTACTTGGGAGGCTGAGGCAGGAGAATCGCTTGAACCTGGGAGGCAGAGGTTACAGTGAGCTGAGATTGCACTACAGCCTGGGCAACAGAGCAAGACTCCATCTCAAAAAAAAAAAAAATAATAGACTCAATTAAAATTTCATTCTTAAGGCCAGGAGCGGTGGCCCACACCTGTAATCCCAGCACTTTGGGAGGCCGACGGGGGCAGATCACCTGAGGTCAGGAGTTCAAGACCAGCCTGGCCAACACAGAGAAACCCCGTCTCTACTAATAATACAAAAAAATTAGCCAGGGGTGGTGGCGCACACCTGTAATCCCAGCAACTCGGGAGGCTGAGGCAGGAGAATTGCTTGAACCCAGGAGACAGCTGAGATCACACCATTGCACTCCAGCCTGGGTGACAAGAGCAAAAATCCGATTCAAAAAAAAAAAAAAAAAAAAATTCATTCTTAGCCTGATGCCATGACATGTACCTGTAGTCCTTGCTACTTAGGAGGCTGAGGCAACAGGAATACTACAGCCAAGGAGTTCAAAGTCAGCCTGGGCAACAAAGCAAGACCCTATCTCTAAAAAAAAAAAGAAATTAATAAATGCATTCTGTTCCATACTTCATTTTGGAAACTAAATTCTCCAAATCTGAAAAAGGAAAAGGAATAGACGTTGCAATGACAAATGACAATTAAGGATTTTTCATAGAGCAAAACGCCACCTTTATGAACACTTACCAGGCCAGCAGTAAGAGAAGGTGCAGATTGTCCAAGGGACTGGTTTCTCATTCGAACCAGGTTTGATGCTTCTCCTGATGACTGCCAAGTCACCTGTCCCACACTGCTATGTACACTGCTGGACAAAGGGAGCAGCTGCTTACCTTCAAACACAAGGTTTGGAAAATATACATGTAATTATGATAAACGAATGAAAAAATACAAATACAATGATATCAAGTGGATAAAATCATACTGATACAAAGTAAAATTGTTCACATCCATTTTAGAATCTATTAAAATTTCCAACTATCCATTAAAAATTGTGACTGTCTTGGTGGTGAGGATAATGGCAAGTGGAACACTGAAATGGATTAACTATTTTATGTTCTCTATAATATTCACCACATGCCAGTCTCCCACGCTGACACCCAAACTAGCAGTCTAGGAGTTTCCCAATCCCTTCTAGCCTACATAGTTTCTCATCAACTCAATGTAACATTAGAGATGAAAGTTTCCAGTAGGCAAACAATGAATCTATTCTGTTCTCACCAGACTCCACGTGCTCAGTTCATGTTTACTATCTGCCTTAATCTCAATGAAAGAGAGTCTCAATGAAAGACTTTTTTTTTTTTTTTTTTTTTGAGACAGAGTCTCACTGTCACCCAGCCCGGAGTGGTGTGGAGTGACCTAGGTTCACTGCAACCTCTGCCTCACAGGCTCAAGTGATTCTCCTGCCTCAGCCTCCTGAGTAGCTGGGACTACAGGCATGCGCCACCACACCTGGCTGATGTTTTGTATTTTTAGTAGAGATGGGGTTTTGCCATGTTAGCCAGGCGGGTATCCAACTCCTGATCTCAGGTGATGTGCCTGCCTTGGCCTCCCAAAATGCTGGGATTACAGGCGTGAGCCATTGCGCCCGGCCTGCAGTGACTTTCTAACTGAGGTGAAGGTCTCATTTCTCCCCTTCTTCACACCATTCTTCACACTTTTGCTTATGATCTAACCAACAAAAATGTGTTCATGTCATTTCCTTCCTTAAAAGCCTCTGATGGCTCCTTACTATTTGAAGAAACTATGCCAGACATTTTGGCATTATGAAAAAGACCCTCCATAAATCCAGATTATCTTTCTGGCCTCATCTCCTTCAACTCTTTTCCACACTTATTCACTCACTCAACTTCAATATTATGCCCTGCACTTTCCCCTGGCTTTATCATGATCACTTGACTCACTTGAAAACCCTTCCTGTGCCTGGCAAAATCTTAGTCATGAAAATACCCAATGTAGTAAAGATGTGAAGAAAGGGTTTGGGGGATATTTTTGTTTTTGCTGCCAACAAAATATGATACCATTCATTTGGAGAACAATTTAGCAAAGCTAACTGTGGATGAAAATTAAGACATAGAAGAAAGCAAAAATTAAGAAAGGCTTCAGGACAGGTGTTGTGGCTCATACCTGTAATCCCAGCACTTCGGGAGGCTGAGGCAGGAGGATCACTTGGGCCCAAGAGTTCAAGACCAGCCTGGGCTACATAGCAAGACCCCATCTCCAAGAAAAAAAAAAAATTAGCCAGGCATGGTGGTGTGTGCCTGTGGTCCCAGCTACTCAGGAAGCTGAGGAGAAGTGGGGAGGATCACCTGAGCTCAGGTGGTCAAGGCTTCAGTGAGCCATGGTCATGTCACTGCACTTTAGCCTGGGAAACAGAATAAGGTGTCTCAAAAAATAAAAAAAGGAAAGACTTCACTTTGACATAATGCATATTTTTGTAGTGAAATTTTTTTATAACTAGCATGTTTTATTAGAAAATTATATATATTTTTAAAATCTAGTTAAGTTTTCAAGTTTCAAGTGTACCTTTTACTGGAAAGTCTTTCCATAAAGCCCTCCACAAAAATAATAATGATGATGATGATGATTCTCTGCCCAAAACTTCCATAAGCCCAGAGTAGACCCTGTCTGCCTGCCTTCTTTCCTTCATTCTGCAAATGTGCACTTCTCCAGATGACCTGTCTACTTCTCACCTATTAATTCCAAAGGAAAGTCAGTTTAACTTATCCTATTTACACAAAGATTACTATCATCTCTCTCTTCAAAATAAAGGCCTGCTTGGAAAGAGGCTTACAAAGTGTAGAAGAAACCTATTTGAGTATACACCAGTAAAGACTGAAGCATACCGCAGACTGCCAAGAACTTGAGGAAAATAAACAAAACAGAAGGAATGACATAAACAAACAGAATAACAAGCAGCTCTTTAGTAAATAAATAACACAGGAAAAAAAAGAAAACCTCGTAAAAATTCCAACTACTATTCTTATAATAATTCAAGAGGCTACTGCATAAAACATTCTCAGTTAAAGATGGCAGACCAAGCACATGCTTTTATCTTTTGTCCTCCAGGAAACACCATAAAAATGAGACAAAAAAAGTAATCTAGGTGGGGTGTGGTGGCTCATGCCTGTAATCCCAGGACTTTGGGAGGCTGAGGCAGGCAGATCACAAGGTCAAGAGATTGAGACCACTCTGGCCAACATGGTGAAACCCCATCTCTACTAAAATTACAAAAATTAGCTGGGTGTGGTGGCAGGCACCTGTAGTCCCAGCTACTCAGGAGGCTGAGGCAGGAGAATGGCTTGAACCAGGGAGGCGGAGGTTGCAGTGAGCCAAGATCGAGCCACTGCACTCCAGTCTGGGGACAGAGTGAGACTCTGTCAAAAAAAAAAAAAAAAAAAGCAAGCAAACAAAGGCCATAATGACAGAAACGGACAGACACTGACAATGAGAGGGTAAAAAAACTGGGTGGGAAATCTAAAGCAGATAGGTGGATCATAACCAATGGAATTAGGCAAAGAAAGGTATAAGCTATAGTAAGCATGGAGGGGATTGCAATTAAGTGGAGTATCTGGCCTGGCCTGGCGGCTCAAGCCTATAATCCCAGCTCTTTAGGAGGCTGAGGCAGGAATGCTTGAGGTCAGGAGTTCAAGACCAGCCTGGGAAACACGGCGACACCCGCTCTCTACTAAAAATACAAAAATTTGCTGGGTGTGGTGGTACACAACTGGACTGGGAGGATCACTTGAGCCCAGAAGGCAGAGGTTGCAGTGAGCTGAGATCACACCACTGCACTCCAGCCTGGGCAACAGAGGAGACCCTGTCTCAAAAAAAAAAAGTGAGGTATCATCTGCCCTGCAAACCCTTAGACTGAGCACTCAGAAATGAAAAACACCCCAAAAGTCATAAAGACATAGGCTGAAATCAGATAAATGGAAAATTCCACAGAAAGAACAGTCAAACACAACCACATTTCAAGAATGTATCCAGTAGCCATGCAGTTACCTCACAGGATAAAAAGGATTTAGCATTTCAGAACAAAACACTGAATATTCTGGTTGTTAGGTGCTCAAAAGAAAGAGTTGATCCAGGGAAGAAAATTTTTTACTTTTTTTTGTTTTGCTTTGTTTTGGAGACAGTGTTTCACTCTGTCGCCCAGGCTGGAGTGTAATGATGCTCACTCAGTCTCCACCTCTTGCATTCTAGCAATTCTTATGCCTCAGCCTCCAGAGTGGCTGGGACCACAGGCACATACCCCCATGCCCAGCTAATCTTTATATTTTTAGTAGAGACAGGGTTTTGCCATGTTGGCCAAGCTGGTCTTGAACTCCTGACCTCAGGTGATCTGCTTGCCTCAATCTCCCAAAGTGCTGCGATTACAGGCGTGAGCCACCACACCCAGTCACATTTTTAAATCAAAAATCTAATTTAGTCATGACAATCAGAAGATAATCACATTCCAGCCAGGCGTGGTAGCTCACCTCCCACCTGTAATCCCAGCACTTTGGGAGGTCAAGGCAGGCAGATCACCTGAAGACAGGAGTTCAAGAGCAGCCTGGCCAACATGCTGAAACCCTGTCTCTACTAAAAATGAAAAAATTAGCCAGGCATGGTGGTGTGTGCCTGTGATCCCAGCTACTCAGGACGCTAAAGCAGGAGAATCGCTTGAACCTGGAAAGTGGAGGTTGCAGTGAGCAGAGATCACGGCACTAAACTCCAGCCTGGGCAACAAAGTGAGACTCTGTCTCAAAAAAACAGAGAAGATAATCACATCCTTTAAAAAAAAAAAAAAAAAAAAGAGGAGAATGCCATGAAAAACCAAACAAGAAATGGCTCTATGTAACTAAATATATGACCAGCAAAAATAAAAATTTAAATATAAGAGGCCAGGCGCAGTGGTTCACGCCTGTAATCCCAGCACTACGGGAGGCTGAGGCAGGCAGATCACAAGGTCAGGAGATTGAGATCATCCTGGCTAACATAAGGAAACCCCGTCTCTACTAAAAATACACAAAATTAGCAGGGTGTGGTGACAGATGCCTGTAGTCCCAGCTACTTGGGAGGCTGAGGCAGGAGAATGGCATGAACTCGGGAGGCAGAGCTTGCAGTGAGCCGAGATCGCACCACTGCACTCCAGCCTGGGCTACAGAGCGAGACTCCATCTCAAAAAAAAAAAAAAAAGAAAAGAAAAGAACTATGCCACAATGCACAATGTAATTGCTTCCTTTTGTACCGCGACTTCTTCGTATAATTTTTCCCCCTGAATTTTTTAGGTGTCTTTTCTTTGAAGGAGGTAGAAAGGACACTATGAGTTTTAGGTTTTGAGAATGAAGAAAAAAAGAAAATCTACTGCAGCAAAGAATGTAAAGTCTACCGAAATGGGCAGAGAGCAAAAATCAGAATGAGAGAGGGTGACCAGTAGTGCTGATCAACCAAGAAATACCTATCAGGTCCTGCAGGTTAGCAATTAGAGATTCCATGAGGAAGAAGTAAGGAGAGGAAGACAGCCTTACCATAAGTGTTCTATACAGGACTACTACCAGAGAAGAAACTGTCAAGATGCCACGTCAATTAATATACCCTTAAATCCAACAGACACATGAAAAAATGCTCATCATCACTGGCCATCAGAGAAATGCAAATCAAAACCACAATGAGATACCATCTCACACCAGTTAGAATGGCGATCATTCAAAAGTCAGGAAACAACAGGTGCTGGAGAGGATGTGGAGAAATAGGAACACTTTTACACTGTTGGTGGGATTGTAAACTAGTTCAACCATTATGGAAAACAGTATGGCGATTCCTCAAGGATCTAGAACTAGATGTACCATATGACCCAGCCATCCCATTACTAGGTATATACCCAAAGGATTATAAATTATGCTGCTATAAAGACACATGCACACGTATGTTTATTGCAGCACTATTCACAATAGCAAAGACTTGGAATCAACCCAAATGTCCATCAGTGACAGATTGGATTAAGAAAATGTGGCACATATACACCATGGAATACTATGCAGCCATAAAAAAGGATGAGTTTGTGTCCTTTGTAGGGACATGGATGCAGCTGGAAACCATCATTCTCAGCAAACTATCACAAGAACAGAAAACCAAACACCGCATGTTCTCACTCATAGGCGGGAACTAAACAATGAGATCACTTGGACTCGGGAAGGGGAACATCACACACCGGGGCCTATCATGGGGAGGGGGGAGGGGGGAGGGATTGCATTGGGAGTTATACCTTATGGAAATGACGAGTTGATGGGTGCAGCACACCAACATGGCACAAGTATACATATGTAGCAAACCTGCACATTGTGCACATGTACCCTACAACTTGAAGTTTAATAATAATAAATAAATTAAAAAAAATATATATATATATATACCCTTAAATATTCACCACACAGTCTCACATTTCTTAAAAAAACAAAATCAGATATTTACCCGACAGAGAGCTGGCCAGGTTTCCTCTCCATAACTTACAATCATCCTGACTCAGTTGTCGCTGAAGTTTAACTTTTCCAGTGGATGAAAATATGTCAGGATTACTGAGTTTCCTGAAGAGCAGGGGACTAAGTCCAGTTACCACATCCTTCAAAGAGAAAAAGAGTAAAACATGAGTCTTTAATATCTGCTCTGAAGTATAAAAACTTTATATTAAACATCTCTACAACATTCACTACAATTTAAAACTGCCAACATACTATACTTCCCCCTCAATAGCTAAAACCAGAAATATATTTCTTAGTAAAAGCTGGGTATACTGTAAAGGACACAGGATATTGATTACAAAATGCCAAAGGAAAAATAGGTGAGAAAGGTCATGGGATGACAGACATTTTGACCAGATATATTATTCATAATGAGTACACTTCTTAGTTAAGTTTGTTTATGTTTCTCCTTTTATTCATACCCTTCCTATATCCAATAAAGAAAAGCATATTTTAGTTTAAAAAAATCATTAAATGGTAGACTTTACCTAATATACAAAGTTAGAAATATCTCTAACATTCAATTAATGCTGAAATTAATCTTAGAGCTTTCTTTAGATGCCTATAAGAGGAGCAAAATACAGGTTTTCAAAGAAAAAGTTTACTGTGAAAAACTACAGGCAATACGAAACATTGACAGAAGCTTCCCATTCCACTCCAATGCCTCTTTCTCCTCATTCAGTAGACAGTATCCAACAATATCATCAACATGTAGACATTTTTAAGCCAACACCCAATCAGGAGTATTATAATAAATAAAAAACTTTTGAAAAAAATAAGCCCAATGAGGTATATCTATTATATGTCAATGAAGGAAGCTATAACAAATATGGATAAGTAACACATCAAACTGATCTAGACAGTACAGAGACAAGAACCATAAGAGAATAACTGGCCCGGGTACAGTGGCTCACGCCTGTAATCCCAGCACTTTGGGAGGCCGAGGCGGGTGGATCATGAGGTCAGGAGTTCAAGACCAGACTGGCCAAGATGATGAAACCCCATCTCTACTAAAAATACAAAAATTAGCCCAGCTGGTGGCGGGCGCCTGTAACCCCAGCTTACTCAGGAGGCTGAGACAGAATTGCTTGAACCTAGGAGGCGGAGGTTTCAGTGAGCCAAGATCGCACCACTGCACTCTAACCTGGGCAACAGAACAAGACTCCATCTCAAAAAAAAAGAGAATAACTGACCCCATGTCACCTGCCATTTGAAAAACAAGCTTCAAGTAACTGGCACCACAGCAATACTAGAAGCCACAAGGGGCAAAAAAGGAGGAAATTTCCAGTTCTCTAAGATTAAAAAAAAAAAAAAAAAAAACACACAGAAAGAAAACAAATTCTATACAGTTATATACTGTGATTAGTGAGTTGAAAAAAAATGGAAAGTACTAATATTGGTTGGTGGTGACCATTCAAAACATGATTTACAAATGCCCAAACATAAAAAGAAGAGTGAAGCTGGTGAAGAAAAATACCTGAAAAGAAGAAAAAGACAATTTCAAAACATGGTGGTAAGTGAATAAAAGGATAAAGGAGGATATTGAGGGACTGAATCAAACAACTGATGTGTCCAGGCACCTAACTGTAGTAGGAGTGAGCAGTGAGACAGGGGGAACGGGAAATAGAACTTAATGCAAAAACAGAAGGCAGCAAGGGAACGGCTTGTATTTGCACTATTTCGCATGTCAAGAAAGAAACAGTACCTGTGGATCAAGGAGAAACCAGGGAAGCAAGCGAGCTTCGACTAATGCTAGTAACCCATTAAAGAGGGTTGGCCACTCACAAAGGTGACAAGCACAGCAAGAAACTCTAGGTAGAGAGAACTGAGGAGGCCTTGGAAGACATCAAGCTAAAGTGGATATCCTCTATGAAGGCAATGTGGAGAGGAAAAGATCCTATCTCAAAAAAACTTACAACCAGCTACATGGGAGAACCAGCATTTGGATGCCTGCTACACTATATGGAAGAATAATCCATCTTAGCCAGAAAAAGAACAATCAAGAAAGAATTAGATCAGTACTAATTAAGAGAAATACATATACTTTTCAATCTCCCTATTCCCTCCCACAAGACACCAAAGGAAAGAAACCAGAAAACAGAGGAGAGGAGAAAAGAAAGAGAGGATCACAACCCTTCTTATTGCAAGTCTCTTTGAGTCGAAACCTGGCAAAGGAAAGGAAATATAAATTAAATATGCAATTTGAACTTTTCAGCTAGGATTTTTAACTTTTACTGAAGTATATTACTCATTTTAGAAAAGCACACATACCTAAGCAGAGAACTCAATGAATTTTCACAAACTGAACATACCCACTAAGCAGCATGAAGATTAAAACATTGAAAATAGTCAGGCACAGTGGCTCATGCCTGTAATCTCAGAACTTTGGGAGGCTGAGGTGGGCGGATCACTTGAGGTCAAGAGCTCAAGACCAGCCTGGCCAACATGGCAAAACCCCATCTCTACCAAAAATACAAAAATTAGCTGGGCGTGATGGCACGTGCCTGTAATCCCAGCTACTCAGGAGGCTGAGGCACAAGAATCACATGAACCTGGGAGGCGGAGGTTGCAATGAGCTGAGATCACTCCATTGCACTCCAGCCTGGGTGACAGAGCAAGACTCTGTCGCCAAAAAAACAAACAAACAAACAAAAAACAGTGAAACAATATATGAATATGGGAATTCCAGAAGAGAAGGGGGCAGTAAGAACATGTGAAGAGGCCGGGCACCATGGCTCAAGCCTGTAATCCCAACATTTTGGGAGGCCAAGGTGGGCAGATCATGAGGTTAGGAGTTTGAGACCAGCCTGACCAACACGGTGAAACCCCATCTCTAATAAAAATACAAAAATCAGCTGGCATGGTGGTGCATGCCTGTAGTTCCAGCTACTCGGGAGGCTGAGGCACAAGCATCACTTGAACCCAAGAGGCAGAGGTTGCAGCAAGCCAAGATCCTGCCACTGCACGCCAGCCTAGGTAACAGAACGAGACTCTGTCTCAAAAAAAAAAAAAAAAGAAGAATAACATACCAAAATTTCCCAAATGTGATGACAGATGCAAATCCACACATCCAGAAAGTTCCGTGACTTCTAAGCAGGTTAAATTCAAAAAGGTTTATATGGAGACACATGATAACCAAACTGTCAAAGCCAGTGGCAAAGAAAGAATATTCAAAGCACCAAGAGAAAAGCAACCTGTCAAATACAGGGGATTCTCAGTCAGACAAACAGCTCATATCTCATCAGAACTGTGGAGTCCAGAAGTGGGTAGGATGACATATAGAATTCTATCTTGAGCATAACTGTCCTTCAAAAATGAGGAAAAAATCAAGGCTGGGTGCAGTGGCTCACGCCTGTAATCCCAACACTTTGAGAGGCCAAGGCAGGCAGATCGCTTGAGCCCAGGAGTTTGAGACCAGTCTGGGGAACATGGCGAAACCCTGTCTCTGCAAAACACACAAAAGTTAGCCAGGCATGGTAACATATGCCTGTAGTCCCAGCTATTCAGGAGGATGAGGCAAGAAAATTGCTTGAGCCCAGGAAGTCAGCGCTGCAGTGAGCCAAGATCGCACCACTACATTCCAGCCTGGGCAACAGAGCAAGACTTCGATTCAAAAAAGAGAAGAGAAAGAGAGAGAGAAATCGAGACATTTTCAGATTTAAGAAAAAAAAAAAAAGCAGAGTCCATCACCACTACATCTGTTCTACATCAAATCCTAAAAGGCATCTTCAAGTTGAAATGAAAGGACACGAAACAGAAACTCAAAGCCATCTGAAAAAATGAAGATCCAAAAAAATATATATAAAGATCCCCAGCAAAAGTAACTATATGGATAAATATCACAGTCAGTACTAATCTATTTTTGTTTTTTAACTCCACTTTTTTTCCCTATATGACTTAAAAGACAAAAGCATGACAAAAATTTTTAAATCTATGATATTTAGCACAGAATGAATAAAGATGTAATCTGCCATAAAACAACATATCAAGGAAATGGAGCTATACAGGAATAAAGTTTTTGTATACTACTGAAGTTAAACTGGTACTATTTCAAACTAGACTATTATAAATTTAGTATGTTACATGTAATCCCCATAGCAACCAAAAAAAGAAAAATTCTAAAAAGAACACATACAAAAGGAAGTGAGAAAAGATCCCCTTGATCCAGTTTTGCTTTGGTTGCCTATGCATATGGGGTATTTATTGCTCAATAAATTTTTGCCGAAACCGATATCCTGGCAAGTTTCCCCAAAGTTTTCTTTTAGCAGTTTCAGAGTTTGAAGTTTAAGATTTAAATCTTTAATACATTTTGATTTGATTTTTGTATATGGTAAGAGATAGGGATCTAGCTTCACTCTTCTGCATGTAGCTATCTGCATATAGATTTCCAGTTTTCTGAGAACCATTTACTGTACAGACTGTCCCTTTGCCAAAGTATGTTCTTGGCACCTCTGTCAAAAACCAGTTCACTGTAAATGTATGGATTTATTAATGGGTTCTCTATTCTGTTCCACTGGTCTATGTTTGTTTTTACGTCAGTACCATGCTGTTTTGGTTACCATAGCTTTCTAGTATAATTTCAAGTCAGGTAATGTGATTTCTCCAGTTTTCTTCTTTATGTTGAAGATAGCTATGGCTATTCTGAGTCCTCTGTGGTTCCACATAAATTTTAGAACTGTTTTTTCTATTTCTGTGGAGAATGTCATTTGTATTTTGAATATGGATTGTACTGAATCTGTAGATTGCTTTGGGTACTATGGACATTTTAATATTGATTTTTTTCAACTCATGAAGATGAAGTATCTTTTCATTTTTTTAATGTCCTCTTCAGTTTCTTGCATCAGTGTTTAATAGTTTTTATTATAGAGATCTTTCATCTCTTTGGTTAATTCCTAGGTATTTCATTTGTAGCTATTGTAAACGGGGTCACTTTCTGGATTTTTTTCAGATTGTTCACTGTTGGCATGCAGAAACACTACTGATCTCTGTGTGTTGATTTTTGATCCTGCAACTTTACTGAATTTATCAGTTCGAACAGTTTTTTGGTGAAGTCTTTAGCTTTTGCCAAATATAAGATCATATCATCTACAAACAAGTATAATTTGACTTCTTTTCCAATTTGGATACTTTATTTCTTTTTCTTGTCTAATTACCATAGTTAAGACTTCCAGTACTATTAGGTTGGTGCAAACATAATTGCAGTGTTTGCACAGTTAGAATTTGTCATTTGATATTGGAATACATCTTTTGTTGTTGTTGTTGTTGTTGTTGTTGTTGTTGAGACAGACTTTCGCTCTTGTTGCCCAGTCTGGAGTGCAATGGCGCGATCTCATCTCACTGCAACCTCTGCCTCCTGGGTTCAAGTGATTCTCCTGCCTCAGTCTCCCAAGTAGCTGGGATTACAGGTGTGTGCTACCATGCCCAGCTAATTTTGTATTTTTAGTAGAGACAAGGTTTCACCATGTTGGTCAGGCTGGTCTCAAACTCCTGAACTCTGGTGATCCACCCACCTCAGCCTCCCAAAGTGCTGAGATTACAGGCATAAGCCACTGTGTCCGGTCTTGGTATACATTCTTAAAAAAATGTCATTATATTATACATCATTTTAATATGCATTTTTTGTTTTATGCTTTTTGGCTAGCAACTTATTTACTTGCTGTTTATTGTATGTTTTAGACTATGGAAATGAAGTTAGATAAAAAGCAAATTTGAGCAATTTTTGAGTAAGTTCAAAATGGGTCGTAAAGCAGAGGAGACAACTCACAACATCAACAATGCATTTGGCCAGGAATGGCTAAAAACCATACAGTGCAGTGGTGGTTCAAGAAGTTTTGCAAAGGAGACTATCCTTGAAGATGAGGAGTGTAGTGGCCGACCATTGGAAGTTGACAACGACCAATTGTGAGCAATCATCGAAGGTGATCCTCTTAGAACTACACAAAAAGCTGCCAAAGAACTCAACATCGACCATCCTACAGTTGTTCGGCATTTGAAGCAAATTGAAAGGGTGAAAAAGCTCGTTAAGTGGGTGCCTCATAAGCTGAGTGACAATAAAAATCGTCATTTTGAAGTGTCATCTTCTCTTATTCTACAGAACAACGAACCATTTCTCGATCACATTGTGACATGCAAGGAAAAGTGGACTTTATACGACAACTTGTGACAACCAGCTCAGTGGCTGGACTAAGAAGCTCCAAAGCACTTCCCAAAGCCAACCTTGCACCAAATAAAGGTCACAGTCACTGTTTGGTGGTCTGCTGTCAGTTCGATCCACTACAGCTTCCTGAACCCCAGTGAAACCATAACATCTGAGAAGTATGCTCAGCAATCTCAATGAGATGCACTAAAAACTGCAACGCCTGACGCTGGCACTGGTCAACAAAAAGGACCCAATTCTCCACTACACCCAACTGCACATCACACAACCAAGCTTCAACAGGTGAACAAATTGGGCTACGAAGTTTTCCCTCCCGCCATATTCACCTAACCTCTCACCAACCAACTACCACTTCTTCAAGCATCTCGACAACGTTTTACAGAGAAAACGTTTCCATGACCAGCAGGATGCAGAAAATTCTTTCCAAGAGGTCGTCAAATCCCAAAGCGTGGATTTTTACACAACAAGAACAAAGAAACATTTCTCATTGGCAAAAATGTGTTGATTGTAATGGCTTCTATTTTGATTAATAAAGATGCGTTTGAGCCTAGTTATGATGATTTAAAATTCACGGTCCAAAACCACAACTAGTTTTGCAACAACCTAATACCATACTGTCTGTGTCTGGAAAAGTTGTTGTAGTTATTATTCTTGATCATCTTTTCATATGAGTAGTTTATACACCATAATTATTGTTACTAATACAGTATTCTGTTTTTCTGTGTCCTTACTATTACCAGTTTTGTGCCTTCAGATGATTTTTTTTTTTTTTTTGAGACAGAATCTGGCTCTGTCACCCATGCTGGAGTGCAGTGGCGCGATCTTGGCTCATTGCAAGTTCCGCCTCCCAGGTTCACGCCATTCTCCTGCCTCAGCCTCTCGAGTAGCTGGGACCACAGGCGCCCGCCACCACGCCCGGCTAATTTTTTTGTGTTTTTAGTAGAGATGGGGTTTCACCGTGTTAGTCAGGATGGTCTCAATCTCCTGATCTCATGATCCACCTGCCTTGGCCTCGCAAAGTGCTGGAATTACAGGCGTGAGACCCCGCGCCCGGCCTTCCGATAATTTGTTATTGCTCATTAACATCCTTTTCTTTCAGATTGAAGAACTCCCTTTAGCATTTCTGTGGGACAGGTCTGGTGTTGATGAAATTACTCAGCTTCTCTGTCTTGTCAAGTCATTATTTCTCCTTCATGTTTGAAGAATATTTTCACCGGACATACTATTCTAGGGTAAAAGTTTTTTCCATAAGCACTTTAAATATGTCATGCCACTCTCTCTTGGCCTGTAAGAGGTTTCCTCTGAAAAGTCTGGGCCCAGACATATTGAAGCTCCATTGTATGTTAATTTGTGTTTTTTCTCTTACTGCTTTTTGGATCTTCATCTTTTACCTTTAGAAGTTTGATTATTAAATGTCTTGAGATAGTTTTCTTTGGGCTAAATCTGCTTGGCATTCTAGAACCTTATACTTGAATATAGAAATCTTTCTCTAAATTTGGGAAGTTTTCTATTGTTATTCATTTCGACAAACTTTCTACCCCTATATCTCTACCTCCTCTTTAAGGCTACTAACTCTTAGATTTGCCCTTTGGAGGCTATTTTCTAGATCTTGTAGGCATGCTTTATTCCTTTTTATCTTTTTCTTCTTCTGTCTGTTCTGGCTGTGTATTTTCAAATAGCCTGTCTTCAAGCTGACTAATTCTTTCTTCTGGGGCCAGGCGCGGTGGCTCACGCCTGTGATCCCAACACTTTGTGAGGCCAAGGCAGATGGATCACGAGGTCAGGAGATTGAGACCATCCTGGCTGACACGGTGAAACCTCATCTCTATTAAAAAACAAAAAATTAGCCAAGCGTGGTGGCACACACCTGTAATCCCGGCTACTTGGGAGGCTGAGCCAGAAGAATCGCTTGAACCTGGGAGGCGGAGGTTGCAGTCAGCCGAGATTGCGCCACTGCACTCTAGCCTGGGTGACAGAGCGAGACTCCATCCCAAAAAATAAATTAATTAATTTCTTCAGCTTAATCAGTTCTGCTATTGAAGGACTTCCGAGGCAATCTTCAGTATATCAACTGCATTTTTCAACTCCAGAATTTCAGCTTGGTTCTTTTTAATTATTTCCGTTTCTTTGCTGAAGTTACCTGAAAGGTTTCTGATTTCCTTATCTGTGTTATCCTGAATTTCTTTGAATTTCTTCAAAACAGGTATTCTGAATTCTCTGTCTGAAAGGTCATGTATCTCTGTCTCTCCAGGATTGGTTCCTGGTACCTTACTTAGTTTATCTGGTCATGTTGTGTTTTCCTGGATAGTCTTAAAGCTTGTGGGTATTTGTCAGTATCTGGGCATTGAAGAGTTAAATATATATTGTAGTCTTTACAATCTGGGCTTGTGTGCATCTGTTGTTCTTGGGAAGACTTCCAGGTATTTGAAGAGACTTGGGTGTTCCAATCTAAGTTTTTGGTCACTACAACCTTATCTGCTTAGGAGGTTCCCTAAGCCCAGTAACGCTACGGTTCTTGCAGATTCACAGCGGTGAATTTTGGTCGTCCTGGATAAGATCTGCAATAATTCTCAGGATTACCACGCAGAGACTCTTGTTTTCTTCCCTTTCTCCCAAATGAAGTCTCTCTCTCTTTCTCTCTCTCTCTCTCTCTCTCTCTGTACCTAGCTGCTTTTCTTGGGGTTGCCAGAGACCATCTCTGCCACAGGATGCAGACAAGCTTTTCCAGATCTCCTTCTGTGATTAGGAAAAAGGCCTTTACTTGCATTCAAAATTGTTATAACCCAAAACACTGTGGGTCTAGAAGGGAAAAAAGGAGGCTATGGTTCCAGGGTGTCCATAACCAAAATAAATGGATTTCTGTATAGTTCTAAGCTAAGGACTACATTGGGGTTTGAGATCTGCGGCAGGGACTAGCTAGATGTTGACCAAGCATGACTCACCTTCCTCCTGGGCACAGGCCACATGACATTTCCCAGCCCTCCAGTAGTTAGGCATGGCCCTGAAACTGAGTTTTGGCAATGGAATAGGAGTAGAAGTGATTAATCCATTTCTAGGATTGGCCCATCCTCCACTTTCCTCAGGTGACCTTGGAAGCCATGTGTAGAAAATGGAAGTGCCTCAATTGAGGGGTCCTTCTGAATCAGTTACAGCAAGTAATGTTCTTTAATATAAAAGACCAAAGACTGAGCTAGTCACAAAGTAACACTTTCTTTAACTGGTTAAAGGTAGAACTTAAAAGTTCCTGGGTCACTTAAACAAAATCACCTTGGTAACAACGCTATGAAATAACTTAACAAGTTAAAAAAAAAAATTATTAACAACTATTCCTAAATCCTCTGCTTTTCAAAACATTCCTGAAAGCCTAACAGATAGAAAGTCTGGCCAGGCGTGGTGGCTCACACCTGTAATCCCAGCACTTAGGGAGGCTGTAGCGGGCAGATTACCTAAGGTCAGGAGTTCAAGACCAGCCTGGCCAACATGGTGAAACCCCATCTCTACTAAAAATATAAAAATTAGCTGGGTGTGGTGGTGCTTGCCTGTAGTCCTAGCTACTCAGGAGGCTGAGACAGGAGAATTGCTTGACCCTGGGAGGCAGAGGTTGCAGTGAACCGAGATCATGCCATTGCACTCCAGACTGGGAGACAGCGTGAGACTCTGTTTCAAAAAAAAAAAAAAAAGAAGATCTGGCAAAACTATATTACTTCTGCTTTGCTGAAAGAATGGCAGAGAAACTATGTAGCTTATTAATCTCCAACAAATTAATGGTTAAAGGATATATGCATCTACTATTCAGATTCGCCCTTAAGGAACCTACACTAAAGCTGGTACAACTAAGATAGTATCACAGAGTTTTAACACACAGTTCCCTTGGGGTGAATTTGTTCTTTATTACATTCAAAAACCTAGGGAGTCTAAGCCAGTTACTTAATAAAGAAATCCATAACAGTTTCCCTGAAGGGGAAAATGCACAAATTAAAGCCTCCTTTCAAGCTGAGTAAAATAAGAGAACAGTTTAGTAACACCAACAAATCAAAGGTCAAGATACCTTTTTCTTTTTATTTTTGAGAGTTTCGCTCTTGTCGCCCAGGCTGGAGTGCAATGGCGTGATCCTGGCTCACTGCAACCTCCAACTCCCAGGATCAAGCAATTCTCCTGCCTCAGCTCCCAAGCAGCTGGAACTACAGGCGTGTGCCACCACGCTGGGCTAATTTTTTATTTTTAGTAGAGACGGGTTTTCGCCATGTTTGCCAGGCTGGTCTCAAACTCCTGACCTCAGGTGATACGCCTGCCTCGGCCTCCCAGAGTGCTGGGATCATAGGCGTGAGCCACCATGCCCAGCCAGTAAGTTTATTTTAAAATATTTTTCTCTCTTTAGGCCGGGTGAGGTGGCTCACGCCTGTAATCCCAGCACTTTGGGAGGGTGAGGCGGGTGGATCACCTGAGGTCAGGAGTTCAAGACCACCGTGACTAACATGGTGAAACCCTGTCTGTAATAAAAATACAAAAATTAGCCAGGCATGATAGCAGGCACCCATAATGCCAGCTACTCGGGAGACTAAGGTAGGAGAATTACTTGAACTCGGAAGGCGGAGGTTGCAGTGAGCCAAGATCGCGCCACTGCACTCCAGCCTGAGCAACAAAGAGACTCCGTCTCAAAAATAAAATAAAAAATAAAATAAAAATTTTTCTTTAATAATAAATTAACCTTAGCTTACTGTAATTTTTTACTTCACAGACTTTTTAATTTTTTAAAAAGGGTGTCATTCTACTGCCAAGGCTGGAGTATGGTGGCACAATCACAGCTCAGTGCAGCCTCTAACTCCTGCACTCAAGCCATACTTCTGCCTTAGCCCCTCACATAGCTAGGACTACAGGCATGAGCCACCACACCTGGCTAATTTTTTTTTCTTTTTTTTTTTTTGAGACGGAGTCTCGCTCTGTCACCCAGGCTGAAGTGCAGTGGCGCAATCTCGGCTCACTGCAAGCTCCGCCTCCCGGGTTCATGACATTCTCCTGCCTCAACATCCCAAGTAGCTGGGACTACAGGTGCCCACTACAATGCCTGGCTAATTTTGTGTATTTTTAGTAGAGACAGGGTTTCACTGTGTTAGCCAGGATGGTCTCCATCTCCTGACCTCGTGATCCACTCACCTCAGCCTCCCAAAGTGCCATACCCAGCTAATTTTTTTATTTTTTGTAGAGAGAGTTTTCCTATGTTGCCTAGGCTGGTCTCCAACTTCTAGACTCAAGCAATACTCCCACCTCAGCCTCCCAAAGTACTGAGATTATAGACACGAGCCACCATGCTCAGCCTTTTTAAACTTTTTGCCTCTTCTGTAATAACACTTAGTTTAAAATACAAACACATTATACAAAATATTTTCTTTCATTATCCTTATTCTATAGGCTTTTTTCTATTAAAAAAATTTCTTTTTTTACTTTTTAAACTGTTTTGTGAGAAAGTAAGATACAAACATACACACTAGCCTAGACCTACACAGGGTCGAGATCATCAGTATCACTGTCTTCCACCTCCACATCTTGTCCCACCAGAAGGTATTCAGGGGCAATAACGGAGCAATAATGGAGGTGACATGGAGCTGTCATCTCCTATGGTAACAATGCCTTCCCTTGAACAACCCCTGAAGGATTACTTTTTCTGTTTTTTTACAGTTAACTTTTTTTCTTAATAAGTACAGGTACACTCTAAAATAACAATAGAAAGTATAATATAGTAAATACATAAGCATGTAACATAGTTGTTTATTATCATCATTAGGTATTATGTGCTGTGCATGCACTAACTCTACGTGCTGTACCTTTATACCACTGGCAGTGCAGTAAATTTGTTTACACAGGCATTACCATGAACATGTAATGTGTTGCACTACAATGTTGAAATAGCTGGACGTCACTAGGCAACAGAGATTGCTCAACTCTGTTATTATCCTATGGGAAGTCAGGCATAATAGTTCATGCCTATAATCCCAACACTTTGGAAGGCCAAGGCAGAAGGATCACTTGAGGCCAAGAGTTCAAGACTAGCCTGGGGAACATAGCAAGACTTCATCTCTATTAAAACAAAACAAAAAAAAATTAATAAAAAATAATAATCTGGCCAGGCACAGTGGTTCATGCCTGTAATCCCAGCACTTTGAGAGGCCGAGGTGGGCAGATCACCTGACGTCAGAAGTTCGAGACTAGCCTGGCCAACATGGTGAAACCCCATCTCTACTAAAAATATAAAAATTAGCCAGGCATGGTGGCAGGAGCCTGTAATCCCAGCTACTCAGGAGGCTGAGGCAGGAGAATCATTTGAATCCGGGAGGCAGAGGTTGCAGTGAGTCAAGATGGCGCCACTGCACTCCAGCCTGGGGGACAAGAGCGAGACTTCACCTCAAAAAAAAAAATTAGCTGGGCGTGGTAGCAGCTGCCTGTAATACTAGCTACTTGGGAGGCTGAGGCAGGAGAATCGCTTGAAACCAGGAGGTGGAGGCTCCAGTGAGCTGAGATCACACCACTGCACTCCAGCCTGGGCAACAGAGCAAAACTCGGTCTCAAAAAAAAAAAAATGATAATAATAATAATCTTATGGGACCCCATCATATATGTCATCCATCACTGACTAAAACATAATTATGCAGAACATGACTGTATTCAGAGAAAAAGAAAATGAATAGTTGCATCTATACTGAACATATACAGATTTTCTTTCTTGTCACTATTCCCTAAGCAATAGAGTATAACAGCTATTTATACAGCATTTACATTGTATTATGTATTATAAATAATCTGGAGATGATTTAAAGTATATGGGAGGATATGTTACATGCAAATACTATGCCATTTTATAGGTAGAACTTGAGCATACATAGAGTTTGGTATCTGCAGGGGGTCATGGACTCAATCCCCCAGAGATATTGAGGGACAACTGCAGCAGCAAACAGACCTGAGGGACTGAATGTTGAATACAGGCGAGGTTAAGAAAAAAATCAAACACAACCTCCAGTTTTGTTCTGGTAAATGAGTGAATGGTAGTGCCATCCATTGACATGAGGAAGACTGGAGAAGCAGCAGACTAGAAAGTGAAAATCAAAAGTTCATTTTTGGACATGTTAGGTTTGAGAGGTCTCTGAGCTATCCAAATGAAAATGTTACACAGACTATTAAAAATAGGAGTAGGGCCAGGCACAGTGGCTGATACCTATAATCCCAGCACTTTGGGAAGCGAAGGCGGGCAGATCACCTGAGGTCAGGAGTTCGAGACCAGCCTCACCAACATGGAGAAACCTAATCTCTACCAAAAAATAAAAATTAGCCAGGCGTGGTGGCACATGCCTGTAATCCCAGCTATTCAGGAGGTTGACGCAGGAGAATTGCTTGAACCCAGGAGGCAGAGATGGCAGTGAGCCGAGATCCTGCCATTGTACTCCAGACTGGGCAACAAGAGCAAAATTCTGTCAAAAGAAAAAGAAAAAAAAAAAAAATAGGAGTAGGGCCAGGCCCAGTGGTTCACGCCTGTAATCCCAGCACTTTGGGAGGCCGAGGCAAGTGGATTGCTTCAGCCCAGGAGTTCAAGACCAGCCTGGGCAACATGGCAAAACCCTATCTCTACAAAATACATAAAAATTACCTGGGCACGGTGGCCTGCACTTGTAGTCCCAACTACTTGGGAGCTGAGGTGGAAGGATCTCTTGAGCCCAGGAGGGCAAGGCTACAGTGAGCCGTGTTCATGCCACTGCACTCCAGCCTGGGCAACAAAGGGAGATCCTGTCTTAAAAATAAAAGGAGAAAGATCAAGCCCAGAGAAATACGTGTAGGCATTGTCAGCACACAGATGGAATGTAAAGCAATAGAATCTGATGAAATCACACAAAGCGGAACACATGTAGAAACAGAATAAAGACTGAACCTTAGAAACTCTTCCAACAAGACAGTAAGAAAATCAAGAGAGCATGATCCCAGAAGCCAAATGATGAAATGATCAAACATGTCAAATACAATAGATTAAGTGAGATGAAGACTGAGAACTGACCACTGGATCTGGCAATGTGGCACTAACCTTGGCAATCAGTGGAAGGAAGAGAAAAGGCCGACTGGAATGCGTTCAAGAATGGGGGAAAGGAGGCCGGGCATGGCGGCCCACGCCTGTAATCCTAGCACTTTGGGAGGCCGAGACAGGCGGATCACTTGAGGTCAGGAGTTCGAGACAAGCCTGGCCAACATGGTGAAACTCCGTCTCAACTAAAAATACAAAAATTAGCTGGGCGTGGGCCAGGCGCAGTAGCTTGCACCTGTAATCCCAGCACTTTGGGAGGCCGAGGCGGGCAGATCACGAAGTCAGGAGATCGAGACCATCCCGGCTAACATGGTGAAACCCCGTCTCTACTAAAAATACAAAAAAAAAAAATTAGCCAGGCATGGTGGGGGCACCTGTAGTCCCAGCTACTTGGGAGGCTGAGGCAGGACAATGGCGTGAACTGGGGAGGTGGAGCTTGCAGTGAGCTGGGATGGTGCCACTGCACTCCAGCCTGGGTGACAGTGCGTCGGGGGGAGGGGAGGAGCATTAGCTGGGCGTGGTGGCTCATGCCTGTAATCCCGGCTACTCGGAAGGCTAGGCATGAGAATTGCTTGAACTTGAGAAGTGGAGATTGCAGTGAGCCAAGATCATACCACTGCACTCCAGTCTGGGCGACAGAGTGAGACTCCGACTCAAAACAAAGAATAGAGGGAAAGGAAATAGAAGCAGAAGACACAGACAACTCTTTTAAGGAGTTCTGTTATAAAGAGGTGCACTCATCCAAGCGTGGTGGCTCACATCTATAATCCCAGCACTTTGGGAGGCCGAGGTGGGTGGATCACGAGGTCAAGAGTTTGAGACCAGCCTGACCAACATGGTGAAACCCCGTCTCTACCAAGAATACAAAAATTAGCTGGGCGCAGTGGTGGGCACCTTTAATCCCAGCTACTTAGAAGGTTGAGGCAGGAGAATCTCTTGAACCCAGGAGGCAGAGTTTGCAATAAGCCGAGATCGTACCACTATACTCCAGCCTGGGCGACAAGAGCGAAACTCCGTCTCAAAAAATAAATAAATAAAGAGGAGCACTCTCCTATTTTTAGACAATTATTTCATACCATTGCTCTTTCGCCTGAAGTACTGCAATAGGCTCCCAAGTGTTCTCTCTGCTTCCACATTCCCATTTAGTCAATTCTCTATAGAGCAGCCAAAGAGATTAAAATGTTGAAGCATGTGACTCCTCTGCTCAAAACTCCCCAATAGCCTCCTATCTCATTCAAGTGTAATCACTAAAATACTTAGAACAGCCTGTAAGACCTTTCACAATCACTCTTCACAATCCAGCTCTCCTCTACCCAACTTTCCTTCTGAGCTCTTCTATTATTCTTTTTATCCCACTCCAGCCACACTGGCCTCCTGCTGTTCCTCAAACACGAACCTCAGAGGTGGAGGTATGCTTCTATCTAGGCAACTTGCTATTCCCTCTACCCAGTCCACTCTTCCCTTAGATAATCTAAATGCCTCTCTTTAAATGGCTCTCTTTGTCATATCCTGAATTCAGGTCTTTACTCAAATATCCCCTTCTCAGAGATGTCTTTCCTGACCCAACTATTTAAAACCATAATCTCCAGTCACTCTGTATCTCCCCTCCTGTTTTATTTTCTTCATAGTATTCATCAACGTATACTAAATATTTTGCTCATTTATTTTATTATCTAATTCCCTCCACTAAAATAGAAACTTCACGAAGGCAGGGATCTGTCTGCCTTTTTCACTGCTATAATCCCAACACCTGCCCTCCCAAAAAAAAATAAAACTTGTTGAATCGAATGAATGAATGAGAGGGTTATAAAGTTAATGACAATTTCTTAAGATGGGAAATATTACAGTACGATTGTAAATTGACAAGAATCATATAACAGAAAAAAACTCATGACACAGAGGTATGGAGGGATAATTGCAAAAACAAAACTTTTTTCCCTTTTTTTTTTTTTTTTTTTTGAGACAGGGACTCACTCTGTCACCCAAGCAGAAGTGCAGTGGCGCGATCTCGGCTCATTGTAACCTCCACCTCTTGGGCTCAGGCGATCCTACCGAGTAGCTGAGATTACAAGTGTACATCACCACACCCAGATAATTTTTGTATTTTTTGTAGAGACGGGGTTTCACCATGTTGCCCAGGTTTGTCTCAAACTCCTGGGCTCAAGCAATCCACCCACCTTGGTCTCCCAAAGTGCTGGGATTACAGGCGTGAGACACCATGCCCAGACAAAAAATAAAACTCTTAATAAGATGTAGGGGTTGGCCTTGTATAGAATTAGAAATAGGTTACCCACAGCAACAAGAGGGCAAAGAATATGCATACAGGCAAGGCCCAGTGGCTCACACCTGTAATCCCAGCACTTTGGGAGGAGGCCAAGGTGGACGGATCACTTGAGGTCAGGAGTTCGAGACCAGCCTGGCCAACATGGTAAAACCCCGTCTCTACTAAAGGAATACAAAAAAGTAGCTGGGCGTGGTAGCACACACCTGTAATTAGCTGGCCAACATGGTGAAACCCCATCTCTACTAAAAGAACACAAAAAATTAGCTGGGTGTGGTGGCACACGCCTCCCAGCTACTGGGGAGGCTGAGGCAGGAGAAAACTCTGAGCCCAGGAAGTAGGCAGAAGTTCCAGTGAGCCAAGATCACGCCACTGCACTCCAGCCTGGGTGAGAGAGCCAAGATTCTGTCTCCAAAAAAAAAAAAAAAAAAGAAAGAAAGAAAAAAAAGAATATGGGTACAGATCCAGGTAGGTTGATTCATTTGTAATGGGAGCTTATGGAAGTTATCTTCTGATTTGTCTTTTTTTCCCCCTCAGTGAAAAAGGAAACAAGAACATCAACTGACATAAAGAAGAGAGTGGCTGGGCGTGCTGGCTCAAGCCTGTAATCCCAGCACTTTGGGAGGCCAAGACGGGCGGATCACGAAGTCAGGAGATCAAGACCATCCTGGCTACCCGGTGAAACCCCGTCTCTACTAAAAAATACAAAAAAAAAAACTAGCCGGGTGAGGTGGTGAGCGCCTGTAGTCCCAGCTACCTGGGAGGCTGAGGCAGGAGGATGGCGTAAACCCAGGAGGCGGAGCTTGCAGTGAGCTGAGATCCGGCCACTGCACTCCAGCCTGGGTGACAGAGCGAGACTCCATCTCAAAAAAAAAAAAAAAAGAGAGAGTGAGTGTTGGAAGCGTGAGGAGAAATAAAGATTAAACTATGATTTCTGAGTGGAAAAGTTGGCTGCGTGTGGTGGCTCACACCAGTAATTCCAGCACTTTGGGAAGCCAAGGTGAGGGGATTCTTTGAGACTAGGATTTCAAGACCAACCTGGGCAACACAGGAAGACCCTGCCTCTATGAAAATAAAAAATAATAAAATTAACATTTTTAAAAGAGTGGAAAAGTGAATGGACAAGGGAAATGTCACAGGATTAACCGTCAGTGCTGATAGAGTCCTCGAGGTTCATGATCACTAATTTAATGTTAGCATGGTTGTGTTTTTCTGCCGTCACATTCAGCTGCTTAGATACAGGTGCAGAGCAGGCAGAGTAGGTTTAATCATGGTTGGGGTCTTGCCAGGCAGTATGACAGAGGGGAAAGAGACAGACAAGCTGAGGGTACATGGGCAAGAACGATTACGATAGTCTATGAAATGTTAAGTTCAATAAGGAGGAAAGTACAAGCATGAATTGACTGATAATGAAAAGATAGTTTAAATATATACATACACACACACACACATATATACATTCTAGAGCTGTACAATTTTGGGAAAAAATTCTAACGGGGTAAAAACTGGAGAGATAGGAGATAATATGACAATCAGAGTGCTGCAAGCTCAAAACTAAGATTTTTAGGGCCGGGCGTGGTGGCTCATGCCTGTAAATCTCAACATTTTAGGAGGTCAAGATGGGAGGATCACTTGCGTCCAGGAATTTGAGACCAGCCTGGGCAACATAGTGAGATACTATCTCTAACTTAAAGAAAAAAAAAAAATATCCAGGCATGGTGGCATGCACCTGTAGTCCTAGCTACTCAGGAGGCTGAAGCAGGAGGATCACTCGAGCCCAGGAGTTTAAGGTTGCAATGAGCTACGATAGCATCACTATACTCCAGCCTGTACTCCAGCGTAGACAAGAGAGCCAGAAACTGTCTCAACAAAACAAACAGGCCGGGCACCAGGGCTGACGTCTGTAATCCCAACTCTTTGGGAGGCCGAGGCAGGCAGATCACCTGAGGTCAGGAGTTTGAGAACAGAATGGCCAACACAGTGAAACTTCATCTCTAATAAAAACACAAAAAGTAGTCAGGCGTGGTAGCACACACCTGTAATCTCAGCTATTTAGGAGGCTGAGGCAGGAGAATCACTTGAACCTGCGAGGCGGAGGTTGCAGTGAGCCGAGATCATGCCACTGCACTCCAGCCTGGGTGACAGAGCGAGACTCCGTCTCAAAAAAAACCCTAAGATTTTAGTGGCGGAACAATTGTTGGTAAAGATAAAATGTACCTAATGAACATGGAACTAGGTTGATGTCAATTTTCCCATCAATTATGTACTGCACATCCACTGTATTCATAGCTCTAGTACAGAGAAAAGGAGAATACTTGGGAGTTAGCAATGAGGTCCAATACTAAAATTAAAAGGTGGTAAACTACACCTCATTAATAGTGCATTGCGTGTAAGTCCTTACTCTCAATAGCCTCTAGCCTCTGCTCTCCACTCCTAGCCTCACGATTTCCCTTGAGGACTTTTTCCTCTTCCACCGGGGATAGCCGTTGATCCAACAACCCCAGTTTTCAAACTCCTTTGGAACCCCAAGTATGTGTATTAATGATGAAAAACAACAACTACTGATGAAAAGAAATAATTACGAAGGTACTACAGGGGTTTCACCAAGAAAGTACAAAATTAGGTGGCAAATTTATCAAAGAATGAAACAGCAGCTAAGACCAGCAATAAGGGAGACGTACTGACTGCAATATATGGCTTTCTCTGATAGTCCCAACCCAGGGAACGGTGAGTGACTAGCAGTTTTTTTTTTTTTTTTTTAAAAAAAAGGTCGGGCACAGTGGCTCACGCCTGTAATCCCAGAACTTTGGGAGGCCGAGGTGGGTGGATCATGAGGTCAGGCATTCGAGACCAGCCTGGCCAACACAGTGAAACCCCATCTCTACTAAAAATACAAAAAATTAGCCGGGCATGGTGGTGGGCACCTGTAATCCCAGCTGCTCAGGAGGCTGAGGCAGGAGAATCATTTGAACCTGGGAGGCGGAGCTTGCAGTGAGCCAGGATTGCACCACTGCACTCTAGCCCGGCGACAATACCAGACTCCATCTCCAAAAAATAAAATAAATTTTAAAAAAGCTTACAGATTGATCTTTAGACCAAAAGACATCCAGTTGAACAAAGATGGGAAAACTCTGTAAGCACATGTGTCCCACCCTCATCAGGGAACATTTGCCAACCTGCTTCAGCCAGCATAGGCTCTCTGCTCCCAGTACTTTTGATGAAACTAAATATTTCAAAGTTAACAGCTTTTCAGGAGCTAGCCCTTACGCATACTCTGGATAAGAAGGAAAGGAGGTCTAATAAACTTCTGCATTGAAACCTCAGAAGATTTCTCAATGCTCATGTCTCAAACAGCATCCTATCCTCCACACAGTTGCCAGAGTAATCCAACTAAAACACAAGTAAGAATATACTGTTCCTGGGCCAGGCGAAGTGGCTCACACCTGTAATCCCAGCACTTTGGGAGGCCGAGGCCAGCAGATCACCTGAGGTCAGGAGGTCGAGACCAGCCTAGCCAACATGGTGAAAACTCATCTTTACTAAAAATACAAAAATTGGCCGGGCGCAGTGGCTCAAGCCTGTAATCCCAGCACTTTGGGAGGCCGAGGCGGGCGGATCACGAGGTCAGGAGATCGAGACCATCCTGGCTAACACGGTGAAACCCCGTCTCTACTAAAAAATAGAAAAAAACTAGCCAGGCGAGGTGGCGGGCGCCTGTAGTCCCAGCTACTCGGGAGGCTGAGGCAGGAGAATGGTGTGAACCCAGGAGACAGAGCTTGCAGTGAGCCGAGATCCGGCCACTGCACTCCAGCCTGGGTGACAGAGCGAGACTCTGTCTCATAAAAAAAAAAAAAAAAAAATACAAAATTTAAGCCGGGCACAGTGGCTCACACCTGTAATCCTAGCATTTGGGAGGCGGAGAAGGGCAAATCACGAGGTCAGGAAATCGAGACCATCCTGGCTAACACGGTGACACCCTGTGTCTACCAAAAATCCAAAAATATTACCCGGGCCTGCTGGCGGGAGCCTGTAGTCCCAGCAACTCAGGAGGCTGAGGTAGGAGAATGGTGGGAACCCGAGAGGCGGAGCTTGCGGTGAGCCAAGATCACACCACTGCCCTCCAGCCTGGGTGACTGAGTAAGACTCCACCTCAAAAAAAAAAAAAAAAGATACAAAAATTAGCCGGGCATGGTGGCATCCCAGCAACTCGGGAGGCTAAGGCAGGAGAATTGCTTGAACCCAACAGGTGGAGGTTGCAGTGAGCCGAGATTGCGCCATCGCACTCCAGCCTGGGAGACAAGAGCACGACTTTGTCTCAAAAAAAAAAAAGAATATACTGCTCCCGATTAGGCAGAGTGGCTCACACCTGTAATCCCAACACTTTAGGAGGCCGAGCAGGGTGGATTACGTGAGGTCGGGAGTTCGAGACCAGCCTGACCAACATGGAGAAACTCCATCTCTACTAAAAATACAAAATTAGCCAGGCATGGTGGCGAATGCCTGTAATCCCAGCTACTTGGGAGACTGAGGCAGGAGAATCGCTTGAACCTGGGAGGCGGGGGTTGCGGTGAGCCAAGATCGCGCCACTGCACTCCAGCCTGGGTGACAGAGCAAGACTCCATCTCAAAAAAAGAAAGAATATACTGCTCCCCTACTTATTACCCTTTTTTTTTTTTTTTTTTTTGAGATGGAGTCTCACTCTGTGGCCCAGGCAGGAGTGCAGTGGCGCAATCTTGGCTCACCGCAACCTCCACCTCCAGGGTTCAAGTGATTCTCCTGCCTCCACCTCCCAAGTAGCTGGGATTATAGGCGCACCACGCCTGGCTAATTTTTATATTTTTAGTAGAGACGAGGTTTCATCATGTTGGCCAGGCTGGTCTCGAACTCCTAAACTTAGGTGATCCACCTGCCTGGGCCTCCCAAAGTGCTGGGATTACAGGTGTGAGTTACCACACCTGGCGAATTATCCTTTTATATCATACTAAAGACCCGCTACAATCAAGGCTTCTTTAGTATCTAATTTAGCATTTATGCCTTCAACGTAAAGCTTTGGGTCTGGCAATACCAAGCTGATTATAGTTCGCTATACATATTATGCAGCTTCCCTTCTATGTGCTTTCTGCCTTATGCTTTTCCCAATGTACTAACCCTGTAATACAGAGGAAAGAGGTTCTGATTTCCATTAAAATAATTTTTTTTAATTCCTGTCACACTGAGAGTATTTTAGGAACTAAAGTTGGACTCATCTTCTCCTATCCCCAAAAATATTGTATTTCCTTTACTTGTCTACTCCTATCATACAACCATTATTACTCAAATTACCAAAATTCAAAATATTTGAATCATTCTCCATTCATTCATTCAATAAATAATTACTGAGCACCTATTGTGAGCAAAGCCTTTGGCTCTGCATTGTTAGATAACATTATGACACAGTTCTTAGTTTCAATAACATGCAACTTAAAAACAGAAATGAAATACAAATGAACGCAGAGGATGAAAGTGCTAAAACACTGATTCATCCTTTCATTCAGCAAATATTTATTCAGTATCTACTTTATATGCCCAGGAACGGATCAAACAATGTGTTACAGAAACAAAATGAGATAAGACTACTTATTAAGCACCTGCTTATTATGTGTTTTCCAACCATTTTTGCATTTAATCTCTTGGAATCTAAGCTTTCACTTTTTAAACCACAGAATTTTGAGAACTGGAATTTCAGGACATTCACAGATTTCCTGAAGCCCAATCAAGGATCCTCCAAGGATCCCATGTGGAAAAACAACTTTGCAGAAGAGTTTCTTTGTGTGTGTGTGTATGGTGTTCTTTTTTTTTTTTTTTTTTTTTTTTGCTTTCTTTTTGAGACACGGTCTCACTTTTTGAGACACTGTCACCCAGACTGGAGTGCAGTGGTACAACCTTGGCTCACTGCAGCCTCAACTTTCTGGGGTCCCACACCTCAGCCTTCCAAGTAGCTGGGACCACAGGCATGCACGACCAACCCCAACTAATTTTTTGTAGAGATGGGGTTTCACCATGTTGCTCAGTCTGGTCTCAAACTCCCGAGCTCAAGCAACCCGCGTGCTCAACCTCCCAAAGTGCTGGGATTACAAGCATGAGCCACCACACCTGGCCTCACGGAAGTTTCTGTGGCATTTGAGTTAGGCTTGGAAAACTGAGTAGAATTTTAATATGCAGAGGAGAGAAAAAGAGCTTTTCAAACTGATGACTATCAAAGTGCCTAACAATAAACAAACACTTACTGAATGTCTATTACATACCAGTTAAAATACTAGAGGCTGAAGATACCATGATGAATAAGACAGCCTCAGAGGAATTCACTTGATTGACTTACAATCAATTAGGACATTGAGCAAATATCTATGTTTCTAATAAATATACAAATAACTAATGAGAGACACAAGATAACTTCAGTAATGTATGCCATGATCAAGAAAAACAGAGGGTCCTAAGGAACCAAGAGAAGTGGCATCTAACTTTGACTCTTCTAACAAAAAGTGCTAAGTATCAAGTAGACCTTGAATGCCAACATCTTCAGGCTTAATTCTATGGGTAATAAGAAGTTAATAAAGGTGTATGAATATAGAGAAATGAAATGAACATTTAACAAGTATTTATAAAGCACTTACCATCAGCCAGGGAGGCAATGAGTTCCAATCTTTTGTTAATAGAACATGAAATATATTAGAGGTTAAAAGACTGACGACTGAGTAAATACAGTTAAGATACTGCAACAACCAAGAGTAAAGCTTATAAATATGGAATTAAGGTAGTGACAATGGGAATAATGGTTTGAAAGATTTCATGAAGGTAGAATCGAGAGAACCTAATGCCAGACTGGCTAAGGGAGTCAAAGGAGAAGGAGAAGTAAAAGATCACAGATGTGGGCTGCGCGTGGTGGCTCACGCCTGTAATCCTAACACTTCGGAAGGCCGAGGCAGGTGGATTGCCTGAGCTCAGGAGTTTGAGACCAGCCTGGGCAACTCGGTGAAACCCCGTCTCTACTAAAATACAAAAAATTACCTAGCCATGCGCTACTTGGGAGGCTGAGACAGAAGAAATGCTTGAACCTGGGAGGCGGAGGTTACAGTGAGACGAGACCGTGCCACTGCACTCCAGCCTGGGCAACAGAGCAAGACTCCATCTCAAACAACAACAACAACAACAACAAAAAAGCCATGGATGTTATTTCATGTTTGATGACAAAAAGGAAAGATACAGAGAGAAGCACATTTCAACAGAGAAATTATTCTATTTTCATGATACAGTAAACCACTGACCTTCTGGAGATCCAAGTCCTACATCCTGATTAGAACTTATTCCTAAATACCAGTATAATAAAAAGTATAACAAGCACTGTTCCATGTCATGAGAAAGGGAAAAAAAGGTATGTGTGAGATGTAGATGCTTGCTGATCAGTTGGGCTCTTACTACCCAAATAAATAGAATTCAACCAGTCTCAACACACACAATGAAAATTTTGGCCTTTTTAAAATCATAAATTATTATAAATTATGAACTTTCAAGGTCACTATCAACTTATAAAAATCACAAATGTTAGGCCGAGCACAGTGGCTCACACCTGTAATCCCAGCACTTTGGGAGGCCGAGGCAGGTGGATCATCTGAGGTCAAGATTCAAGATCAGCCTGGCCAACATGGTGAAACCCCATCTCTACTAAAAATACAAAAATTAGCCAGGCATGGTGGCGGGTGCCTGTAATCCCAGTTACTGCGGAGGCTGAAGCAGGAGAATCACTTGAGCCTGGGAGGTGAAGGTTGCAGTGAGTTGAGATCCCACCACTGCACTCCAGCCTGGGCGACAAAGTGAGACCCTGTCTCAAAAAAAAAAAAAAAAAAAAAATTACAAATGTTAAGAACACAAATGATGAGTCTATGGTGGAAATGTTAAGCACAAAAATGGAAATGTAGAGCTAAGGAAAGAGGTCACACCTAAAGAGACTCAGCTCACTTTACAAGGATGTTCTATGACATAATGCCATAAATAAAGAGGACTGCAGACCCTTGTTCTACATCCTCAACATCTACAAACAGGGTGAGCCTACTAAATAGAGTACAATAAAGGATCAAACTAAGGACAGAGGACATGTCCTCAAGGAACATTTAGGGAACAGGAAGAGAAAACAGACAAAGACACATACAAGAGAGCAGTCAGAGAAGCAATAACAGAATGGATATTATAATATGAAAAAAAAGAAAACAATGTCAACAAGGAACACACAGTCAACAGTGACAAACAGTTCACAGAGGTCAGACAAGAGGAGGAAAAGACTATCAGATTTAGTAATTTAAAGGTTCCCAGGACTTTTACATATTTATCTCTGTAACTATTTCACAATGAAAACTTTTCACAAGTAGCCATGAATTACATTATAATTTGAAAAACAAGCCAGGCACTCATCCCTGTAATCCCAGCACTTTGGGAAGTCAAGGCGGGAGAATCACTTGAGCCCAGGAGTTCGAGGCTAGCCTGAGCAACACGGTAAGATACCACCTCTACAAAAAATAAAAAATTAGGCTGTGGTAGTTCAGACCTGTAATACCAGCACTTTGGGAGGCCAAGGAGGGCAGATCATCTGAGGTTAGGAGCTCGTGACTAGCCTGGCCAACATAGCGAAACCCCATCTCCACTAAAAATACAAAATTAGCCAGGCATGGTGGTGCATGCCTATAATCCCAGCTACTACGGAGGCTGAGACAGGAGAATTGCTTGGACCCGGAAGGCAGAGGTTGCAGTGAGCCGAGAATGCACCACTGCACTCCAGCCTGGGTAAAAGAGCAAGACTCCGTCTCAAAAATAAAAAGAAAAATAAAAAATTAGCCAGGCAGGGTGGTATGTGCCTGTGGTCCCAGCTACTTGGGAGGCTGAGGGAGGAGTATCACTTGAGCCTGGGAGTTCACACTGTGAGCTATGACTGCACTATTACACTCCAGCCTGAGTGAGATCCTGTCTCAAAAAGAAAAATAAGTTTTAGTAACCATCACAATACATTCACACAATAGAAAATTACACAGCAATGAAAAAGAACTGTTTCTACAAGCAACAACATGGATAAGTCTCAAGACATGATCTGGGCCGGGCGCGGTAGCTCAAGCCTGTAATCCCAGCACTTTGGGAGGCCGAGACGGGCGGATCACGAGGTCAGGAGATCGAGACCATCCTGGCTAACACAGTGAAACCCCGTCTCTACTAAAAAATACAAAAAACTAGCCGGGCGAGGTGGCGGGCGCCTGTAGCCCCAGCTACTCAGGAGGCTGAGGCAGGAGAATGGCGTAAACCCAGGAGGTGGAGATTGCAGTGAGCTGAGATCTGGCCACTGCACCCCAGCCTGGGCAACAGAGCGAGACTCCATCTCAAAAAAAAAAAAAAAAAAAGACATGATCTGAATGAAAGAATTTGGTCACAAAAGAGTAGACTATGATTCCATTTATATGAAGTATTAGTTCAAAACAAATCTATAGTGACAGAGGTGGTGAGGAAGGTTACATCTGTAAAAGGGTAGTGCTAGGAGAAAGCACAGGGAGCATTCCAGGCTACTGGGAATGTTCTCCATCCTCATGTGAGTTGTGATCATACAGGTACTCATTCTGTAATATTTCATGGACTGAATGAACCTTTGATTTGTCAAACCTCAATAAACAAGTAATCCTGCACAAAAAAAGGTTTTGGTGACCTTAAAGACATCAGTTTTGGGAAAGTATAAGTGAAGAAGCCAAACCATATTAGGGATGTATATAAGGTGAGGACGCTAAGACACTGAGTACAAACTCATTTTTCAAGAAGGTTGCTGGGGAAACAAAGAAGAGGTAACAAAGTAGTTTGGGTAGATTACACAATCCAGGGCAATTATGTTGTTTTGTTTTTATTTGTGATATAAAACAAAGAGAATAACAAGGGTCTAAGGCAAACAAAACAGGATGAAATCAAGGACATAAGTAGAGAAATTAGCCTCAGAGAGGAGGATGAATACTTCTTTCTCTGAGACTGAAGCTAAGGATGAGTAAACACAAAAATCATAAAATAAAGAGGAGGGAAAAATCAAGTAATCTTGAACTCTTCCATGAAATATGCAGTAAGGTCAATTGGACAGGTATACTGAGACAGGAAAGGATCTGGACTTCAAGTTCATTTTACAAGTTTTCACTAGATGATACTGTAGAGAATGTAAAAGACAAGTATTAGGCACACGGGGGAGTAAATTACAGCAACAGGACAATGCTCAGCAGCTGGAAGCAGGGGCAGAGATGGTCAATGGTGCAGTCTCCTCAGGGCTCAGTGGGGAATAAGAGGTGGAAGAACAAAACAGGGGAAAAGTCCAAGGGCTACCTAGCATGGTACATAATTTTTAAAGCGTCTAAAGGGCCGGGCACAGTGGCTCATGCCTGTAATCCTAGCTCTTTGGGAGGCCGAGGCGGGCAGATTACCTGAGGTCGGAGTTCGAGACCAGCCTGGCCAACATGGTGAAACCGTGTCTCTACTAAAAATACAAAAAAAATTAGCTGGGCATGGTGATGGGCACCTGTAATCCCAGCTACTCGGGAGGCTGAGGCAGGAGAATAGCCTGAAACCAGGAGGTAGAGGTTGCAGTGAGCCGAAATAGCACCACTGCACTCTCGCCGGGGCCACAAAGCAAGACTTCGTCTCAAAAAAAAAAAAAAAGTGACTAAGGAAAATGCTAATTATCTGAGAGAAAAGAGGTAAGAGACCTATAAGAAGTCTTAAAATATTCAAGGATGAAGTCACTAGGATTCCGAATAGAGCTGAACAAAAGGAAAGCTGTCACTAGAGTTCATTACTACAGGACATTTTTCTGCAAATCCAACAAGACCAAGGATCACTTATTATCGTTTCACTAAACTTACTACCGCTACTAGTGGCAGCTTCTCCTGCCTGATAAAACTGACCTTTATCCCCTACTCATAAATACACCTACTCTTGACTAATAAATTATATAAACACATTCTGTTCATTCAGAAACTCCATGAATATTTGTATGCTGCTGTGTTTTCCCAATAATGTATTTCAGTGGAAAACCAGAAGGCAAACCATAGATCTACGAATTCTGTTCACAAAATTGGGCTTAAGACTGCTCACATGCAGGTGTTTCACACGTGCTTTCTCGTGAAATAGATGGTTGGTAAAGAGAGCCTTAACAATGATTGTGAACACACTGGTACAAAAGTATAATGATGGCCAAATCAGAGAATGCTTGGGAGTGTCATCCGTTTTTACAATTTTAAGGACAACCTCTAGGAAACAGGATAATACTACATCAAATTGACTTTCCCCATCTTACACTATTTACTCCTATGGATAACTCAACGCCTCTTTAGTAAGCCTACTCGTTGCAGCTCACACACTCAGCCCACATTCCAGCGTCCTTTCGCCCCATCCAGAACCCCTGACTACCTCCTGCACCAATTTTTCATTCTTCTACTACCCCATTTCCAATTCAACCCCAGGCCACCACTTCCATTTCTCCACTCCCCATTTCACGGCCTCCCCAGACCTCCCACTCCTCCCCCGTAACTATTCAGACCCCACCCCTCCAAAGCTCCAGCCCGGGTCCTCCCGCCGGAGATCCCCTCCCCCACGGCTTCCATTCAGGTTCCCCCGCCCGGATCCCAACCCGCCCTACCTGCTCCTTGCCCTCGGGCCCCACGGGGCACGTCCGCTCCTCCAGCCGCTGCCTCCCGGGCGGCGCTCGCCGGCGCGGGGGCAAGGACTGGGGCAGCTCCGCCGCCCGCTGAACTCCATCCTCCCTGCGGTCGGGCAGCGGCGGCTGCGGCCGGTCGCGGCAGCGGCTCCGCTTCATATCTGCAGCTGGGGCCCGCGGGCGTCAGCGCCGCGACTGTCCCGGCCCCGCACTGCCCCGGGCCGCAGCGCAGCCGCGCCAACTACCGCCCGCGGCCACCATGGCCGGGCGGACGCCCGAAGCCACCGACCCCAGCCAGCGGCGCCTTCGAGCCTTCTGGGGCCTCGGGCGCCGCGACCGACCTTCTCTGCGCTCCTCACGGAAGAGACAGCATCGCGGCCGCCCCGCCTCCCCACCCGGCACACGCTGGGCAGGCCACCCGCCGCCGGCTCAGCCGCCTGCCTACAGCCAGCCTCCGGCCGGCCCCGCCCCTCACGCGCGCGCACCGGGAGCCCGCCCGCCACCTCCGGCCGCGCGCCGCCTCCCGCGCACGCGCCAGGGAACGGTCGCGAAGGACCCGCCCGTGGCCCTGGCGCGCAGTCGGAGGACCAGAAGGGGGCGGGGCTCTCGGCGCGCCGGCAGCGGCTGCGGACTCCCATTGAATCTTTCATTCATCCATTCATGAAATTGCCCGGCCAAGCTCAGTGCTGGGGACCCAAAAATGAGTTCGAGTCCATCGGTGTCCTCAAGGAACTAGGGAGAGAGGGGCCGGGAGCAGGAAGGAGACAGAATAACACAACTAATGAATAGAAGGCTATTGCGTGCCTTTTTATTTAGTGCCTGCCAACCCTCACCTAATTCTCACATCACACTTAGGAGGCAAATCTGCGCATTCTCATATTACAGATAAAGACACTGAGGCGAAGTGAAATGCACCAGGTCACCCAGCAAATTAGTGATCAAACTAGACGGAGTTCTGGCTCTTCTGTCCCTTTCCACTGTGTTTGCTCTTTCCGGACAGTAACACAGTGTGGAAACGCCTATAAAAGTGGAAAAAGTGATGGATTCCTTCTGGGAGGAGGAGAGGACAAAAAAGGCATACAATGAAGTCATCGTGTAGAGCCCAGCCCAGTCTGCTGTGGCCTGGGTAGCCTGACCTGCTGCCTGCAGTGACTCATCTGCTCAGCAACATGTGGTGGTAGCTCAGCTCTGGCCTCCCTCTGGCTTCAGCTGGTCTGCCACATGTTGTGTTTTTCCTCTTTTGACCTAGAAGCCTTGCCTAAAGCCTTCACCGATTTGTCCTGGGCCTCTTCCCTAACCCCTTTCTGAGTAGTAAAAATAGCCAACACTGTGGAGTGCCCACTGGATACCACACACTATGCATTCAATTCACATATACACAAACAAGAAGTTGTATTTCCATTTTACAGTTGAGGAAATAGGCTCAAGTTACATAATATGCTCAACATCACACAGCTTGTAAGTCCAGAGCCAGGACTCAAACCCAGGTCTGTCAGATGCGGACAGAAAGACAGTGGGGAAACTCCTATAAAAGTGGAAAAAGTGGGGGCCGGGCGTGGTGGCTCACGCCTATAATCCCAGCACTTTGGGAGGCCGAGGCGGGCCGATCACGAGGTCAGGAGATGGAGACCATCCTGGCTAGCATGGTGAAACCCCGTCACTACTAAAAATACAAAAAAATTAGCTGGGCGTAGTGGTGGGCGCCTGTAGTCCCAGCTACTCGGGAGGCTGAGGCAGGAGAATGGCATGAAGCCGGGAGGGGGAGCTTGCAGTGAGCCGAGATCACGCCAATGCACTCCAGCCTGGGAGACAGTGCGAGACTCCGTCTCAAAAAAAAAAAAGTGGAAAAAGTGATGGATTCCTTCTGGGAGAAGGGCAAGACACACATAACCAATGTGCTCTAAAGCCTGTCACCAGCCTGCTCCTCTATTCCCTGTCCCAGTTCCTCACCACCCATCCAGTTACCTCAACCAGAAACCTGGAAATCATCCTGGACTCCTTCCTTGTCCTTTCCTCACATCCAATAAATGAACAAGTCTTATTACCTCTATAACCTCACTATCTCTCCAATCTGCCTCCTCTTTCCATCCCATTGGCACCACCTCAAGTCTCATCTTCCCTCACCTACTTGACTGGGAAAGGCTTCTACCTGGTTCACTTATACCAGTCTCATTGTCTTCAAACTCATCCTTCAAAAAGCCCTCACAAGAATCTTCCTATATGTTACTCGCTTGCTTAAAACAGTTAAATGGGCTGGGCACAGTGGCTCCCGCCACTTTGGGAGGCCAAGGAGGGCAGATCACGAGGTCAGGAGATCAAGACCATCCTGGCTAACACAGTGAAACCCCGTCTCTACTAAAAATACAAAAAAAATTAGCTGGGCACGGTGGCGGGCGCCTGTAGTCCCAGCTACTCAGGAGGCTGAGGACCGCATGAACCAGGGAGGCAGAACTTGCAGTGAGCCGAGATCGCGCCACTGCACTCCAGGCTGGACAACAGAGCAAGACTGCATCTCCAAAAAAAAAAAAAGAAAGAAAAAGAAAAAAGCAGTTAAATGAGGCCGGGCACGGTGGCTCACAACTGTACTCCCAGCACTTTGGGAGGCCAAGGCAGGTGGATAACGAGATCAGGAGAGCAAGACCATCCTGGCTAACATGGTGAAACCCTGTCTCTACTAAAAATACAAAAAATTAGCCTGGCGTGATGGCGGGCACCTGTAGTCCCAGCTACTCAGGAGGCTGACGCAGGAGAATGGCGTGAACCTGGGAGACAGAGCTTGCAGTGAGTCGAGATCGCACCACTGAACTCAAACCTGGGCGACAGAGCGAGACTCCATCTCAAAAAAAAAAACAAAAAACAAAACAAAAAAACAACCAGTTAAATGAATCTCAAGATAAACTGTAAACTTACTATGGCTGGCAAGGCCATCCAAATCTGGCCTTTACCTCCCTCTCCTCCTATTAATCCATGCTGTGACAACTATTTATAATTATTCCAGGTACATGTACAGGGTCTGTCACATCCTTAGTTACAAATAACAGAAACAACTCTGGCTATCCTAAACCTAAGGGTAATTTCTTAGAAGGCTACATAGAATGGATCACAGAGCTGAACAGAGACAGAAGATAAAGGCCTATGAAACTGGTAGGAAACAAGGAGCCCCCACAGACTGCACCTCAGGGACAATCTCAGGACACTGCTATCACAACCACCAGGCAATGAGCTGTGCTGCTACTGTGCACCCCTGCAAAATAATTCTAACCTTCTCTTTATAGTTGCATCACCATTACAGATCAACAGTCTCTGACAGGAGAATCCACTGACTCAGCCTAGGTAACTTAAGGACCAGAACCCATTCTACCTTCTCACCTTCCATATTGCGACTGCAACAGTTATTGGGCAGACAGACTCTAAGCTAGTCCTCCTGCTCTACCTGTCTCCCAGTATTTTACACCTTTATGTAATCCCTTCCCATGAATGTAGATGAGGCCTGAGACTTGTTTCCAACCAATAGAATACCAAAAAAAGTAATGTAATATCATTTCCTTGATTATGTTACGTTATATAAGATTCTGTCTTGCTAGAAGACTCACTCTTGCACTCCTAATGGCCTTGACAAAGCAAGCTGTCATTCTCTGAACTGCCTATGGAGAGGTCCATGTGGCAGGAAACTCCAGGCAATCTCTAGGATAGCCTCTGGCCTAACAGCACCAAAACAAAAGAAACTCTGTAGGTCCAATCCTACAAGCAGGAAGAAACGAATTCTCCTAACAATGAGACTAAGCTTGGAAACAGGCCCTTCTCCAGTTGAGCACCCAGATGGGAACACAGCCCACACAACTGATGAATCCCTGAAGCAAAGAACCAAGTTAAGATATATCTAGACAGAAACTGTGAGATAATAAATGCATGTTATGTTAAGCTTCTCAGTTTGTGGTAATTATATATTTGTATTACATGGTAATACAAAAGTAATACAGCCAGAAACCTTCTCAGCCTCCCATCAACCACAAATGGCAACGTGACACAATGTGGCCCACATCCACTTTTTTTTTTTTTTTGAGATGGAGTCTTACTCTGTTGTCCAGGTTGGAAGTGCAGTGGCTCAATCTCCACTTACCACAACCTCCACCTCCCAGATTCAAGTGATTCTCCTGCCTCAGCCTCTGAGTAGCTAAGATTACTGGTGCATGCCACTGCACCCGCCTAATTTTTGTATTTTTAGTAGAGACGGGGTTTCTCCACATTGGCCAGGCTGGTCTTGAACTCCTAACTTCAGGTGATCTGCCCACCTCAGCCTCCCAAAGTGCTGGGATTACAGGCGTGAGCCACCACACCCGGCCCCACCTCCACTTTTATACTTGTTTTCACCAGCTCGGTAAGTGACAAGTCAATTTTTTTTTTTTCAGTTGCTCAGGCCAAAACCTTGGAGTGATCCTTGAGTTCTCTCTTTCTCACATACTTCATATCCACTCCACTAGCAAATCCTGTGCAAATTAGTAGGATATTATAATTAGCTGAGAGAGAAGTGATTGTGACTAGTACTGAGACAAGGATGGCGGGGAGGGATGAATGTGGGTGGACTTTAGAGATAGAAACCACAGGACCTGTTAACTGCATCAAGAGTGCAGAGAGAGAAAAAAGCCCTAGGAATGGTTTCCAAGTTTCTGGCTTGGACAACTGAGGCAGGGAACAGAAGAGGGAAAAAAAGTGTGAAAGATTATGGTCATTTCCACCTTAGATGTGTTTGCTCTGAAGTGCCAGTGAGATATCCAAGTGAAGATGTCTATTAAGCTACTGGTTACACCAGTGTAGTGCTCAGAACTGAGGGCCGCCCATAGTTAGATGTTTAACCGATAAGAACAATACCATACTCTTAGAATATAAATATGATCACATTACTTATCCTTATTCTAGTTAGGCCCCTTATGTCATATTATTAGGAAGCCTAATATCTCCTCCTTAATTATGTAAGAACTCCAAGAATGTTTTATATTCTAAAAGGTAAGTATGGGCTGGGCACCATGGCTCATACCTGTAATCCCAGAACTTTAGGAGGCCAAGGTGGGAGGATCACTTGAGCCCAGGATTTTGAGACCAGTCTAGGTGACATGGCAAAATCTCATCTCTACAATAAACACAAAAACTAGCTGGGCATGGTGGCACACACCCAGAGTCCCAGCTATTCAGGAGGCCAAACGTAGCAGGATCATTTGAGCATGGGAGATGGAGGTTGTAGTCAGTCAAGATCATACGACTGCACTCCAGCCTGGGTGACAGAATGCGACTCTGTCTCAAAAAAAAAAAGTAACTAGGTAAGTATAGCAGTTATCTATTGTTATATAACAAACTATCTCAAAATTTGTGGCTTAAAACAACCACCATTTATTTAGCTGACAATGTTGTGAGCCAACTGGGCTGTTCTTATGGTCTGGTCCAGTTTATCTAATCACTGCTGGACTTGCTCATGCATCTGCAGTCAGCTGAGGACTGGCTGGCTGGTGGCTAAGTCATCTAGAATGGTTTCTGTCACATATATGGCAATTGGCAGGCCATCAACCACAGCAGTGGGAATGACTAACCCATATATCTCTCACCATCCGTCAGGCTTACTTGGACTTCTTCACATGACAGCAGTGGTAGGGGATCCCAGGAGGAGAAAAAGACAGCAAGTCACAATGTGAAGGCACTTTTCAAGTCTCTGTTGATGCCACATTAGCAACTGTGTCATTGCCAAAGCAAGTTATAAGTCACAATGCAAGTCATTGCCAAAAACACTGGGGGGGAAGAACTTGCAACTATCTTTGAAATCTACTTAAGGAAGATCAGTCCAAATTCCATAGTCACATTCAGCTAGAATTAGATCAGTCCATTTGTGTCTGGAATTGGTGGGTTCTTGGTCTCACTGACTTCAAGAATTAAACCGCAGACCCTCACGGTGAGTGTTACAGTTCTTAAAGATGGTGTGTTTGAAGTTTACTCCTTCAGACGTTCAGATGTGTCTGGAGCTTCTTCCTTCTGGTGGGTTCATGGTCTCACTGTCAGGAGTGAAGCTGCAGACCTTCATGGTGAGTGTTACAACTCTTAAAGGCAACACGTCTGGAGTTGTTCGTTCTTCCCGGTGGGTTCGTGGTCTCGCTGGCTTCAGGAGTGAAGCTGCAGACCTTCACAGTGAGTGTTACAGCTCATAAAGGCAGCGTGGACCCAAAGAGTGAACCAGCAGCAAGATTTACTGCAAAGAGCAAAACAACAAATCTTCCACAGTGTAGAAGGGTACCCCAGCAGGTTGCTACTGCAGGCTGGGGCAGCCTGTTTTTATTCCTTTATCTGACCCCACCCACATCCTGCTGATTGGTCTATTTTACAGAGAGCTGATTGGTCCATTTTGACAGAGTGCTGATTGGTGAGTTTACAATCCTTGAGCTAGACAGAGTCCCAAAGTGCTAGTTAGCTAGATACAGAGTTAGCTAGATATAGAGTACCAATTGGTGTATTTACAAACCTTGAGCTAGACACAGAGTACTGATTGGTGTATTTACAAACCCTCAGCTAGACACAGAGTGCTGATTGGTGCATTTACAATCCTTGAGCTAGACACAGAGTCACAGAGTGCAAGTCCTCCAAGTGTCCACTAGGTTAGCTAGATACAGAGTACCAGTTGGTGTAGTCACAAACCCTGAGCTAGACACAGAGTGCTGATTGGTGTATTTACAAACTCTGAGCTAGACACAGAGTCCTGATTGGTGCATTTACAATCCTTGAGCTAGACACAGAGTGCTAGGAGGAAAAGTTCTACAAGTCCCCACTAGCTTAGCTAGACACAGAGTGCTGATTGGTGCACATACAATCCTCCTGCTAGATATAAAGTTCTCCAAGTCCCCATCCAGTTCAGGAGCCCAGCTGGCTTCACCCAGTGGATCCTACATAGGGGGTGCAGGTGGAGCTGCCCGCCAGTCCCAAGCCACGCCTACACTCCTCAGCCTGCGGGCTGTCCATGGGACAGGGCGCTCGTCGGTCGGGGAGGCTCAGGCATGGAGGAGAGGCCCGTCGGGGAGGACCGTCAGGGAGCCCACCGCAGAACAGGGGGAGCTCAGACATGGCGGGCTGCAGGTCCCGAGCCCTGCCCTGCGGGGAGGCAGTTAAGGATTTGAGAGCAGCGCCCTCCGGCCGGCACTGCTGGGGGACCTGGCACAACCTCCGCAGCTGTTGGCCGGGGTGCTAAGCTCCTCACTGCCCTGGGCCTGCAGCGCCTGCGGGCGGCTCCGTATGCAAGGCCCACCGAGCCCGCGCCCACCGGAACTCACACTGTTCTGCGAGCGTAGCCCCGGTTCCTGCTCGCGCCTCTCCCTCCACACCTCACCACAAGCAGAGGGAGAAGGCTCCGGCCTCATCCAGCCCAGAGAGGGGCTCCCACGGTGCCGTGGTGGGCTGAAGGACTCCTCAAGCGCCCCCAAAGTGGATGCTGAGGCCGAGGAGGTGCTGAGAGTGAGGGCTACTAGCACATTGTCACCTCTCACATTGACATCTTTGTTCCCTGGGACCATGTTATGGACTGAATGTTGGTGTCTCCCCTAAATTTGTACGTTAAAGTCCTAACACCTACTGTGGCTGTATTTGGAGATGAGACTTCTAAGGAAGTAATTAAGCTTAAATGAGGTCTTATGGGTAGGTCCCTAATCCTAGGGGATTAATGTCCTTATAAGCAGAGACACCAGAGCACTCACTCTCTCCTAAGGCACATGCACTGAGGAGGGCCCTGTGAGAACATAGTGAGAAGACAGCTGTCTACAGGCCAGGAAGAGGGCCCCCACCAGAATCCAAATTGGCTAGAACCTTGATTTTGGATATCTGACCTCTAGAACTGTGAAAAAAAATAAATTTCTGTTGTTTAAGCCACCTAATCTGTGTTATTTTGTTATGGTAGCCCGAGCAGACTAATACAAACCACATAACATTGCTTTCAAGAAAGGTCCTTCCAATCCAACAGAGATTTTTTTGAAGGAGGACAGTTTCCGTCAGTACTAAGCTCAGTCAAGGATGCCCAGACCAGAGTTCCCAAAATTGAAGCTTAGTCCTCCACTTTTTCATGTCCCATGCATAGCACAGTCATCTCCCAGGGAAACAAGTAGCCCCAGCACAAGTTCTCCCAAGAAGTCCACTTATTAGGGACCTTCCACTCTTCTTGTTAAACACTCAACATAGAAGGGGAGGCCGCCTGCTGTGGCTCGCACCTGTAATCCCAGCACTTTGGAAGGCAGAGGCGGGTGGATCACGAAGTCAGGAGATCGAGACTATCCTGGCCAACATGGCAAACTCTATCTCTACTAAAAATACAAAAATTAGCCAAGCATGGTGATAGGCACTTGTAATCCCAACTACTCGGTAGGCTGAGGCAGGAGAATCACTTAAACCCAGGAGGCAGAGGTTGCAGTAAGCCAAGATCACACCATTGCACTCCAGCCTGGTGACAGAGTAAGACTTCGTCTCAAAAAAAAAAAAAAAAAGGGATAATTATGCTCCCTTTCCTTAGGCAATGATTACTTGCTAATCCTCTTAATGGAGATTACCCTCAGTGTTTCTAGGGGGCTGGGAAATATACACATACCCTCCTGGAGAAGGCTGCTTTCAGTGATTCTAACAGGCTCTGCTCTTCTAAGACTCCCTAGGTAGTTCAAAAGGGCCCACATTACTCTTCAAAGAGTCAGCTTTGGGCTGGGCACAGAGGCTTACACCTGCAATCCCAGCATTTTGGGAGGCCGAGGTGGGCAGATCACCTGAGGTCAGCCTGGCCAACATAGTGAAACCCTGTCTCTACTAAAAATACAAAAACTAGTCGGGGGTGGTGGCAGGCACCTGTAATCCCAACTACTCAGGAGGCTGAGGCAGGAGAATCACTTGAACCCAGGAGGCGGACGTTGCAGTGAGCCAAGATGGTGCCACTGCACTCCAGCCTGGGCAACAGAGCAAGACTCCATCTCAAAAAAAAAAAAAAAAAGAATCAGCTTCAATGATTTCTGTATTATTACAGAAATAATGACAAAAACAGATAGTTGTCCCCCAGTATCTATTCTCCCCTTCTTCTTATTGTTGGACACATGGCCACTGAGAATAAAGACAAATTTCTTTACCTTTGTGACTAAGTATAGTCATGTGACTAAGCTGTGGCCAGTGGCATGTGAGCATAAGTGATGAGCGCAGCTTCTGAATTTTGCTCTTAAAGAGAAGAAACACATCTTCCCTTTCTTCTTTTGTCTATTCTTTCATCCTGTTTCTTAGAAAGTATCATGGCAGAAATCTATCTTGGACCACAGGGATGGGAAAGAACATCTGAAAAATGACAGTGCAACAATAAAGAAAGCTCCTAGATGAACTGACAGAGCAGAACTACCATACTTGCCTTCTGTACTATATGTGAGAGAGAAATATACTCCTATCGTGTTGAAATCAGTTATTTTGGGTATCTGTAACAAGTAGCCAATTTTTTTTTTTTTTTTTTTGAGACAATCTCACTTTGTCACCCAGGCTGGAGAGCAGTGGTGCCATCTCGGCTTACTAACCTCTGCATTCCAGGTTCAAGCAATTTTTGTGCCTCAGCCTCCTGAGTAGCTGGGATTACAGATGTGCACCACCGTGCCTAGCTATTTTTTGTATTTTTAGTAGAGACAGAGTTTCACCACGTTGGCCAGGCTGGTGTCCAACTCCTGACCTCAAGTGATCTGCCCGCCTTGGCCTCCCAAAGTGCTGGGATTACAGGCATGAGCCACCATGCCTGGCCACGAGTAGCCAAACTTCTATCTTAATCATTGACTACAATGATTCTGATACCTCTTTTGCTAGAGAAGCTAGAAGGTCACAACCTTTTTTTTTTTATTTACTTATAATTTGTTTTTAAATTTGTTTTGTAGAGATGAGGGTCTCACTGTGTTGCCCAGGCTGGTCTCAAACTCCTGGCCTCAAGCAATTTACCCACCTCGCCTCCCAAAGTGCTGAGGTAACAGGCACGAGCCACCATGCCGTGCCTTTAAAAAAATTTTTTTAGGCCGGGCACAGTGGCTCATGCCTGTAATCCCAGCACTTTGGGAGGCCGAGGCAGGCAGATCACCTGAGGTCAGAAGTTTGAGACCAGCCTGGCAAACTTGGTGAAACTCTGTCTATACTAAAAATACAAAAATTAGCTGGGCATGATGGTGGACGCCTGTAATCCCTGCTACTCAGGAGGCTGAGGCACAAGGATCACTTGAACCTGGGTGGTGGAGGTTGAAGTGAGCAGAGATCGTGCCTCTGCACTCCAGCCTGGGTGACAGAGTGAGACTCGGTCTCAAAATAAAACAAAACAAAACGTTATTTATTTATTTATTATTATTATTTTGAGACAGAGTCTCACTCTGTCACCCAGGCTGGAGTGCAGTGGCACAATCTTGGCTCACTGCAACCTCCACCTCAAGCGATCCTCATGCCTCAGCCTCCCGAGTAGCTGCGAGTAGTACAGGCACCTGCCACCATGCCCGGCTAATTTTTGTATTTTTAGTAGAGACAGGGTTTCACCATATTGGTCAGGCTGGTCTCGAACTCCTGACTTCGTGATCTGCCCACCTCAGCCTTCCAAAGTATTAGGATTACAGGCGTGAGCCACTGTATCCATCCAAAAAATTTTTTTAAAGATGAAATCTCACTCTGTCATGCTGGAGTACAGTGGCATGGGCATAAATCACTGTATCCTGGAACTCCTGGGCTCAAGAGATCCTCTACCTCAGCCTCCTGAGGAGCTGGAATCACAGGCTTGAGCCACCACACTCATGTAGTTTTAAAAATTATTTTTATTGGCCGGGCGCAGTGACTCAAGTCTGTAATCCCAGCACTTTGGGAGGCCGAGAGGGGCGGATCACGAGGTCAGGAGATCGAAATCATCCTGGCTAACACGGTGAAACCCCGTCTCTACTAAAAAATACGAAAAACTAGCCAGGCGAGGTGGCGGGTGCCTGTAGTCCCAGCTACTTGGGAGGCTGAGGCAGGAGAATGGCATAAACCCGGGAGGCAGAGCTTGCAGTGAGCCGAGATGGCACCACTGCACTCCAGGCTGGGTGACAGAGTGAGACTCCGTCTCAAAAAAAAAAAAATTATTTTTATTATAATATTTTTGTTTAGACAGCCTGGAACTCAATCCAACTAAAATAATTGGATTCCCCATTCCTACTTTTGTCTTCTCCAATCTATGCTTCATCCAGCACTGGTTTCTAAGAAATATAAGTCAAGAGACTTTGTTTAATGTACAAAGCTGAGCACGTGTTTGTACAACATCCCTTCCAAAAGTCCCATGGAATTTGTACCAAAAATAAATAAAATAAATCCAGTCTGTGATAAATTCCTAAAAGACTAAAAGCATACAAATACAATATCTAATACCATGCAATTATAAAAAAAAAAAAAAAGACACTTTTTTTTTTTTTTACAGAGATAGGATCGTAATGATGAATAAACTAGAGCTGAAAAAGCCACAGTCCAGAACAGCAGTCCCCAACCTTTTTGGTACCAGGGACTGGTTTCATAGAAGAACATTTTTCCGGGGGATGGGGGTAGTTTTGGGATGAAACTGTTTCACCTCAGATCATCAGGCATTAGTTAGATTCTCATAAGGCGGGCACAACATAGATCTGTTGCATACCCAGTTCACAATAGGGTTCGTGCTCCTATGAGAATCTAATGCTGCTAATCTAACAGGAGGTGGAGCTCAGACAGTAATGCTCACGTGCCTGCCACTCAACTTGTGCTGTGCAGCCTGGGTTCCTAATGGACCGCAGACCGGTACCAGGTGGCCCAGAGGTTAGGGACCCCTGGTCCAGATTATGCACAGAAAAGGCTAAAATGGAAGTGGAAATAGACTTCCTGGGAGAGAGAATTTCTAAAGTGAAGTTAGCAGGAACAGAGAACATCTGAGAAGGGAAACAAAGATCAAAATAATAAATTGGAGCACTGTCTATGGAACAGCTGCACTACTTGACATCCTTCTCTCTATCCATAGACAGCCACATACTCCCCTGTTACTTCTAAATATATCCTGAGAATAAATGGAAGAATCTCCCTAGGAGATTTGGTGCCCTAAGACTCCTTATTTCGGTATTTGGGTGGGGGAAATTTTGTTAACCAATTCCTTCCCCGTTATAATTATTTATTTTCCTTTGAAAACAAGCCCAAACATCAAACTTCTTATCAGATCGAGACCATCCTGGCTAATATGGTGAAACCCCGTCTCTAATAAAAATACAAAAAGTAGCCGGGCATGGTGGTACGCGCCTATAATCCCAGCTACTTGGGAGACTGAAGCAGAAGAATCGCTTAAACCCAGGAGGCGGAGCTTGCAGTGAGCCGAGATTGTGCCACTGCACTCCAGCCTGGTGACAGAGCGAGACTCCATCTCAAAAAAAAAAAAAAAAAAAAAAAAAGTCAAAGGTTAAAATGGGTCCTAGCCAGAGAAATTAGTCAAGAAAAGAAATAAAGGATCTCTAAACTGGAAAGGAAGAAGTCATATTGTTCCGGTTTGCAAATGACGTGATCTTATATGTGGAAAACGGTAAAAGCTCCACCAAAATACTCCTAAAACTCATAAACAAATTCAGTAACATTGCAGAATACAAAATCAACCTACAAAATATTAGTAGCATTTCTATACACAAACAACAAACAGAAATTTAAAAAGCAATCTCATTTAACATAGCTACAAAAAAGTAAAATACCTAGGAATAAGTTTAACCAGAGAAGTGAAAGATCTCTACAAGGAAAACCATAGGACACTGATGAAAGAAACTGAAGAGGAGGCTGGGTGCAGTGGTTCATGCTTGTAATCCTAGCACTTTGGGTAGCCAAGGCGGGTGGATAACTTGAGGTCAGGAATTCAAGACCAGCCTGGCCAACATGGTGAAATCTTGTGTCTACTAAAAATACAAAAGTTAGCAAGGTGTGGTGGCACGTGCCTGTAGGCTCAGCTACTTGGGAGGCTGAGGCACAAGAATTGCTTGAACCCAGGAGGCAGAGACTGCAGTGAGCCGTGATTGCACCACTATACTCCATCCTGGGCAACAGAGCAAGACTGTCTTAAAAAAATAAAAGAAGAGAAGAGGAGAGGGGAGGGGAGACAGAAAAGAAAAGAAAAGAGAAAAAAGAAAAGAAAAGAAAGAAGTTGGAGAGGACAAACAAAAAAAGGAAAGACATCTCACATCTCATGTTCATGAATTGGAAGAGCCGGTAACGTAAAAATGATCATACTGCCAATAATGTGAAAATGATCATACTATCAAAAGCGATCTACATATTCAATGCAATCCCTGTCAAAATACCAGTGACATTCTTCTCAGAATGTTTCACAGAAAAAAAATCCTAAAATTAATATGGAACTACAGAAGACTCCGAATAGCCAAAGCAATCCTGAGCAAAAAGAACAAAATGGGGGGCATCACACTACCTGACTTCAAAATATATTATGAAGCTATAGTAACTAAAACAACATAGTACTGACATAAAAATGGATATGTACACCTACAGAATGGAATAGAGAATGCAGAAATAAATCTATATATTTACAGCCAACTGATTTTTGACTAAGGCACCAAGAACATTCATTGGAGGAAGTAAATTCTCTTCAATAAATGTACTAGGAAAAGTGGATATCCATATGCTATAGAATGAAACCAGACCTTTATCTCTCACAATATACAAAAATCAACTCAAAATTGATTAAAGACTTAAATGTAAGACCTGAAACTATGAAACTACTAAAAGAAAATGTAAAATAAACACTCCAGAACATGAGACTGGGCAAAGATTTTATGGATAATACCTCACAAACACAAGCAACAAACACAAAAATAGCTGGACCTGGTGGCTTATGCCTGTAATCCCAGCAATTTGGGAGGCCGAGGCAGGTGGATTACCTGAGGTCAGGAGTTCGAGACCAGCCTGGCCAACATGGTGAAACCCTATTTCTACTAATACAAAAAATTAGCCAGGCATGGTGGTGGGCACCTGTAATCCCAGCTACTCGGGAGGCTGAGGCAGGAGAATTGCTTGAACCTGGGAGGCAGAGGTTGCAGGGAGCCGAGGTCACGCCATTGCACTCCAACCCGGGCAATAAGAGCAAAACTTCATCTCAAAAAAGATAAAAGCAAAAATAAACAAAAGGGATTATTATTATATCAAACTAAAATCTTCTCCACAGCAAAGGAAACTATCAACAGAGTGAGGAGACAACCAGTAGAATGGGAGGAAATATTTTCAAACTATTAATCCGGCAAAGAATTAATACCAAGAATATACAAGGAACTCAAACAATTCAACAGCAAAAAACCCCAAAGAATCCAATTTTTTTAAATGGGCAAATGAGTTGAATAGACATCTCTCAAATGAGACGTAGAAATGGCCAGCAGGTATATAAAAGAACGCTCAACATCACTAACCATCAGGGAAATTCAAATCAAAACCACAATGAGATAACATCTCACTCCAGTTAGAATGGCTACTATCAGAAAGACAAAAAAAATAACAAATGCTGGAGAAGATGTGGAGAAAGGGGAACTCTACATACAAATACTGGAGAAGATGTGGAGAAAGGGGAATGTAAATTAGCACAGCCATTATGGAAAACAGTATGGAGGTTCCTCAAAAAATGAAAAACAGGGCCGGGCATGGTGGCTCATGCCTGTAATCGCAGCACTTTGGGAGGCCGAGGCGAGTGGATCATGAGGTCATGAGATTGAGACCATCCTGGCCAACATGGTGAAATCCCGTCTCTCCTAAAAATACAAAAAAATATATTAGCTGGGCATGGTGGCATGTACCTGTAATCCCAGTTACTTGGGAGGCTGAGACAGGAGAATCGCTTGAACTTGGGAGACAGAAGTTGCAGTGAGCCAAGATCATGCCACTGCACTCTGGCCTGGCGACAGAGTGAGACTCCATCTCAAAAAACAAAAAAGAAAAGGAAAAACAGAGCTGTCTGATAAGCCAGCAATTGCACTACTGAGCATATATCTGAAGGAAATTATATTATCTGCACTCCCATGTTTATTGCAGCACTATTCACAACAGCCTATATATATCTATAAGTTATATACAGATATATATAGATATCACATTTTCTTTATGTGTGTATATATGTACTCCATTGTGTGTGTGTATATACTCCACTGTGTGTATATATACACATATGCACACATATATATACATATGTGTGTATGTACATATATACATAGACACATATATAATACACACAATGCAATATATATACACACATAATGGAATATATATAGACACACACCATGGAATACTATGTATATACACACACACACACGTACACACACAATGGAATATATATATACACACAATGGAATACTCTCTCTATATATATATGTATATACACACACACACAACCCCACAATGGAATATATATACACACACACACATATATATACACATACACTTAATTTCCCTCACACACACAATGGAATGCTATTCACCCATAAAAGAACAAAATCCTATAATTTGTGAAAACATGAAAAAGTTTGAAGGACTGTAAGTTAAGTGAAATTGACAGACACAGAAAGACAAATACTGCATGTTCTCACTCAGTGTGGAAGCTTAAAAAGTTGAATTCATTGAAGTAGAGAGTAGAATAGTGGTTACTAGAGGCTGGGAAGGATGGGCATGGGGGAATAATCAGAGGGTGGTTAAACGATGCAAACTGCCAGTTGGATAGGAGGAACAAGTATCTAATAGCACTATAGGATGACTATAATTACCAACAATTTATTGTGCATTTTCAAATAGCTAGAAGAGCAGATTTTGAATGTTCCCAACACAAAGAAATGACAAATGTTTGAGGTGATGGATATGTCAATTACACTGATTTGATCATTACACGTTGTATACATGTATTGAAATATCACACTGTAACCAGTAAATATATATAATTATTATGTCAGTGAAAGATAATAAAAGCAAAAAACCCTTTTTAAATGTTTTAAAGAGTTAAAATGGAACAAATGCCAATTAAATGATAGTATGTTTATGAAGATGAAAGATTTTATTGATATGGCAACAAAAACAGTAGCTTCTAACAAGATAAAAAGAATGGCTATTAGAATTACCTAGCTGGCGCAGTGGCTCATGCCTATAATCCCAGCACTTTGGGAGGCCTAGGCAGGAGGAACAATTGAGGCCAGGAGTTCATAGACCAGCCTGGGCAACATAGTGAAATCCTGTCTCTACAAAAAATTTAAAAACGAGCCAGGTGTGGTGGCACATACCTGTAGTCCTAGCTACTTGGGAGGCTGAAGCAGGAGAATCCCTTAACCCCAGGAGTTTGAGGCTGCAGTGATGTATGATCATGTCACTGCACTCGAGCCTGGGCAACAGAGTTAGACTCTGTCTCTAAAAAACAATAAAATAATTTAAAAAAAAGAATTTCCAGAAAAACACAAAACCATGGTGTAAAAATGAAACAAATTAAAATGCTGCTTCTATTTTAGCAATCAATGGATAATAAGATAAGAAAACCCACATGGCCCTGACACTTCTATTTCTGTTTTTAAAGTTTTATAATTTTGAGGTTAGATTTTTTTAAAATCCTGATAGACTTGGGAACATCTTTGAAAACTTCAGTCATTATTACTTATGCTTGTCTCACAACCATTTCTTGTCCTTCCTCTACACTGCTCTATGCTGCAGAGGACTGGCTTGTGCAAGTTTTATATCTATATCTAAATATAAATATTATATATATATATATTTGCAAAATATGTATTTTTTGATATGGAGTCTCACTCTGTCACCCAGGCTGGAGTGGAGTGGTGCGATCTTGGCTCACTGTAACCTCCACCTCCCAGGTTCAAGCAAGTCTCTTGCCTCAGCCTCCCGAGTAGCTGGGATTACAGGTGTGCGACCCGACATCTGGCTATTTTTTTTACTTTTGGTAGAGATGCATTTTCGACATGTTGGTCAGGCTGGTCTCAAACTCCTGATCTCATGATCCTCCCGCCTTGGCCTCCCAAAGTTCTGGGATTACAGGCATGAGCCACTGTGCCCGGCCACAAGTTATATTTCTTTTGTTTTTGTTTGTTTGTTTGTTTGTTTTTGTTGTTTTTTTTGATATGGAGTTTCACTCTTATTGCCTAGGCTGGAGTCCAATGGTGCAATCTTCACTCACTGCAACCTCTGCCTCCCTGGTTCAAGCGATTTTCCTGCCTCAGTGTCCCAAGTAGCTGGGATTACAGGCATGTACCACCATACCCAGGTAATTTGTATTTTTAGTAGAGATGGGGTTTCACTATGTTGGTCAGGCTGGTCTCGATCTCCTGACCTCAGGTGATTCACCCACCTTGGCCTCCCAAAGTACTGGGATTATAGGCATGAGTTACAGCTCCTGGCCTTATTTCTTTCTTTATTTCTTCTTTTTTTTTTGAGATAGAGTCTCACTCTGTTGCCCAGGCTGGAGTGCAGTAGCGCCATCTCGGCTCACTGCAACCTCTGCCTCTCAGGTTCAAGTGATTCTCCTGCCTCAACCTCCCAAGTAGCTGGGACTACAGGTGCCCACCACCGTGTCTGGCTAATTTTTGTATTTTTAGTAGAGATGGGGTTCTTTTTTTTTTTTTTTTTTTTGAGACGGAGTCTCACTCTGTTGCCCAGGCTGGAGTGCGGTGGCCGGATCTCAGCTCACTGCAAGCTCTGCCTCCCGGGTTTATGCCATTCTCCTGCCTCAGCCTCCCAAGTAGCTGGGACTACAGGCGCCCGCCACCTCGCCCGGCTAGTTTTTTGTATTTTTTAGTAGAGACGGGGTTTCACCGTGTTAGCCAGGATGGTCTCGATCTCCTGACCTCGTGATCTGCCCGTCTCGGCCTCCCAAAGTGCTGGGATTACAGGCTTGAGCCACCGCACCCGGCCGAGATGGGGTTCTACCATGTTCGTCAGGCTAGTCTTGATCTCCTGACCTCAGGTGATCTGCCCCCCTTGGCCTCCCAAAGTGCTGGGATTACAGGCGTGAGTCACCACGCCAGGCCCTCAAGTTATATTTCTAAAGTTCTCTCACCTGGTTACTTTTGGTTAATGGGAGGGATATTGGAGAATTTCTGCTTCAGCCAGCATCTTCAACACTGACTGTGTCTTTTTGGTCTCACCAGAGTCTCTTCCTCCTTATCTTGCTTCCACAGGGTGGTCCTTCCCTTAGTGGTTTCAGTTCCCATTGAGTGGTCCCAGCTCATGGGCTCTGTTACCACTACCTCCTCTGCTGATTCTCCAGCCCTCAGGGTGGTAGAGGCTTCCTGCTGTTGCTAATTTCTGAGTTGCTTCCTCATTCCCTGTTTCACTTCCAACCCATTTGTAACTACCCTCCTGTATAAAATTCCTTCTATTTGACAGTATGGCATAGACTCTGTTTTTGTTTCTCTGACTGGACCCAGATGTAATTAATCTAAGTAGTGTATATGAACCATGGGAATTAATGCCATTCAATCAACCATCAAAAGACAAGGAGAGGCCGGGCTCCATGGCTCACGCCTGTAATCCCAACATTTTGGGAGGCCAAGGCAGGTGGATCACTTGTGGTCAGGAGTTTGAGACCAACCTGGGCAACATAGTGAGACCCTGTCTCTACAAAAAAAAAAAAAAAAAAAAAAAAAAGCAAGTCAGGCATGATGGCTTACACCAGTAGTCCTAACTACTCAAGAAGCTGAGGTGGGAGAATCACTTGAGCCCAGGAGTTCAAGGCTACAGTGAGCCATGATCGTGCCACTGCACACTTCAGCCTGGTTGACAGAGTGAGACCCTATCTCTAAAAGAGTACAAAGAAAAAAGAAATAAAGAAAAATAGAAGCCTAAAATATTTACTGTCTGGCCATTTGCAGAAAATGTTTGCTGACCTCCATATTAGGTAATGGAGTAGCCGGACTCAGAGACATGCTTTGAGAAGGCTGGTTGCACTTGTATAATCATTCCGAGCAAGGTGGAAATTGGTGGCAGAGAGGCTAGTGGGGAACCCAATGCAGTAACCCAGAAGGGAGATGAGGAGGACTGTATTAGTCAAAACTTTTTGATTGCAAGTGATCAAAACCTAACCTAACCAGACAAGCAAAAGTGAACATGGAACACCCTGCAAGTTGTCTCTGCAATATCCATTCCTTGACTTGCATACTAAGAACAGCCCAATTTGGTATGGGGCAGCAGTATATGTAGTAGCTAAAATATTTACCTTTCTAGAGTGCAGGTTGGGATAATCTGCACTTAGGGGTGACCATATGACCCAGTTCTGGCCAATGGAAGAATAAAGGAATTTTCAGAGTTAGGTTTGCAGAGGTACATGCCTGGTGTGCTTGTTCTTTCGGCCCTTTGTCCCTCATCTTTTCCCTCTCTTCTTGCTAAGAAAGTAGACTCCACTTGGGATATACAGTCACTACCTTGCCTCACACTAAGGATAGTGGAGCAGGCAAACAGAGAAGCCTGTGTCTTTTATGACGTCCTATAACCTGGAGCAACTGCTCTAACTCTGGAATGCCTACCTTTAAGCATCTTTTTTTTTTTTTTTTCTTGAGACAGAGTCTCACTCTGTTACCCAGGATGGAATACAGTAGTGAGTGGTATGATCTTGGCTCACTGCAACCTCTGTCTCCTAGGTTCAAGCAATTCTCCTTCCTCAGCCTCCTTAATAGCTGGGATTACAGATGCCCACCACCATGCTTGACTAATTTTTGTATTTTAGTAGAGACAGAGTTTCACCATGTTGGCCAGGCTGGTCTTGAACTCCTGACCTCAAGTGATCCACTGGCCTCTGCCTCCCAAAGTGCTGGGATTACATGCATGAGCCACTGTGCCCAGCCCATCTACTGATGGGAAGAAAATTAACTCCTGTATGGGTAAGCCATTTTTATTACTTGCAGCCAAACACATCCCTAACTGATACAGAGAATTTGTTGGAAAAATCCTAAAGTAACTCATATTATACAAACTGAATCCCATTACTGTCCTTTGCATATTGGATTCATTTTCTTTTCTTGCACTCATCTGGCTTTCTTTACTCCTTGATCCACATGTCAGAAAATATGACCATGGCTGACTGGACATGGTTCATGCCTGTAATCCCAGCACTTTGGGAGGCTGAGGTGGGCAGATCTCGAGGTCAGAAGTTTGAGACCAGTCTGGCCAACATGGTGAAACCCTGTCTTTACTAAAAATACAAAAATTAGCCGGGCGTGGTGGCATATGCCTGTAGTCCCAGCTACTCAGGAGACTGAGGCGGGAGACTCACTTGAACCCGCGAGGCAGAGGTTTCAGTGAGCAAAGATCGTGACAGAGCAAGACTCCATCTCAAAAAAAAAAAAAAAAAAAGAAAGAAAGAAAGAAAATATGGCCATGGCCAACAACAGCTTCTGTTTTACATTGTGTATCTACAGTCATTGAAGAGAGATTAACCACAGTCTCTCGGTCCTAAATATAAAAAGGTAAGAAGAGGCTGGGCGCAGTGGCTCACGCCTGTAATCCCAGCACTTTGGGAGGCCGAGGCGGGCGGATCACGAGGTCAGGAGATCGAGACCATCCTGGCTAACATGGTGAAACGCTGTCTCTACTAAAAATACATAAAAATTAGCCGGGCTTGGTGGCACACACCTGTAGTCCCAGCTACTCGGAAGGCTGAGGCAGGAGAATGGCGTGAACCCAGGAGGCAGAGCTTGCAGTGAGCCAAGATCGCGCCACTGCACTTCTGCCTGGTCAACAGAGCCAGACTCTGTCACAAAAAAAAAAAAAAAAAGGTAAGAAGAAACTCATTGTCCCACTTTGGGCCACATGACTGCCCGCAGACCAATCAACCATAGACAGATAGGGTAAGTCAAATATGAACATGCAATCTCCAGCAGGAACCACATGAACAGAATGGGAGGAGAGGCAGTGCCCACCAGAAGGAAGATACCTGACAGACAAAACCACAGATATGTACTACAAAACCTGAATGAGGGTGGGGGTAGCAGAGTTAGAAGACAGATTCAAAGAATAATTAGGGAGAAATCAATAGCTGACTGATTGGTTTTGGGGCAGGGCAGTGAAAAAGAAGGAAAAGTTAAGAACAATGTCAAGGGTTTTGTTTCTTGTGGAAAAAAACAATTACTGATTGAATGAAACTGAATTATTATAAACAGTAACTTTGGCTGTCAATTCTTCTCTTTACATACTTCACACAGATTTTAACACCAGATTCTAAACTTATTTCCTAAAGATTCCATACATGTCAATATGAAAATCACAAAGCTGCCGGGTGTGGTAGCTCATGCCTGTAATCCCAATACTTTGGAAGGCTGAGGTGGGCGGATCATGAGGTCAGGAGTTCGAGAGCATCCTGGCCAACATAGTGAAACCCCGTCTTTACTAAAAATACAAAAAAATTAACCAGGCATGGTGGTGTGCACCCCAGTAGTCCCAGTTAGTTACTCGGGAGGCTGAGGCAGGAGAATCGTTTGAACCTGGGAGGCAGAGGTTGCAGTGAGCCGGGAGGCAGAGGTTGCAGTGAGCCAAGATTACGCCATTGCACTCCAGCCTGGGCGACAGTGCAAACCTCCGTCTCATTTAAAAAAAAAAAAAAAAAAAAAAAAAAAATCACAAAGCTTCCAATGAATGAAGGAGCAGAAGGCAGGGAATAGGTAGTTCACAAAAGATGAAATTAAAGAAATCGCTGGGCACGGTGGCTCACGCCTGTAATCCCAGCACTTTGGGAGGCTGAGGTGGGCAGATCACTTAAGGCCAGGAGTTCAAGACCAGCCTGGTCAGCATGGCGAAACCCAGTCTCCACTAAAAATACAAAAAATTAGCCAGGTGTGGTGGCACGCACCTGTAGTCCCAGCTGCTTGGGAGGCTGAGGCACCAGAACAACTTGAACCTGGGAGGCGGAGGTTGCAGTGAGCCAAGATCATGCCACTGCCCTCCAGTCTGGGTGACAGAGCAAGAGTCTGTCTCAAAAAATAAAAAAAAAAAAAAGGCCAGGTGCGGTGGCTCATGCCTGTAATCCCAGCACTTTGGGGGCGGAAGTGGGTGGATCACAAGGTCAGGAGATCAAGACTATCCTGGCTAACACGGTGAAATCCCGTCTCTACCAAAAATACAAAAAAATTAGCCGGGCGTGGTGGCGGGCGCCCGTGTTCCCAGCTACTCAGGAGGCTGAGGCAGGAGAATGGTGTGAACCTGGGAGGCGGAGCTTGCAGAGAGCCCAGATCGCACCACTGCACTCCAGCCTGGGTGACAGAGCGAGACTCCATCTCAAAAAAAAAAAAAAAAAAAAAAAAAAAATTAAAGGAGTTAAACATGAAAAACGTTCTAATTCACTAGTGACCAAAGAAATGTAAATCAAAATGAAGCGGTATGTCATTTTTAAAAACTTATTAGATTAGCAAGTGGGCTGGTTACTGAGGCAATGTGCTAGACCTGGGTGCTCAGCTGTGTTTCAGATGGCAAAGGAAACAGGCACAGCCTTTACGGTAAGCACTGTGGCCAGAGTTATTCATGAACCATAGAAATGTTCCACCCCTATAATTTCACCACTGAAAAAAGATCCTAAGCAAATAATCCAAACTGTGGGGAAAAAAGCCTTATGCATTAAGGATGTTTTTCACAGCATTGCTTATAAGAGTAAAAATTTTTTTAAAACTAATAGTTGGCCGGGCACGGTGGCTCATGCCTGTAATCCCAGCTCTTTGGGAGGCCGAGGCAGGCGGATCACAAGGTCAGGAGATCGAGACCATCCTGGCTAACAAGGTGAAACCCTGTCTCTACTAAAAATACAAAAATTAGCCGGGCGTGGTGGCGGGAGCCTGTAGTCCCAGCTACTCAGGAGGCTGAGGCAGGAGAATGGCGTGAACCTGGGAGGCGGAGCTTGCAGTGAGCCGAGATCGCACCACTGCACTCCAGCCTGGGCAACAAGAGCAAAACTCAGTATCAAAAAAAAAAAAAAAAAAAAAAACCCTCGAAAAACTAAACCACAAATCTTTACAATTTAGAGAGCTGGGGTTTGCTATTGAAATCAAGTGATCAAATTTAGCATTGCTGTTCATGGAAAACATAACATCACGTGCCTCGTGATATGATACAGTATGAAGTGCACAGCAAAACCTATTAAATATTCCTGCCTAAATGCTTAATTGAATTTAGTTATTTAGTTAGTTAGTTATTTTAGACAGGGTCTTGCTGTCACCCAGGCTTGAGTGCAGTGAGTGACCATAGTTCACTGTGATGTCAAACTCCTGGCCCCAAGCCATCTTCCAGCTTTGGCCTCCCAAAGAGCTGGGATTACTGGTGAGGGTCACTGTACCCAGTCTGTTTAATTGAATTTAATCAAACTTTTAGACCAAACTTCTAATTTACAGAAAACACAAAGAACAGGTAAATTATATCACTAAAAAACAAATAAGACAAATTGAGAATATAGGACATTCACAAGATAACTGATGTAATCTGTCCTCAAGGAATTGACATCATGAGATAAAATAAAAGGTAGAACTGTTCTAGATTAAAATACACTAATATGCCCAGGCAAGGTGGCTCACACCTGTAACCCCAGCACTTTGGGAGGCCGAGGTGGACAGATCACCTGAGGTCAGGAGTTCGAGACCAGCCTGATCAACAAGGCGAAATCCCATGCTGGGACTCAGCAGGCTGAGGCAGGAGAATAGCTTGAGCCCTGCAGAGATTGCAGTGAGCCGAGATCGTGCCACTGCACTCCAGCCTGGGCGACAAAGGAGACTACATCTGAAAAAAAAAAAAAAAAAAAAGGCCAAGCATGGTGGCTCATGCCTCTAATCCCAGAACTTTGGGAGGCAGAGGCTGGTGTATCACTTGAGGCCAGGAGTTCAAGGCCAGCCTGGCCATCATGGTGAAACTCTGCCTCCACTAAAAATACAAAAATTAGCCGGGCACGACGGCTTGGGCCTATAATCCCAGCTACTCAGGAGACCGACGCACGAGAATTGTTTAAGCCTGTGGGGCAGAGGTTGCAGTGAGCCAGACTGCACCACAGCACTCCAGCCTGGATTATAGAGTGAGACTCCACATAAACAAAAACAAAAATATTAATGAGGTAAAACTAAACCAAATGAATGAACTTTAATGGGATACTGGTTTGACAAAACAAAAACTGCTATAAGAGACATTGTTTTAATAACTTTCCGATATGAGCATAACATCAGTGTAATGTTAGTCTCATACATGGAGTTGGGATGTATTTCTTCTTTAACTTTTTGGAATACTTCATGTATTGTTTGTGAATTAGTATTATTTCTTCCTTAAATGTTTGGTAGAATTAATCAGTGAAGACATTTTGGATGGGCATTTCCTTCATGGGAGGGTTTTTAACCAAATGTTGGTGTTCTTTAATAGATACATGACTCTCCAGGCCATATGTTTCTTATTAAGTGAGCCTTGGTAGTTTATGTATTTCAAAAGATGTATGCATTTCATCTAAGTTGGTGAATTTTTTGACATAAAGTTCTTCATGTTATTCCCTTATTATGGTTGTAATGTCTATGGGACATTGTAGAGATGTCTCCTCTCTCTCTCTCTCTCTCTCTCTTTTTTTTTTTTTCTTTGCTTTTTGAGACAGAGTCTCCCTCTGTTACCCAGGCTGGAGCATAGTAATGCAATCATACCTCACTGTAGGCTTGACACTTCTGGGCTCAAGCGATTCTCCTCCATCAGCCTCCCAAATACCAAATAGCTGGGACCACAGGCAGGAGCCACAATGTCTGGCTAACTTTTAGAAAAAATTTTCACAGAGGCAAGGTTTTTGTATATTGCCCGGGTTGGTCTCAAACTTCTTGGATTCCCAAAGTGTTGGGATTATAGGCATGAGCCACTGCATGCCTGGCCCCTTTTCCTAATTTCTTCAGGTGGAAGCTTTGGTCATTGATTTTTTTTTTTTTTTTTTTTTTTGAGATGGAATCTCACTCTGTCGCCCAGGCTGGAGTGCAGTGGTGCGATCTTGGCTCACTGCAAGTTCCACCTCCTGGGTTCACGCCATTCTCCCGCCTCAGCCTCCCGAGTAGCTGGGACTACAGGCGCCCGCCACCATGCACAGCTAATTTTGTTTTTGTATTTCTAGTAGAGATGGGTTTCACTGTGATAGCCAGGATGGTCTTGATCTCCTGGCCTTGTGATCTGCCTGCCTCGGCCTCCCAAAGTGCTGGGATTACATGCATGAGCCACCGCACCCAACCACATTTTCTTTTTTTCTAACATACACATTTCATGCTATAAACTTCCCTATGGACTGCTTTAGCTATATCTCACACATGTCGATATGTTGTTTTCATTTTCATTAAGACCAAATTACTTTCCAATTTCTATTTTTTTTTTTTTTTTTAAAGATAGGGTCTTGCTCTGTCACCTAGGCTACAGTGCAGTGTCACAATCACAGCTCACTGCAGCCTTGAACTCCTGGTCTCAAGCAATCCTCTCACCTCAGCCTCTGGAGTAACTGGGACTGTAGGTGTGCACCATCATGCCCAGATCATTTATTTTTATTTTTATTTTTTAAAAAATAAGAAAATTTGTAATGGTGGGGTTGGGAGGGGGATCTTGCTATGTTGCCCAGACTGGTCTTAAACTCCTGGTCTCAAGTGATCCTCCTGCCTTGACCTCCCAAAATGTTAAGATTATAGGCATGAGCCACCTCTTCTGGCCTAATTTCTTTTTTGAGTTCCTCTTTGAATCAGAATTTCTTTTTTTTTTTTTTTTTTTTTTTTTTTTGTTCTGTTTCTTAGAGACAAGCTCTCTTTCTCTCACCCAGACTGGAGTGCATTGGCAGGATCATAGTTCACTATAACCTTGAATTCTGGGCTCAAGTGATCCTCCTGCCTCAGCCTCTGAAGTACGTAGGACTACAGGTGCATGCCACAATGCATGGCTTTTTTTTCTTCTTCTTCTTTTTTTTTAATGGAGACAGGAGTCTTGCTACATTTCTCAGGCTAGTCTTGAACTCCTGGCCTTAAGCGATACTCCCACTTCAGCCTCCCAAACTGCTCAAATTACAGGCATAAGACACCACACCCAGCTTCATGTGTCACTTAGAAGCATCTTACTTAGTTAAATAGTAGGGGATTTTCCAGACACTCTTCTGCTCTCACACCACAACAACCATCAACACAGAAGACTTCTGTGACCAAATGTGTGAGGGAGGGTTTCCCCCCACCAGCAAGCAAGCTATCAACTCTTCAGTGGCCACCAACTGGGTGTCCTCCAATTCATTTCTGACACTATCTACCTGGAGTCCCCGAAACTGCTCCCTGCTTCAGATCCTAGTCACAAGTTTGGGCCTCTGGAACTTCTGACTGACTGGCTTCAAGTTAGGGTTCCCACATCTCCTTCTTTGGGTTCAATTAATTTGCTAAAACAGCTCACAGGACTCAGGGAAACACTTGTGTTTACTGGTTTATTATAAAGGATATTATGAAGGAAGAGATGCATAGGGTGAGGTATGGGGGAAAGGGCACAGAGCTTTCATGCCCTCCCTGGGCACGCCACTGTTCAGGAGCCTCCACGTGTTCAGCTATTCAAAAGCTCTCTGAACCCTGTCCTTTGGGTTTTTATGGAGGCTTCATTACATAGGTGTGGTTGACAACCATGTAGCAATGTGATTGGACAAAAAAAGTATAATCTAAACCTAGCAAGGCCTGTCTGTTTAGATTCTTCTTGGCCTCCCTGTGAAGCATTCCTTCCTCCAGAGTATGGGGAGGACGCTTTCTAAAATGAGAGTCTTTTTTTTTTTTTTTTTTTTTTTTTTTTTTTGAGACGGAGTCTTGCTCTGTCACCCAGGCTGGAGTGCAGTGGCCGGATCTCAGCTCACTGCAAGCTCCGCTTCCCGGGTCTACGCCATTCTCCTGCCTCAGCCTCCCGAGTAGCTGGGACTACAGGCGCCCACCACCTCGCCCGGCTAGTTTTTTGTATTTTTTTAGTAGAGACGGGGTTTCACCGTGTTAGTCAGGCTGGTCTCGATCTCCTGACCTTGTGATCCGCCCGTCTCGGCCTCCCAAAGTGCTGGGATTACAGGCTTGAGCCACCGCGCCCGGCCTAAAATGAGAGTCTTAAGACCCACAATCAGATTATAGTCTCGGCAGGTGAAAAGAGAAGGGAGAGGGTCAGAGAGAGAGATTCTGCATACTGTTACAAGGGCTATGGAAGTTAATAGCCGGGAACTATGGATGAAAACCTGTATATATATTCAGCAGGGTACTAAAATATATATATATATACACACACACATATATATAGGTTTTCATCCATATATAAATTTATTTGAATGTCACAATCTTAAATTTAACATTATTTGTATGGCCAGGCATGGTAGCTCATACCTATAATCCCAGCACTTGGGAAGCCCAAGGAGGGTGGATCACTTGAGGCCAGGAGTTCGAGGCCAGGAATTCAAGACCAGTGTGGCTAACATGGCAAAATCCTGTCTCTACTAAAAATGCAAAAATTAGCCAGGTGTGGTGGCATGCGCCTGTAATCCCAGCTACTTGAGAACCTGAGCACAAAAATCACCTGAATCTGGCAGATGGAGGTTGTAGTGAGCTGTATTTGTGCTGAAAGAACACATTTTTTATATGAATCCTTTTACGTTTATTGTGACTTGTTTAAAAGCCCAGAATAATATAATCTATCTTAGTGAATATTGTATCTGTACTAGAAAATAGTATCTATTCCTGATATTGGTTATAGAGTTCTATAAATGTCAATTAGGTCAAGTGGTTGATAATGTTCAAGGCTTCTGCAGGATACACATGCCATTAAGGTCGGAGACAATGAGAACTGACACAGATTTCAGTCCATATTTGTGGGTTCCAACTGTGCCCGTGGCTATTATTTTTCCAGCCGTTTTACTGTCTATTTCATTTCGGATAATTTCTATTGCTATGCTTTCAGGTTAACCGATCTGCAGTATTTAATCTTCTGTAAATCTCATTCAATATATTTTTAATTTCTTTTTTTTACCTCTAGAAGTTTTATTTGGGATTTACAAAATATCTTCCAGGTTTCTCTTTAGCATGCATATGCTTCCTTTTACTTTCTTTCTTCTTATTATTTTTTTTTTTCAAGAGACAAAATCTTGTTCTGTTGCTCAGGCTGGAGTGCCGTGGGGTAATCTCCACTCACCAAAATCTCTGCCTCCTGGGTTCAAATGATTCTCCTGCCTCAGCCTCCCAAGTAGCTGGGACTACAGGCATTCATCACCACAACCGGCTAAGTTTTGTATTTTTCAGTAGAGACGGGGTTTCACCATGTTGCCCAGGCTGGTCTTGAACTCCTGTCCCCAGGTGATCCGCTAATCTCAGCCTCCCAAAGTCCTGGGATTACAGGCATGGGCCACTGTGCCCAGCCTACTTTCTTAAACATATGAAATGCAGTTGGAACAAATTATTTTAATGTCCTTGTCTTATTTCTATCACTCATTTGATTTCTGGATCTGTTGTCTACTGATGGATGTTTCTCCTCATTATAGGTTATATTCTTTGCATGTCTGATTGTTTTGGTATTAGATGCCTTACATTATCAATTGTTAGGTGCTAGATATTTTTATATTCCTGTAAATATTCTTGAGCTTTGTTCCAGGAAACAGTTTGATCATCCAAGACTTGCTTTTAAGCTCTGTTCAATGGAATCAGTGTAGCAGTTAGTCTATAGCTAATTTTGCTACTCCACTAAAGTACTACTGAAGAGTACTGAGCATAGTACTCTACCTGATGACCTACTCTGCCTCTTGGGAGCATTAACTATTTCTGGCGTATACGAAGATAGGATTTTTTCCTGTCTGCTTTCCCAAGATTTGGATAGTTTTCTCACACCCTTGTACTGATCGGTATCCAGCAGAACACAGGAGGGGAACCTTCTGCAAACCTCAGAGTGCTCCCTCTGTCCAGCTCTCTCTTCTGTGTGCTGCTCTCTCCTCTCTGGTACTTTGCCCTAAAAATTTGATCCACCTTGGCCTTCTCAAATTCCCAGCTCTCTCTCCTCAACTCAGGGAGAATGCTGAACTCTGTTTTTCTTGCTCCTTGAACTGTGGCCAGGAAATTCTCTCCATGCAGTAAGTTGGGGCAACCATAGGGCTCACCTCATTTGTTTCCCTTATATCAGGGATCACCCTCTTGTGCCCTGTTTCCCAGCATTTGAAAAATGTTTCCTCAAATATTCTGTCCAGTGTTTTGGTGTTTTATGTCAGAGGGTAAATTGCAGTCGGAAGTGAAAGTATGTGGGGGAATACTTCCAGAGTATGTAAATATCTGTTCTCCAATATATTTATTTATTTATTTATTTATTTTATTTTATTTTTTTGAGACGGAGTCTCTCTCTATTGCCCAGCCTGGAGTGCAGTGGTGTGATCTTGGCTCACAGCAACCTCCCCTGGGTTCAAGAGATTCTCTTGCCTAAGCCTCCTGAGTAGCTGGGATTACAGGTGGGTGCCACCGTGCCTGGCTAATTTTTGTATTTTTAGTAAAGACGGGGTTTCACCATGTTGGCCAGACTGGTCTTGAACCCCTGACCACAGGTGATCTGCCCGCCTCAGCCTCCCAAATTGCTGGGATTACAGGCATGAGCCACCGTGCCTGGCCCTATTTTTATTCAATGATTATAAGCATCCATTGATAACTCTTATTTATATTATTTATTGGTATCATGGTTGAAAAATAGTGATTTTCTGTCTATTATTTCTTCATTTGTTAGTTGGCCAGATACCACGAAAAATAGCTTTTCCTTTTTCCTCTATTATTTATGTATTTAAGTCTTTATAGTTAGTGTCTGGGACAGACCCTAGGGTCGTCTCCATGACCCCTGCCTCTCAGTGTTCACTGCCTTATGTGGTTCCCTCCCTTTGAGTCTGGGTGGGACCTTTGACTTTCTTCCAACCAATAGAACCCGGCAAAGGTAACTAAAGGTACGTGGTCCTCTGTATGTGATTATATTACATAAAATTCTAACTATCTTGCTAGGGGATTCTGTCTCTCCTTTGCTGGCCTGGAAGAAGCAAGATGCCATGTTATGTGCTGCCATAGGGCCACCTGGCAGAGCTGAGGGCAGCCTCCTGCTGACAGCCAGCAAGAAACAGGAGCCCTCAATCCCACAGCCTGCAAGGAACTCAATGCTGCCAACAACCACAAGTGATTGAAAGTGAATCCGTATCCAGTCGTGCCTCAGATGAGCTAGCGACCCTGGCAGACAAGCTGTTTATAGCTTTACGAGACCCTGAAACAGAGGACCAAGTTAAGGCATGCTAGGTAGGACTCCTGATTCACTGAGATGCTAAAGATGTGTTGTTTTAGGCCATTATGTTTGTGGTATTATTGTTACATAGCGGTAGATAGCTAATAGCAGTTAGTTATTCACATCTTTTAGTGTCAGGACTGAAAGGATTCATGGATTTTTTTCGAGTTATCTTTTTAAACTATAATATCCATTAAAGTCAAGTATAGAAAGGAACTGGATTTAGAATGATATCTTCATAGTACTATTTCACAAGATATTAAAGCAACTTCATTTTTTTTTTATTGAGACAGGGTCTCACTCTGTCACCAAGGCTGGAGTGCAAGGGCTCAAACGTGGCTCACTGCAGCCTCTACCTCCTCAGCCCAAGTGATCCAAGGGCTCAAACATGGCTCCCTGCAACCTCTACCTCCTTGGCCCAAGCGATCCTCCCACCTCAGCCTCCCGAGTAGCTGGGACTACCACAAGCGCATGAGCCACCATGCCAGGCTAATTTTTGTATTTTTTGTAGAGATGGGGTTTCACTATGTTGACCAGGCTACTCTCTAAATCCTGAACTCAAGCATTCCACCACCTGAGCTTACTGAAGTGCTGGGAAGAGAAACGTGAACCACCATGCCCAGCCCCGTATTTTACTTTATTATTATTATTATTATTTTGACATGAAGTTTCACTCTGTCACCCATACTAGAGTGCAGTGGCATGATATCAGCTTACTGCAAACTCTGCCTTCCAGGTTCAAGCAATTCTTTTGCCTCAGCCTCATGAGTAGCTGGGATTACAGGTGTACGCCACCACACCCAGGTAATTTTTGTATTTTTAGTAGAGACAGGGTTTTGCCATGTTAGCCAGGCTGGTCTCAACTCCTGGGCTCAAGTGATCCATCTGCCTCAGCCTCCCAAAGTGCTGGGATTATAGGCGTGGGCCACCACACCCACCCTGAGCCACTGCATCCACGCCCCATATTTTAATTTTATAGTTTATTTATAATTTATACAAAAATAAATATACATGGCCAGGCTTGGTGGCTCACGTCTATAATTCCAACACTTTGGGAGGCCAAGGAGGGCAGATCATTTCAGGTCAGGAGTTCAAGACCAGCATAGCCAACATGGTGAAACCCTATCTCTACTAAAAATACAAAAAAGGTGAGCAGAGCGTGGTGGCATGCGCCTGTAATCCCAGCTACTTGGGAGGCTGAGGCACGAGAATCACTTGAACCCAGCAGGTGGAGGTTGCAGTGAGCCAAGATCGAGGCACTGTACTTGAGTCTGGGTATCAGAATGAGACCCTGTCTCAAAAAACAAACAAACAAAAATAAATGTACATATATTTGGAAGGCACTTAATGTATTTTGCTGGTAGGGTGTATAATCAAACAGGCTGGCATGTACAGTCCTCTACATATACTTTTTTTTTGCCCAATTATCAAAAGCATCCAAGTTTTTTACTCTATTTAGAACAGTTGTTCTCATCCCTAGCTACATATTAGAAACACTTGAGGATACACACACACACACACACACACACACACACACATATATATATATTTTTTTTTTTGGAGACAGAATCTTGCTCTGTCGCCCAGGCTGGATTGCAGTGGCGCAATCTCAGCTCACTGCAACTTCCGCCTCCCGGGTTCAAGCAATTCTTCTGCCTCAGCCTCCGGAGTAGCTGCGACTATAGGCATGTGCCACCATGCCTGGCTAAATTTTGTATATTTAATAGAGATGGGTTTCACCATATTGGCCAGGCTGGTCTCGAACTCCTGACCTCATGATCTGCCTGCCTCGGCCTCCCAAAGTGCTGGGATTACAGGCGTGAGCCACCACACCCGTCTAAGGATTTTATTTTTGTGACAGTGAGAAGCGTGTGCCCTACCCTAAATGAATTTAGTCGGTATCTCTGGGGGTCAGGCATGGTATTGTTTCCATAACTCCTCCGGTGATTCTAATGGGTGGCCAGGGTTGAGAATTACTGACTTTGAAATAGACAATTAATTATCTTTGGAAAGTACTCGGTGAAAAAAAGACCCAGTTGGAAACACATACTGTTTGGGGTGTGATTCACTCAACCCAACTCCCGGAAGCCCTGAAACCGACCCCTAGAGGAAATATAATCCAGATCACAAGATGTCCAGCCAGCATTCACTTCTCTCCTCTTTACTAAAATAAAGCTGTAAATATTAAGTAAAGATAAAAATCAACACACGTTTTAGATGCAAAATGGCCTTGTTTTTTTTGAGACGAAGTCTCGCTCTGTCTCCCAGGCTGGAGTGCCCTGGAGCGATCTCAGCTCACCACAACTTCTCAAGCGATTCTCCTGCCTAGGTTCAAGCGATTCTCCTGCCTCAACCTCCCAAATAGCTGGGATAGCAGGTACCCACCTACTTGGGAGGCCGAGGCAGGAGGATCTTGAACCCAGGAGGTGGAGGTTGTGGTGAGCCGAAATCGTGCCACTGTACTCCAGCCTGGGCAACAGAGAGAGACTCCGTCTCAGAATAAAATAAAATAAAATAAACAAAAATTATCCTGGTGCAGAGGCATGTGCTTGTAGTCCCAACTGCTTGGGAGGCTGAGGCGGGAGGCTCCCTTGAGCCTAGAAATTTGAGGATATGTGACCTGTGATCGCGCCACTACTCTCCAGCCTGGGCAAGAGAGTGAGGCCTCGTCTCTAAACAAAACCAAACAACAAACAACAACAACAACAACAAAACTAAGCAGTAGTTACTCCATATAATTTGCTGACTCTTGTTTCCTTCCTTTACTGTCTTCCTAAAGGAATGACTGAATTGTTTTCTATCTCCCCTGCATTTCAGGGTTATACATTTATTTGGCTAGCATCAGAATTTCTGCTTTGTTTTTGCCTCTGGTAATTCTACATCAATTTTTTTGTACAAACCTAAAAGCAGGCTTTTTATTTTTTATTTTTATTTTTATTTTACTTTTTTTGAGATGGCATCTCGCTCTGTCGCCCAGGCTGGAGTGCAGTGGCACAATCTCGGCTCACTGCAACCTCCACCTCCCAGGTTAAAGCAATTCTCGTGCCTCAGCCTCAAGAGTAGCTGGGACTACAGCTGCGCACCACCACACCCAGTTAATTTGTGTGTGTGTGTGTGTGTGTGTGTGTGTGTGTGTGTATTTTTAGTAGAGACGGCGTTTCATCATGTTTGCCAGGCTGGTATCGAAATCCTGACCTCAGGTGATCTGCCTGGCTAAGCCTCCAAAAGTCCTGGGATTACAGACGTGAGCCACCATGCCCAGCCAAAGCAGGCTTTTAAATTAAATTGCCTTTCTTTCTTAACTCTCATTTCCAGCTCAAACTTTTTTTTTTTTTTTTCCCCACTCTGTCGCCCAGGCTGGAGTGCAGTGGCTGGATCTCAGCTCACTGCAAGCTCCGCCTCCTGGGTTTACACCATTTTCCTGCCTCAGCCTCCTGAGCAGCTGGGACTACAGGCGCCCGCCACCTCACCCAGCTAGTTTTTTGTATTTTTTAGTAGAGACGGGGTTTCACTGGGTTAGCCAGGATGGTCTCGATCTCCTGACCTCGTGATCCGCCCGTCTCGGCCTCCCAAAGTGCTGGGATTACAGGCATGAGCCACCACGCCCGGCCACTATTATTTTTAAGAAGAAATAAAAAGCATAGCCGGGCATGGTGGCTCATGCCTGTAATCCCAGCACTTTGGGAGGCCAAGGTAGGTGGATCATTTGAGGTCAAGAGTTCGAGACCAGTCTGGGCAACATGGCAAAACCCTGTCTCTACTAAATATTAAAAAATTAGCTAGGCATGGTGGCACATGCCTATAATCCCAGGTACTTGGGAAGCTAAGGCAGGAGAACCGCTTGAACCAAGGAGATGGAGGTTGCAGGGAGCCAAGATCATGCCACTGCACTCCAGCCTGGGTGACAGAGTGAGACTGTCTCAAAACAAACAAGAAGAAATAGCCAGGCGTGGTGGCTCACACCTGTAATCCCAGCACTTTGGGAGGCCAAGGTGGGTGGATCACCTGAGGACAGGACTTCAAGACTATCCTGGCCAATATGGTAAAATCCTATCTCTACTAAAAATACCAAAAATTAGCCTAGTGTGGTGGCAGGCACCTGTAATCCCAGCTACTCAGGAGGCTGAGACAGGAGAATTGTTTGAATCCAGGAGGCAGAGGTTGCAGTGAGCCGAGATTGTGCCAATACACTCCAGCCTGGGCAACAAGAGCAAAACTCCATCTCAAAAAAAAAAAAAAAAAAAAGAAAAGAAAGAAGAAATTTTTTTAAAACAATGAGTTTCTGATTAATATATGCTGGCTATTTCTTTGTGAAACAGATTGCTTAATTGGAAAGTGTCCATTCTCTAGTCTTTAACATAATCTTCCAAGGAAAATAGTTCTGTTATCCAAATTGTGTTAACAATTCAGACTCTTCTTTTTCTTCTTCTTCTTCTTTTGATACGGAGTTTCACTCTGCCGCCCAGGCTGGAGTGCAGTGGGGCGATCTTGGCTCACTGCAACCTCCGCCTCCCAGGTTCACGCCATTCTTCTGCCTCAGCCTCCCAAGTAGCTGGGACTACAGGTGCCTATCACCACACCCAGCTAATTTTTTGGTATTTTTAGTAGAGATGGAGTTTCACCATGTTAGCCAGGATGGTCTTGATCTCCTGACCTTGTGATCCACCTGCCTTGGCCTCCCAAAGTGCTGGGATTATAGGCGTGAGTCACGGTGCCCAGCCCAGACTCTTCTTAAGATGATATATGTTCTAACACTGTAGCAGTTAACCCCTCTTTGCCCAAACTATGGTCTCTAAATACCATTTTCTTTCTTTCTTTTTTTTTGAGATGGAGTCTCACTCTGTTGCCCAGGCTGGAGTGCAGTGGTACAATCTTGGCTCATTGCAACCTCTGTCTCCCGGGTTCAAGCAATCCTCCCACCTCAGCCTCCCAAGTAGCTGGGATTACAAGAATGTACCATCACACCTGGCTAATTTTTGTATCTAAATACTTTTTTTTTTTTGAGATAGAGTCTCTGTCTCCCAGGCTAGAGTACAGTGGCATGATCTCGACTCACTGCAACCTCTGCCTCCTGGGTTCTAGTGATTCTCCTGCCTCAGCCTCCTGAGTAGCTGGGATTACAGGCACCTGCCACCACACCTGGCTAATTTTTGTATTTTTAGTAGAGACGAGGTTTCACCATATTGGCCAGGCTGTTCTTGAACTCCCAACTTCCCAAAGTGCTGGGATTACAGGTGTGAGCCACTGTACCCGGCCCCATTTTCTACTAAAAACGATTTAGTGCTTCTCAGCCAGGCGCAGTGTAATCCCAGCACTTTGGGAGGCCAAGGCAGGCCGATCACAAGGTCAAGAGATGGAGACCATCCTGGCCAACATGGTGAAACCCTGTCTCTACTAAAAATACAAAACTTAACTGGGCGTAGTGGCACCTGCCTATAATCCCAGCTATTCGGGAGGCTCAGTCAGGAGAATTGCTTGAACCCGGAAAGCATAGCTTGCAGTGAGCTGATATCAGGCCACTGCACTCCAGCCTGGCGACAGAGCAAGACTCCATCTCAAATAAAACAAACAAACAAACAAACACACAAACAAAAAACGATGTAGTGCTCCTCTGAGAAATGACTGATTCCAGAACTGAGACAAGAGATGGCAAGATAAGCCTGAAATATCTTTTGTGCCTGATATCAAGGAAACTATCAAAGACAACTGATGTTGTGTCAAAATGACATACTTGCCAACTAGAAAGGGATTCCCACTAGCCAAAGATGGGCTAGGTGTGGTGGCTTATGTCTGTAATTCCAGCAGTTCGGTAGGCTGAGGCAGGGGGATCCCTTGAGGCCAGGAGTTTGAGGCTGCAGTGAGCTAGAATTGTGGCACTACACTCCAGCCTGGGTGACAGAGCAATACTCTATCTCTAAAAAATAAATAAAAAATAACAATACATAAACTTATGATGTTGTAATGACACAAAAATAATCTTTATGGGTCACCTTTGGAGATTGCTAGGGCACTGATTTGTTTCTCTAAAAATTAATAAATGGGCTGGGAGTGGTGGTTCATGCCTGTAATCCCAGCACTTTGGGAGGCCAAGGCAGGAGATCGTGAGGTCAGGAGATCAAGACTATCCTGGCTAACACGGTGAAACCCCGTCTCTACTAAAAAATACAAAAAAAAATAGCCAGGTGTGGTGGCGGATACCTGTAGACCCAGCTACTCCGGAGGCTGAGGCAGGAGAATGGCGTGAACCTGGGAGATGGAGCTTGCAGTGAGCAGAGTTTGCGCCACTGCACTCCAGCCTGGGCAACAGAGCAAGACTCTGTTTCAAAAAAAAAAAATTAATAAATGGTCCAGGCACAGTGGCTCACACTTGTAATCCCAGTATTTTGGAAGGCCAAGGCAGATGGATCACAGGAGGTCAGGAGTTCAAGACCAGCCTGGCCAACATGGAGAAACCCCATCTCTACTAAAAATACAAACAAAAATAAAAATACAAAAAGCATCCTGCCACCGCACTCTAGCCTGGGCAACAGAGTGGGACTCCATCTCAAAAAAAAAAAAAAAAAAAAAAAAATGATGGCAAGCATCAAACTTCTTTTAGTTTGTATAATTTTTTTTTTTTTTTGAGATGGAGTCTCGCCTTAGTCTCCCAGGTTGGAGTGCAGTGGCATGATCTCGGCTCACTGCAACCTCCTCCTCTTGGGTTCAAGCAATTCTCCTGCCTCAGCCTCCTGAGTAGCTGGGACTGCAGGCACATGCCACCATGCCCAGCTAATTTTTTGTATTTTCAGTAGAGACGGGGTTTCACTGTGTTAGCCAGGATGGTCTCGATCTCCTGACCTCGTGATCCTCCCGCCTCAGCCTCCCAAAGTGCTGGGATTACAGGCATAAGCCACTGCACCTGGCCACTTTTTTATACTTTTTAAAAAAAATTTAAATACAGACGGTGTTTTGCTACGTTGTTCAGGCTTGTCTTGAACTCCTGAGCTCGTGATCCTCCTGCCTTGCAATCTCCCAAGTGCTGGGATTACAGGCATGAGCCACCACACCCAGTCAAGCATCACACTTCTATTGTCTTTACTATACTTTAGGGTGACCAAAGAGATGATGTGGGAAAGTTCTCTCTAGAATAATTATTACTAATAAGTGAATGAGGCTGGGGGCTGTGGCTCATGCCTGTAATCCTAGCACTCTGGGAGGCCGAAATCGGTGGATTACTTGAGCTCAGGAACTTGAGACCAGCCTGGGCAACATGACAAAACCCTGTTTCTACAGAAAAATACAAAAATTAGCTAGGCATGGTGGCATGCACCTGTGGTCTTAGCTACTCGGGAGGCTGAGGTGGGCAGATTACTTGTGCCCAGGAAGTTGAGGCTGCAGTAAGCCAAGATCGCACCACATGGTGTGTGCCACCACATCCGGGTAATTTTTGTTGTGTTTATTGTTGTGGAGATGGGGTCTTATTAGTCTTGAAATCCTTGACTCAAGTGATTCTCCTGACTCAGCTTCCCAAAGTGTTGGCATTACAGGTGTGAGCCACCACTCCTGGCCAATAATAGAATTTTGTACTGGTTATTTTTATTTATTTATATATTTTCTTGAGATGGAGCCCTGCTCTGTCACCCAGGCTGGAGTGCAGTGGTGTGATCTCGGCTCACTTCATCCTCTGCCTCCCAGGTTCAAGTGATTCTCTTGCCTCAGCCTCCTGAGTAGCTGGGATTACAGGTGCGCGACACCAGGCCTGGCTAATTTTTTCGTATTTTTAGTAGAGACAGGCTTTTGTTATGTTGACCAGGCTGGTCTCGAACTCCTGACATCAGATGATCCACCCACCTTGGCCTCCCAAAGTGCTGAGATTACAAGCGTGAGCCACCGCACCTGGCCTAGAATTGTAACATTGTATGTGTAAAATTATTTAATTGCTACAACAACCCTAAAAGGGAAGTACTCTATTTCTATTTTACTACTAAGGTTAAATAACTTGCCCAAGGGCACATGGCAAGTGATACAGTATGACTTGGACCAACGCATTCTGACTCTGGCTAGTACGCTTAAAAACTCCATTAGAGGCCGGGTGCGGTGGCTCACGCCTGTAATCCCAACACTTTGGGAGGCCAAGGCGGGCAGATCACAGGGTCAGGAGATCGAGACGACCACCCTGGCTAACACGGTGAAACCCATCTCTACTAAAAATACAAAAATTAGCTGGGCGTGGCGGCATGCGCCTGTAGTCCCAGCTGCTGGGGAGGCTGAGGCAGGAGAATGGTGTGAACCTGGGTGGTGGAGCTTGCAGTGAGCCGAGATTGCACACCACTGCACCACAGCCTGGGTGACAGAGCGAGACTCCATCTCAAAAAAAACCCAAAAAAACAAAAAAACAAAAAAACTCCATTAGATTTCTTCTGAACATAATAGGAAGCTAAAGAATTTTAAGCAGGCCAGGCGCAGTGGCTCACGCCTGTAATCCCAGCACTTTGGGAGGCCGAGGTGGGCGGATCACTAGGTCAGGAGATGGAGACCATCCTGGCTAACATATGAAACTCCGTCTCTACTAAAAATACAAAAAAATTAGCCAGGTGTGGTGGCGGGTGCCTGTAATCCCAGCTACTCAGGAGGCAGAGGCAGGAGAATGGCGTGAACCCAGGAGGCGGAGCTTGCAGTGAGCCAAGATTGCGCCACTGCACTCCAGCCTGGGCAACAGAGCGAGACTCTGTCTCAAAAAAAAAGAAAAAAAAAAAAGGGAATTTTAAGCGAGGGTCTAATATGATTCTGTGTATGGGATGATCACTCTGACTTGCAGGTGGAAGATAAATTTGAGAAGAGATGAACATGAGGCAGAAAGAGTAAAATGTTATTCATTTATTAATTCATTCATCTAATAAATATTTATTGAGCATCATTCATGTGATAGCTGCTATTCTGGGTATTGAGAATACAGGAATACAGAATACAGAAATGACATGGAGTTTACCTTTGGTTGTGGGAAGATGGTCAATAAACACATTTTTAAAATGGCTGGGAGTGGTGGCTGACATCTGTAATCCCAACACTGTGGGAGGCTGAGGCCGGGGGGATCACTTGAGGTCAGGGGTTTGAGACCAGCCTGGTCAACCTGGTGGAACTCCATCTCTACAAAAAATACAAAAATTATCCAGGTATAGTGATGTAAGCCTGTAGTCCCAGCTACTCGGGAAGCTGGGGCAGGAGAATCACTTCAACTGGGAGGCGAAAGTTTTAGTCAACAGAGATCACGCACTGCACTCCAGAGTAAGACCCTGTCTCAAAAAAAAAAAAAAAAAGTAATAATTGTAGTATCTAAGATGGTGATAAGTGTTATGGAGAAAAATACAGATGGGAACTGGAGAAAGAGTCCTGGGAGAGTATTATAATTTAAAATAAAGAGGACAGAAATGGCCTGAGAAGGTAGAATTTGGAAAAAACTCCTGAAGGGATGAGAAATAAAGATATATTGGGTAATGAGCCGGCCAAATGCAAGCCCCAAAACGGGAGTGTGCCTATGGCATGGGAAAACATCAAGGATGCTAGAGAGGCTAAAGCAGAATGAATGCAGTGGAGAGCCACAGATGAGTTCACACAGGGTGGACTGTGAGGCATATCTTAGAGAGTCTTTTGGCTACTTAAAGAAATTGACTTTTCCTTTCAATGAAATGGAAAGTCACCTGAGAGTTCTGAGCACAGAAATGACACAATCCAACACATTTTTAGCTTTATTGAGATATAATTAACATACCATTAAAATTGATCCTTTTATATTGGTTTTTAGTATATCTACATAGTTCTGCAACCATCACGTCTACCTAATATTAGACTGTTATCATTATCACAAAAGCAGTCACTTCCCTGTTCCCTCCTCCCCTCAATCCCTGGGAAACACATATCTAATTTTTGTCTCTATAGATTTGTCTATTCTGAATATTTTATATGAATGTAATCATACAATATGATTCCACTTAGCATAATGTTTTCAACATTCAGCCATGTTGCAGCACGTATCAGTACTTCACTCCTTTTTATTGCTGAATCATATTCTATTGTATGGATATACCACATTTTGTTTATTCATCAGCCGATGGTCATTTGGGTTGTTTCCACTTGGTGGCTACTATGAATAATACCGATCAACTTGTATCATTCCTGTATAAGATTTTGTGTGGATATGTTCTCATTTCTTTTGGGTGTCTACCTGAGAGTGCAATTATTAGGTCATATGATAACATTATGTCTAACTTTTTGAGAAACTGCCAAACTATTTTCCACAGTAGCTGTACCATTTTACAATCCCACAAGCAATGAATGAGGGTTTCACCATATCGATATCCTTGCCAATATTTGCTATTGTCTGGTATATTTTATTTTAGCCATCCTAGTGAGTGTGAAGTGGTATTTGATTGTAGTTTTGATTTGCATTTCCCTAATCACTAAGGATGTTAAACATGTTTTTTTTGGAGACAGAGTCTCGCTCTGTTGCCCAGGCTGGAGTGCAGTGTGGCTTGATATTGGCTCACTGCAACCTCCACCTCCCGGGTTCAAGCGATTCTCCTGCCTCAGCCACCCGAGTAGCTGGGACTACCGGCGCATGCTGCGACGCCCAGCTACTTTTTTGTATTTTAGTAGAGACGGGGTTTCACTGTTGTTGCCCAGGCTGGTCTCAAACTCCTGAGCTCAGGCAATCCACCCGCCTAGGCCTCCCAAAGTGCTAGGATTACAGGCGTGAGTCACAGTGCCTGGCTGGACTTTAAACATCTTTTTATGTACGTATTGGTTTTTGTTTTCTTGTTTTTTGTTTTTTGTTGTGTTTTTTTTTTTTGAGATGGAGTCTTGCTATGTCTCCCAGGCTGGAGTGCTGTGGCCCGATCTCAATTCACTGCAAGTTCCACCTCCCAGTTCACGCCATTCTCCTGCCTCAGCCTCCCGAGTAGCTGGGACTATAGGCGCCTGCCACCGCACACGGCTAATTTTTGTATTTTTAGTACTGGCCGGGTTTCACCATATTGGCCAGGCTGGTCTTGATCTCATGACCTTGTGATCCGCCTGCCTCAGCCTCCCAAAGTGCTGGGATTACAGGCGTGAGCCACCGTGCCCACCTTTTTTTTTTTTTTTTGAGATGGAGTCTCACTCTTTTGCCCAGGCTGGAGTGCAGTGGGGCGATCTCGGCTCACTGCAACCTTCCCTTCCTGGGTTCAAGATATTCTCCTGCCTCAGCCTCCAGAGTAGCTGGGACTAGAGGTGCACACCACCACGCCCAGCTAATTTTTGTATATTTAGTAGAGATGGAGTTTCACCATATTGGCCAGGATGGTCTCGATCTCTTGACCTCGTGATCCATTCACCTGGGCCTCCCAAAGTGCTGAGATTACAGGCGTGAGCCACCGCGCCTGGCCCAGGTGCACATATTCTAAGCAAAGTGTTAACAAAGCAAATACAGCATTGCAAAATTAATAATAAACACATTATTATTAACACATAAGTAAAGTTTGACACATAAGTAAAGTTTATATCAGAAATGAAGTGATTTGTTTTGTTTTATTTTTGTGACAGAATCTCCCTCTATTGCCCAGGCTGGAGTGTAGTGGCGCGATCTTGGCTCACAGCAACCTCTGCTTCCTGGGTTCAAGCGATTTTTCTGCCTCAGCCTCTCAAGTAGCTGGGATTACAGGCGTGTGCCACCACACCATGCTATATGTTTAGTAGAGACAGGGTCTTGCCATGTTGCCAGGCTGGTCTTGAAGTCCTGACCTCAGGTGATCCACCCACCTCAGCCTCCCAAAGTGCTGGGATTACAGGCATGAGCCACCACACCCAGCTGTTTTTTTTTGTTGTTGTTGAGACAGGTCTATGTTGCTGTCAGGCTGAAATGAGGTGTTTATTCACAGGAACGGTTGTGGTGCATTACGACCTTGAACTCTTGGTCTCAAGCGATCATCCAACCTCAGCCTCCTAGTAGCTGGGACTACAAGTACCTGCCACCATACCCATCTTTGAAGATTGGTTTAACATTAGAAAGCCTATTAATATAATTTCACCATTAATGATCCAAAGAAGGAAAACTATCTGGTCATCCAAATACACAAGGATAAATGTTTGCCAAAGTCAATATTTATTCATGAAATACTCAGGAGATGCAATAAATGTAAAGGTTAAAATCATAATAAATACTATATATATTCAGTATTATCATCATGGTCACTTACAGCAGTACTAATACTAATAGTAGTAGTAAATGGTTTGGGAGGGAACTTCCTTAAACTGATAAAAGACATCTACAAAAAAACTATAGTAAATATTATATTCAATGGTAAAACATTATTTTATTTTATTTTATTTTATTAATTTATTTAGTTTGAGACGGAGTGTTGTTCTGTTGCCCTGGCTGGAGTGCAGTGGCACGATCTCAGCTCACTGCAACCTCCACCTCCTGGGTTCAAGTGATTCTTCTGCCTCAGCCTCCTGAGTAGCTGGGATTACAGGTGCCAGCCACCACCCCCACCCCCACCTAATTTTTTGTAATTTTAATAGAGATGGAGTTTCGCCATGTTGACCAGGCTAGTCCCGAACTCCTGACCTCAGGTGATCTGCCTGCCTCGGCCTCCCAGAGTGCTGTGATTACAGGCATGAGCCACTGCGCCCAGCCAAAATATTATTTTAAATCAGGAACTGTAGAAGGATACTTGCTATTATTGCTGTTTTGTTTTATAATAATTTAAAAGAGGTAGTAGTAATCAGGTACTATTCTAAGTGCTTTACATATGTTAATTAATTTAATTTTTACAATGAATCCATGAAGTACAGTAATAAGATATAGTTTAACTTTAGAAATCTCAGTTACAAGAAAAATTACAGTTTTCCAAAGGTCTCAGAGTGGCAGGATCAGGTTTTTTATTTAGGCATTGGGCTCCAAGGTCTATGCATTAATTTTTACAGTCTGCTTCTTCTGCAGTCAATCTCACACTAGAAATCTTAGCTAACAGAGTAAGACAAGAAAAAGAAGTATAAGGTGTAAGGTTTGAAAGGAAGAAATAGAATTCTCTCATGTGAAGATGATATAATGGGTTATGACAAAAAAATTTTAAACTCTGTAGAGAATTTTACTACATTTTATTTTTTGAGATGGAGTCTTGTTTTGTCACCCAGGCTGGAGTGCAGTGGCATGATCTCAGCTCACTGTAGCCTCTGCCTCCCAGGTTCCAGCGATTCTTCTGCCTCAGCCTCCTGGGTATCTGGGATTACAGGCACACCCTGCTACGCCCGGCTAATTTTTGTATTTATAGTAGAGACAGGGTTTCGCCATGTTGACCAGGCTGTTCTCGAACTCCTGACCTCAGGTGATCTGCCTGGCTCAGCCTCCCAAAGTGCTGGGATTACAGGCGTGTGCCACTGTGCCCAGCTGAATTTTACTACATTAATAAGGGAGTTAAGCAAGGTTGTTGTCTACAAAATCAATATACATAAGTTAATTTCATTTCTGTGCCTTAACATCATAAAATATAATCCTTTTTTCTTTGAGACAGAGTCGCTCTGTCACCCAGGCTGGAGTGCAGTGGTGTGATCTTGGCTCACTGCAGCCTCCACCTCCCGGGTTCCAGTGATTTTCCTGCCTCAGCCTCCTGGGTAGCTGGGATTATAGGTGCATGCCACCACACCGGGCTGATTTTTGTATTTTTAGTAGAGATGGGGTTTCACCATGTTGGCCAGGCTAGTCTTGAACTCCTGACCTCAGGCAATCTGCCCACCTCAGCCTCCCAAAGTGCTGGGATTACAGGCGTGAGTCACCACGCCCCATCGTAATCCTTTAAAAGATATAATTTACAATGGCACAAAGAGAAAAATATTCAGGAATAAATTGAATAAAAGCTATATAAGATTCTTATGGATAAACTTCTGAAACTAAAAATTTCTGAAATTTAATTTTGTTAATGGATAAGAACACTCAATATTATGAAGTTGTTCTCTCCAAATTCTCCTGTAGATTTATAGGAACTCTAATAAAACCCCACGTGTGTGTGTGTGTGTGTGTGTGTGTGTGTGTGTGTGTAAAATTTAACAGGCTGATTCTAAAATCCATATGAAAGAACCAAGAGTACCAAGAATAGCTAAGACATCACTGAAGATGAAGAACAAGATAGGGAAACTCATCCTACCAGATATCAAGACTTATCACAAAGCTACAGTAATTGAAACAGTAAGGCATGGGTGAATAGAGCAATAGAATTAAATAGAGTATTGATCCTAGCCCAAAGGAAAACATAATATGGAAGAGCTGATATTGCAGATCAGCTGGAAAATATGATCTATTGAATACATAGTGAGTGTTATGACAACTGATTATACATATGGAAAAACAAAAAAGGAAACTGGATCCCTATCCCAATCTGTACACAAAAATTAATTCCTAGTGACTGAAAGAATTAAATGTGAAGGAATATAATACTTTTAGAAGAAAATATAACATTTCTATGATATTGGGGAGGGAAGACGTTCTTAAGCACACACCAAAAGTGCAAAACATAAATAGTCTGATAAATTGCTAAAATTATAAACATTTGTTCAACAAGAGACAATAAATAAAAGGTATACATAAACTGCGAATTGGAAGAATATATTGGCAATGTTGGGACAAATAAGTTCCTCTTCAAAGACTCAACTTCCTGGTCATAAGTTATAGAAGTTGTGAATCAATCCTACCCCCACTTTCCTTCTTATTTTCACAAATCGTGCATTTACCCTATTTGGAAAAGTTTAAGTCTTAGCCAGCCAGGATCAGTTTATACTGTGCAGTCCAACCCCAGCCAATAGGGGAAGGACACAGACATAGGAACTGCATTAGGATTAAAACCTCCTTTCCTCCTTTGTTTGGTGTGCTCCTGTGATTGTAACAGGTGCAAGCAGCACCCTTTTGCAGAAGTAAAGGTGCCTTGCTGAGAAATTTTCTGTCTAAGTGCAGGTTTCTTTTGGCTATGCCAAGCACTTGTTTCCAACAAATTTGGGGGCTTGTCTGGAATCCTGTTCTCCTTCAAGACGGGCTAGCGATTATCTTTTATGGGGAGACACATCCTACTGCTGCACTGTGGTGGCCCTACGAGTGGAGGATTGAGTCCTGCCCGAAGTGACAAATAAATACAGACTCTCAGCAACGCAGGCAGTAGGGAAGATCCTGAAGAACTCCATGGTGACCAGATAACTCTGTGCACAGACCAAGGTAAGAAATGTCGCTACTGGGGCAACAAAGTATTCCTTGGTGGTCAGGGTCTCTGTAAGTTGAAAGTGTGTGAGTGAGATGCGCCACTGGGGGTTATGCAAGTGTGGAGTCCGTACTTGGTTCCATGATCATCTCATGTAGCTTAGAGCCATTTTCCAGTTGGGGGATTATACTGACCCGCCAATGCTAATAGGGGCCTAAAATTCCCACAAGGGAAGTAGCCAATAAGGACGAAGTGGGTTCTCATGAGAGTGCAAGAAACCTCCAGTGGGGGCCGGGCATGGTGGCTCATGACTGTAATCCCAGCACTTTGGGAGGCTGAGACGGGCAGATTGCCTGAGCTCAGGAGTTTGAAACCAGCCTGGGCAACACGGTGAAACCCTGTCTCTACTAAAAATACAAAAAAATTAGCTGGGCATGTTGGCATGTGTCTGTAGTGCCAGCTACTCAGGAGGCTGAGGGAGGAGAATGGCTTGAACTCGGGAGGCGGAGGTTGTAGTGAGCCGAGATCGCCACTGCGCTCCACACTCCAGCCTGGGCGACAGAGTAAGACTCCGTCTCCAAAAAAAACAAAAAAACAAAAAAACAAAAAACAGAAACCTCCAGTGGGAAAAGGCAAGGTTGAGCCTTTAGGATACAGGAGTGAAAGAAATCTCTAATACAAGAGATTGAGCCTCATCAGACCCCAGGATTGGATATACTCCAAGTAAGACAGAGACTATAAAAGGTTAAGCAGACAATAAAATTCCCCTGACAGGCCCCTAGGCCTTATGTTAAAATACTGGAAGGACAATGAAAGGACCAAACACAAGAAAAGACAACAAATGATAAAGTATTGCTGTTTTATCTGGATTAAGGAACCCATCCTCAGACCTTTGGTCTTTTGGCCAAAGTTTGGGATGGACAAGGACTGGATATGCCAACTCCTGATCTAGTATGTCAATGATAAAAGTCCCATTTCTCAAGAGAAGATAGATTATGTTGTATGTTGGAGACAAGGACCTGTCCCTCTATATCCCCTAAAGGACGAAAAAGCAAAACCAACCTTAAAACCCCCCAAAGATGACCTATCTAAGTCATATCCCATATCTAAAGATGCATGGGATCCTTTAGACCACCTTCTCCCACCTAACCCTCTGCCCCAAGCTGAACACTCAGCCCTTTCCCTGCTTACCCCTCTGCCCCAAGCTAAACACTCAGTTCCTCCCCCATATAACCCTACCCCATGGGCCTTGACACCCTACACCACCTCTGGACAGCCACCTCAACATGCCCCTTCCTCAGGAAAGCTCCAACAGGAAATAGAACAATGCCAAAGGGATATTCAAAACTTTTGTTTCCCCTTTTCCTCAAAGAAGTCTGTCCCAACCCTTTTTCCCTTAAGGGAAATACTACTAGGAGTAGGGGATATTGGCTTCATAAATGCCCCCTTAACCAGTTCAGAGGTTAGAAATCTAAAGAAAAGGAACTCAAACTAGTTAGATGACCCTTTTGGAGTTGCAGATCAAATTTACCAATTTCTGGGGCCACAACTGTACACTTGGTCTGAATTAATGTCTATTCTAGGTATTCTCTTTTTTTTTTTTTTTTTTTTTTGAGGTGGAGTCTTGCTCTGTCGCCCAGGCTGGAGTGCAGTGGTGCAATCTTGGCTCATTGCAAGTTCCGCCTCCCGGGTTCACGCTGTTCTCCTGCCTCAGACTCCCGAATAACTGGGACTACAGGCGCCCACCACCACGTCCGGCCAATTTTTTGTATTTTTAGTAGGGACGGAGTTTCACTGTGTTAGCCAGGATAGTCTCGATCTCCTGACCTCGTGATCCACCCGCCTCGGCCTCCCAAAGTGCTGGGATTACAGGCGTGAGCCACCGCGCCCGGCCAGTATTCTCTTCTTAGGAGAGGAAAGAACCATGATCCGCAGGGCTGCTATGATAATCTGGGAGTGCAAGCACCCACCTTGCCAAAATGTCCTTGCAGTGCAGCATAAATTCCCAGCCCAGGATCCTCAATGGGATAACAGTGCGACCCACCAAGAAGACATGAGAGATCTCAGAGATATGATAATTAAAGGGATTTGGGAATCTGTTCCTCAAACCCAAAATATTTCCTGAGCATTTAATGTACAACAAGGGAAAGATGAAGGACCCATGGAATTCTTGAACAGATTTAAAGAACAGATAAGGAAATATGCAAGTTTGGACATAGAGGACTCAATGGGACAAGAGATGTTAAAGCTCCACTTTGTCTCCAATAGTTGGCCAGACATTACAAAGAAATTATAAAAGACAGAAAATTGGAAGGACCATCCCATAGAAGAACTTTTAACAGAGGTATATGTATAGAAGGATGAGGAAAGGCAGAAGCAAGAGGCAAAAATTATGCAGTCCACCCTACAATGTGGAACTCTTCAACAGAGAGCCCAGGGAAATAGAACTTGTAAACTTTCTAAGTACCCTGGCTGCCAGATCCTATACAGGAAGCAAAGGGATGAAACCCAAGAGTCAGTGAACAGGGAGGGGAAGAAGGGAAAACAGATGTTTCAGGTGTGGAAAGCTAGGACATTTTAAGAGGAAATGTCCTGAATGGGAGAGGGAAAAGAAAGTCCTTCCACTCATGACATTTGAAGAAGAATAGGGGGGTCAGGGGCTCTACATCTTCCATCTCGAGTCCCACCAAGAACCCTTGATAAGTTTAACAGTGGGATCCAAATCGGAGATCACTCTCTTAGTAGATTCGGGAGCGGTTTGCTCCTCCCTATGTTTTCTCCCATCAGGTTTAGCCTAGTTAGCAGAAGACCTTACTGTCTCAGGAGTTAAAGGGGAGGGTTCAGGGCAAAAATTCTAGAGGAAATCGAAGTCACATATAAGAATAAGTCGGTTACTACTAAGTTCTTTTTAATTCCTGAAGCAAGAACTAATTTATTACTAACCCTGCCCCATGGGCCTTGACACCCCACACCCCTGCTGGACAGCCACCCAAACATGCTAAAGTTAGGCATATGCCTATATGTTAATGTTAAGGTTAGGCATAGGCCTATATGTTAATCAGAAAAAGCTCCTTACTTCCTTAAACCTGCTCACCACTTCAGAAGAAAGCTAATCCATCCCAACATATGATCAATAGGAAGGAAATAGAGGAAAGCTATGAGTTCCTCCAATCCATGTCAAATTAAAAATTCCTGGGGAAGTAGTGAAAAGAGAACAATACCCTATTCCCTTGGAAGCCAGGATAGGTTTAAAACCTCTAATAGAAAGTCTTGTCCATGACGGACTCCTTGAACCCTGTATGTCCCCTTATAACACTGTAAGGAAGCCAGATGGGTCATACCGGCTAGTGCAAGATCTCCAGGCTACTAATCAAATAGTTCAGACCACCCGCACTGATGTTCCCAATCCTTACACCAATGTCAGCAGAGTCCTGCACAACCAGCCGTGGTTCATGGTGATAGATTTAAAAGATGCCTTTTGTGCTTGCCCTTTAGCGGAGGACAGTCAGGATATGTTTGCTTTGAGTGGGAGGACCTTCACTCCGGTCGAAAACAGCAGTATCAATGGACAGTCTTGCCCCAAGGGTTTACAGAGTTCCCCAAATCTATTTGGTCAGATTTTAGAACAAGTCCTAGGAAACTTCTCCCTGCCTTCATCCATATGCCTACTCCAATACGTAGATGACCTGCTCATTTCAGGAGATAACAAGGATCAAGTAACAGCAATTTCAGTTAACTTCCTAAATTTCCTGAGGGAACAAGGGTTACAGGTCTCAAAGAACAAACTTCAATTCATAGAACCTGAGGTAAAAATCTAGGACACCTAATCAGTAAAGGTAAATGAAAGATAGAGCCCAAATGAATTGAAGATATCATATCTTTGCCTTTACCTGAAACATAGCGGGAACTTAGGAAATTCTTAGGATTGGTCGGATATTGTCATCTGTGGATTGACTTTTTTGCCTTAAAAACAAAGCCCCTATATAAAAACTCACTCAAAAAGGACCAGACCTGCTCCTTTGGAACCCATCAGAGATTCAACAGGTAAAACACCTACTTCTAACTGCCCCCGTTCTAGCCTTGCCCTCCTTAGAACAGCCATTCCACCTTTTTGTTAATGTAAGCAAAAGAGTGGTCTTAAGGGTACTCACCCAAAAACATGGAGGCCATGGGCAGCCCATAGCCTTCCTGTCAAAAATCCTTGACCCAGTAACCTGTGGATGGCCCGAATGTGTCCAATCCATAGCAGCAACTCCCTTGCTAACAGAAGAAAGCAGGAAAATAACCTTTGGAGGAAACTTCATCATAAGTGTCCCTCATCAAGTGAGAACCATTCTTAATCAGAAGGCAGGGAGATGGCTCACTGACTCAAGAATTTTAAAATATGAAGCTATCTTATCAGAGAGGGATGACCTAACACTAACCACTGACAATTCACTCAACCCCACTGCTTTCCTAACAGGAAATCCAAGCCAGGAAGAACCTGAGCATACATGTTTAGATTTAATCAGTTATCAAACTAGAGTCAGAAAGATCTAAGTGAAACCCCTTTCCAAACAGGGCATCATCTCTTTATAGATGGCTCCTCCCAGATCACTGAAGGAAAAAGGCACAACAGGTACTCCATAATTGATGGGGAAATCCTCACAGAGGTAGAGTCAGGAAGACTGCCAAATATCTGGTTTGCCCAACATGTTAACTCTTTGCATTAAACCAAGCCTTAAAATCCCTGCAGAATCAGGAAGGAACTATTTACACTGACTCCAAGTATGGCTTCGGAGTACTCCATACCTTTGGAAAGATCTGGATTGAATGAGGCCTCATCAATAGTAAGGGCCAAGATTTGGTCCCCAAGGAATTAATTATGCAAGTATTAGAAAATATTCAACTGCCGGAAGAGACTGCAGTTGTCCATGTCCCACAACACCAAAAGAACCCATCTTTTGAAAGCTGGGAAATAACCTCGCAGATCAAGTAGCTAAACAAGCTGCCTCTTCCCAAGAGGCACCCATTTTCCATCTAACTTCCTGTCTTCCCCCTCTAGCTGCAGTCCCCATCTTCTCCCATGCAGACCAAGAGAAACTAAATAAATAGGAGCTAAGGAGAGCCCAAAGCGAAAGTGGGTACTAACAGATGGAAGGGAAATGCTGTCTAAACTCCTCATGAGGGAAGTATTGTCACAGCTTTATCAAGGAACTCACTGGGGTCCTCGAGCTATGTGCAATGCAGTCCTTAGGGTCTATGGGTGTGTAGGGATATATACCCTTGATAGGCAAGTGGTGGATGGTTGCATAGTGTGCAGAAAAACTAATAAGCAAACCCTAAAGAGGCAACCTCCCAGGGGAAGAAACCCAGGGCTGTGGCAATTCTAAAGCGTCCAAGTTGACTCCACCGCAATGCCCCCAATAGGCTGTCTCAAGTATTTGCTAGTCATAGTAGACCATCTCACCCACTGGGTAGAAGCCATCGCCTTCCCAAGCACAATAGCCAGAAATGTAGTGAAAGCCCTGTTGGAACATATCATACCCACGTTTGGACTAACAGAGAACACTGATTTGGACAATGGGACCCCACTTCACTGCACACATCATTAAGGGACTAATCCAAGCACTAGGAATAAAATGGGAATGTCATACTCCCTGGCACCTGCCCTTATCAGGGAAGGTAGAAAGAATGAATCAAACTCTAAAAAATCACTTAACCAAGGCCAGGTGCAGTGGCTCACGCCTGTAATCCCAGCACTTTGGTAGGCTGAGGCGGGCAGATTACCTGAGGTCAGGAGTTCAAGACCAGACTGGCCAACATGGTGAAACCCCATCTCTACTAAAAATACAAAAATCAGCCGGGCGTGGTGGCACATGCCTGTCATCCCACCTACTCAGGAGGCTGAGGCAGGAAGAATTGCTTGAGACTGGGAGATGGAGGTTACAGTGAGCCGATCATGCCATTGTACTCCAGCCTGGTCAACAGAGTAAAACTCTGTCTCAAAAAAAAAAAAAAAAAAAAAAAAGGCCGGGTGCGGTGGCTCAGGCCTGTAATCCCAGCACTTTGGGAGGCCAAGACGGGCGATGGGCAGATCACGAGGTCAGGAGATCGAGATCATCCTGGCTAACACGGTGAAACCCCGTCTCTACTAAAAAATACAAAAAACTAGCAGGGCGAGGTGGTGGGCGCCTGTAGTCCCAGCTACTCGGGAGGCTGAGGCAGGAGAATGGCGTGAACCTGGGAGACAGAGCTTGCAGTGAGCTGAGATCTGGCCGGCCACTGCACTCCAGCCTGGGCGACAGAGCAAGACTCCGTCCCCCTCCCCAAAAAAATCACCTAACCAAATTGATCTTGGAAACCCAGTTACCATGGACAAAATGTCTTCCCATTGCCTTACTAAGAATCCAAACTGCCCCTTGGAAAGATCTTGGCCTGTCCCCTTATGAAATGCTATACGGGCTGCCTTATCTAAATTCCACTACTGACTTTCCTACATTTGAAACAAAAGGTCAGTTTCTCAAAAACTATATATTTGGTCTGTCTTCCACCCTTTCCTCCCTCATGACTCAAGGCCTCCTAGTGCAAACTCCACCGCTCGAATTCCTAGTTCACCAACACCAGCCTGAAGATCACATCCTTATCAAAAGTTGGAAAGAGGGAAAGCTCAAACCAACCTGGGAGGGACCTTATCTAGTACTCCTAATCACTGAAACAGCAATCCGAATGGCCGAAAAAGGATGGACCCACCACACTTGAGTAAAAAACGCCCCACCCCTTGCAGAGTCATGGACCTTCACTCCAGGACCTATGGCCTTCAAACTAACATTCAAAAGGGTTTAATCCGTCTTTTTCTTCTGCCTTTAGCTACCCAAGGACATCTTATTATCAATGTAACTCGATCACCCTCCCCCGAAACAATTATATTAGATGCCTGTCTTGTCATGCCCTGCGGGGGTCTCCAAAGTCAAAGACAGCTAGCCTCTTCAGAAAAGTACCTTTGTCCCTCTAGGATAAATTATACTGCCTACAAAACTAACTCTTGCACTGAACAGGCACAAACTTAGCATTGGTGGTTTTGCTATACTTGGGGAGATGTTATATGGACTACCAAGTATCAGGGCTGGACCTCCTCAGAGGGTTGCACTGCCCTAAAACCCTACCTCCACTTCACCAAAGGAACTACCCCCTCTTATTGCCAATCTCTTCATTAATACCCCTACCTCCACCAACCCTACACCCACTTTAGAGTGCTTTTACGGCCTAGAAGCAGATGTCACTGGAAAGGACCCTATAGGCTTCTTTGAAATGCTCTTTGTTCCTCCTCCTCCATCTTCCACCGTTACCCGCTCCCCAAACCCACAAAATCAAACCATTTCTCGCTTCATGCCCAATGACAAAACCAAAGTAGCTATAGTAGAAGTCAAGGACTTAAAGCAAACCATAGCCATAGAAACCGGGTATCAAGACATAAACGCCTGGCTGGAATGGATTAAATATTCTGTTGGCACCCTAAATAAAAGCGATTGCTGTGCTTGTGCAATGGGCGGGCCAGAAATCCAAATTGTTCCCCTCCCACTCGGATGGGCCAACCAACCAGGCATGGACTGTATGGTAGCTCTCTCTTCCAGTACCCCATAGCCTGGGGAAACAAGTCATGTGCCACTCTTTCAGTACACTTCCCAAAGATCAGGAATCCTATGGGACAGCCCCCAAGGGCCATTCGACTTCCAGCTCTCGATGCCAATTTTACCTCGTGTCTCTCATGGCAAGGGGAAAATCTGATATTCCTTGGAAACATGATGGGATGTAGTGAGACTAAACTTTTTCAAACTTTTTTCAATCAGTTGGCCTTATCCACCCCCAGTGGATGTGTGGTAGTATTGTGGGGAACCAATATTGGGTACACTGCCAAGTGACTAGAGCACTTGCACTCTGACCTAATTGGCCATCCCTTTCACCTTGACATTTCATCAACCAGACAGGAAGCAGGTAACCCGAAGAAAAAGAGAAGTCCCAATAAATGGGTCCTTTGACCCCCACGTTTACATAGACAGCAATGGGGTCGTGTTGGGGGGTACCAAATGAATTCAATGCTTGAAACCAAATAGCTGCTGGGATCGAGACTATCTTATTCTGGTGGTTCACTATAAACAAAAATGTAGAATGGATAAATTACGTATACTACAATCAGCAGCGATTCATCAGTTATACCAGAGATGCCATAAAAGGAATAACTGAACGATTAGGCCCTACCAGCTAGATGGTCTTGGAAAATAGAATAGCTCTTGACATGATGTTAGCCAAAAAAGGCGGAGTCTTGCCAGTGTTGTACTTTTATCCCTAATGATACAGCCCCCGATGGGACAATCACAAAAGCCTTACAAAGCCTTACCACCCTAGCAAATGAAATGGCCAAAAACTCTGGAATAGACGACCCCTTTACGGGCCTGATGGAAAGGTGGTTTGGAAAATGGAAAGGACTCATGTCCTCAATCTTTACCTCCCTTGCAATTGTTACAGGTGTACTCATCCTTGTGGGCTGCTGTATCATACCTTATATTCGTGGGTTAACCCCAAGGCTCATAGAAGCAGCTCTCACAAAATCCTCCCCTCCTTCTCCGTACTCAGATAAGCTCTTGCTCCTAGATAATCAAGAACAATAAAGCCAAATCCTGTTGAAGAACTTTGAAGAGGAAGAACTATAGAACAAAAGAGGGGAAATTGTTGGGACAACTAAGTTCCTCTTCAAAGACTCAACTTTCCGGTCGTAAGTTGTAAAAGCTGTAAATCAATCCTACCTGCCCCACCTTCTTCTACTTTTCGCAAATTGTACATTTACCATATTTGGAAAAGTTTAAGTCTTAGCCAATCAGGATTAGCTTAGATTGTGCGGTCCAACCCCAGCCAATAGGGGAAGGACACAGAAACAGGAACTGCGTTAGGATTAAAAACTCCTTCCCTCCTTTGTTGGGTGTGCTCTTGTGATTGGAACAGGCCACAAGCAGCACTGTCCTGCAGAAGTAAAGGTGCCTTGCTGAGAAATTTTCTGTCTAAGTGCAGGTTTCTTTTGGCTACACCGAACACTTGTTTCCAACAGTAACACATAAAATAAAAAATCCTCCTACAAATCAATACAAAAAAATGAATTTTGTTTTTCTTTTTTCTTCTTTTTTCTTGAGACAAAGTCTCACTCTGTCGCCCAGGCTGGAGTGCAGTAGCTGGGATCACAGGCTTCTGCTACCATGCCTGGCTAATTGTTTTGTATTTTTAGTAGAGGTGGGCTTTTGCCATGTTGGCCAGGCTGGTCTCGAACTCCTGACCTCAAGTTATCTGCCCACCTCGGCCTCCCAAAGTGCTGGGATTACAGGGGTGAGCCACTGCACCCAGCCCATTTTTGAAGTTGGTTTATTTTTTATGAAACTCCATCTGTACTAAAAATACAAAAAATTAGCCAGGTGTGGTGGTGAAGACCTGTAGTCCTAGCTACTTAAGGGGGCACTGAGATGGGAGAAACGCTTGAACCCAGAAGGTGGAGATTGCAGTGAACCAAAATCCTGCCACTGCACTACAACCTGGGCTACAGAGTGAGACTCCATCTTAAAAATAAATAAATAAATAAACAAATAATAAAAAATAAAAATGGGCAAAGGACATGAACAACCATTTTATAGAAAAAGAAACTTTGGCCAGGTGCAGTGGCTCATGCCTGTAATTCCAACACTTTGAGAGATGAGGCAGAAGGATCGCTTGACACCAGGAGTTCAAGACAAGCCTGGACAACGCAGGGAGGTTTTTTGGTTTGTTTGTTTTGTAGAGACAGGATCTCCCTATGTTGTACAGGCTGATCTTGAACTCCTGGGCTCAAGCAACTCTCCCATCTAGGCCTCCTACAGTGAGGGGATTATAGGTGTGAGCCACTGCATCTGGCATACAAAATTTAAAAAAAAAAAAAAAAAAAAAAATATATATATATATATATATATATATATATATGCTGAGCATGGTGGCCTATGCCTGTAGTCCTAGCTACTGCTGGGGAGGGGAGGGTGTTGAAGGGAGCTGGGCAGGAAGATTGCTTGGGCTGAAGAGTTCCAGGCTGCAGTGAGTTGTGATCACACCACTGCCCTCCAGCCTAGGTGACAGAGCAAGACCCCATATCAGAAAAATAACAACAAAATAAAGAAATTTAATTAGCCTATGTCTTAGTCTGTTCTGGCTGCCCTAACAAGATACCATAGACTGAGTGGCTTAAACAACAGAAATTTATTTCTCAAAGTTTTAGAAACTGGGAAGTCCAAGATCAAGGTGCCAGTAGGGTAGGTTTCATTCTAAGGCCTCTTCTCTTGGCTTGCAGGCAACCATCATCTCACTATGTGCTCACATAATCTTTTGTTTCTCTCTCTCTCTCTGTGTGTGTGTGTGTGTGTGTGTGTGTGTGTGTGTGAGTATGAGAGAGAGAGAGAGAGACAGAGAGAGAAAGAGAGAGCGCAAGACAGACCAAGTACACTCTGGCGTGTCTTCTTACAAGGACTCTAATCTCATGATGATCCCACCCTAATGACCTCATCTAACCCTAATGACCTCCCAAAGGCCCCATCTCTAAATACCATTACATTGGAGGCTAGGGCTTCAACATGTAAATTGTGGGGAGGACACAGTTTAGTCTAGACTAGCCTATAGATGAAGACTTGCTCTTTTGCCCAGGCTGGAGTGCAGTGGCACGATCTCAGTTCACTGCAACCTCTGCCTCCCAGGTCCAAGCAATTCTCCTGCCTTAGCCTCCAGAGTAGCTGGGATCACAGGCATGCACCACCATGCCCAACTAATTTTTTTTTTTTTTTTTTTTTTGTACTTTTAGTAGAGCTGGGGTTTCACCATGTTGGCCAGGCTGGTCACCAACTCCTGACCTCAGGTGATCCACCTGCCTCAGCCTCCCAAAATACTGAGATCACAGCTGTGAGCCACTGTGCCTGGCCATCAGCCTATAAACATCTTTTTACTGCCCAAGCTCATTAATGAGCAGAGAACATAAATTAAAATAAAAGTGAGATAACATTTTATACCCACCAGATTATACAAAATCAAAACATCTGATGATATTAAGTGTTGGCAAGGATGCAGAGCAAGAGAATTCTCATTCACTGCTGGTGGAAATGTAGGTTGGAACAGTTTGAATAAGAGTTAAGTGAAGTACTTTCTAATGAAATTGGTGATGAACATACCCTACGTTCCAGCAATTCTGCTTCTAGGTATATATGCTAAAGTATATAAAATAAAAATGTAGAGACTAGGCCAGGTGCCGTGGCTCATATGCCTGTAATCCCAGCACTTTGGGAGGCCGAGGCAGGAGGATCACCAGGTCAGGAGATCAAGACCATCCTGGCTAACACAGTGAAACCCCATCTCTACTAAAAATACAAAAAATTAGCTGGGCGTGGTGGTGGGCACCTATGGTCTTAGCTGCTTGGGAGGCTGAGGCAGGAGAGTGGCGTGAACCCGGGAGGTGGAGGTTGCAGTGAGCCGAGATCGCACCGTTGCACTCCAGCCTGGTGACACAGCGAGACTCCATCTCAAAAAAAAAAAAAAAAAAAAAAAAATGTAGAGACTAATCTCTAAATGTAACATTTTATTTGGGAGGCAAGAATTACAATTCAAAGCATATGCAGACTGGGTGTTCTTTGGTTCACTGTTTGAGGTTTTACAAAAAGGAGAAAAGTTACATATGACTTTGAAAGAAAGTTCATTGGCACTAGGAAAGTTTTAGGTTACTGGCAAGCTCTGATTGGTGAGTGACTGCAGTGGGTAAAACTAGTCCTTTGAGGCTGGGCTCAGTGGCTCAAGCCTGTAATCCCAGGACTTTAGGAGATTTAGGTGAGTGGATCACTTAAGCCTGGGAGTTTAAGGCCAGCCTGGCAACATGATGAAACAAAAAAGACAAAAAAGACTGTCTACAAAAAAGACAAAAATTAGCTGAGCTTGCTGGTATGCACCTGTAGTTCCAACTATTTGGGAAGCTGAAGTGAGAGGATTGATTGAGTCCAGCAGGTCTAGGCTGCAGTGAGCCCCGCCCCAATCACACCACTGCACTCCAGCCTGGGTGACAGGGAGAGACGCTGTCAAAAAACAAAACAAAACAACAAACAATAACAACAACAACAAACCACCAAAAAACCAAACTAGTCTTTGAGTCATGGCAGTTTGTTTCAATAGCTATTGGGTAAAACTGGTGTCAGGTTACAACAGGCAGTTTCGGCAGCCAGGGTTGCAGAGAATTACATTCTTTGAGCAATGTAATGTGCCCTCAGTGCTTCCCCTCCCACTGTTTTCATTGGGTATGACAAGAATGACCCAATTTGTATGCTCAACTTTCACAGGCGTAATCCAGTAGTAAATCATGAAATTGATTTTAGTAGTGCTGAAGTATAATTTTCTGAAAAGTAAAATCATGACTCTCTTACAAATATAAAATAAATAGGTATCAAATATTTTATTCATCTTATTAACTTATAAGGGAGCCAGTACGGTGTTTAGGAGTGTAGCATGAATTTGCTAAGAATCAGGAATGTTTAAATGAATTTGCTAAGAAGGCTAAAAATGGTTTAATATGCTACAGGTCAATAAAGCAATGTTTTGGTGTATATTTTCTACCAATGGGCAGAATTATTTTGAGTACTATCAGCTTTCTGGTAAAATAGTTTAGTCAATAGAAAGAGCTCCCTACGGATGCAAATCCTTCCAGCCTTACACTGAAAGGGCACCCAGAATTCTCTTTTCCTCATTTCCAAATCTTTGACAATGTTTGCTGACAATAGGTCCCTGTTAGCAGTTTTTGGTAATTAAAGAGAAAAGAAGAAATAGAAATTTAGTGCACTGGCGGTCGTAAGTGTAAACGTAGTTTTGCGGAGATTTTGTTTCAGGCCAGGCACGGTGGCTCACACCTCCCAACACTTTTGGGGGCTGAGGCTGGCGGATCACTCGAGTCCAGGAGTTGGAGACCAGCCTGGTCAACATGGCAAAATCTTGTCTCTACTAAAAATACAAAAGATTAGCCTGGGGGTGGTGGCACAGGCCTATAGTCCCAGCTACTCAGGAGGCTGAGGTGGGAGGATTGCCAGAGCCCAAGAAGTGGAGGCTAGAGTGAGCCGAGATGGCACTACTGCACTCCAGCCTCGGCGACAGAGCCAGGCCCTGTCTCATAAAAAGAGAAAGAAATACACGTTGGGAGGCCAAGGCGGGCGGATCACCTGAGGTCGGGAGTTTGAGACCAGCCTTACCAACATGGAGAAACCCTGTCTCTACTAAAAATACAAAATTAGCCAGGCATGGTGGCGCATGCCTGCAATCCCAGCTACTTGGGAGGCTGAGGCAGGAGAATCGCTTGAACCCAGGAGACAGAGGTTGCCGTGAGCCGAGATCGGGTCATTACATTCATTCCAGCCTGGGCAACAAGAGCGAAAACTCCGTCTCGAAAAACAAAAATTAAAAACAAAGAAATAAAATTTTGTGTCAGATATATATATCTATATGTATAATCACAAGTATATATTGGGTTTGATGTAAAATATTTTTGTTCACCGTAGGCTGGGATCAAAACAGTTTGAAAGCCATAATGTGACACGAGGGTCAACAGTGAAAAAACCTGGACTTTGAGTTCTTCCTTCCCCAAAATAAGCACCCCTTCAGTGCCAGGCTCAGTCATGCAGACTCAGAAAACGATTCGAGAGAACAGTAGAGAAGCACCGTGCCAGGTGTTCGGCGCGTCTCTCCTTAACACTGAGATCCGCGGCCTTCCCGGGACACCACAAGAATCAAGAGTGCAAGCGGGATGGAAAGGGCGAGCCAGCCGGCCCCAGCAGGCAGGAGCAGAGGCTTGCAGCTACGCTGTGGGTCCGCGGGGAAGCAAGCCGAAGCCCTGAGCCCCAGCAGTGGGCACTGAGAGGCTCCCGCGGCCCCGCCACCTGCGAGCGGCAGAACCTTGCGCACGCGCAGTGAAAACCCAGGGGCCGCAAAGCATCAGAAGCCCCTCCACCCCGCCCGGCTTCGCCTCCTGTCCTGGGGGCACTCACTCCCACGGCCCACTCACTCCCGCCTCGTCACCCCCGCCAGGTTTTCCCCGCCCTTTCCGGCCGGGGCTGGTAGCGATTGCGCGCGCAGGGCCTGAGCGGGCGTCGGAGGGAAGGGGAAGCGGCGGGTAAGGAGATCCTGCGTCCGGGCGCGTCTCTGACGGGGTTGGGAACTTCCTCTTATACTCTCTCCAGCTTTCCGGACCCCAGAGGACTAGAGAGAGAAACTTCTAGAAATGTGTATTTCCTTGCCTTTCCTCCGGCCGCCGCAGGCCTTCCTCCGACAGTCTTAAGTGTCGCCCTCTCCAGACCTTCCTGTCCGGACCGGTCCTGCCTCCCCCGCCCCAACTGGGGAATCCTGAGGCTGTGTCCCCAGTCCCTCTGTTGTCGCTTCGTTTGTCTGAGATCCCTTCCCTGACCTTTAGGTAGCGCAGGAACGGTTATTAGCTTTTAGTGTAGCAGCAGTTTAGGACTAGCTCTCTATGTTGGGCCCCCAACTCAAGCACAAAGAACCACGGGTGTTTTGACGCTTGTTCCGGGGGTTGTTTCTGACACCCTTTTGTTGAAGCAGTTTCGGCATGTTCTCAGCAGTGAATTCAAAGCTAGCAAACATATGTCCCGCTTTAGTTCCTCTGGGCAATTCTACCGTTTCCTAGTATTTTTGAGACAGTCTCGCCCGGTCGCCTAGGCTGGAGTGCAGTGGTGAGATCACAACTCACTGCAGCCTCGACTTCTCAGGCTCTAGCGATCCTCTAACCTCAGCCTCCTGAGTAGCCGGAAGTACAGGCGTGCCCCATCACACACAGCTAATGTTTAAAAACTTTTTAGGGGGGCCTCACTATGTTCCCCAGGCTGGTCTTGAACTCCAGGACTCAAGCGATCCTCCTGCCAGGGCATCCCAAAGTGCTGGGATTACAGGTGTGAGCCACCTTGCCCAGCCAATAATCTGCTTTTCAGATTTGGGGCACATCAGGCATGTCCCTTATATCCCTATGCAATGTCGCAGAATTGCGCTCTTTTCCTTTGGAAATATGGTCATTCCACATGCCACCTTTTGGGATGACGTTCCTACTCCACTGACAGTGGGATGGTATCAGCAGTTACTGAGAAGCATGGTAACAAACTAGTATTTCTATTGTTTGCCACCCAAATGGATATTCAGTCAACTCTTTCTTGTAGCAGGAGGCAGCATTTTAGCTCAGTGGCTGTGCTTGATGCCTTGAAGGGACAGAGGAAGTACCTTGTATTTAAACCACTAGGGTTAAAAATGTTCTGACAGAAATGTAAAACAGAAAAGGCCTGACACTCATGTCATGTTGATAATGTTTACAGGTCACATTTCTTTGTAGGGCCAAATACATGCTTTCTCCTCCCCCACCTCCCCCCCTCTTTTTTTTTTTGAGACAGAGTCTGTCTGTTGCCCAGGCTAGAGTGCAATGGCTCGATCTCCATTCACTGCAACATCTGCCTCCCAGGTTCAAGCTATTCTCCTGCCTAAGCCTCCCGAGTCACTGAGATTACAGGCGCCCACCACCATGCCTGAGTAATTTTTTGCATTTTTTAGTAGAGATGGGGTCCCCATGTTGGCCAGGCTGGTCCTGAGTGCCTGACCTCTGGTGATCCACCCGCCTCAGCCTTCCAAAGTTCTGGGATTAAAGGCATGAGCCACCGCTTTTTTTTTTTTTGAGACAGGGTCTTGCTCGGTCATCCAGGCTAGAGTGCAGTGGTGCCATCTCAGCTCACTGCAGCCTCAACTTCCCTGGCTCAGGTGGTCCTCCCACCTCAGCCTTCCCTGAGTAGCTGGGACTACAGGCCTGTGCTATCATGCCGGTCTAATTTTTTTTTGTATTGTTAGTAGAGACAGGGTTTAGCCGTGTTGCCCAGGCTGGTCTCAAACTCCTGGACTCAAGCAATCCGCCTGCCTTAGCCTCCTAAAGATCTGGGCTTACAGGTATGAGCCACTGTGCCCAGCCCCTTTCGCCCTTTTTTTTTTTTTTCTGAGACAGTCTCGCTCTGTCACCCAGGATGGAGTGCAGTGATGCCATCTCGGCTCACTGCAACCTCTGCCACCTGTGTTCAAGCGATTCTCCTGCCTCAGCCTCCTGAGTAGCTGGGACTACAGGCACCTGCCATTGCGCTGGGCTAATTTTTGTATTTTTAATAGAGACGGGGTTTCACCGTGTTAGCCAGGATGGTCTCGATCTCCTGACCTCGTGATCCACCCTCCTCGGCCTCCCAAAGTGCTGGGATTACAGGCGTGAGCCATCGCACCCAGCCCAACCACTGCGCCTGGCCCTCGCCCTCTTTAAAAAATTTATTTTTCCCTCCAATTTGGGTGACAGAGTGAGACCCTGTCCCCAAAAATAGATGTTTTTTAAATTGACACATAATGATTGTTTTATGTTTACATTTATGGGGTAAAATGTGATATTTTGATACATGTATATAATGTGTAATGATCAAATCAGGGTAATTAGCATATTCATCACCTCAAACACTGCTTGCTTTTTTTTTTTTTTTTTTTTTTTTTGAGACGGAGTCTGGCTCTGTCACCCAGGCTGGAGTGCAGTGGCCGGATCTCTGCTCACCGCAAGCTCCGCCTCCCGGGTTTACGCCATTCTCCTGCCTCAGCCTCCCGAGTAGCTGGGACTACAGGCGCCCGCCACCTCGCCCGGCTAGTTTTTTGTACTTTTTAGTAGAGACGGGGTTTCACCGTGTTAGCCAGGATGGTCTCGATCTCCTGACCTCGTGATCCGCCCGTCTCGGCCTCCCAAAGTGCTGGGATTACAGGCTTGAGCCACCGCGCCCGGCCTACTGCTTGCTTTTATATGCTAGTTATATGTAATATGTTGATATGCTGTAGATGATGATATGACGCTTTAGCAGCTACCTTTGAACTCAAATTTCTCAATAAGTTAATTCCTAGAAAGTCATGATAATCAGCCTTGTTATTTTGACTTTGATACGTTTAAATGCTATAAATGTAACCATTTTTTTCTAACATCAGCACACACTATAAGTCTTATTACCCATTGATACCTAAATTACAAAATCTTAGTCATCTTAAATTTCCCTGTGCTATTCCATATATTATATTACAGGATCTCATGGTTTGTTTATTTATTTATTTATTTTGAGACAGAGTCTTGCTCTGTCACCCAGGCTAAAGGGTGGAGGGCAGTGGTGTGATCTCAGCTCACTGTAACCTCTATCTCCTGGGCTCAGGCGATTCTTATGCCTCAGCCTCCCAAGTAGCTGGGATTATAGCCCTGCTCCACCACGCCTGGCTAATTTTTAAATTTTTAGCAGAGATGGGGTTTTGTCATGTTACCCAGGTTGGTCTCGAACTCCTGGATTCAAGTGATCCCCACGCCTCAGCATCCCAGTGTGCTGGCATTACAGGCACTGTGCCCAGCAGTTTCTTTATTTAAAAAGTAATTTAGGAAGGGTGCAGTGGCCTAATAATTCCTATGGAGTGATATGGTGGAACAGTCCTGGATTTAGAGTAAGAAGGCCTGGATTCAGATACTGAGACTGTCATACTAACATTGTATCCTTGGGGAAACTTTGAGCTTCAATTTCTCTTTCTCTCATTTTAGATAAGATTATCTTTTCTTCTCACCTCTTAATTATTGTGAGAATTACCATTGACATAATATGTGGAGAAGCTAAAAGTTAAAAAAAAAAAAAAACCCAACCTAAGCTATTGTTATTTCTTCTTGTTCTCATTCATTTCACAAACATTGGAAACCTAACGTATGTTATATACTGGTGCTAGAGCTATGAAAGATAGTACCTGCACTTAAAGGGCTGTCTTTCAAGGAGCTTTCAGAGTGTGTGTGTGTGTGTGTGTGTGTGTGTGTGTGTGTGTGTGTGCGCGCGCGCGCACTAGGAATAGGGTGGTAGGGTATTTGGTAAGGTAGACCTGTGCTATAGAATGTAAAACCAGTAAGCTTAGGGTGAGCAACAAACTTAGGTGAGTTTGGGACCATATTTCCACAATTCCAGAGGAGGAACAGGGAAAGGTTCCTGGAGGAAGTTATATTTGAACAGTCTTGAATTATGACAAGAATCCTGAAGGGCTTTTTGTGCTACAGGAAGTGTACACGTTGAAGGATTTTAAGCAGTTAGACTGATCACAATTGCTTTTTGAAAGTTCCTGTTGTCTGTGATACGTGCTTTGTTAACTTTCTTCTTTGTGCTTTATTATTATTTTTTTTATTCCATCAAGAAGTGTCCTCTCCTCATACCTTAATATTAACTCTTTATCCTCTTCTAGTGCAGGTCCCATTTCTTGTGTGAAGCATTCTCCAATTATTTTAGCCTCCCTACTTATTTCGTTCTCTGAAACCATATTAGAAATATTAATAGTAACACACTTTAGTCCTTATTTGTTTTATGTTTATGTCCTAAGTAGATTTTAAGTATAGAGAATGTTCCTTATGTGTGAATAGAAAGCATGCTAAAAAAAAATTGTTGCTTGATCTCTTTGTATTTTGTTTTTCAGGGTAGTAACAGATTATGGGCGACAGTCCTTTTAATTAATGTATCGTCATCATGGCAAATGAGGGCTGTCCCAAGGCTGCTGATAGTCCTTTTTCATCAGATAAACATGCCCAGCTCATCTTGGCCCAAATCAATAAGATGAGAAATGGACAGCATTTCTGTGATGTGCAGCTGCAAGTTGGAAAGGAAACTTTTAAAGCTCATCGGCTGGTTTTGGCTGCCAGCAGTCCTTACTTTGCAGCTTTGTTCACTGGAGGAATGAAAGAGTCCTCAAAAGATGTTGTACCAATTCTAGGAATTGAAGCAGGAATCTTTCAGATACTTCTAGATTTCATTTACACAGGTATGTTACATGAGCCTGTTGCTTTGACTGAAGAATGATTCAATCACTCGTGCACTAATGTGGAAAAATAAATTGATCTAACTTTTTAATTACTCTAGAAGGTAATTTAGCAACGTGTTATTATGTGACTGAAAATTTCGTATCTTTTGACCCGGTGCTCCTTTTCTAGGAATCTGAAGGAATTAATGAATGATGCAGGCACATATTTACAAACCAGGATTTTATTGTAACATTATTATTATTATTTCATTTTTTTTTCAAGATGGATTCTCCCTCTGTCACCCAGGTTGGAGTGCAGTGGGGCGATCTTGGCTCACTGCAACCTCTGCCTCCCAGGTTCAAGTGATTCACCTGCCTAAGTCTCCCGAGTAGCTGGGACAAAGACGCATGCCACCACGCCTGGCTAATTTTTTTTTTTTTTTTAATTTTTAGTAGAGACGGGATTTCACCGTGCTAGCCAGGATTGTCTCAATCTCCTGACCTCGTGATCCGCCCACCTTGGCCTCCCAAAGTGCTGGGATTACAGGCGCGAGCCACCGCACCTGGCCTGTGACTTTATTTATAGCAGTATATAATTGAATAAACTCTTATCTCAGTAGGTTTTATGGCTAAATAAATTATGATACATATATAGAGCTCACAAATGAGATCTAACAAATCTTAAAATATATGTATACTATTATGGAGGAATGTTTATAATATATAAAATTTTAAAAATCAGAATATAAGTAAACCCCTATTTTGTTTTAAACAAAACCCAAAAAACTTATGTGTATTTACACATGAGAAAGTGACCAGAATGTTTGATAGCATTTATCTGTAGGTAATTTTTTTCCACAAAGTATAATCAGCATGTGTTATTTTACTCAAAACTATTTCTTAAATGTTTTTGAGGAGTTTTAATAACATTAGAGAATGTACACAAGAGCACAGTGGTTCATGCCTATAATCCCAGCACTTCGGGAGGCCATTGTAAGAGGACTGCTTGAGGCCAGGAGTTCAAAAATAGGCAGGACAACATAGCAAGACCCCATTTCTTAAAAAAAAATTTCGTTTGAGACAGGGTCTCTCTCTGTTGTCCAGGCTGGAGTGCAGTCATGCACTCACACCCCAATGCAGTCTTGATCTGGGCTAAAGCAGTGCTACCATCTCACCATCCTGCATAGCTGTGACTACAGGTACGTGCCACCATGCCTGACTAATGTAAAACAAATTTTTTTGTAGAGACAGGGTCTCACTATGTTACCCAGGCTAAAAAAAAAATTTTTTTTTTTTTTTGAGACAGAGTCTCGCTCTATTGCCAGGCTGGAGTATAGTGGCGTGATCTCAGCTCACTGCAACCTCCGCCTCCCAGGTTCAAGCAATTCTCCTGCCTCAGCCTCCTGACTAGCTGGGACTACAGGCATGCGCCACCACACCCAGCTAATTTTTGTATTTTAAGTAGAGACCGGGTTTCATCATGTTGGCCAGGATGGTCTCCATCTCTTGACCTCGTGATCCACCTGCCTTGGCCTCCCAAAGTACTGGGATTACAGGCATGAGCCACTGTGCTCAGCCAAAATTTTTTTTTTTTTAATTAGCTGGGTACGGTCACTTGTGCCTTTAGTCCCAGCTAACGGGAGGCTGATGTGGGAAGATCCAGGAGTTTGAGGCTGTAGTGAGCTATGATCAAGCTGCTATACCCTGGACTGGGAGAGAGAGTGAGACCCCATCTCTAAATAAATAAAATAAAACAACTGGGATGATGAGGAGGGGAGTAGGGGAGGGGAAAGAAAGAGAAGGCACACCAAAACAATGTATAGTCTTATATGATATGCAACAAATATGCATAGAAAAAAGATTTGAAAGGTTGAGGTAGGATGATCACTTGAGCCTAGGATGCTGAGGCTTCAGTGAGTGATGATCATGCTACTGCACTCCAGCCTGGGCAACAGAACAAGACTCTGTCTCAAAAAAAAAAGAGAGAAGAAATATATGAAGAGACACTACAGTGTTAATAAAATGTGTCTGTGTATGGAAAAATACGTTTTTCATTTTAGTTTTTCTGTCTTAAAATTCTTTTTCCACAGTGAATATATATTACTCTTTGTGTGTGTGTGTGTGTGTGTATGATGGAGTTTCACTTTGTCGCCCAGGCTGGAGTACAGTGGCACAATCTTGGCTCATTGCAACCTCTGCCTCCCAGTTTCAAGCGATTCTCCTGCTTCAGCCTCCCGAGTAGCTGGGATTATAGGCTTGGACTAACATGCCCAGTTAATTTTTGTATTTTTTTTTTTTAGTAGAGATGGGTTTTCACCATGTTGGCCAGGCTGATCTCGAACTCCTGACCTCAAGTGATCTGCCCACCTCAGCCTCCTAAAGTGCTGGGATTACAGGCGAGAGCCACTGTGCCCAGCCTCTTTTATTTTTTATTTTGTGAGACAGAGTCTTGCTTTGTCACCTGTGCTGGAATGTAGTGGCAAGATCATTGCAGCCTTGACCTCCTGGGCTCATCAAGCTATCCTCTCACCTCAGCCTCCTGAGTACCTGTAGGACCACAACACACACCATCATGCCAGGGTAATTAAAAAAAAAATTTTTTTTTTAGAGATTATGTCTGGCTATGTTGCCCAGACTGGTCTCAAACTCCTAGGCTCAAGCAGTCCTCCCACCTCAGCCTCCCTAGTACCTGAGACTACAGGCGCACGCGCCGCCACACCTGGCTAGTTTTGTTTTTTTTTGAGGCGGAGTTGCGCTGGGCTTAGTGGTGCGCACCTGTAGTCCCAGCTACTCAGGAGGCTGAGCCAGAATAATTGATTGAACCTGGGAGGCAGAGGTTGCAGTGAACAGAGACCATGCCACTGCACTCCAGCCTGGGCAGCAGAGCAAGACCTTGTCTCAAAAAACAAACGAACAAAAAAGGCTGGGTGTGGTGGCTCACGCCTGTAATCCCAGCACTTTGGGAGGCTAAGGTGAGTGGATCACCTAAGGCCAGGAGGTTGAGACCAGCCTGACCAACATGGCGAAACCTCATCTCTGCTAAAAATACAGAAATTAGCCGGTTGTGCTGGTGCGCACTTGTAATCCTGGCTACTTGGGAGGCTGAGGCAGGAGAATCACTTGAACCTGGGAAGTGTTTGTTGTAATGGGCCAAGAATGCACCACTGTACTCCATCCTGGTCGACATAGTGAGACTCTGTCTTAAAAAAAAATAAAAAAACTTAAAAAAGAAAGCAAAGCCCTTGGAAAAGAAAGTGGTATACATAGTTTGAGTATTTAATAGTTTATCTTATGTTATAGATTCTTGGTTATTCCTAATATTAAAAACTAGCATTGTGCTGGGTGTGGTGGCTCACACCTGTAATCCCAGCACTTTGGGAGGCTGAGGTGGGTGGATTGCTTGAGCCCAGGAGCTTGAGATCAACCTGGGTAACGTGGTGAAACCCTGTCTCTACAAAAAAATACAGAAAATTAGCCGATCATGGTGGTGAGTGTCTGTAGTACCAGCTACTCGGGAGGCTGAGGTGAGAGGCTCACCTGAGCACGGGAGGCAGAGGTTGCAGTGGGCCAAGATTGCGCCACTGCACTCCAGCCTGGACAACAGAACGATACCCTGTCTCAAAACAAACACAAAAAATGAACATTGTATGGCATTTAGAGACCTTGTCTTACTCTCCCCAGTGCCTCAGTAAATGTTTGTTACATGCATATAACCTTATGTTAAAAGCATAGACTTTATTTTTGTTGTTGCTGCTGTTGTTTGGTTTTTTCTTTCCAACTTTTAGGTTCAAGAGGTACACGTGTGGGTTTGTTGCATGGGTAAATTGCGTGTCTTGGGGGCTTGGTATGTAGATAATTTTGTCTTCCAGATAATCAGTATAATACCTGATATGTAGTTTTTCAATCCTTACCCTCCTCCTACCCTCCACTCTCAAGTAAGCCCCAATGTGTATCCATGCCTTCTTGGTATCCATGTGTATGCAATGTTGAGCTCCCATTTATAAGTGAGAACATATGATATTTGGTTTTCTGTTCTTGTGTTAATTTGCTTAGAATCATGGCCTCCAGCTCCATGTGTGTTGCTGTAAAGCACATGATTTCCTTCTTTTTTATGGCAAAAGCATGTCAACCCCTACCTTGCAACTTGCTTTACCTTACAACTTGTGGACAAGTTACTTAAACTTTGATTCTGTTTCCTTAATATGAAAATAAGAAAAATAATAATATCTACCACATGGGAGTATAATAAGGGTTAAATTAGCATATAAAAAGCAATTAATGCTGCACCTGGTTCATTGTGAGTTTTTCATAAATGTGTTAGGTATCGTTATCGTTTAAGTTTTGTGCTCTTCACACAAATCCTTGATTGCCTTTTTAAGCGTCTGTCTACTCTGCAAGCATCAGTGAAATCAAGTCTAATACTTTTTGAATATGGTAAGCCAATGTATGTTTTTATTTTATTGGCCATTTTGTCTTCCTACTTCTCTAGGTATAGTGAACATAGGTGTGAATAATGTCCAGGAGTTGATTGTTGCAGCAGACATGCTACAGTTGACTGAAGTTGTTCATCTTTGCTGTGAATTTCTGAAAGGACAAATTGATCCACTGAACTGCATTGGAATCTTTCAGTTCTCTGAGCAAATTGCCTGCCATGATCTCTTGGAATTCTCAGAAAACTACATTCATGTCCATTTCTTAGAGGTTCATAGTGGAGAAGAGTTCCTGGCACTTACAAAAGATCAGCTGATCAAAATTTTGCGAAGTGAAGAGCTTAGCATTGAGGATGAATACCAGGTCTTCTTAGCTGCAATGCAATGGATTCTGAAAGATTTGGGAAAAAGAAGAAAACATGTGGTAGAAGTGCTAGACCCAATTCGATTCCCTTTATTACCTCCTCAGAGACTTTTAAAGTATATAGAAGGTAACTTTTTTGCTACATATCAAATTAGTTGATTAATTATCCGGTGATGTGTTCTCTGAAATGTGGGAGAGTGTTTTCATTTTTTGGTTCAGTAACAGACATTTATTGAATGATTACTCTTTTTTTTTTCTTTTTAAAAATGAATGATTATGTAAGATACAACTTTTGTGTTTTGTGGGTGGGCAGTAGTATTTTAATATTTCTACCTATTTTTATCAAAATCTTTCTTGGCCGGGCGCGGTGGCTCACGCCTGTAATCCCAGCACTTTGGGAGGCCGAGGCGGGCAGATCACAAGGTCAGGAGATCGAGACCATCCTGGCTAATTCGGTGAAACCCCGTCTCTACTAAAAATACAAAAAACTAGCCGAGCGTGGTGGCTGGCGCCTGTAGTCCCAGCTACTCGGGAGGCTTGAGGCAGGAGAATGGCGGGAACCTGGGAGGCGGAGCTTGCAGTGAGCGGAGGAGATCGCGCCACTTGCACTCCAGCCTGGGCGAGAGCGAGACTCCGTCTCAAAAAAACAAAAAACAAAAAACAACAAAAAAAATCTTTCTTGAGATTGATTACTAAGGCAGATTAGTATTATAGATAAAAATTACTGACAGAGCGACTAACATAACAACTGCTGTTGACAGAACCAGTTATTTCAGTGTAAGATTTCCTCTTGCTACTCTGAAAAATTAAGCAAAACCTAACACTTGGAGAAAATGCATACATTAAAAATAAAAAAACTCAATGAATCCTATAAGTCCCTTCATTATAAAATAAATTTGGTTTTGATATACTATTATAGCTTCTGAGTAGCCTCTGAATCATCTTTAGATTTTAAACTTAATTCTGAAAATACGTTTTACCATAATATAAAATAGTTTGTATCTTTATATTAGAAAAGTGATGTTTAAATTTATTTCTAAGAATTGCTTTAGGCCAGGTGCAGTGGTTCATGCCTGTAATTCTAGCACTTTAGGAGGCCAAGGCAGGCAGATCGCTTTAGCCCAGGAATTCAAGACCAGCCTGGGCAACATGGTGAAACCCTGTATCTACAAAAAAAAAAAAGGCAAAAAATTAGCCCGGCATGGTGGCATGCACTTGTAGTCCCTGCTACCTGGGAGGCTGAGGTGGGAGGATCACCTGAGCCCAGGAGGTCAAGGCTACAGTGAGCCAGGATTGTGCCACTGCTTTCCAGCCTACTTTAGACCTGGTTTTGAGATTTGAAGTTTTTACTCTTGTCATTCACTGAAAGATTAGGTTGCTATTGAATTACAAATGATTTTATTACAAGTTAAATACACTGCTAAGCATTAACGGTGTAATTCTGTAAATATATAATTAAAAATAATGGATTATTAGTTTTTCTCCAATCTTAGCAGTGTTAACATAATTTTGTAGGTTTTTCTGAGTGATATCTTGTTTTACTGTATATATAGTTGATTGTTATTTGCAGTAGTTATGTTCTATAAGTCTGCTGCGAACACAGAATTAGCAAATACTGAATGATTGCTCCTAGGGGAAATATAGGTTTAGGTTCCTGCAAGCCTATAGTCACAACATTTTTGTCACATAGTCAATAGAGCCTTGTTTTATATAGGTTTTTTTTGTTTGTTTCATTATTCTTGATTTGTTTTGAAGTTGATCATTTTTTCATTAGACTGCCATATATCCTTTTTCAAATTTTTGTTTTTCTTTTTTTTTGGGGAAATTTTCTTTTCTTTTTTTTTGAGACGGAGTCTCACTCTGTTGCCCAGGCTGGAGTGCAGTGGTGCAATCTCAACTCACTGCAAGCTCCGCCTCCCGGGTTCACACCATTCTCCCGCCTCAGCCTCCTGAGTAGCTGGGACTATAGGTGCCCGCTGCCGCGCCTGGCTAATTTTTTATTTTTGTATTTTTAGTAGAGACAGGGTTTCACTGTGTTAGCCAGGATGGTCTTGATCTCCTGACCTCGTGATCTGCCCACCTCGGCCTCCCAAAGTGCTGGGATTATAGGCGTGAGCCACCGCACCTGGCGCTGGGTTGTACTTTATTTTTTTTTTATTTTTTTATTTTTTTTGAGACGGAGTCTTGCTCTGTAGCCCGGGCTGGACTGCAGTGGCCGGATCTCAGCTGACTGCAAGCTCCGCCTCCCGGGTTTATGCCATTCTCCTGCCTCAGCCTCCGGAGTAGCTGGGACTACAGGCGCCCGCCACCTCGCCCGGCTAGTTTTTTGTATTTTTAGTAGAGACGGGGTTTCACCGTGTTAGCCAGGATGGTCTCGATCTCCTGACCTCGTGATCCGCCCGTCTCGGCCTCCCAAAGTGCTGGGATTACAGGCTTGAGCCACCGCGCCCGGCCCTGGGTTGTACTTTAATAAGGCATATGCTCTTTCTTGGTATCTTGCTCATACTGAACTGTTGTTCATGTCAACTCTGTTCAAACTCTTTTCTAATAATACAAGAACTAATTCTCCTTGGCACTCTTTCTACCTAGTACAACTACTTTGTTTTCTCCAGTCTAAAAGTTGAAGGCTGTGGGTTGTGTTCTTGCCACCTTTGTTCTGTTTTTTGTTTTGTTTTGAGACAGTCTCACTCTGTCACTCACACTGGCATGCAGTAATGCAATCATAGTCACTGAAACCTTGACTTCCTGGGCTCAAGTGATCCTCCTGCCTCAGCCTCCAGAGTAGCTGGAACTAGAAGTTCATGTCACCATGCCCAGCTCATTTTAAAATTTTCTGTAGAGACAGGGTCTCACTATGTTGTCCAGACTGGTCTTGAACTCCCAGCCTCAAACATTCCTCCCACCTCAGCCTCCCAAAGTGCTGGGATTACAGGCATGAGGCACTGTACTGGCCCTTGCCACTTCTTTCTAGCCTGAGGCATGAGGGTGGTTGAAGACTAGAGATCCACTAGGGCTGAGATCCTTACTTGGGAACTTGACTTTGATATCTCTCTATTGAGTTCCTGTTATTTATCTTATATCTGGGCCTACTTAACCTAGCTAGAGATGTATCTCACCACAGTGTGGACTTTGGCTACCACAGTGTTCTGTTAGAGAGCAGATCCAGGTGATCCTTTCTACCTTTACTGATGGTCCTGTGAAGACGTTTCCTTTTAATAATTTTGTTCCTCAACTTTTCTTGGTTCTGCCTTTCACTCTTGATTCTATCTGTCTGCAAATTATTATCAGTGAGAATTCTCAAGATTTTGTTAGTTGACCATTGTTCTTCAATATTGCTTCTTGTCTGGGATAGAGAGAAAAGGTCAGAGATGGAAAGATAGGAGACAGTCTCTTGCTAGCATTTATAATGCCTTTGTGCAAATTAGAAAATAGTGCCCTTTCAGGGAGAATAGGTCTTACAGCTTGGCAAATGAACACAGGTTGACTCTCATCCCCAGTTTACCTCCTCAGCTAAGCACCCTTGAGCAAGGACAACCTACCTCATCATATGCATGATCCTTTTAGGATATGGTACTCATGCCACCAGAATTTATTTTTCTTGCTTTGTCTATCATTCTTAAATTTAAATGTTAATGACATAATTTTATATCTTTTTTGTTATGTTGTAAGTATAGAATTTTTGGCTATTTTAATTTTTAAATTTTGTTAGATAATTGTGATCTTGGAAACTCTTCTTCTTTTTTTTTGTTTTTGAGACAGGGTCTCACCCTGTCATCCATGATGGAGTGCAGTGGCGCAATCCTGCCTCACTGCAAACTCTGCCTCCTGAGCTCAAGTGGTACTCCCACATGAACCTCCTGAGTAGCTGGAACTATAGGCACATGCCACCACACCCGGCTAATTTTTGTATTTTTTGTAGCAGCAAGGTTTTCATTCACCACGCTGGCCAGGCTCAAGTGATCCACCCGACTTGGCCAAAATACTGGGATTACAGGTGTGAGCCACCACATCCGGCCTGGAAATTCTTATACATGGGGGGATACTGTGAAGCATATATATTTTGTAGTTGCTATTCTGCTTATATATGAAGCTTTTTTTTTTTTTTTTTGAGATGGAGTCTCGCTCTGTCGCCAGGCTGGAGTGCAGTGGTGCGATCTCGGCTCACTGCAAGCTCCGCCTCCCAGGTTCACACCATTCTCCTGCCTCAGCCTCCCGAGGAGCTGGGACTACAGGCGCCCGCCACCACGCCCGGCTTATTTTTTGTATTTGTTAGTAGAGACGAGGTTTCACTGTGTTAGCCAGGATGGTCTCCATCTCCTGACCTGGTGATTCACCCGCCTCGGCCTCCCAAAGTGCTGGGATTACAGGCGTGAGCCACCGCACCCGGCCACATGAAGCATATTTTTTAACAGCAACCTTTTTTGTTTTTCATTAGTGAAGAAAATGCTTTCCTTAAAATAGTACCAATATTTAGTATTGCAGGAAACAAACACCATTGTTTGGTGATGATTTTTTTATTTATTGATTGTTAAATGTGTCTTATCTTTATAGAAATATGTTTTTTCAATGTTATTTAAAAATTGTTTAAAACATTGTCTTTTTAAATATTGCTTTAGGAGTATCCGATTTTAATCTTCGTGTTGCATTGCAAACACTTCTGAAAGAGTACTGTGAAGTATGCAAATCTCCCAAAGAGAACAAGTTTTGTAGTTTTCTGCAGACATCTAAGGTTCGACCTCGGAAGAAAGCAAGAAAGTACCTGTATGCAGTAGGTGAGAGCCCTTTAGAAAGTAATAGAAATTATATTTGTGTTCCAGATCAACATTTTTTAATATATTGTTGTTTTTACTATACATGATAGAATATGTGGGTATATTGATGAGGCATATTAAATTTCACATACAGGCTACAGATTTATAAACTGCATTTATATATTATGATAAATATGTCTAAAAAGAAATAGCTATTCATTTGATATCTGTTATTCTATAATCTAAACCTTTGAGTTTGTAGATTATCCAGTTATCAAATAAGTGACTAAAGAAGTGCTGCTTTAAAAGTAAAAAATTTGAATTCTTGTGAAAAATAAAGAAAATAAATCTCAAGTTTTTAAACTATTCACAGTATCTTAGTCATTAGCAGTGATAGGAATCAATGATCTCCAAAGTGTGGTTATAAAGGAAGATCCATAGGAATATCAGCGGAACATATTACAACCTCTCTTTTTTTTTTTTTTTTTTGAGGCAGAACCTCACTCTGTCACCCAGGCTGGAGTGCAGTGGCATGATCTCGGATCACTACAACCTCCACCTCCTGGGTTCAAGCAATTATCCTGCCTCAGCCTCCTGAGTAGCTGGGACTACAGGCATGCGCCACCATGCCCAGCTAATTTTTGTATATATATATTTTTTTAAGTAGAGACAGGGTTTCACCATATTGGCCAGGCTGGTCTTGAACTCCTGACCTTGTGATCTGCCTGCCTTGGCCTCTCGAAGTGCTGGGATTACAGGCGTGAGCCACCGTGCCTGGCCACATATTACAACTTCTTTTCATTTTTATTTCAAAAAGCATTAACTTAAATCTGGGTGTCGTGGCTCATGGCCTGTAATCCCAGCACTTTGGAAGGCTGAGGTCAGAGGATTGTGTGAGCCCAGAAGTTCAAGACCAGCCTATGCAACATGATGAAACCTTGTCTTTACACAGATATACAGAAATTACCCTGGTGTGGTGGTGTGTGCCTGTAGTCCCAGCTACTTGGGAAGCTGAAGTGGGAGGATCACTTGAGCTCAGGAGGCAGAGGTTGCAGTGAGCAGAGATTGTACCCTGCACTCCAGCCTGGGCAACCGAGCAAGACACTGGCTCAAAAAAAGAAAAAAAAGCATTAAACTTTATCGGCATTTAAAATACATATAATATATAACATATTGATATATATAGTGCAGATCTGTATACATATTATAGTTTTTATGTAAGTACCTGATGTATGAGATAATTTATAATTTACACATATATAATTACAATTACATGTATGTATTAATATTTAAGTATAATGCTTTTGGTTGCTTCTTAAAATTTTTTTGCTGATTGGATGTATAGTCAAAACAAGGATTTCATCAGGAGGTTGATGGGGGAGGATTGAGGCTGCAGTAAGCTGTGATCACATCACTGGACTCCAGCCTGGGTGACAGAGTGAAACCCTGCCTCAAACACACACACACACACACACAGACACAGACACACAGCTTTCAACTCACTATTTTTAATTGAAAAAGACACTAATGAAAGTTATAATGAAACTTTCCTAACTTAACAGATAAGCAGTGCCTAGATTTATATTTCATATAATATTCTATTTATAACCAAGACCAAGTGGTAAAACACTGAGGCTAACCGTCTTACTATTTAAGCCACAATCTTTCAGGAATTGGCAAATTTAAGAATATTACATTATATATAGAGGGAGAAAGTAAGCTCTAAACCATTTATTTCTTGTTATATAATAGTTATACTAAATGTTTAGCTGTAGAACACTAGATTTTCATCACTACCATTTTTCTATTTAATAGTAAGGGATTTGCTGTGTACTCACTTTTTTTCTTTTGTTTAGGTGGATATACTCGGTTGCAGGGGGGTCGTTGGAGTGATAGCAGAGCCCTCAGCTGTGTGGAACGTTTTGACACCTTTAGCCAGTACTGGACCACTGTATCTTCACTTCATCAGGCTCGAAGTGGGCTGGGAGTAACGGTTCTAGGAGGGATGGTCTACGCTATTGGAGGTAATAATAAAAATGTCTTATTTTCTTTATTAGTCTTATTGGCTATATTCTAATATGCTTTATGATTTATATGTTGCTGTGTGATATACATATATCTAATTGTCCTCAATAAGTATTTACAGAAAGGATGGAAGGAAGGAAGGATGGAAGGAAGGGAGGGAGGGAGGGAGGGACAGAAGGGGGAAGGGGGAAGGAGGAAGGGGAAAGGTGAAAGGGGGAAGGGAAAGGGGAAGGGAAAGGGGAAGGGGAAGGGCAAGATGGTGAATATTTCATATTGGATGAATACTGTGATTTATCACAAGCCAGAATACTTAGGTTTGGTTTTAATGAAAAGTGGTGGTGGGGTGTGGTGGCTCATACCTGTAATCCCAGCACTTTTGGGAGCCGAGCCAGGAGGATCACTTGAGCCCAGGAGTTTGAGATCAGCCTGGGCAATATATTGAGACTTTATCTCTTAAAAAAAATTTAAAATGAGCCAGATGTATGGCACATTTCTGTAGTCCCAGCTACTTGGCAGGATGATGTGGGAAGATTACTTGAGCCCAGGAGGCAGTGGTTGCAGTGAGCCACGATCGTGCCACTGTACTCCAGCCTGGGTGACAGAGCAAGACCCTCTCTCAAAAAAGAAAAGAAAAGTTGTTTATAGAATATGGCACCCACCTGGCGTAGTGGCTCACGCCTGTAATCGCAACACTTTGGGAGGCTGAGACAGGCAGATCACCTAAGGTCAGGAGTTCAAGACCAGCCTGGCCAACATGGTGAAACCCTGTCTCTACTAAAAATACAAAAAAATTAGCTGGGCGTGGTGGCGGGAGCTGGTAATCTCAGCTACTTAGGAGGCTGAGGCAAGAGAATCATTTGAACTCGAGAGGCGGAGGTTGCAGTGAGCCGAGATCGTGCCATTGCACTCCAGCCTGGGCAACAAGAGCGAAACTCCGTCTCAAAAAAAAAAAAAGGTGGCATCAAAATTTAGATCAATATTTATGATAGAATTTTTTTAAATTCTGAAAGCTGCATTATGATTCATTTTTAATAAACCAAGCAGTATGGATACTGGGTACGTAAAAACCAAGTCAACAAGATAGTAGGATATATTTCTTGTCGAAATCCTGGTGTTTTGTAAAACTATTTTTATGAATTATTAAATAATAAAGTAACTGGGACTGTAGGCATACATCACCATGTATGGCTCATTAAATATTTATTTATTTATTTGAGATGGAGTTTTGCTCTTGTTGCCCAGGCTGGAGTGCAATGGCGTGATCTCGGCTCACTGCAACCTCTGCCTCCTGGGTTCAAGCAATTCTCCTGCCTCAGCCTCCTCTGTAGCTGGGATTACAGGCATGCACCACCACGCCCGGCTAATTTTGTATTTTTAGTAGAGACAGGGTTTCTTCATGTTCGTCAGGCTGGTGTCAAACTCCTGACCTCAGGTGATCCATCCGCCTTGGCCTCTCAAAGTGTTGGGATTACAGGCATGAGCCACTATGCCTGGCCAATTTTTTTTTTTTTTTTTTAGAGATGGGGTCTCACTATGTTGCCCAGGCTGGTCTTGAACTCTGGAGCTCAAGTGATTCTCCTGCCGCAGCCTCCCAAAGTGCTAGGATTATGGATGTGAGCCATGGCACCCAGCCGGTATTTTTAAAAAATTATAATTATTTTATTTTTATTTTATTGATTTATTTTTTAGTGGGCCAGGGTTTGGCGAGCCATCCCCACCCAAAAATTTTATAAATATTTTCTGACTATGGTACTGTCAATTTAAATTATGGTGATATAGGAACTATTTGATTTTTGTCTTTACTTTGGAGGGTATATAACTCAGAACTATTTATTAAATTAAGAAATGACATGTGCATCAGAAAATTCCATCAAAGAAATTAGAATTTTAAGCAATAACTTCTTGTCTGCATAAAGAGCACAATTCTATATAGTCTTTGACCACAACTTTAATAATTCCTTGTATGTGTCTTTTGTCAGTTATGCATAGTTTTATCACTTGAACTCTTCTGTTTAACCTAGGGTCAGAGGTCCTTGTGTGACACTTGCATATGTATGTATTCCCTCCCCTGATACCACAGAAGTGCTTACAGAGGCTCTTCAAAACTGCTGTGACTTTGCTAGCTATTAATACTGTCAACATTGCTATCTTAAGATATTCCTTAATATATAACTTTTAAATACTTTGAAAATTATAAAAGTTAGGTTTGTTATAGAAAATTTTGCTAAAACAGAAGCATATGAAAAAGAAAATTTAAATTCCTGATGCCATAATCATACCACCCAGAATAATCACAGTTAACATTTTGGTTTAGTTTCTTCCCGATACATACATATCTGGGTTCATATTCTAAATGTTGGGTTTTAAAAATTAAGATATAATTCACATACCAAAATTTAGAGAATATAATTTAGTGGTTTTTAGCATAGTCACAAAGTTGTACAATCGTCACCACTATCTCATTCCAGAACATTTTATCACCCCAGAAAGAAACACTGTACCTGTCAGCAGTCACTCCCCATCTCTCCTAAACCCTAGTAACTGCTAATCTACTTTATGTCTCTATGGTCTTGCCTATTCTGGACATTTCATGTAAATGGAATCATATAATATTGTGTCTGACTTCTTTCAGTTAGCATGTCATAACACCTATCAGTACTTCATTTCTTTTTATGGCTGAATAATATTTCATCGTGTCAAAATAATCATATTTTGTTTGTTTGTTCATTCTGTAGTTGATGGACATTTATATTATTTCCAGTTAATATTCAAATAAAAGTTTTTGTGTAGACATAAGTTTGATTTCTTTTGGGTATATACTTAGGAGTAGAATTGTTAGGTTATACGGTAACTCTGTATTTAACTTTCTTTTTTTTTTTTTTGAGATGGAGTCTCACTCTGTTGCCCAGGCTGGAGTGCAGTGGCGCAATCTCAGTTCACTGCAACCTCCGCCTCCCGGGTTCATGCCATTCTTCCGCCTCAGCCTCCCAAGTAGCTGGGACTACAGGCACCCACCACCACGCCCAGCTAACGTTTTTTTGTATTTTTAGTAGACGGGGTTTCACTGTGTTAGCCAGGATGGTCTCGATCTCTTGACCTTGTGATCCGCCCACCTCAGCCTCCCAAAGTGCTGGGATTACAGGTGTGAGCCATCGTGCCCGGCCCCCAAATAGGCCTTTCTAAGGACAGGCATTTTTAGGCCTGCTATGTTAACTATTTTCTGTACAATAGGAATTTTGTTTATATTCAGGATTCTAGGCCCTCATAAAGTCATATGTGCTATAAATATCTTCTCCTACTCTGCTGCTTCATCTTTTACTCTTTTTATGGGATCCTTTGATGAACAGATATTTTAATTTTAGTGTAGTCAAATCTCTTATTTTTTTCCCTGTATGGTTAATGTTTCTTGCATCTTATTTGAGACATCTTTCCCTACTCCAACATCATAAGGACCTATACCTTCATTGTTTTATACAGTTTTATAGTTTTTCCATTCACATTTATGTCAGTAATCTACCTGGAATTTAGTTTTTATGGATAATATGCAGTAAGGCATTAGTTTCATTTTCCTCTCGATGTATAATCCATTATCCTAGCATGAAAGATTGTTGTTTCCCCACTGCTCTGTAGTGCTAACTCTATCTTTTATCAAGCAATCATATGTATGCCTCTGTTCTAGAATTTCTTTTCTGTTCCATTAGTTTCTGTCTATCCCTTTTTTAATTACTATAGCTTTGTTATATGTCTTGATATATGATGGGACTGTTTCTCCTTATTTTTTTCCGAGAATGCTTGGCTCTTCTAGGCTCTTTGTACTTCTATATAAAGTTTAGAATCAGTTTGTCAAATCTGTTAAAAAATTGATTTTTTTGATTGGGAATACATTAAATCTATAAATCAATATGGGGATAACTATCTTTACATTGACTCTTATTTTTAGATAGGAAAATCTTCATGATACATTGACTCTTATAATTCATGAAGATTATTCATCTCTTCATTTACTTAGATGTTCCATAATTTAAAACTTTAAGTAATATTTTAAAATGTTATCCATAGAGGCATTGCATAATCTTTGGTTAGATTTACTCCTAAATATCTTATTTTAAAATTCTAAATTAGCTGGACATGGTGGCACATGCTTATAGTCCTAGCTACTTGGGAGGCTGAGGCAGGAGGATGACTTGAGTCCAGGAATTCAAAGCTTCAGTGAGCGATGATTGTGCCACTGCACTCTAGCCTGGGTGACAGAGCCAGACTCGTCTCTAAAAATAAATAAATAAATAAATATCAAAAAAAAGAAAATTTGGGTATCTTTTTAAAATTTTTTCATTTTTAGGCTGGGCGCAGTGGCTCACGCCTGTAATCCCAGCACTTTGGGAGGCCGAGGTGGGCGGATCACAAGGTCAAGAGATGGAGACCATCCTGGCTAACACGGTGAAACCCTGTCTCTACTAAAAATACAAAAAATTAGCCGGGTGAGGTGGTGGGCGCCTGTAGTCCCAGCTACTCAGGAGGCTGAGCAGGAGAATGGTGTGAACCCAGGAGGTGGAGCTTGCAGTGAGCCGAGATTGCACCATTGCACTCCAGCCTGGGCGACAGAGCGAGACTCTGTCTCAAAAAAAAAAAAAAAAAAAAAATTTATTTTCTCTTTGTTGTTAGGAAAGGATTACATTAAAACTCAAATTGTACCAGGGCCAGCCACCCAAACTACTATGTGAAAAAAAATATAGAAGTATTAAAATGCAAATTGTATCCTAAAACATTACATGGATTGTTTGGGTGGTAAAAATAGATAATAGGAAAATTGTGCCTGTTTTATAAGTGGGCTTTAATAAATGACAGTGCTCTAGATTCAAAATAATGCTTGACAGGCAAATGAATAGTATAAAATCAGACATAATGGTTGAATTTTTGACAATAGGGAATACTACTGAATATTGTATTATGGTGCTAGTCTATTAGCATTACTAAACTTTCTAATATATGTCTCTTTTATTTAACTCAGGTGAAAAGGATTCAATGATTTTTGATTGTACTGAATGCTATGATCCAGTTACTAAACAGTGGACAACTGTAGCTTCGATGAATCATCCTCGCTGTGGCTTAGGAGTGTGTGTGTGTTATGGGGCTATCTATGCTTTGGGTAATTATGCTGTTCAGTTTAAAGATAGCTAATATTATTTATGTATTTATTTTTAATTTTCATTTTTGTGGATACATAATAGGTATATATATTTATGGGGCACATGAGATACAGGCACATAATGTGTAATAATCACATCACGTAAAATGGGATATCCATCTCCTCAAGTACTTATCCTTTGTGTTATAAACAATCCAGTTATACTCTTCTAGTTATTTTTAAATGTACAATTAAATTATTATTGACTATAGTCACCCTATTGCGCTATCAAATACTGGGTCTTATTCATTCTTCCTTTTTTTTTTTATTCAAATTCATTAACTATGCCCACCTCCTGCCTCCCCACCCCCACTACACTACCCTTCCCAGCCTCTGGTAACCATCCTTCTACTCTCTGTCTCCATGAGTTCAATTGTTTTGATTTTTAGATCCCACAAAGAAGTGAGAATATGAAATGTTTGTAAAGATAGCTAATATTATTTAAATTGTTGGGTTCTGATGACTTTAGAGATGTTCTTTTCCTCTTTTCAGCTCTTTACATTCTTTTTTTAAAAACCAACCGGCTTTAGTCTGTATACTCTGGAGGCTGGGCAAGGTCTTAGGGGAAGGTGTAGGTAGGGGTCAGGGGGTCAGGGGTTGGAGGGGTTGGAGGAGGGTGCCCAGTTGGCTGGCTGACCAAACTGCTAGTCATACACATTCTTCTGCAGGTATCTCTGGAGCTACTGTATGCTGTAGATGTGCTTGCCAGCTCTTTAAATTCTTATTCTCAAAATTGTATTACTGGAGATAAAATATAGATGAGACATCCAGTGCAGTACTTTAGCTGAGTAGTTAAATCTCATTATTTTAATTAAGTATATAACATTTTTAGCACTCTGCATAGTGGCCTAATTATGTTTAATATAAGAAAACAGATGCCAAAAAATTAAATATATTACAAGGAAGTTCTGTACTATATTTTTATTCTTGTAGATGTAGTGAATGATTATGAGCTATTCTACTTTGAATATCTGTGTAACAAATGTTACAATCAAGGTTGTTCCTAGGGAAAGTTGTAAGTTGACATAGCTCTCAGCCTCCCCTATTTTCTCCTTGTCACTCCTTCAATTCACTGTAACTCAGTGTCTTCCCCTCATCCAAACCTATTGTGCAAAAAATATGAGTTACCTTAAGGTGAATGTAATCTATTATATTTTATTACCTCCACAAGTATCTGCATTTTTCAGTTAATTGTGGGAAATAATATTTTCAACTTTAAGAATTGGAGGGTGTTGGCCGGGCGCGGTGGCTCACAGCCTGTAATCCCAGTACTTTGGGAGGCTGAGGCAGGCGGATCACAAAGTCAGAAGATCAAGACCATCCTGGCTAACACAGTGAAACCCTGTCTCTACTAAAAATACAAAAAGAATTAGCTGGGCGTGGTGGCGGGTGCCTGTAGTCCTAGCTACTTGGGAGGCTGAGGCAGGAGAATGGCTTGAACCAGGGAGGCGGAGCTTGCAGTGAGCCTGAGCTGAGACTGCACCACTGCACTCCAGCCTGGATGACAGAGCGAGACTCCATCTCAAAAAAAAAAAAAAAGGGCCGGGCACCGTGGCTCAAGCCTGTAATCCCAGCTCTTTGGGAGGCCGAGACGGGTGGATCACGAGGTCAGGAGATCGAGACCATCCTGGCTAACAAGGTGAAACCCCGTCTCTACTAAAAAATACGAAAAATTAATTGGGTGAGGTGGCGGGCGCCTGTATTCCCCGCTACTCGGGAGGCTGAGGCAGGAGAATGGGGTAAAACCTGGGAGGCGGAGCTTGCAGTGAGCTGAGATCCGGCCACTGCACTCCAGCCTGGGCTACTCAGCAAGACTACATCTCAAAAAAAAAAAAAAAAAAAAAAATTATTAGAGAGTGTTAAGAAAATGTTATTGTGGGGATAAAGGGCCTTTTTGAAGTTCCTGAAATTAACCAAATACACAGTATGCTCTGATTAGGCTTGGAGCTGGCCTTGATTAGGATAAACATTCTGAATAGCCAGAAGTCATTTCAAAAGGTAGTTTTGCAAAATACCGTCTTTTCCATGCAATATATTGAAGTTTTGGGGCTTTCTTTGTTTTGTTTTTAGTCTTTAGTGAAAAATAGGGAGTTAAAAGACTTGAATTCTTTTTTTTTTTTTTTTCTCAAAAGAGCATCAGTTATGCAAGGACCTGAGTTCTACTCGTGGTCAAGTTCTAACTTTTTCATGGGATCGTGGAACAGATAACCTCTTTGGTTCATGTGATATCTATAATATGAAATAATTGGTTTAGATGTTTTGTAAGGTCTTTGTCATAAATAAGATTCTTTTATCCCAGAAATGAACATTTTTCTGTTTCATTACAGGTGGATGGGTTGGAGCTGAGATAGGGAACACCATTGAAAGATTTGATCCTGATGAAAATAAATGGGAAGTAGTTGGTAACATGGCTGTGTCACGCTACTACTTTGGGTGCTGTGAAATGCAAGGTAATCACTTTATAAAATATTTTTCCTCAAAATGTAGTTCTGAGAAACTTTGTGTTTGAGGCCTTATTTTCACAAAAGTATATTTTAGGTCTGTTGGTATTGAATGACTGATACTAGCAGCATAGAAGTTCTGCTTTTTACCTCCTATCGTTGACTTTTATTTCTGTATTGCCAAAATAATTGATTTTTTCAAAATAAACAAGGCTATCATTAAAAATTGCAAGTAAGCAGGAATATCTGACTAGCACAATAAGCATTCGAAGTGTTATCTGTTACTGTCTTTTCTCTCCCGTGAACATCTAAGTAAATATTTCTAAGTAGCGAGAGAGTATCAGAAACAATTTTGGGGCGTGGTGGCTCATGCCTATAATCCCAGCACTTTGGGAGGCTGAGGCAGTAGGATCATCTGAGGTTAGGAGTTCGAGACCAGCCTGGCCAACGGGTGAAACCTCATTTCTACTAAAAATACAAAAATTAGCTGGGCACGGTACCACACTCCTGTAATCCCAGCTACTAGGGAGGCTGAGGCAGGATAATTGTTTGAACCCAGGAAGTGGAGGTTGCAGTGAGTGAGATGGTGCCAGTGTACTGCAGCCTGGGTAACAGTGAAACTCTGTCTCAAAAAATAAATAAAAATAAATTGTTTTCATGGTCTCTATAGGCTTCTTTAGCATTGTTTTCTACAAAGTACATTGTGATTCAGTTCACATAGCATATAATCCTGTGACAGATTTAAATAATTATATGTTGCATATTAAAGTGGTATACAAACATTATTTTGATTGTCTACTATACTCTGAGAGTTAGGTAGTAAGATGTTTTAACTAGAACCTGATTCTGTCTAGGATTGGAGAACTGATTTATATGCACCTGTGGAGAAGGAAGCAGCTTTCCCATTGTTATATGACAGCCTAATCTGCTCAACTTCCTTCTGCTTTGTGGTTACCTTCTCTGATTTCCTTTTTTTTTTTTTTTTTTTTTTGAGACAGAGTCTCGCTGTGTCTCCCAGGCTGGAGTGCAGTGGCGTGATCTCGGCTCACTGCAAGCTCCACCTCCCGAGTTCACGCCATTCTCCCGCCTCAGCCTCCCAAGTAGCTGGGACTACAGGTGCCTGCCACCACGCCCAGCTAGTTTTTTGTATTTTTAGTAGAGACGGGGTTTCACCATGTTAGCCAGGATAGTCTCAATCTCCTGACCTCGTGATCCACCTGCCTTGGCCTCCCAAAGTGCTGGGATTACAGGCTTGAGCCACCGCGCCCGGCCAACCTTCTCTGATTTCTATTAGCAAATTATGTGGTGCAGACTATATCTTACTGTTTAATATCATGTCTCCTAGTTGTTTTATATTTATTATTTGTATCATTCCATCTAAAATCATAGAGCTACCTAGAAAGGGATCTTTGAACTTACCTATTTCAACTTCTTTAAGTTATAGATGAGGAAGCTGAAGATCAGGAAGGTTGTGAGTTGTCTTTTCTCATAGCTGGTTACTGGCAAGGCTGGAACTAAAACCCAGGTTTACTATACTAACATTTAGCCCACATTTCTTTTTTATTTTTTTCTTTTTTTTTTTTTTGAGATGGAGTCTCGCTCTGTCACCCAGGCTGGAGTGCAGTGGTGCGATCTTGGCTCAGTGCAGGCTCCGCCTCCCGGGTTCACACCATTCTCCTGCCTCAGTCTCCGGAGTAGCTGGGACTACAGGCACCTGCCACACCTGGCAAAGTTTTTGTGTTTTTAGTAGAGACGGGGTTTCACCATGTTAACCAGGATGGTCACAATCTCCTGACCTCGTGATCTGCCCGCCTTGTTCTCCTAAAGTGCTGGGATTACAGGCATGATCCACTGCACCCAGCCTAGCCCACATGTCGTAAAATATAATTCTTTGTAACTCCTCACTTTAGAAGATGAAGTACAACACTAGAGATTCAAAAATAATTGTAGATTGCCAGAGTTTATAAGGAAATTTTATGTAAATTACATTATATTTTACTGTAGTAATTGTTTTTGTTTTTGTTTTTTGAGACAAGTTCTGACTCTGTTGCCCAGGGTGGAGTGCAGTGGTGCAATCTTGGCTCATTGCAACCTCTGCCTCCCAGACTCAAGCCATCCTCCCACCTCAGTTGCCTGAGTAGCTGGGACTGCAGGCACACACCATCATGCCTGACTAATTTTGTATTTTTTGTATTTTTTGCCCAGGTTGGTCTCAAGCTCAAGTGATTCGCCTTCCCTGGCCTCCCAAAGTGCTGGGATTGTGAACCACTACACCCAGCTGTGTACTGTAGTAATTGATTCTGATACCTTAATTTAGCCACATACTATTTAAATTTAAATTCCCTACTTTATATCCATCTGAGCAACAGATAGGCTGTCACTAAAGAGGGCCATGTAATTCCCAGCTTAAGTGCATAACATTTTTTAGGGAAAAAAAAAAATCCATTTTCCTTTCCTGTTTTATCTGTGGATAATTAGATAGAACCTGAGATCACCAAGCAGATAATTAGATAGAAAATCCTCAGCTGACAGATTATTTCAAGTTCTTTGAAAACTCAACGCTATTTTAAATTAGTTCCACTAATTTTTTACAACTTGCTGAATAGTGAGGTGATAAACTTGACAAAGTTGATTTTCTCTCTTAAATAAAATTGTAAGCCCTAGATTAAACATAGCATCAGCATAGGAAACAGATCACAATCATTACTTTTCATCACTATTTGTATCTCACTTTCTGTAGCATCTGAGCAAAAATATTCCACTTCCAGGTTTAATTTATGTAATTGGGGGCATCAGCAATGAAGGAATAGAACTTCGTTCTTTTGAAGTCTATGATCCACTTTCTAAGCGTTGGTCTCCACTTCCTCCAATGGGAACCAGGAGAGCATATCTTGGTGTGGCTGCACTCAATGACTGCATCTATTCTATTGGAGGATGGAATGAGACCCAAGATGCTCTTCATACTGTAGAAAAATATTCCTTTGAAGAGGTAGGTTGGATGATTTCAGATGTTTAGTATCCTGGTATTCTTTTAATGTCTGTAAGATCTGTGGTGATGCACTTTCTTTCACTCATGATATTGATCATTTGTGGATTATTTTCCCCTTTTTTCTTTCCAAAGAAGAAACTTTTGGTGCCATTGCTTTTCTTCTGTTGTCAATTTTGTTTTATTGATTTCTGTTCTTATTTTTTCCTTTTTCCTATTTGTTTTTGATTGAGTTTGCTCTTCTTTTTCTAGGTTATTTATTTATTTTTTAATTTTTTAAGAGACAGGGTCTTGCTCTGTTGCACATGCTGGAGAGCACTGATATAATCATAGCTCACTGTAACATTGAACTCCTGCCCAGTTAATTTAAAAAAACTTTCTCTTGTACTGCTGGGCGTGGTGGCTCACGCCTGTAATCCCAGCACTTTGGGAAGCCAAGATGAGAGGATAGCTTGAGCCCAGGAGTTCAAGACCAGCCTGAACAACATAGTGAGACTGTCTGTATAATAAATAACAAAATTAGTTGGGCATGGTGGTATGCACCTGTGGTTCTAGCTACTCAGGGGGCTCAGGTGAGAGGATCACTTGAGCCTGGGAAGTCAAGGCTGCAGTGAGCTGTGATCAAGCCATTGTGCTCCAACTTCGGTAACAGTGAGAGACCCTCGCTCAAGAGTAATTTTTTTTTTTTTTTTTTTTGAGACCAAGTTTTGCTTTTGTTGCCCAGGCTGGAGTGCAGTGGCACAATCTTACCTCGCCGCAACCTCTGCCTCCTGGGTTCAAGCAATTCTCCTGCCTCAACCTCCTGAGTAGCTGGGATTTTGGGCGTGCACCACCATACCTGGCTAATTTTGTATTTTTAGTGGAGATGGGGTTTCTCTATGTTGGTCAGGCTGGTTTCGAACTCCCAACATCAGGTGATCCGCCTGCCTCAGCCTCCCAAAGTGCTGGGATTACAGGCATGAGCCACTGCACCTGGCTGATTTTTTTTTTTTTTCCTAGGGTTAGGGTCTCGCTATGTAACCCAGACTAATCTCAGACTCCTGGTCTTAAGTGATTATCCTTCCTTGGCATCCCAAACCACTGGCATTACAGATCTTTGGGAGCCACTGCACTCCCCAAATCCCAACAGTCTCAGCTCTCTTTTTTTCTAGATTCTTTTTTTTTTTTTTTTGAGACGGAGTCTCGCTCTGTCACCCAGGCTGGAGTGCAGTGGCACGATCTGGGCTCACTGCAAGCTCCGCCTCCCGGGTTCACACCATTCTCCTGCCTCAGCCTCCCGAGTAGCTAGGACTACAGGCGCCCGCCACCTCGCCTGGCTAGTTTTTTGTATTCTTTTTAGTAGAGACGGAGTTTCACTGTGTTAGCCAGGATGGTCTCGATCTCCTGACCTCGTGATCCGCCCATCTCGGCCTCCCAAAGAGCTGGGATTACAGGCTTGAGCCACCGTGCCTGGCCTTTTTCTAGATTCTTAAAGTGGAAGCTTAGATGATTGATTTTAGACCTTCCTTTTTCTATAATAGAAACTATAAATTCTCTTCGAGCACTGCTTTAACTTCATCACACATATTTTGATATGTTGCCTTTTAATTAGTTAGCAGTTATATTAAAATATAAAAATGGCCTTGTCATTTATTTTCTGTTTATGAAATCCATTCTTTGATTCTTTTTTCTTCTTTTCGTCTTTATGTTGATTGTTTTAGTATTCCATAGAATTTTATCTCTTTTATTGTCTAGTTAGCTGTATTTCTTCACCTTTTTTCTTGGTGATTACTTTAGGGTTTTGTGGGTGGAAAAAACATACTCAACATGTTTTCTACTCTGATCTCACGTCACAACAAACACAGAAAACTTCTGTGACTAAATGTGTGTGGGTTTTCCCCTACACATCAAGCAGCAGATACCAGCTAGGTGTCCTCGAATTCAGTTAAATTCTGATACTGTCTACCTGGAGATAGCCTCAGACCCCACAGGTTGAGGGCTCAGTCCCCAAGACTGCCCCCTCCTTCAGGCACTATTCCAAGTCCAGGCCTCTGGAACTTCTCACCAACTGGCTCCAAGTTGGGGTTCTCACAACACCCTCTTTGGAGTCAATTAATTTGCTAGAGTGGCTCACAGAACTCACGGAAACACTTACTTATGTTTATCAAGTTATTATAAGAGATATTGCAAAGGATACAGATGAAGAGATGCATATGGGGAGGTATGGGGGAATGGCATGGTACTTCTGTGACCTCTCTGGTTATGCCACCCTCTAAGAACCGCCAGGTGTTCAACTATCAGGAAGTTCTCCAAACTTAGTCCTTTTGGGTTTTTTGTTGCTGTTGTTGTTTCTTTGTTTTTGTTTTTTAGACGGAGTCTTGCTCTGTCACTAGGCTGGAGTGAAATGGCACAATCTAGGCTGACTGCAACCTCCGCCTCCTGGGTTCAAGCAATTCTCCTGCTTCAGCCTCCCAAGTAGCTGGGACTACAGGCACACGCCACCATGTCCAGCTAATTTTTGTATTTTTAGTATAGACGGGGTTTCACCATGTTGGCCAGGATGGTCTTGATCTCCCTTGGCCTCCCAAAGTGCTAGGATTACAGGTGTGAGCCCCCATGTCTGGGCTGGTTTTTCTGGAGGCTTCATTATATAGACATGATTGATTATATCATTGGGCATCCACTTAACCTTCAGCTCCTCTCCCCTCTCCGGAAGTCGGGATGGGACTGAAAGTTCTAATTCTATAATCATGCCTTGGTCTTTCTGGTGAGCATCCCTAATTCTGAAGCTAACTATGGGCTTCCAGCCATCAGTCAACATTAGCAAACAAAAAGGCATCACTGTGGATATTCTCAGGATGTTAGGAGTTGTATGCCAGGAAACGGGTTGAAGACTATGTACTTAATAATATCACAGGTTTACATTATGTATTTTTAGTGTATCAAATCTACAATATCATACTGTATCATTTGAAAGTAAGGAACTGGCCGGGCGCGGTGGCTCAAGCCTGTAATCCCAGCACTTTGGGAGGCCGAGACGGGCAGATCACGAAGTCAGGAGATCGAGACCATCCTGGCTAACCCGGTGAAACTCCGTCTCTACTAAAAAAATACAAAAAACTAGCTGGGCGAGGTGGTGGGCGCCTGTAGTCCCAGCTACTCGGGAGGCTGAGGCAGGAGAATGGCGTAAACCCGGAAGGCGGAGCTTGCAGTGAGCTGAGATCCGGCCACTGCACTCCAGCCCGGGAGACAAAGCGAGACTCCGTCTCAAAAAAAAAAAAAAAAAAAAAAAGAAAGTAAGGAACTTACAAAAATATACTTTGGCCAAGCACAGTGGCTAACGCCTATAATCCAGCACTTTGGGAGACAGAGGCGGGTGGATCATATGAGGTCAGGAGTTTTGCCACGTTGGCCAGCTGGTCTCAAACTCCTGACCTCAAGTGATCTGCCCACCTCAACCTCCCAAAGTGCTGGGATTACAGGCGTGAGCCACCACCGCTCCTGGCCTAATACCTAAAAGTTTTGTTTCATGTTTTATCTAGTTTTCTAGGTCTTTAGGGTAGGAGGGCAAGTTTGGTAACAATTGATCTATTTTTGTCTGGAAATGGAAATCCCTCCTGTGTCCTTTTGATACATTGCTATCATTCATTCAGCATTTCTTTATTTTCTGGCAGAAATATTTTCAGCTTATCTTATACTTTTTCTGCTTTAGCCCTGGAATCAGCCATTTCTTCAAGAAGCCTTATTTCCTTTTGGTGAAGGACAGTATTTAGAAACCAAGATGTACACACTTAGAGTACTAAATGCTACTTGGATGTTGCTGCTTCTAGCTGTAGTAGGGCAGGAGAGCCCCAAATTGGGCTTAGCCCAGGAATGTTCTTGGCCTTGCTTAGGATGGAATTTAAGAGCAAGCTGGTGGTAGAAGAAAACAATCTTATTGAGGTGGCAATGTTACAACTCTGTAACTACTTCTGCAGAGTGGGACTACTCCATAGACAGTGTGTTGAGAGTAGCAGCTCAGGGGCAGTTCTGCAGTCATTTATACCTACTTTAACTTATGTGAAAATTAAGGGGTGAGTTTTTCAGAATTTTCTAGAAAAAAGGTGGTACTTCTGGGTTGTTGCCACGGAAGAGGACAGTAACTTCTGGGTGTTGCCATTGGCAATGGTAAACTGACAGGGCACTGGTGGTTGTGTCTTACAGAGAGTTGCTTTCACCTCTTCCCTGTTTCAGCTAGTCTTCAATCTTGTCTGGAGTTGAGTCACCACCTTCTACCTCATAGCCACCCTCAGTAAACAGAACTAGGAAATGTGTGTATGTAAATAGGTTTTCACACACAGATTTATCTGTAAATATTTCTATATCTATTTGTGCATTTATATTGTAAAACCATGAGTTCATAATGATAGCTCCAATTCTAGTACACCAGGTTTTTTCAGGCCTTCTCCCTTTCCATGTTGTAAATACCTTTTCTGTCAGTTAAAGACTTTGCTTCCGCCAGGCGCGGTGGCTCACGTCTGTAATCCCAGCACTTGGGGACGCCAAGGCGTGTGGATCACTAGGTCAGGAGTTCGGGACCAGCTTGGCTAACATGGTGAAACCCCGTCTTTACTAAAATTACAAAAATTAGCTGAGCGTGGTGGTGGGCGCCTATAATCCCAGCTACTCCGGAGGCTGAGGCAGGAGAATCGCTTGAACCCAGGAGGCTGAGGCTGCAGTGAGCCGAGATCACACCACTGCACTCCAGCCTGGGCAACAGAGCAAGACTCTGTCTCAAAAAAAAAAAAAAGACTTTGCTTCCATTATCCTCAGTATATTTATTTATTCATTCAATTTAATTATTTGCTAAATGAAGCCAATTTTCTTATGATACCAGCTGTCTTCTCCACCTAACATCTCCATGCATTACCCATCCAGTCACTGCCTGGGTGAATTCCCCAGTGTTCCCTCATTCCCTCAGTTCCTAGGTTGACACAATTATACTTATAATAAGAGAAGAGAAAGGTAGGGGACAGGAGGTTGCATCTTCATTGGGTCACTGTTCTGTCATGTATTTGTTCATTAGTTCATTTATTCATTCACAAATACAGACTTCTCAGTATGTAAATATGGATCAGACACTATGCCAGGCAGAAACAAGGACAAACTCAACATATACAGCCACTGCTCTCAAGGAGGCTACATTGCAGTGAGGAATATGAGAAATAAATAGTCGGTTATGTTATAATGTGTTAAGTGCTGTGAGAGTGAAGTACAAAGTGTGTTATGCCCTAGACTTACAGGTTAGGCCAACTTTTTCTAAATTACTTTCCATGGAATACTAATTTTTTGCACTATTAATAGGAATTGAGTAATTTGAGTTTCCCTGGTCAACTATATTAAGGGAAATCTGGGTTAAACCAGGTTAAATTAGTTTCTTTACCACAGGACTTCTTTACAGAATATAGTGCAATAATGTACTTTATGAATCTTTATGTCAAGTCTCTCTCAGATTCACTTGAACACACCACCCTTGCTTTGTTCTGTGGATATTTGCAGAATATCTTGTGGAAGTGTTTCAGGGAACAAATTTTGAGAAATAAGGTTTAGTCTTATTTTAATTTTATGATTTTTAATGCCACTTATAGTTAGTAAAACCTTCAAAACTTTTGACCAGGTGCAGTGTCTCACATCTGTAATCCCAGCAGTTTGGGAGGCTGAAGCTGGTGGATCACTTGAGGTCAGGAGTTCGAGACCGGCCTGGCCAACATAGTGAAAGCCCGACTTTACTGAAAATACAAAAATTTGCTGGGCATGATGGTGGCCTATAATCCCAGCTACTTGGGAGGCTGAGTCAGAAGAATTGCTTGAACCTGGGAGGCAGAGGTTGCAATGAGTTGAGATTACCCAACTGTACTCTAGCCTGGGCAATAGAGCAAGACTCCATCTCAAAACAAAAAATTTTTTTAAGTTTTTTTTTTTTTTTTTTTTTTAAGTAGGAGGGTTTTAACAGTTTTATTGAAATGTAATTCACTGACCAAACATTTTGGTTGTTTCTGCTTTTTGGCTATTACAAACAATGCTACTATGAAGTTTTACATACAAGTTTTTGTGTAGACATGTGTTTTCATTTCTCTTGGGCATATACCTAGGAGTAGAATTGCTGGGTCACATAATGACTGTATTTAATCTTTTTTCGTTTGTTTGTTTTTTGTTTTTTTGTGTGTGTGTGTTTTTTGGAGACGGAGTTTCGCTCTTGTTGCCTAGGCTGGACTGCAGTGGTGATCTCGGCTCACCACAACCTCCACCTCAGGGGTTCAAATGATCATCCTGCCTCAGCCTCCCTAGTAGCTAGGATTACAGGTGTGCATCACCACACCTGGCTAATTTTTTATTTTTAGTAGAAACAGGGTTTCACCATGTTGACCAAGCTGATCTTGAACTCCTGACCTCAGGTGATCTTTGGGTCTCCCAAAGTGCCAGGATTACAGGCGTGAGCCACTGCACCCATCTGTGTTTAACCTTTTTAGGGAATCCCAGACTGTTTCCTAAAGTATCTACAACATTTTACATAACCACCATCAGTGTCTAAGGGTTCCAGTTTCTCCACATCCAATGCTTGTTATTATTTAGTTTTTCTTTTATAGCTGTTCTAGTAGGTATAAATGGGTATCTCACTGTGGTTTTGATTTGCATTTCCCTGATTGTTAAGCATCTTTTCATGTGTTTTTTGGTCATCTGTTTATCTTCTTTGAAGAAACATCTATTCAATTTATCTGTTTTAAAATTGAATTGTCTTTTCATTATTGAGTTGTAAGAGTTCTGCTGGGCATGGTGGCTCACGCCTGTAATCCCAACACTTTGGGAGGCTGAGACAGGTGGATCACTAGGTCAGATCGAGACCATCCCAGCTAACACGGTGAAACCCCGTCTCTACTAAAAATACAAAAAAAATTAGCCTGTCGTGGTGGCGGGTGCCTGTAGTCCCAGCTACTCGGGAGGCTGAGGCAGGAGAATAGCGTGAACCCGGGAGGCGGAGCTTACAGTGAGCCCTCCAGCCTGGGTAACAGAGCAAGACTCCATCTCAAAAAAAAGGAAGGCCCCGTCTCTACTAAAAAGACAAAAAAAAAAATAACTGGGCGTGGTGGCGGGTGCCTGTAGTCTCAGCTACTCAGGAGGCTGAGGCAGGAGAATGACTTGAACCTGGGAGGCGGAGCTTGCAGTGAGCCGAGATCTTGCCACTGCACTCCAACCTGGGTGACAAAACGAGACTCCGTCTCAAATAATAATAATAATAATAATAATAATATCTAGGTGCAAGTCCTTTGTCAAATATATAATTCACAATTTTTTTCTCCCATTATGTGTGTTTTCTTCACTTTCTTGATGGTATTCAAGCATAAAAATTTAAATTTTGATGTCCAATTTGTTTTGTTCCTTTGTTACTTGTGCTTTTGTTATAACTAAAAGCATTGCTTAATCCAAGGTCATAAGAACTTACAGCTATGCTTTTTTCCTAAGAGTTTTATAGTTTTAATTTTTGTATTTAGGTCTTTGATACATTTTGGTTTAATTTTGTATGTGATGTGAGGAAGAGATCCACCCTCATTCTTTTGTTTTTGGGTATCCAGTTGTCCCAGCATCACTGCATCACTGATTAAAAATACTGTTCTTTCCCCCACTGAATTGTCTTGAATTGAATTTTCACCTTTATTGAAAATCAGTTGACCATATATGTGAGGGTTTATTTCTGAGCTTTCTATTCTGTTCATTTATCTGTATGTCTCTCTATCCTTTTGCCAGTACCACATTGTCTTATTACAGCATTGTAGTAAGTTTTGAAATCAGAAAGTGTGAGTCCTTCAAATTGGATCATTTAAAAATTTGTTTGGCTCTCCTGGGTAACTTGAATTTCATATGCATTTTAGGATCAGCTTGTCAGTTCCTGCAGAGAAGCCAAATGGGTTTTTGACAGCGATTGCATTGAATTTGAGATCAATTTGGAGAGTATCAGCAACTTAACATTATTAATAAGTCTTTTGATTCACCATAGGATGTCTTTCCTTTTAGTTAGGTCTTCAGATTGTTTCAACAATGTTTTATAATTTTCAGTTTCTTGTACTTTTTTGGTTAAAATTTATTCAGAAGTATTTTATTCCTTTTAATGCTGTTATAAATTGTTTTATTAATTTCATATTCAGATTGTCCATTGCTAGTGTGTAGAAATACAATTTATTCTGCGACCTTGCTGCACTCATAGTCTTATTTTTTTTTTTTGGTGGATTCCTTAGGATTTTCTAAATACAAGATCCTACCATCTGTAAATATTGTTGGCTGGGTGCAGTGACTTAAACCTGTAATCCCAGCACCTTGGGAGGCCGAGGTAGGTAGATCACTTGAGTCCAGGAGTTCAGACCAGCCTGGGCAACATGGTGAAAACTGTGTCTCTTTAAAAAATATGAAAATTAGCCAGGTGTGGTTGTGCACGCCTGTAGTCCCAGCTCCTCAGAAGGCTGAGGTAGGAGGATCACCTGAGCCCAGGAAGGTCAAGGATGTAGTAAGTCATGATTGCACCACTGCACTCCAGCCTGGGCCACAGAGTGAGACCTGGTCTTTAAAACAAAACAAAAAAAAGATTGTTTTACTTCTTCTTAAATCTAGATTAAAACTAGATGCATTTTATTTCATTGTTTTCCCCTCATTACCCTAGCTAGAACCACCAGTACAATGTTGAAGTGGCAAAAATGGACTTTCATGTCTTGTTGTAAAGCATAAGGATTTTGATTCTCATTTCTGACAAGTTTTAAACTTTGGTGACATTTTTTAATTCCTTTCTCCATGATCCTGTTTGGGTTTATCTGATACAGAAAGTGAACTTTTTGAGGGCACTTTCTGTTGCGAATTTTTCTATATGGCTTTGAAATGAATAGATTTTAGTTTCAAATTAAGTCTTATTAATAATTATTACCGGCCGGGTGCGGTGGCTTACGCCTGTAATCACAGCACTTTGGGAGGCTGAGGTGAGTGGATCACCTGAAATCAGGAGTTCAAGACCAGCCTGGCCAACATGGTGAAACCCTGTCTCTACTAAAAATACAAAAATTAGCTGGGAGTGGTGGTGCACACCTGTAATCCTAGTAACTTGGGAGGCTGAAGCAGGAGAATTGCTCCAACCCAAGAGGCAGAGGTTGCAGTGAGCCAAGATCGTGCCACTGCACTTCAGCCTCGGCGACAGAGTAAGACTCCGTCTCGAGTAATAATAACAACAACAACAACAACAACAACGTGTTACCTTGGTTTTTATGCATAAATATGAAATTTTATTATTATTGACTACCTACTAACAATTTGCATTACAAATCCAGAAAAGATAATGTAAAACATGTTAGTAGTCTTACAGAGCTTTTTTTTTTTTTTAGAGGTAACATGGGATAAAAATCAAATTAGATGAGAACATGTCAGTTAAAAATAAAGTAATAAAAATTTAAAAGTTAAACTGTAGTTGTAATACACTGGTAGAAATGAAAGAGGAACAATATAGGATGAGTCCTAAGGTCCCTTTGTTATTGTCAAGGGGCATTTTGCGGGAAAGCAAAGGTTCTCCCTAATTATAAACATAACCTAAATTATCCTAATTTATCTTAACCAGAAATGGATATTTTTGAGAATGTATTTATCTTTTAAAATATAAGTATTTTTTCAGTTATGTCAGCTTTGTGATGTGCTCTGTAATTTCAGATGATCAAATAGCTTTCAAATTTAATCTGGTCCTTCACTTTCAAAGAATTGTCCCTGGTTTAGTATTTCATAATCTTATTTAAGTTCACATCAGCAAACGTACACTAACTGTTTATAATGTGATGGCACTATCCTAGTACCTATTTGGGTACTGGGATGAGAAGCTCAAGTCCCTGTCCTTAAAAATTTACTTTCTAGCGTTGATGAATAATCAGTCTTCACTATTTATGATTAAAAAACTTTTGTTCATCATATGCTTTATTTAAAGACTGATAATCTGTTCTCCCATTACCAGGCTGCTTGCTCTTTGCTCTCCTAATTACTTGTTAGGACATTTAGTAGCTTTCTTGTTTTCTGAGTATAGACGTTTTCCCTCAAGTAAGACACTACTAGTCGCTGGGCGTGGTGGCTCATGCCTGTAATCCCAGCACTTTGGGAGGCTGAGGTGGGTGAATCACTTGAGGTCAGGAGTTCAAGACCAGCCTGGCCAACATAGTGAAACTCCATCTTTACTAAAAATACTAAAAATTAGCCAGGCATGGTGACAGGTGCCTGTAATCCCAGCTACTCAGGAGGCTGAGGCAGGAGAATCGCTTGAACCCAGGAGGCGGAGGTTGCAGTGAGCCAAGATCACACCATTGCACTCCAGCCTGAGCAACAAGAGCGAGACTCCGTCTCAAGAAAAAAAAAAAAAGTAAGACATTACTAGTCATTTTGGCTATAACAGCATATTGAAATTTCTTTAGGGAACAATGTATAACAGGAGTTAGCAAACTTTTTGTGTAAAAGGCCAGATAGTAAATATTTTTGGCCTGTGGGTCACACACAATATCCTTTTTTGATATATGCTGCTTCTTTTTCTTGAAATATCTTTTAATATGGGAAAATCATTGTTTGTTCTCAGGCTATAGCAAAGTAGGCCATAGTTCCCAACCCCTGGTTAGCCCACCTTTCTGAAAATATGTTCTGCAGATTACTAAGTCTACTGGTTGCTCCTTGTAAAAAGGATTCCATGGTCAAATAAATTTGTCAAGTGTTCCATGCTGTGTAATTTTTTTTGTTTTTTTGTTTTTTTTTTTTTGAGACGGAGTCTCGCTCTGTCACCCAGACTGGAGTGCAGTGGCCAGATCTCAGCTCACTGCAAGCTCTGCCTCCTGGGTTTACGCCATTCTCCTGCCTCAGCCTCCCAAGAAGCTGGGACTACAGGCGCCCACCACTGCACCCGGCTAATTTTTTGTATTTTTTAGTAGAGACGGGGTTTCACTGTGTTAGCCAGGATGGTCTCGATCTCCTGACCTCGTGATCCACCCGTCTTGGCCTCTCAAAGTGCTGGGATTACAGGCTTGAGCCACCGCGCCCGGCCCGCTGTGTCATTTTTAAGACTTGTTAAAATACTAAAGGCTTTTAAAAAAATCCTTTGGTTTTTAAGCTGCTTTCTCCTTGGAGCTTTGTGGTTCTTTTGTTTTGATTTGCTTATTGTTGAGTGTATTACCTACTTGTGTTCCTTAGACTTCGTTTCTTAGGATGTTGTCCTATGTATGATTTCTAGGTCATTTCCTGATCATATTTTGTAATCAGACCTTTTAAAAAATTATATTCCTCTAAATTTACTTTTTATCCATGCCCACTTCAAGTTTATTTTAAAATATTCTGGGCCGGGTCCTGTGGCTTACACTTATAATCCCAGCACTTTGGGAGGCTGAGGTGGGACAATCACTTGAGTTTAGGAGTTTAAGACCAGCCTGGACAACCTGGTGAAACTCCATCTTTACAATAGAAAAATTAGCTAGGTGTGGTGGTATACACTTGTAGTCCTACCTACTCAGGAGGCTGAAGCAAGAGGAGCTCTTGAGTCTGGGAGGTTGAGGCTGCAGTGAACCGAGATGGTGCCATGCAGTCCAGCCTGGGTGACAGAGCGAGACCCTGTCTCCAAGGAAAAAAAACGAAGGAAAAAAAAAAAAAATATATATATATATATATATATGCTTACCTGACTAGATTGTTTTACGTTTAGACATGTAAAAAGAATTGGAATATCGATTTTCTCAGTGGATTTCTTTACTATCATTTCATAATACTGCTAACATATTTTTTTTCTCTCTTAACCAGGAAAAGTGGGTTGAAGTTGCCTCAATGAAAGTGCCTAGAGCAGGCATGTGTGTTGTGGCAGTCAATGGTCTTCTGTATGTTTCTGGAGGTCGATCTTCCAGCCATGATTTCTTGGCTCCAGGTACCTTGGACTCAGTTGAAGTTTATAACCCTCATTCAGATACATGGACAGAAATTGGTAATATGATCACCAGTCGTTGTGAAGGGGGCGTTGCTGTGCTGTGAAATATAAAGCATAACAGAGCACAAGGAACATTTTGAAAATGCAGGACCTGACCTTTTGGAAAGCAAACATACATTTGGTAATAAGACCCTCTGATTCTATGAGTTTTCCATGTATTTGGTAGATAAATGACTAACGAGGCTGGATGCAGTGGCCTCATGCCTATAATCCCAACGCTTTGGAAGGCTGAGGCAGAAGGATCACTTGAGCCCAGGAATTTGAGGTTATGGTAAGCTACGATCATGCCACTGCACTCCACTCTGGGCATGAGTGGAACGAGATCCTGTCTCTTAAAGAAAAAAACTAAAGAGTGATTTTTCTAAAAATATGAGTGAGAATGGATATGAAATATATCCCAATTAATAAAGAGCTCACACAGATTTGCCAAGCTTACTAATCATAGAAATGCCACTTATGCTGTAGAATTCTCCAGTTTAAGTGTAGACAAGTCCGGTTTTACAAATTTGTAAAAATTATTTACTAGAAGCTTCCTGTCAAATAGTCCCTTTAGCTACTTCTCCAGTGCAGTGTAAGTTGTAACATAACCTTTATGTGATGTAGGAATAGTATCAATGACACAGTTTAAAGATCTCTGTATATTCACAATTGTATCCAGAGCATAATTTTCCATGACCATAGTTTGAGCTACAGAGAAAAGCCAATGAAACAGATTCCTACTTTTATTTAATGCCAAGAGTTTTCATTAGCCCCAAACTTTTTATTGGCAGCAGATACACTAGGAGGGGTGTTTGGGAAATATCTAGCTATTTTTATAGATAGATACCTTTTTGCTTGATGATAAGTTTTTGCTTGCTCATATTTTTTGTCTTGATCCTGAGAATGCAAGTAAGGAATTAATAGGAGGTTCTTAGTGACCAGATGTTGTAATGGGCTATAGAGCCCAGCAGGCAGTATGCACCTAGAAATTTCTCTCTTTTTCAGGCTGGGCATGGTGGCTCACACCTGTAATCCCAGCACTTTGAGAGACCAAGGTGAGGCGGGAAGATTGCTTGAACTCAGGAATTTGAGACCAGCCTTGGGCAACATGATGAGACTCTGTCTCTACCAAAAAATATATAAAAATTAACCAGGCGTGGTGGCTTGTGCCTGTGGTCCCATCTGCTTGGGAGGCTGAGGTTGCAGGATCACTTGAGCCCAGGAGGTCGAGGCTGCAGTGAGCCGAGATTGTGCCACTGCACACTGGCCTGGGTGACAGCATGATAACCTGTCTCAAAAAAAAGAAAAAAGGAAATTTTTCCTTTTTTGCTAGATTGTTGTCACCAAAATTATCTGTTTGGCTTTAGGAAGAGGGAATTTTATTAGATTATCAAGCTTTGTGAAATTTATTTGTACTTGTGCAAACCTAAGTAAGAGCATACTACAAAGCTACTTCTTGGACGTGGAGGGCTAAATTGTAGGTCCTTCTGAAACTTTTTATAGACACTGACTTATAAATGTAATTTGAAAGTACCCCTTGACCCAAACAAAACTGCTTCTCAAAACTTCTCATTTTCTCCCTGAGAAGCATTCTAAAGAATTGTTCTCTGTTCATTTTTAAGAGAAAGATTCACTGGGTGTATGATGGGGTTACTTTTAAGTTATGTCTACTGGCCAGTTGAAGCAATATATATTAAAGGTCTTGCATACAGTAAAAAAAATTTTTTTGAGATGGAGTTTTGCTCTTGTTGCCTAGGCTGGAGTGCAAAGGCATGATCTCGGCTCATTGCAACCTCTGCCTCTTGGGTTCAAGTGATTCTCCTGCCTCAGCCTCCCAGTAGCTGGGATTACAGGCGCCCGCCACCATGCCCAGCTAATTTTTTGTACTGGGTTGCACCGTGTTGGCCAGGCTGGTCTCGAACTCCTGACCTCAGGTGATCCACCCACCTTGGCCTCCTAAAATGCTGGGATTATGGGCGTGAGCCACCATGCCCAGCTGCATACAGTAAAATTTAACTAGTTGACTTAAGGATTTGATTTCCCATTTCTTCTTCTTCTTCTTCTTCTTTTTTTTGAGATGGAGTCTTGCCCTGTCACCCAGGCTGGAGTGCAATGGTGCAACCTCAGCTCACTGCAATCTCTGCCTCCCTGGTTCAAACGATTCTCCTGCCTCAGCCTCCCGAGTAGCTGGGATTACAGATGTGAGCCACCATGCCCGGCTAATTTTTTGTATCTTTAGTAGAGATGAGATTTCACCATGTTGGCTAGACTGTTGTTGAACTCATGACCTTGGGATCTGCCCATCTTGGCCCCCCAAAGTGCTGGGACTATAGGTGTGAGCCACTGCGCTCTGCCGATTTCCCGTGTCTTTACTAAGGTCCTTCCATATATTATTATAAGCATCATCAACTTACTTAGATAGAAAACTTTTAATTGCATTAATGAATCAGGTAGCACTCATATCCAAATTATTTGGTTTAGTCCGGGTACCATGGCTCATGCCTGTAATCGTAGCACCTTGGGAGACTGAGGTGGGCAGATCACTTGAGGTAAGACTAGTTTGGCCAACATGGTGAAACCCTGTCTCTACTAAAAATACAAAAAATTGGCAGCAGGTGGTGGTGCATGCCTGTAATCCCAGCTGCTGAGGAGGCTGAGGCAGGAGAATCACTTGAACCCAGGAGATGGAGGTTGTAGTGAGCTGAGATCATGCCACTGCCACTAGCCTGGGCCATAGAGCAGGACTTGGTCTCAAAAAAATAAAATACTTGGTTTACTCCACAAGTATACTTTCCTTATAACTTAACTATGTGTATTTATTAGGAAAAGTTTATGTAATGCACGCAGGAAGCCCTATGTTCCCTTCTCTGGGGCATCCTGAATGTCTGAAGGGTCACAGATGTCTGTGTAGAGATCTGTAAGATGTCAAAGAATAAAGTATACAGATAATTTATAGACTAAGCTCTAACTCATGTGCCTTTACTATTTCTAGTTACAGAGAATCTGTATTCTGATCCAAAACAGATTTACAAAATACTTCTACAACTAATTTCTCATTATTGTCTAGTAGTAACTGAAAATGACACTGTGGAGGGGGGTGCTTTGCACAGCTTGGCAGAAATGTAATGTCAAAGCAGTCAGTGTTTAACAGGTCCTGAAGATCCCTGAAAATAGGTAACTGTGGTAACTGTAAATATGCTTATTATTCCTAGGTAATGACAAGATTGGTTTTGTTTTGTTTTTTTGAGATGGAGTTTTGCTCTTTTTGCCCAGACTGCAGTGCAATAGCACGATTTTGGCTCACCGCAACCTTTGCCTCTGATTCTCCCGCCTCACTCTCCTGTGTAGCTGGGATTGCAGGCATGCACCACCACGCCCGGCTAATTTTGTATTTTTTGTAGAGACAAGTTTTCTCCATGTTGGTCAGGCTGATCTCGAACTCTCGACCTCAGGTGATCTGCCTGCCTTGGCCTCCCAAAGTGCTGGGATTATAGGCGTGAGCCACCACGCCAGGCCAATAAGATTGTTTTTAAAAGAATGTACTAATAAAGTATCTAGTTTTTTTGTTTCTTCGTATTACTTTTATCAGTGGCATTCTGGGTTACCAAACTGTAGTAGGATTGCACAAATTTTTTAGTTGGTTTTGTTTTTACTTTAGGGACTTGCATATTTAGTTTTACATTTAATTCTGTTTTTTGAGAAATGATTAAAGTGATCTACCTCCAAAATGTTTAACAATCCGATATGCTTCTAAGTATCCTGCCAATGTACTTAATCAAATGTACTTAAAAACCAGTTTTCTTAAAGAAGCATACACTGTAATTCACCTGGAAACTAGCATTTTTTGAGTAAAATTAGGCAATTAGCCTAAAAATATGATTTGCCTCTATTCTGGAAAATAATTCATTTAATTCAGATTATGGAAAAGTCTTGTTTGTATAGCATTCATGCAATTTAGTAACAAGTGAGTTTCCTTATCAAAACAATCTGAGTAGAATCAGATTGAGACTGAGTGGAAACATCATCTCTAAAAAATATACAGGCCGGGCATGGTGGCTTACATCTGTAATCCCAGCATTTTGGGAGGCCAAGGCGGGTGGATCACCTAAAGTTGAGAGTTTGAGAACAGCCTGACCAACATGGAGAAACCCTGTCTCTACTAAAAATACAAAATTAGCTGGGCATGGTGGTGCATGCCTGTAATCCCAGGTATTTGGGAGGCTGAGGCAGGAGAATCGCTTCAACCCGGGAGGCAGAGGTTGTGGTGAGCCAAGATAGCGTCATTGCACTCCAGCCTGGGCAACAAGAGTGAAACGCCATCTAAAAAATAAAAAATAAAAAAACTTCCAGGTTATACTATATCCTGATCTATATTCTTATACCATTTTAAACGTTTTTCCTTTTTGGTGAGACTAAGAATTTCAGAAAACTAGGTTTTCTTTTTTGTTCTTTTTTTCTCCACCTTAAGTAGGGTGATTAGAGATTAGGTTTTCAAGTGAAAATCTAAGGAGTTGCTTTTGCTGTTTTAAGGAGGCTTCTGCACTGGGTGCAATGGCTCACGCCTGTAATCCTAACACTTTGGGAGCCTAGGCAGGAAGATCATTTGAGCTCCGTTCGAGACAAGCCTGGGCAACATAGGGAGACCCTGTCTCTACAAAAAATGTAAAAATTAGCTTGGCGTAGTGGTGCACAACTGTAGTCCCAGCTACTCAGGAGGCTGAGGTGGGAGAATTGCTTGAGCCCAGGAGCTTGAGGCTGCAGTAAGCCATGACCACACCACTATACTCCGGCCTGAGCAACAGCGTGAGACCCTGTGTTTAAACAAAACAAAACAAAAACAAAAACACACCAAAGTTAAAAGCTTCTGATTTAAAAGACCAGCCCGTCGAACATGGTGACACGCCACCTCTACTAAAAATACACACAAAAAAATTAGCTGGGCATGGTGGCACTTGCCTATAATCCCAGCTACTCTAGAGAGGCTGACAGGAGAATCACTTGAACCCGGGAGGCGGAGGTTGCGGTGTGCCAAGATCGTGCCACTGCACTCCAGCCTGGGCAACAGAATGAAACTCCGTCTCAAAAAAAAGAACTAAATAGGTCTGCTCATTAGAATATCAAGATGGCTCCAGCTTGACTTTTCTTTCCTAACTTATATGCACTAGTGGCTTTATTTTAAATAGTTTCCTTTAAAAATAATCATTTTGACCAGCTATATTATGTGTTTGGTGGTAAGGGATAAGTTGTATCTATACCATGCCAAATATCCTAATAAAAACTGGAAAACATGCCCGACTTACCTTTGAATGTGGCTTTCCCTCATGACACTGCTCCCTACTGACTTTAGAGCCATAGATCCTTTTGGCTCATATAATTGGGTTACACCATGTGAAATAAGCTTGTACATGCATTTCCCAGTAGTAACTCCTGTGAAAACTCCTCAATGGAACTACCTTTTCTTTCCAGACACTCACAGATAGGACGTTTTCCGCTTGAAGTGGGAGAATATGTGCATTCTTTTCAATGATCACAGGACTCTAACAAAGGGGATTTTTAATCTTTTATTTTAATTTTCAAGACAGTTAAAATAATTGAAATGTTTAAGTGGATAACTATTCATAAAATGACTAAGTGAAAACTAATATACTATGAGATGAAAAGTACTTGTCGGCCGGGCGCAGTGGCTCAAGCCTGTAATCCCAGCACTTTGGGAGGCCGAGACGGGCGGATCACGAGGTCAGGAGATCGAGACCATCCAGGCTAACATGGTGAAACCCCGTCTCTACTAAAAAAATACAAAAAACTAGCCAGGCGAGGTGGCGGGTGCCTGTAGTCCCAGCTACTCGGGAGGCTAAGGCAGGAGAATGGCATAAACCTGGGAGGCGGAGCTTGCAGTGAGCTGAGATCCGGCCACTGCACTCCAGCCTGGGTGACAGAGTGAGACTCCGTCTCAAAAAAAAAAAAAAAGAAAAGAAAAGTACTTGTCAGGGATTTTCAAGCTTTTGCTCAAGTAATTACTATGAAATAACAACTTCTAGAAATGAAGAACAATCTATGAAGAATAAATGACCATTGGTGTGGGAAAAAAGAGCCAAACAGAAGTAGAAGAAGGTGTAGCCGGCATACTAATGTTATCTATAGTGTATTTTTATATTTTTTATACTTGATCAGGTCTCTTATGTCCTTTTTCTGGAAAAATACTTTTAACTACAAAAGTGATTATAAATGAAAAAGTAGCCAATAAAGTGACTACTACCCTCAGGGCTTTGAACCAGTTGGGATAATGTGGTAAGAGAAAAAATTCATGGTGTAATGCTATCCCCATACCCATTATTACTGTGACTATGGCTTCACTAAGTCTTTCCGAAATAAGGAAGGCAAACCATGAAAAGAAAAGAGGAGCTATACTGCTGGCTAAATTAAGGTAGTCTGGTTTGGCTGGACTACCTTCTGGTAGAGCAAAACCCCATCTGATCCCACCCAAGAAAGATAGGAAACTGGCTCCATAAGCCATCTGAGTAAAAGCTAATATGGGAATATAAGTTTTTGTCATCAGCATGACCAGTGGTGGAGCAACGAAGGGGATTAGTCCTGCCAGAGTTACATATAATGCTGGCTTTGGGCTGTCAGTTATGTAACTGATGGTGCTTGGTGACCTGGCTGGAAGTGCTTGCTTCTCCTTCTTTTTAAAGCTGCAGGGGGATGTATGATAGCACTGTGTCTTGCTCATATACATCGGAAATGATGAGGAAAGCCAAGGCCTTGGAAATGGGGAAAAGTTCTGCTGGCGAGACATCTTGAGAGAAAGTATATCTGTTCTGCTGGCTCTTAGTCCCACTGGGAAAGAGTACTTCAGCATCTATAAAGAAAACAGAACCAAAAGACAAAATTAAAAATCTGTATGTATCATCAGATTTTAGTCAATCCCAGTATGAAACAATTGGAATTGTTTGAAAGGAGCAAACAAAAAAGATCTGCTTTCCATTACCACATCAAACTATACAGAAAGGATGAACTAACTCTGAAGTGATGTTATTGCTGGTAAAAGTATTAAATGGCTATAAAATGTACAAAAGAAACCACTGAACACAAACCAGTGATATATTTCAACCTACCACTTAATCTTATTCCATAAGAAAAATATCTGAAAAAGGATCAGGTAAAGACTAGACCTTCAGAATTTGGCTTCTAAACTGCCTCTTTTATTTATAAATAGCAAAAGAAGCAGCACTAATTACTGTGGGAATGCTGTTTTTATATGGAGAAAATAAATCTACCTTCCAACTTAGCTTTATAAACACCACATACTTTTCACAGTTCCATGCCTTTGTGTAGGCTCTGCCTAGAATTCTAGCTCTTACTACTTTTCTATCTAGGAAACTTACCTCAACATTCAACATTCAAGTTAAAGCTTTCCTTTACCCTTCTACGGTCTGATTTAATGCTCCTATAGTAAGTATCCTGTGCACACTTCCATCATAATTTTTCTCACAGTGAATTAAAATTGTGTGTTTACTTGTCTTTGTCTCAGTAGACTTGAGAGCCAGGACCGCATTTTTTTCCTTGGCTTAAAATCCCCAGTGCCTTTCATTGTACACGGGCAAAGTAATAACCTTTCCTGCTGATTCTGTGTTTTAGTTACCAGACTTGAACTAAAAAGTGTTGCATTAAATAAAAAATTGAAGTTTTTTTTTTTTTTTTTTTTTTTTTTTTTTTTTTTTTTTGAGACAGAGTCTCTCTGTTGCCCAGGCTGGAGTGCAGTGGCTTGATCTCAGCTCACTGCAAGCTCCGCCTCCCAGGTTCACTCCATTCTCCTGCCTCAGCCTCCCGAGTAGCTGGGATTACAGGCGCCTGCCACCACGCCCGGCAGCTAATTTTTTGTATTTTTAGTAGAGATGGAGTTTCACCATGTTAGCCAGAATGGTCTTGATCTCTGACCTTGTGATCCGCCCACCTCAGCCTTCCAAAGTGCTGGGATTATAGGCGTGAGCCACCGCACCCAGCAAAAATTGAAGTTATTGAAGAATCTCAGTGATCACTCAAACATGCTAGCAATGGTTCCATCTTGGAACCATTTCCCATTTCCATATTTACTGCTCTTCCCTCAGTTACTTACTTCTGATCCCCTGCCATTTATAAATTCAATCCTACATCTTGACACTACCTATTCCACTTCCCTGCTTTATAGTTCTCCACAGCACTTACCATTTGATGTATTAATTTTTATTTTTTTGAGACTGAGTCTTGCTCTATCACCAAGGCTGGAATGCAGTGGTGTAATCTCTGCTCACTGTAACCTCTGCCTCCCAGGTTCAAGCCATTCTCTGCCTCAGCCTCCTGAGTAGCTGGGATTACAGGCATCCGCCACCATGCCCAGCTAATTTTTGTATTTTTAGTAGAAACAGGGTTTTACCATGTTGTCCAGGCTGGTCTCAAACTCCTGACCTCAAGTGATCCGCCCGCCTTGGCCTCCCAAAGTGTTGGGATTACAGGCATGAGTGACTGTGCCTGGCCTTATTTTTTTAAATTTTTATTTTTTGAGATGAAGTCTTCCTTTGTCACCCAGGCCAGAGTGCAGTGGCGTGATCTCGGCTCACTGCAACCTCGGCTTCCTGGGTTCAAGTGATTCTTATGCCTCAGCCTCCCAAGCAGCTGGGACTACAGGCGCCCACCATGCTGAGCTAATTTTTGTATTTTTCAGTAGAGACAAGGATTTTACCATGTTGGCCAGGCAGGTATTGAACTCCTGACTTCAAGTGACCCACCTGCCTCAACCTCCCAAAGTGCTGGGATTTCAGCCATGAGCCACGGCACCTGGCCAATTTTTTTTTTTTTTTTTGCAAACGTCGTCTTGCTGTGTCACCCAGGCTGGAGTGCAGTGGCATGATCTCAGCTCACTGCAGCCTCAACCTCCTAGGCTCAAGCAATCCTCCTCCCTCAGCCTCCCAGGTAGCTGGGACTATAGGCGTGTGACTCCATGCCCAACTAAATTTTTGTATAGATAGGGTTTTGCCATGTGCCCAGACTGGTCTTGAACTTGAGTTCAAGTGATCCACCCACTTTGGCCTGCCAAATTGCTGGGACTACAGGCGTGAGCCACTGCACCCAGCCTGATATAATAAAGATTTTACTTGTATTTTACTTAACTCTTCCCTCCATCACCTGAATACACAAAGGTAAGACTTTTTGTCTTTTTCACTGCTGCTGCCCTAGCCCAAGCAATATTTGGCAAATAGTGCTCAAATATTTGCTGAACAAACCAACCTTTGAAGATGCTTGAGAAAACTTCTGGATGAAGCGAAGCATACTGGCCCCTATTGAAAGTCTTGTTTAGGAAGATGCCAGGCAGTTCTGATTAACGTGTTGTTGCAGCTAAGTGGAGGCACTGAATCAGGGGCATTTCTGTGTATAACACAAGATGTCACTTAATTTTCCTCATTTTATACATTAATTTTAAAATAGTAGTAATTCATGAATATATCAGTTTCCTTTGAAAAGAATCATTTATGTTTTCAAACTATCGGTAACACAGTAACGAAATAGATCCTTTTAATACCTGAACTGTTCTTTTAGCTTTGGCTGTCTGGTGTAATAGAAAGAGTAATGCACATAGAGATTTTATAGATACTTTCACCATTTCCTAGCTGTGTGACACTGGGCAAATTGCTTGAGTACCAGTTTTCTCATCTTTAAAATGAAGGGTCTTCTAAATGGCATTTTTGTGAAATAAAAAAACAAAACAAAACAAAACTGGAAGGTCATAGCTTCTCTGTTTCCTTTTTTTCTCCTTATTTACTTTGGGGCTTAAGAGTTCACAACTCAAAATAACGATAGTACCAAACCAATATAATTTAGGTTTTTTTGTTTTGAGACAGGGTCTTGCTGTGTCACCCAGGCTGGAGTACAGTGGCATGATCTTGGCTCACTGCATCATCCGCCTCCTGGGTTCAAGCGATTCTTGTGCCTCAGCCTCCTAAGTAGCTGGGGTTACAGGCTCCTGCCACGATACCCGGCCAATTTTTGTATTTTTAGTAGAGATGGGATTTTGCCATGTTGGCTAGGCTGGTCCTGAACTCCTGACCTCAGGTGATCCACCTGCCGAGGCCTCCCAAAGTGTTGGGATTACAGGCGTGAGCCACCGCACCTGGCTAGCATTAACTCATTTAATGCTCAAAATAACCTCATTAACTTAGTACTGAGAGAGAGAATAGCCTGTTGGAGTGCAGACTTTGGTGTCAAACTTGGCTGGAATCCTGGCTCCACTACTTATTAGCTGTGTGTCTTTGAACAAATTATTTAACCTTGTTATGGTGTAGTTCATTCACCTTTGAAATAAGGGTACTAACTAATTCATAGGGTTGATGTAACTTTTTTTTTTTTGGGATACAGGGTCTCGCTCTGTCACACAATCTGGAGTACAGTGGTGTGATCTCCGCTCTCTGCAGCCTTGACCTCCCAGGGTTAAGGGATCTTACCACCTCAGCCCTCTAAGGAGCTGGGACTACAGGCCACACCACCACGCCCAGACAGAGTCTTGCTCTGTCGCCCAGGGTGGAGAGCAGTGGTGCCATCTCAGCTCACTGCAAGCTTCACCTCCCAGGTTCATGCCATTCTCCTGCCTCAGTCTCCTGAGGAGCTGGACTACAGGCCCCCACCACCATGCCCAGTTCATTTTTTTGTATTTTTAGTAGAGATGGAGTTTCACCGTGTTAGGATGGTCTCGATCTCCTGACCTCATGATCCACCTGCCTCGCCCTCCCAAAGTGCTGGGATTACAGGCGTGAGGCATCGCGCCTGGCCCCAATTTTTGTATTTTTTGTATAGAACGGGTTTTGCCATATTGCTCAGGCTGGTCTCGAACTCCTGAGCTCAAGCGATCCACCTGCCTCGGCCTCCCAAAGTGCTGGGATTACAGGTGTGTGCTACTTAGCCTGATGTAACACTTAATAAGTTACTACATGTAAATAGCTGAGAACTGTCCCTGACACAAAGCACTTTACACAGGAGGGACTGATTGAAAACTCTAATGTAAGCAGCCAGTAAAAACAGGTGAATGATAATACGGATCTAGATCTGACAACTTCATTCTTAACCAGGAGAATGGGATGTCTTAAAAAATCTAGTTGCTGCTTAATTTAAAAAAATCGATTGGGCAGGGTGCAGTGGCTCGCTCCTGTAGGCCCAGCAGTTTGGGAGGCCGAGGCGAGTGGATCACTAGGTCAGGAGTTCGAGACCAGCCTGGCCAACACAGTGAAACACCACCCCCTCCCCCCCCACCCCGTCTCTACTAAAAATACAAAAAATTAGCTGGGCGTAGTGGCGGACGGCTGTAATCCCAGCTACTTGAGAGGCTGAGGCAGGATAATTGCTTGAACCTGGGAGGCGGAGGTTGCAGTGAGCCAAGATCGTGCCATTGCACTCCAGCCCACGCGACAGTGCGAGACTATGTCTCAAAAAAAAAAACAAAAACAAAAACAAAAACCGATTGAACTAATTTATTGATCACAGATCTTAGGGCTGGGTCAAGAAATCCTGTATACCAGTTAATGTCTTCATGCTATACTTAAGGAAGTAGGGAGGTAAGTTATCCTGGGCCTCCGAGTAGAAGGCCCACAAACCCACACCCACCCACCTGAGCCCCAGACCAAAATGTCCGCAGAGCGTACCCATCACTTTTGTGCAAAATCACTTTCTTTGTAAGGACTTTCCAGATAACTCCGTTTAAAATCTCAACCATCTCCCCCACCTTTGGACACTCCCTTTCCTCTGTGGCACGTGCTTTCCAACTAGTGGATATTAAAAAGTGATAACCTAAAGACCAGGGACGGCAGGTGATGCGGGATTAAGGACTGAGACTCAAAGCTTAATCCTCCTAATATAAATGAAAAAGCTCAATATTCCCATTGCCCTAGTGGGAAGACTGCAAACCGCAAACTTCAAACTGACCTCTGAGAAAGGAAGGCGGGGTTTAGACGCCAGTGTCTTCGGGAAACCCTGCCCGATAGTGCCCGCGTCTCCAATTTACTACCAATCCTTGGTGCCTCCCATCCCAACCTGCACCTGTGGCGACTTTGAGACTTGCCAGCGTTGCACGGAGAGGCGGAGAACAACCGCAACAATAGCCCAGGTCTACTGGAAAGGCACTTCCGGCGAGTGGATTCAGAGAGCCCCCTACTTCCTGAGGACTGAAAAAAAATGAGTCCGGGTAGGGACTTGACCTGCGCTAACTGGTTCCTATGCCCGGCTTTCTGTTTGGGGGCCATTCTTAATTTCTAGTTGAATTCAGATGTCGAACGGTCCTTGACTTTTTATTCCAGGGCTCCCAGGCAGCAGAATCTGTCCACTGAGTTCGGGAAGGTAGAGTGCAAGTACTGAAACAATCTCAGAATGACGGTGGTGAAGGAAGGTAAGAGACTTGGGATTTTAGGCCCAATGTGACCTGGAACTGCTTGCCATCTGTGGAACTTAACGTTTTACTTTGTAAAACAGGGTTTATAAGACCTATGGGGACACATCTCACTCTGCATTACGGCCCTTTACTATCATTTAAAGGGGGAAAAAAGCCCAGTTCTTACATTCATTTTCTTTGCTAGGACCTAGAAACTTCATTAAGGATTAAAGAGCAAAAGAGCAGGATTTTCACTTCCATGAACGATGTGGTGATAAGGGCCCTAGGCTTGGGGGTGGTTGGGAAAGTCAGATCATTTCTTCTGCTGCCCTCGGCTTTCCTGGCTATGTGACCTTGGACAAGTCCCTTCTCTTATCTGGACTTATTTCACAGGAAATGGCACCAGGCAATCTTAGTGTCCTTCCATGTCTATGGATAAAGCTGAAGACATGTAATAGGAGATCTCAGGGGCCCACGCCTGCCAGTCCCTCCAGTCCTCCGGATTCTAGGTAGTCTAGCTTCCTGGTTGCCAGCCATTACAAGGTTTAGCTTTCCGTGCCGGATGGAGCCACAGCGAAGTCCGTTAAAGCGCTTTTGGTCGAGCTAGGCCTTCAGTTTTATTGCCTCCTCTGTCATGGCAGCGCCGCCCCTTCCAGTAGCGCGATACCCAATGAGACTTCAGGTAGGAGAAACGGCACTGTCACAAGCGCAGGCTCTCGCCGGAATCCCGCCCTTCGCTGGGGCGGGGCAGTGACGCCTGCGCTCCCGGGGAACTACTACTCCCAGCGGGTAGCGCGGCCGACGCAGCCGCGCAGTCTCCGGGAGCAGGCCGTGTGGCCCGCTGGGGGCTGGAGTCTCAGCGACGCGCACACGTGAAGTAAGGAGCAGAAGGTGGGAAAGGGCCGGAAAACACACGTTCCTCCGAAACCGGTTTGCAAGTCCTTGTAGAGGTAGTTTCGGGACGCGCACTGGCCCAGGGGCGGGCTGTGGGAGGGTGAAGAAAAAGGATACACATATGCATACCCACCCACTCATTCATACGCGCCCAGGCCCTGGAAGTGGGCAGCGGGGGTTAGAAGGGGCGTACTAAACTAGGCTTGTCCCTGCCTCAGGCGGCACGAGGAAAGGCAGAGGATTCAATTCTGTAGGAGGTAGAGGCGACCACGCACCGCCTCAAGCGGCGAGGAAGGGAGCCGAGGGCGGGGCAGGGCATAACCGCCGTTCTGGAGGCCGAACGTTGGCAGCGTGGGGCACTGGCGTCCGGCTGGGCCGCCGGAGCCGGTCCCGTGCGCATGCGCTTCCTCAGGTGGGCGTGTGTAAGGCGGGGTCGGACGGGGGAGGGGAGGGCCGTGCTGCTCGTCGCTCCTCCTCCTCCACCCGCTCTGCCCCTCCTGGACCTTGTGGGCCGGGCAGCCATTTTGGGAAGAGCTTTGTTATGGTTGTGGACTAAACGCCTCTGCCGGGTCGACAAGCTGGGGACGCGTCCTCAGACGCCGCGTCTAGTCCCTGGCCGTAGCTCCGCCGCTGCCCGGTGAGTGGGAGTTTGGGACAACGGGGCAGTAGGAGATTTTGGAGTCGTTCCGGCGCGAGGCTCCGCCCGGTGCCTAACCAACCGGCTGTTAAAACTAGTTGAAAGAAGCTCTCACACAGGTGGTTGGGTGTAGGTCCGACCCGAGAGGGGCGAGCGGAGCCCACGGGTCAAGTGGTTCGTACGCTGCACCCCTGCCACCCCCGTGCGTGGAGTTTTGCACGCGAGCGTCGCCGGGGCTCCGCGAAAGCGCTCCTACTTTAACTTTGGTCTTCGGGTCCGAACGCTCACCTGCGGCTCTTTGGCTCCTCTCCAGGCGATCCGGCTTGGTGCTGGTTGAGTGACTTGGCTTAAGGGTTTTTTTCTTTCCTTCTTGAAATGAAAGCTAAGGGCTTTTGTTTTCCTTCACAGGAAAACCTGAGGACGAAAAAGTATAAGTCAAATGTTGGATATCTGAGGGGAAAAAAGTTTTAACCCCCAGCTTTCCGGTTCTCTGTGGTAGCGAGGTGTTTTCGTTTAGATTGAGTCTATCCAATGTCTACCAACCTCCTTTCCTTGGAGGGGCGGGGAAAGCTGGTCGATCCTGAAATGTTTTAAGTGTTTTTTTTTTTTTTCTCTTGTTTTAAATTTAGTTCTCCCCAACCCGTGAAATTCGAAAGAAAGTCTGAATCTAAAATGGCTGTAGCTTGGGGAAGTGCCCTGCCCTTCGATTACTTAAATACATTAACGTTTAAAGGTTTTAGTCGTTTCCCCTGTGGGGACATTAACTGAATCTTTTGATCTTTTAGTTTTTTGCAATTGGTGTCTCACCTTTAACTCTCCTTATGCTAGGTGAAAACAAAGGTGAGGCTCACAAAGTTGAGTACTCCAAAAGTTTACATAAGAATGGGTGTGGTGCGTTGTGGTGTGCGTGTTTAATAGTTGCTTATAGTTTTGAAATTGTGCTGTGGTGTCAATTTTATCTGCCAACTTTGTGCTCTGAAGTTGGCTTGTCATATTTGTTGAAATATTTTTAACATTGATAATTATTGCTTACCAGAAAAATATGGAGTTAATTATAGTGGTTCATGTTTTAGTTTAGTAGTAAGTCATGTTCTTGTGTAAACCTTATCCAAAAGTAAAGTGATTGGTAGTCACTCCTCAGTAGAATTATATTTGTACTTTGGTAGACTGCTGATCTTTTCTAAGGTCTTTTATATTCAATATTTGAAAGGAAATTAGGGTGCTATTAAGTTTGAGATATTTACTAGAATAGTGTTAAGACATTTTAACAAGTGAAAACATACTTTTAAGTATGGAGTGCCTGATTGTCGTGCCCTTTTAAACAAGAGGCTGTCTTTTATTTCCTGTTTTTTTTTTTTAAACCGATAGATCCAGAAGTTTAAAGAAAAAGTCATAGATTGGAAACCAAAACCAGTAAATTTCAGTATTTGGAAAGGTGCTGGAGCCTGTGTCTATTTAAAAGATAAAAGAGTGAAATGCTAATTGTGAATGAAAACTTTGAAATTAATAGTAAAATAAACTGTCATCTTTCCCAGGAAGTCAGTTTTCAATATACCTTTTGACGTTTCTTCAAATACAAAAGTTGATTTTTGTTATCTCCCCTAGGATTTTTGTTGTTGTTGTTAAATTATTTTGGTGGTTTTACAGGGAAAATATTTTAAAGTTTTTAATAGAAATTACAAGTTGCTTTGTGTTTTGTCACTGTTAACTACTAAACTGGAGTAAGATCTTACTCTTTTTTTTTAGGGTACTCAATGGTTTGTATATGTTAATATATACATTTAATTGATTCTGGTTGGTGTCTTATCAGAGCTCTTAATTTGTGGTATGGGGGGAACTCTTGGGAAGCCTCTTTATTTTGAGCGAATTCAGTTTACTAGATTGCTCATCAGTGGCTGTTAAGATGCTTAGCTGAGGAGGACACATTCAACCATTTAAATTTAGAATGATATGAAATCTGGTGCACATTTCTGCTTGTAATTCATTTTTAATGCTGAGTTAAAGATAAGACACAATCGTGAATCATACTTCAGAAGATTGCATATCTTTATTTTATGGTTATAACTCTGATGTGCCAGGGACTGACTGCTGTTTAAAGTGCTTTATATTTGTTATTTTTTTCTTTTTCTTTTCTTTTTTTTTTTTTTTTTTTTTTTTTTTTTGAGGCGGCGTTTCACTCTTGTTGCCCTGGCTGGAGTGCAGTGGCTCGATTTCGGTTCACTGCAACCTCCGCCTCCTGGGTTCAACGATTCACCTGTCTCAGCCTCCCAAGTAGCTAGGATTACAGGGGCTCGCCACCACGCCCGGCTAATTTTTTGCATTTTTAGTAGAGATGGGTTTTCACCATGTTGACCAGGCTGGTTTTGAACTCCTGACCTCAGGTGATCTACCTGCCTTGGCCTCCCAAAGTGCTGGGATTACAGTCATAAGCCACTGTGCCCAGCTTGTTGTTTATTTTTATAAGTATACTGGTTCATTTGTTTTGTTTTGTTTTTGATACGGGGTCTCACTCTGTCACCCAAATTGGAGTGCAATGGCGCGATTTCTGCTCACTGCAGCCTCTGCCTCTCAGGCTTAAGCGATCCTTCCACCTCAACTTCCCTAGTAACTGGGACGACAGGTGCATGCCACTGCGCCGGGCTAATTTTTTGTTTGTTTGTATTTTGTTAGGAGGGGGAGGGTTTATCATGTTGCCCAAGCTGGTCTCAAACTCAGGGGCTCAAGCAGTCTGCCCACTTTGGCCTCCCAAAGTGTTGGGATTACAGGCATGAGCCACAGCGCCAGGTCTAAGTAGATGCTGTTTTATACCCATTTTATAGTTGAGGAAAAGAAGTCCAGAGACTCATCCAGCTAGTATGTAACAGCCTATATTCAAATTTAGGCAATATAAGTCGTTATGTTTAACTTAACGGTTATGGTCACTGCCTTTAAACATGAAAGTAAGACTGTTGGTCTAAAAGATGAAAGGCACACAAAATTTTAAAGGATTCCAACTAAAAAAAAACTAATGGGAAAGGCAAATTTTGGTGTATTTATGGTGGTTCAGATAGCTGAGGGTAAAAATCTAGGTGGCGGAGAAATAACATACCATCTCATAATTGACTGTTGTCTGGAATTTAGTATGTGGTTGTGCTGTTAGAGACCTGATTGCCAAAGTTACTTCTAAATCAGACTCTGTTTCCTATTTCCCACTGAAATCTGCCTCAAACAGCTTATAATCAAATTTGAAAAATAGTTCAGTAAGAGGAACTGAACTTTTGTCCACAGGTGTAACTTAACTGAGGTAGATATATTTCTGATGTTATGTAAATTGAATTTTTATAGGTGATTTCAAACATGCTAGGCAAACATTTAAAAGAGCCTATTGTTTTTCTTTACTAAGTCTAATAGTCTTTAATTGATCTATTAGCTGAATCATTTTTCAGCTAAAACAACTCAGTAAAAGAAACTAGGGACTGGGAATATCTAGATGACCATAAAACAAAGAACTGTATGGTTTAACAGATAATACTTAATAGTTGGAGGATAACATAAAAAGCAATTATTCTTAAAGGAGGTGATTTTAACAGACTCTTTAAGTTCACCTTCCTTTTCTAAGATAAAAACCACTTTGCCTTCAAAGCCACTTTGCCTTTTGTTAACCATACGTCAGGCTAGAGAATCACCAGAATGAACAAAGTTTTAGTACCCTTTTCTGAGCAGTAGGTCTATTTGTGTGGAGTAAGTTTTTTCCCCCAGAAAAATCTCATTTGGTTAAGTTTAGCTGTACTTTAAATTGAGCTTGCAGACTCTGTTTCTGCTCAAGTTTAAAAGTTTGGTATATAAAAAAGTTCTTGTCTGAATTATTGCTATCCTTAAAGTATGTAAGTATATAGAAAAGTTGGTTTTGGGGCTGTCTAGTTAATTTGAAAGAGCTTTTCCAGTTTTTGTGCTGTTTGTAAATTTTTCTACTTTTTAATTCGTCTTACCATGTATGGCAGAAAGAGCAATAGGAACCATTTATTGTGGGCTTCATAAACTTAGATGCTGTAATGAAGTCAATAATGTAATCTTATTATTCCTTACTATTTAAATAAGTAGATATTAACCCTTCTACAAGAGAGTATACAGAGGTTCCAAGAAGTTAAGTAATTTGGGTAACATAGAGATGGAGATTTGGGCAGCTTTCTGTGATTCCAAAGCATAGTTTCCATCATACCTCACAGAGAAATGGCATAGTATGGTAATCAGTGGTTGGCTTTGTAGCCAGACCATTTGGGTTCGAATCTCAGCTTTGCTGCTTACAGCTTTGTGACTTTGAGTGAATTACTTAAATGAGACTCTTTGTTTCTTCATCTGTTAAGTAGGGATAACAATAGTACCTTCTCCTAGGGTTGTTGTAATAAATAAATGATATTTGTAGAATTCTTAAAATAATGTCTGACCGTAAGAGCTTCATGATTATTAGAGAAGTTGTCTTTAATGAACATCCTTTTACACACCAATCCAGTGAAATCTGCACAGATGAGTAGCACATGGAGTGGTGTTTTTCTTTATTAGATACTGCTTTTCTGTTGACTTTTGTAATTTATTTGAATCAGGATCTAGGTCCCACAAACTGCAATTGACTGCCATTTTAAATGCCTTTATTTGCATATTTCTCCTCAGTTTTTTTCCTTGTATTTTGTTAAAGAAACCAGGTCATTTTGTCCTGCAGTTTCCCACATTCTAGATTTTCTTGATTCCTTGTAAATTGGTAATTGGCTATAGAGGCTTAGATTGAGATTTGATTTGGAAATAGAGAAGACTGAGAAGACTAAATTTGTTAGGTAATACTGTGTATTTGGGAATTTTTATTTTCTGGTTTGTTCAGTGATTCTCATTGTATCATTTTCTTGCAATTTCTCTGTTGGGCAACACAGGGTAACTTTATGGGTTATTTACTCTCGTTTGAGATGCTATGTAAAGTGGAGTGTTTGGTTTGCTTTGGTGCCCAATTCAGTGTTAACTTTTCCAGGTGGTTTTTTTCCTGCCTTTTTTTTCCCCTACTTGTATATTTATTGTGTTATAAAATTGAGCCAAGTATCATGGGTTTTCAGTGTTTTTATTTCCTGGTTTTGGTTACTAATGAATAGTTGTCTCAGCATATTCAATCTGAAAATTTCTCAAAACTGAATTTTTTTTCCTATTATCTGCCCTCCAACTATTAGGCATTTTATTGTTTGCACTTATGGTATACTCACTATAGGCTAGGCACTATTCTTTTTCTTTTTGCAGGGAACAACATCCAGGCATTACTCTTAACACTTTATATATATTCACTGATTTAATCAACAACAATTCAAGAGTCTCCAAATTAGGTAGGTATTTGAGACACAAAGAGGTGAAATGACTTGTTCAAGGTCACACAGCTAGTGTGTGACAGAGCCGTCTAGGTCCCGAATTTGCTATTCTACCTTAAAAATATTTGCTTTGGAAGTGAAGCTTATCTTGAGAAGAGATTTTTAGAGATGCTTGTAAAGTGATTCTTTAAAAAAAAAAAAAAAAAAAGTATGTCTCGGCTGGTCATGGTGGCACACACCTGTAATCCCAGCACTTTGGTAGGCCGAGGCAGGCGGATCACATGAGGCCAGGAGTTTAAGACCAGACTGGTCAACATGGTGAAACCCCATCTCTACTAAAAATACAAAAATTAGCTGGGCGCGGTGGTGAATGTCCATAATCCCAGCTACTCTGGAGGCTGAGGCACTAGAATCACTTTAACCTGGGAGGTGGTGGTTGTAGTGAGCCAAGATTGTGCCATTGAACTCCAGCCTAGGTGACAGAGCGAGACTCTTTCTCCCCAAAAAAAAAAAAGACGTGTCTCAATCTGTTAGTCACTACTATTAAATCACTCAATTATTTTTAAAAATACATAGTTTTGAAAATGTTACAAATAGCCTGTTGTAATCATAGGGAATTAGAGCCTTTTGGTGCTGCTGAAACTGATAAAAGTTTGTTTATTTTGCAGAGACGGTCTTGTTCTGTTGCTCAGATTGGAGTGCAGTAGCATGATCATAGCTCACTGCAGCTTTGACCTCCTAGGCTCAAGTGATGCTCCCACCTCAGCTCCATCCTGGGCCCCCACCCCCAGCCCTGCTGGGAAATACAAGTGTGTGCCATTATGCCTGGCTAATTTTTTTTTTTTCCCCGTATAGATAGTTTCACTATGTTGTCCAGGCTGGTGGTGAACTCCTGGACTCAAGCAATTCCTCCCATCTTTGCCTCCCCACATGATGAGATTACAGGCATGAGCCACTGTCCCTGGCCTGAAATTACTTTTTAGGAAATGTTTTTGGAACAATGAAGCAGAAGAAGGCACAGTAATTCAAGTTGATTCCTAATGGCAAGGCTGGCAGGATTCCTGTGTTGGACATTCTACTAATTGGGCTTTAAAATGATCCTTTGTTGTTTCTTTTGTCTGTTTACCATTTTAACCCCTTTCCAGTATTGCTTTTTTGTGAATCTTAGTGGGAGAGGATGCTGGAAAGGTTGGGTGCACACACACACATAGATAAACACCATATAGATAAACTTTCTGTGCTGGACCCCTGGCAGCTAGAGCTGGGTCATGTTACCCAAACTGTGCCAGTCAGATACCCTTCACTTTGGGGACTTGCACCATAGTGAGAGATGATGCAAAGATGCAAGGATGGTTTGGAATTCATTCCAGTGGCTGTTGGTGGTGGCATTGCTAGCTGGAGCAGTTTCCTCAGCAGGCTCTTCCTGTGGCATGACCTTGGCAGGGGTTTTGACTGCTTAGCTTCCTTTGGTTTTTGGTGTTTGCCAAGTCAAGAGAGCCTTTCCTTCGTTCTCTGAATTCCCAGGGTTCTTCTGATAAATTTCTTTTTAAGCCTTGTCAGACAATTTTCCCTTTTATCTGCCCCAATTCTCAAAAGTAATAGTTCTCAACCTTTTAAAATTTATCTGGAGTAAGGCCTGGACATCAGTGATTTATTAAAGCTCTCTGTGTGATTCTTTCTTTTAGTAATCTTTTTATTATTACAGAAGCAGTGTAAGGATAATGTAGAATATTAGATTATATAGGTACGCAAAAATAAAGCCTTGGCATTCCTATCACACAGGAGTTACTACTGTTAACAACTCGGTGCATTTTTTTCCAGATTGTCGTCTAAGCGCGTATATTTAGGTTTCTATTTTTATTTTACTAAATGAGATCAACTTCCTTTTTTTAGTTGGTGATACCCACTTTCCATGTGAGTAAATGTTCATTTCTTCTAATACCCAGGTGCTATTCAGATTTCTCCAGCTGATCAAAAAAAAAAAAAAATGTTTATTACAGCTAGCTGTCCAAGCTATTATCTGATTTAGGACCTTGTTGCAAATGTTTAATTTATCTGTATCTTTTTAGCGTAGTATAGTCTTTATTTTTCAGTGACACTGATTTTGAGACTGTGTCACTTACCCTAGAATGGTTTGGTGTGATCACATACTTATGGTATTATTTAGCTTGTTCTTTTTTTAATTCCTATATTTTTCTCTAAAGTTTATAGCTGACAGATTGATGGATTCACCTTTAAACATTGTTGACTAAAATGCAGCATAGCAATCCCTCATTTTGCATTGTATCACAAAAGACATTGTAATGCTAAGATAGGTTCTTTATTAAGGTAGTCCTATCTATATATTAAACAATCTTTCGACTTAGAACAAGAAACTAATTTGCATGGTGTTACGTTGGTGACGAAGGATTTCCCAGTCCCTTATCAATCGTTGGTCTTAATTTTTTTGGGGAACAGCTTCATTGAGCTCTAATTTATATAACAAAATACACTTACTTAAAGTGTACAATTTAGTGGTTTTTAGTATATTCAGAGTTGTACAACCATTGTAGAACTACGTGATCTTTTGTGTCTGGCTTTTTCATGTAGCATAATGGATGAAGGTTCATCCATGTTATAGGATATTATTATCAGTATTTCTTGTGGTTATGCGTGATTAGGATTAATGGATCATAGAGGTTTTACAACTTGTTGTTTGCCAGTTTCCAAAGTGGTTGTGGGCCAGTTTACACTCTAATCAGCAGTGTATGAGAATTCTTTGTGCCTCATCTTCATTAACACTTTATAGTGTCAGAATTTTTTTTTTGCCAGTTTGATAGGTGTAAAATAGTCTCATGATTTGATTCAGGTTTTAAGAGTATGAATTAGTGAATAATTCAAGATAATGTTCTATATTGTGCTTTATATTATGTCATAGCACTTCACATAATTTCTTTCATGCACCTCTTATGGGTACAGAAATCCCATTGTTGTCGTTGAATTTGTGATAGAAATACAATTTTGTTCATTTATATTTTTTTTTTTCCTAGCCCCTACAGGGATTTTGTTTATTAGACTCCATAATAGACTTTACATATCCATGTTAATCACCATAGTATTAGGTACTTTCTCTTTGTTTTTACTTTTATGAAACAGGGTCTCACACTGTAGCACAGGCTGGAGTGTAGTGGCATGATCATCACGGCTCACTGTAGCCTTGACTTCCCAGGCTCAAGCAATCTTCCCAGCCTTCCAAGTAGTTGGGACTACAACACCACTATTTCTGGCTAAAATTTTTTTTTTTTCCTCAGAGTCTTCCACTGTCACCCAGGCTGGAGTGCAGTGGCATAATCTCAGCTCACTGACTGCAACTTCCGCCTCCTAGGTTCAAGCAATTCTCCTACCTCAGCCTCCCGAGTAGCTGGGACTAAAGGTATGCGCCACCATTCCTGGCTAATTTTAGTATTTTTAGTAGAGATGGGGTTTCACCACATTGACCAAGCTGATCTCGAACTCCTGACCTCAAGTGATCCGCCTGCCACAGCCTCCCAAAGTGCTGGGATTACAGGCGTGAGCCACCGCACCTGGCCCTTTTTTTTTTGGTAGAGATCTTGCCATGTGGCCCAGGTTGATGGCAAACTCCTGGACGCAAGTGATCTTCCCCCTTTGACCTCCCAAAGTATTGGGATTACGGGCATGAGCCACCATTCCTCGCCAAGTACTTTGTTGTTGTTGCTGCTGCTGTTTTGAGACAGGGTCTTGCTCTGTCACCCAGGCTGGAGTGCAGTGGCACAACCATGGCTCACTGCAGCTTAGACCTCCCAGATGCAAGTGATCCTCCCACTTCAGCCTTCCAAGTAGCTGGGAGTACAGGCATGTGCCACCATGCCTGACTCTTTTTTTTTTTTTTTTTTTTTTTTGAGTCAGAGTTTCTCTCTTGTCACCCAGGCTGGAGTGCAGTGGTGCAGTCTCGGCTCATTGCAGCCTCCACCACCCAGATTCAAGTGATTCTCCTGCCTCAGCCTCCCGAGTAGCTGGGATTACAGGCGCCTGCTGCCATGCCTGGCTAATTTTTTGTATTTTTAGTAGAGGCGGGGTTTCGCCCTATTGGGCAGGCTGGTCTCGAACTCCGGACCTCAGGTGACCCTTCCACCTCGGCCTCCCAAAGCTGGCTAATTTTTTTGTGTTTTTTTTTTTGTAGAGATGGGATTTTGCCCTGTTTCCCAAGTTTGTCTTAAACTCCTGGGCTCAAGCAGTCTGCTCACCCTGGCCTTCCAAAGTGCTGGAATTACAGGCATGAGCCACTGTGCTCGGCCCCAAGTCTTTTCTTAATAGACAGAAATGCTGTATGGGAAAAAAATCTTAATGTATCTTAATATCCCCTTTTGGTTCATTGAAAGACTTGCTCAAATTTCATATTCTTCAGAAAATTTTAAATAGGAATTTCTCTCTTTTGGAGTTAAAATAAGCAGTGCTAAAGTAGAAAATGGCTTTAGGCTCTTTTCTGTTGAGAGTTAGAAATAAAAGAAGCAAGGCAGTAATAACCCTTGAGTTCTGCTTATTGAGGAATTGGGAGGGAAACTATGTATAGATAGAAAATGAGTATATAGACTGCTGTAAGGTTATACAGTCCTTTGAAGGAAGTCCTTTAAACCTGTGTGGTTTTCAAATCATGAGATTTTGAAAAGAAATATTAGAGTTAGTGAATATTTAAAGATAAACATACCATAGTCTTAGGATCTGCAGTTTAAGGAATAAGGAATGCTCAAGGAGAGCTCTTAAGAACAGTAAGAAGTCTGGGTACAGTGGCTCATGCCTGTAATCCTAGCACTTTGGAAGGCCGAGGCTGGTGGATTGCTTGATTTCAGGAACTTGATACCAACCTGGGCAACATGGCCAAGACCCTGTCTCTACAAAAAATACAAAATTTAGCCGGGTGTGGTGATAGGTGCCTGTAGTCCCTGCTGCTTGGGAAGCTGAGCTGGGAAGATCGCTCAAGCCTGGGAGGTCAGCTGTAATGAGCTATGATCGTGCCACTGCACTCCAGCCTAGGCAACAGAGTGAGACCCTGTCTCAAAAAAGAACAGTTAAGATGAAGGGGATACTAATTGATAGAATTGTCAACACCTTTAAAAAATTACCATTTATTGGGCACCCACTAAATAGACCCTGTCTATAAAAAGATAGAGATAATCACCTTTGCTATTAATCCCTACCAAGTGTGTCCCATTTGTTTTTTGTTTTGTTTTGTTTTGTTTTGTTTTGTTTTGTTTTGAGACAGAGTCTTGCTCTGTTGCCCAGGCTGGAGTGCAGTGGCGCAGTCTCGGCTCACTGCAAGCTCTGCATCCAGGTTCACGCCATTCTCCTGCCTCAGCCTCCCGAGTAGCTGGGACTACAGGTGCCCACTACCACGCCCGGCTAATTTTTTTGTATTTTTAGTAGAGACGGCGTTTCACCGTGTTAGCCAGGCTGGTCTTGATCTCTTGACCTTGTGATACGCCCACCTTGGCCTCCCAAAGTGATGAAGCAAGAATTTAAGTCACTCACTTGGAGACCTGAAGTCTTGAAAATTGATGAGATAATGAAGAGCACAGAAAAACAATAAAAGGACTACATGGAAGCATTTAAAGAACCATTGCATTGACAAGAGAAAGGAAGAGTCCGAAAAAAGTACAGGTGCTCCTTGACTTGCATTTGGATAAGCCCATTGTAATTTGAAAATAACATTAAGTTGAAAATGTATTTAATATGCCTAACCTACCAAGCATCATAACTTAACCTAGCCTACCTTATGCGTTTTCAGAACACTTACATGAGCTTGCTGTTGGGCAAAATCATCTGGCAACACATACCCTGTACAGTATCAGTTGTTTACTTTTGTCTGACCCTTGTGACTGACTGGGAGCTATGGCTTGCTGACACTGCCCAGCATCACACGAAAGTATTGTACTGCATATTGCTAGCCTGGGCAAAGATCATGATTGAAAGTATGGTTTCTGTTGAGTTTCTTTCTCACCTCACACCATTGTAAAGTTGAACAATCTTAAATTGAACTATCGTAAGTTAGGGACCATCTATAATCACAGGGTAGGGAGAAGATCAGCATATATTAATGCAGTGGTTGTCATTCAGTGCTGCTCTCTGACAAAGACTTCAGCCCTTTGTGAATATTATCAATGTAAGATTGTTAACTTTTTTTAAGGTGAGTTGTTCCTTTTTCTAAGATTTGTCTTTTGTGACATACTGCCTTTAATGATATTGTGATATTAAAATTTTTAATCTTCTACTTATCCAAATAAAATAGGCAATCCTGTGTCAGTCCTTAAAACATCTTTTGAATTTTTTTAGCTTGATGTAATCCGGGTTTGAGAACTGCTGGTCTAATGATGTGATGTCATGGAAATCAGGGGATTTAAGATGGGTTTTGCTAAAGAACATGTAAACAGTGTAAGCCATTGAAGTTGGTGATTCACAAGTCATTGACTTTTTGTTTTTTTGACAATTTCGCTCCATCACGCAGGCTGTAGTGCAGTTGCACAGTCTCGGCTCACTGCAACGTCCCCGTCCCATGTTGAAGAGATTCTCGTGATTTTGCTTCTCAAGTAGCTGGGATGACAAGCTTGGGCCACCATGCCCAGCTTTCATTGACTTTTGAGGGTATATTGATTAGGGTTCTTTGTAGTAGAAAACAATTTTTTTTTTTTCTCTTTTTTGGGGGGAGACAGAGTCTTGCTCTGTTGCCCGGGCTGGTTCTTTGCTCACTGCAACCTCCGTCTCCCGGATTCAAGCAATTCTCCTGCCTCAACCTCCCGAGTAGCTGGGATTACAGGCATGTGCCACTACACCCGGCTAATTTTTTTGTATTTTTAGTAGAGATGGGGTTTCACCATATTGGGCAGGCTGGTCTTGAACTCCTGACCTTGTGATCCACCCGCCTCGGCCTCCCAAAGTGCTGGGATTACAGGCGTGAGCCACCGCGCCCAGCCGAAAAAAATATTTAATAAGCATGGTTGTGTCTCTTTCTTTTTTTTTTTTTTTTTGAGACGGAGTCTCTGCTCTATCGCCCAGGCTGGAGTACAGTGGCCGGATCTCAGCTCACTGCAAGCTCCGCCTCCCGGGTTCACGCCATTCTCCTGCCTCAGCCTCCTGAGTAGCTGGGACTACAGGCGACCGCCACCTTGCCCGGCTAGTTTTTTGTATTTTTTTTAGTAGAGACAGGGTTTCACCGTTTTAGCCAGGATGATCTCGATCTCCTGACCTCGTGATCCGCCCGTCTCGGCCTCCCAAAGTGCTGGGATTACAGGTTTGAGCCACCGCGCCCGGCCGGTTGTGTCTTTCAACCACAGTCAGCTTCATGGGTGACAAGCAAAGTAAGCAAGAACTGGGATCTTAACTTAGATTGGCGTTTGGGGAATTGGGTATGGGTCAGTGAGAAGACCAAGAGAATTCAGGGAATCAAAGTCATGGTAGCTTACAGGTGTGGGCTCTTGCTCTGCTGGGAAGCTCTACTGTATCTCCGTAGTTCATTCTTCAGTTTCATGCTTTAATTGTTCTCACACCCCTCAGCTCCTCTGCACCTACCCATACTTTTAGCTGAAGGTCTTGCTTTCTACTTAGATGAGAAGATAGAAGCAATCAGGATAGACCTTCCAAACTCTCATTGCATTAGTACCCACGCGTTCTGCTTTCCCACTTGTTCCTGTAAGTGAAGTATTCATGAGCCTGTTGAATGCCAGTCTTTACTGGTACATCACATCTCACCCCTCTGAATTGCTGAAGGATATTTCAGCAGTTTTCTGTATCAGCTGCATGAAGTTTCCTTTCTCTGCTGGGTTATTCCTATCAGTGCAGTAAAAAACTTCTTTTGACCACACCATCCCCTTCTAGCCTACATGCTCCTTTTCTCTGTTCTGCAGCAACACTTATCAAAAGAGTTGTCTACACTTTTAGTTTCCAATTCCTTCCCTCTGGAACTCACTGGAATCAGGCTTTCACCACCTCCCCTGTCCAACATTGTTGCTGACACTTCCAAGTGAATCCAGTGGTGAGTTATCAGCTTTTTATCCTATTTAATAACATTTGAAAATGGTCACTCTACCTTCTTGAAACATGTTTCTGCTTAGCTTCTGGGTCTCCACACTTTGATGGTTTTTTCCTCAGTCTTCCCAATCTTTAAAGTTATATATCAAGGTTCCATCTCTTTTTACATTCGCTTTGTTGATGATCTCATCTAGGTCCATGGTTTTAAATGAAATTTGTCTACAGTCTGTATTTGTCATGAACTGCAGACTGTTACCCAGCTATCTACTTAACATCTGATGATGTTAAGTATCGGTAAGTATTGATGTCTGATAGGCACCTAAAAGTTAACGTGTATAAAAAGAGTTTTTCTATCTCTTATTATTTGTGGAATCTGTAGACAAATTATTAGAATTAATGAGAGTTTAGCAAGGTTGCTGGATATAATTTATGCCAGCAGTAAACAGCCATTTAAAGGAAATAATGCAATAGCGTCAAAAATACATAGTATCTAAGAATAAATTTTTTTATTTTATTTTATTTTATTTTTTTGAGACAGAGTCTTGCACTGTCGCCTGGGCTGGAGTGCTGTGGCACAATGTCGACTCACTGCAACCTCCACCTCCCGGGTTCAAGCGATTCTCCTGCCTCAGCCTCCTGAGTAGTTGGGACTACAAGTGCCTGCCACCATGCCCACCTAATTTTTTGTATTTTTAGTAGAGACAGGGTTCATAGTGTTGGCCAGGCTGGTCTCGAACTCCTGGCCTCGTGATTTTCCTGCCTTGGCCTCCCAGGCAGGAGCCACCGCGCCTGGCCTGAAGAAATCTTTTTAAAAAGATATACAGCATCTTTATGGAAAAAAAGTTTAGAACTTTACTTGATGATGTTAAAGAAGACTTAAATAAGAAATTGACCATGCTCATGATTTGGAAGATTTATTATGAAGATGTCGGTTCTCCCATTTTAATCTAGATTTATTGCTATTTCAAGCAATGTCATAACAAGATTTTCCCCCTTAAATTTGACATAGTTGTTTTTAAAATTATTTATTTATTTGTTTGTTTGTTTATTCATTTATTATTAGAGACAGAGTTGCTCTGTCACCCAGGCCTGGAGTGCAGTGACACCATCTCTGCTCAGTGCAGCCTCAGCTTCCCAGGTTCAAGCAATCCTCCCACCTCAACCTCCTGAGTAGTTGGGACTACAGGTGTGAGCCACCACACACAGCTGATTTTTGTATTTTCTTTATTGTGGATATGGGGTTTCACCATGATGCTGAGGTTGATTTTGAACTCCTGAGCTCAAGCGATTCTCCCACCTCAGCCTCCCAAAGTGCTGGAATTACAGGCATGTACCACCGTTCCTGGCCTGTTTTAAAATTAATATTAAAGAGCCAGAGAGGCTGGGCATGGTGGCTCACACCTGTAATCCCAGCATTTTGGGAGGCCCAGGCAGGTGGATCAGTTGAGGCCAGGAGTTCAAGACCAGCCTGGCCAACATGGTGTAACCCTGTGTCTACTAAAAAAAATGGGCATGGTGGCACACGCCTGTAATCCCAGCTACTTGAGAAGTTGAGGCACGAGAATCGCTTGAACCTGGGAGGCAGAGGTTGCAGTGAGCTGAGATCACACCACTGTACTCCAGCCTAGGTGATGGAGTGAGACTCTGTGTCTCAAAAAAAAAAAAAAAAAAGCCAGAGAGTTAAGACTAGCCAAGGCATTCTATCAGTATATTATGAGGGGAGATGGCCTTGCTCTAATACATATCAGAATATTATTGTAAAGGTATAATAGTTAAGACATATGGTGGTAGTGTCAAAATATGTAAATAAGCCAGTGGAACAGAAATTTGGAAGCAGATCCATACATATATAGAAACAATTTATGATAGAGCTGGCTGTATAAATCAGTGAAAATGGAATACTTCTGGAACAATTTTTTTTTTTCATACGGAAAAGAATGAAATTGGACCTGGGTCTCATACCTTATACAAATCATTTCCAACTGATTGAAGTCCTAAATGTGAAAGACAAAACTTAAAACTAAGAAGTCAATATAGGTAAATTGTTTGGACCTTGGAGAAAAACTGTTATAAACAAGATACAGAAATGTGAATCATAGAATAAATGACCAGCAGCTTTGATTGCATCTAAATTAAGAATGTGTGCTCATCAAAAGACATGGGAAAGAAAATCAAAAGATAACCTTTGAAGTGGAAAAAGGTATTTGCAACTCAATCAAAGGATTTGTATCTGATTTATTCTCTTGCGTTAAATAAATAAGATCAACAACCAAAAGAAGAATGGTAAAAAGAATACGTATCTTATGAAAAGGGAAATACAAAGACCTGATAAATAGATTAAAAGACTACAGTAGGTGATCATGTTATACCCACCAGCAAAGAATAACGTCCGGTCTGGCCATATGTAGTTTGGTTGAAGATGTAAAGCAGATGGAACGCTTAAAATGCTGCTGATAATGGTGAAAACTGGTTACACCTTGTTCGAAAGTATTATGACATTACCTTGTGAAGTTGAAGATGTACCGCCCTACTAGTCACCAAAGCATTTATTCAGGAGATATTTATCTACTGTGTTCCAGATAGTGTTCTATGTGCTTGGAATCAGTGGGAGACAGATAAAGATAGGTTGATGACCAGTGGTATGGGGAAATACTAAAAAGGAGTTCAGATTTGGGCCAACTTATGTTTTTCATTTTTATGGACGTAAGATCTAAGAATGTTACATACTGTTTGTTATAAATCAGTGCCACTCCGTTCTTTGAATCCTTTTATTTACTAAAAATCACTTCACAATCCATCAAAAATATTTTTAATGATCCCTTAGCTGAGAACTACATTATGTTCTTTTTCTATTTTATGCAATACACAGATTATAAACTATCCAGTTAATTTATGAAGTCATGTTACTTAGTCATTTTATCAATTTTGGCAGAGGGTGGGGGGATCATACCCAAAAGCCTTTACCCTGAAGAAGACTTTCAAATGACTAAACTACCTCTGTTACTGTTTTACTTAAAGTTACTTTGTTTATGGAGCCAAAATTAAACAAGACTGGTCAAAAGTTAGATGCTGCATACTTTTTTTTTTTTTTTTTTTTTTTTTGAGACGGAGTCTTGCTCTGTCGCCTGGGCTGGAGTGCAGTGGCCGGATCTTAGCTCACTGCAAGCTCTGCCTCCCGCGTTCAGGCCATTCTCCTGCCTCAGCCTCCCAAGTAGCTGGGACTACAGGCACCCGCCACCTTGCCTGGCTAGTTTTTTGTATTTTTTTGGTAGAGACAGGGTTTCACCATGTTAACCAGGATGGTCTCGATCTCCTGACCTCGTGATCCGCCCGTCTTGGCCTCCCAAAGTGCTGGGATTACAGGCTTGAGCCACCGCGCCCGGCCGATGCTGCATACTTTTAGATTTTCGCATACAGCTGTTAAATCCCTGGGCTGGCCGCAGTGGCTCACAGCTATAATCCTAACACTTTGGGAGGCTGAGGCAGAAGGGTCCCTTGAGGCCAGGAGTTTGACACCAACCTGAGCAACATAGTGAGACCTTCGTCTCTACCACCGCTGTTGCTGGTATGCACCTGTTGTCTCATCTACTTGGGAGGCTAAAGCAGGAAGATTGCTTAAAGTCAGGAGCTTCAAGCTATAGTGAACTATGATTGTGCCAGTGAACTCTAGGGCAGCAGAGTGAGACCCTGTCTCCAAAAAAAGAAAGAATAATCTCTGTATTTGAGCCAAACTTAAATGGTGTTACAGAGAAGACAGTGCTTTTTAATTATTTTATATAGTATAGATAGAATGGAAACTATTTCATGGTTGAAGATGTGCTCAAAATTATGCCTTTGACAGAATTAAAATGGTATATCAATGACAGATGGAGAATGTATTGAAATTAAGTGAAGTTTTTAATTTTTATTTTTTAAGACAGGGTCTCACTGTCACCCAGACTGGAGTGCAGTGGTACAGTCATAGCCTACTGCAACCTTGAATTCCTGGGCTCAAGTGATTCTCTCACCTCACCCTCCAAGTAGCTGAAACTATAGGCACCTACCACCATGCCTAGCTAAGTTTTAAATTTTTTGAAGATACAGGGTCTCCCTATTTTGCCTAGGCTGGTGAAGTTTTTCAAGTTTAGGGCATTACATCAGCCATTAACTTCCTCAAGAACATTTGTTCAGCCTAATATGTAGATGCAGGTGTTCTGTTTTGTTTTTGTTTTTGAGACAGTCTTGTTCTGTTGCCCAGGCTGGAGTGCAGTGGTTTGATACTGGCTCACTGCAACCTCTGCCACTCCCCAGGTTCAAGCAATTCTTGTGCCTCAACTGCCCAATAGCCAGGATTACAGGTGTGTGCCATCACGCCCAGCTAATTCTTGTATTTTTAGTGGAGATGAGGTTTCACCATGTTGGCCAGGGTGGCCTTGAACCCCTGAATTCAAGTTATCCGCCTACCTCAGCCTCCCAGAGTGCTGAGATTACAGGCTTGAGCCACTGTGCCTGGCTAGGTGTTCTGTTTTTAAGTGTGCAATTTAATTTATTAGGTACTTAAAAATTCACAAATATTCCTACAGTATTTTGAATACTATAAATATATTCATTCTTATTTCAGTGCAAATCTTTTGTTCACTGTCATTCATCACCTATTTCTCTGCAAACTTATGCCTATCATATACTAGTTAGATTAACTTAATGGGAATATTTTGAAAATAGAAGGGTCAGAGCTGTGGGGGAAAGGTAATTTTCTGTGGGTTGAGGAATAAATGGGAGAGTGAGGAAATAAAGACAATAAAGGTACACTGTTCTGTATAGATTTTTGTTAAGACTAGAGGGCAGGCGGGGTGGCGTGGCTCACACCTGTAATCCCAGCACTCTTGGAGGCTGAGGCAGGTGGATCACTTGAGACCAGGAGTTGGAGACCAGCCTGGCCAACATGGTGAAACTCCATCTCTACTAAAAATACAAAAATACAGGTTACACATGCCTATAATCTCAGCTATTCGGGAGGCTGAGGCACAACAATTATTTGAACCCAGGAGGTGGAGGTTGCGGTGAGCCAAGATGGCGCCATTGTACTCCACCCTGGGCAACAGAATGAGACTGTCTCAAAAAAAAAAAAAAATCCAAAAAACAAAAGACTGGAGGGTAAAGCACATCAAGGATATACCTAGAGCAAGATACAGGCTTTAATAAGGGGATTTGTTTTAATTTGGAGAATTGAGTACAGTTTTTTGTAAATTGAGTGGACCCAGTATAAATAGAAGTTGAAGTTACCGGAAGGAATAATTGGTGATGCTACTGGACTCTGGAGAAAATGAGTGGTTGAAGCCAACAGCACTGGTAATGTTGTATCTAGGTAAAAGGAGGCTGAAGTAGAGGTAATTGAGATAAGGCCCTTGGCCAGGGAGGTGCTCTCCTAGCAGTATAAACTTAATTATAAAATATAAAATTAGGTCATGTTGTGAAATACTGAATAATGCACCTGACATATGAGGTGCCTGATAAGTTGGAGATTTTGTTTTGAAGAGCTAAAATATTTGACAAATGTTTATGAATGAATGGTTGTATCAAGTGTTCAGATACAGGGAGTTTGTAGAGAGGGAGCAAAAGTATTTTCATAATCTGAAAAAGAATGGGTGATGTAGGGTAATGTTTGTATTTAATATTAACATTGACTGCTTTATTATAATTCTTTTAATTATGGGAAAATACAAGATTTACCATCAGAACCAATTGAAAAAGTGTACAATTGCCATGGCATGAAGTACATTCTCAGTGTTGTGCAACCATCACCGCTATGTAGTTCCAGAACCTTTTCTTACCCCAAACTAAATTTTCATCTATATTAAGCAGTCACATCCCATTCCCTCCTCTTCCCAAGCCCTGGTAATCACTGATCTGTTTTCTAGCTCTGTGGGACTGGATGTTTCATATAAGTGAAATAATACAATTTACAGTTTTTGTGTCTGCCTTCTTTCATTTAACATAATATTTTCATGTCGTGTTGTAGCTTATATCAGCACTTTATTTCCTTTTTTATAGCTGAATAATAGCCTGTTGTGTGAATATACAGTATATTGTTCCTTCATCTATTGATAGACAATTCAGTTGTTTCTGCTTTGTAGCTATTGTGAATAAGGCTACCATGAACGTTCAGTTACAAGTATTTGTGTAGACATGTTTTTATTTCTCTTGGATGTATACCTAGAAGTAGAATTATTAGGTCATATGGTACCTCAACGTTTAACCAGTTATTCACAGTAGCTGCACCATTTTACATTTCTACCAGCGATACATGAGGTTTCTAATTTCTCTGCATCCTTGCTTTATTATACTTTGTAAAAATTTATTAAACTTTTGAATCCTTACCATATGCACGGTACCATGCTAGATACATGCTACGTTTGTTTCAAAGAATAGCAAATCAGGATTCTTAGAAGTGACAAGTTTTTGGCCTACTTTTGGACCTAAGATAAACATTTATAACTATCCTGGAAGAAGTGAGTGTTAGTGGCCTAGTAAGCACAATTAAAGTACTTTGAGGCCGGGCACGGTAGCTCACGCCTGTAATCCCAGCACTTTGGGAGGCCAAGGCGGGTGGATCACCTGAGGTCAGGAGTTCAAGATTAGCCTGACCAATATGGTAATACAAAAATTAACTGGGCGTGGTGGTGGGCACCTGTAGTCCCACCTTGGGACTACTTGGGAGGCTGAGACAGGAGAATTGCTTGAACCTAGGAGGCGGAGGTTGCAGTGAGTGCCACTGCACCCCAGCCTGGGTGACAGAAGACTCTGTCTTTAAAAAAAAAAAAAAAGTACTTTGAAGGTTTCATTTTCAGAGGCAGGAATTACTTCCGATAGATAATTAAAGGAGACTTTTTGGGCTGGTTTTTGAGGGCTGAGGGAAAGGCTTATTATTTCTTGTCTCTTAGACTGAGGAATTTAAATCCTGTTGTATTGTTGGTGGGAAACCAGACATTTTTGAGCAGAGTAGTAATATAATTACAATCTAAGTCTAGGAACAGAGTGTGGCAACCAGTAGGAGAGGCTGAGGCAGATGGTGGAAAGAGACTAGTAGTGCCTAAAAAATTAGTTTTTTAAGTTGGAGAGTAATTAGACCTTGAAGAGTCACAAGTAACAGATGGAAAAGAAGTAAGGAAATGAAATAAACAAGACTTGGGAACTTTCCCTTTTTTCTTTTTTTTTTTTTTTTTGAGACAGAGTGTCACTCTATTGCCCAGGCTGGAGTGCAGTGGTGGCGTGATCTCAGCTCACTGCAACCTTCACCTCCCGGTTTCAAGTGATTCTCCTGCTTCAGCCTTCTGAGTAGCTGGGATTACAGGTTGTGCACCACCACACCCAGCTAATTTTGTATTTTTAGTAGAGACGGGGTTTCACCATGTTGGTCAGGCTGGTCTCAAACTCATGATCCACCTGCCTCGGCCTCTCAAGAGTGCTAGGATTACAGGCATGAGCCACCGCACTTGACCAACTTTTTCATCTTTATACTCTCCTTAGATTTCACCTATTCCCCAACTTTAAATGTTGTCTACCAAATACTGACAATTACCAAAATTCTACCAGTAGAACACACCTCGCCTTTGAGCTCCAGAGCACATGCTTGACGTCTCATATTAGAAAGAATCTTGATTTCCCCTCCAGTCTAGTCTTTCATGTTATGTTTTTCTTTGTGAGAGTCTCCCTCTGTCACCTAGGCTGAAGTGCAATGGCGGGATCTCAGCTCACTTCAACCTCCCGAGTTCAAGTGATTCTCCTGCCTCAGCCTCCCAAGTAGCTGGTATTACAGGTGCCAGCCACCACGCCCAGTGAATTTTTGTATTTATAGTAAACGTGGGGTTTCACCATATTGCCAGGCTGGTCTCGAATGCCTGACCTTAGGTGATCCAATTGCCTCGGCCTCCCAAAGTGCTAGGATTACAGGTGTGAGCCACCAGGCCCGGCCATCTTTCGTGTTTTTTAAAAGTTCTGTGAGGCCAGGTGCGGTGACTCACACCTGTAATCCCAGCACTTTGGGAGGCCCAGGCAGTGGATCACTTGAAGTCAGGAGTTCAAGACCAGTGTGGCTAACATGGCAAACCCTATCTCTGCCAAAAATACAAAAATTAACTGGGTGTGGTGGTGGGCACCTGTAATCCCAGCTACTCAAGAGGCTGAGGGTTGAGAATTGCTTGAAGCCGGGAGGAGGCGGAGGTTGCAGTGATCCGAGGTCATGCCACTGAACTCCAGCCAGGGTCAGAAAGTAAGACTTCATCTCCAAAAAAAAAAAATTCTGTGAGACGCTCGAGCACAGGCATTTGAGACCAGCCTAGGCAACATAGTGAGACCCCATCTCTACAGAAGAATTTTTCTTTCTTTCTTTTTTTTTGAGTCGGAGTCTCGCTCTGTCGCCCAGGGGGAGTGCAGTGGCGTGATCTTGGTTCACTGCAAGCTCCATCTCCCGGGTTCCCACCCTTCTCCTGCCTCAGCCTCCCAAGTAGCTGGGATTACAGGCACCTGCCACCACGCCTGGCTAATTTTTTGTATTTTTATAGAGATGGGGTTTCACCGTGGTGACGATTTCCTGACCTCATGATCCGCCCACCTCAGCCTCCCAAAGTGCTGGGATTACAGATGTGAGCCACCACACCAGCCCAAGAATTTTTTTTTTTTTAATTAGCTCATCATGGTGACATTCACCCGCAGTCCCAGCTACTCAGGACCCTGCTCTGTTTTCTCAGACCAAAAAAAATAGTTCTAAGAGAATTTTAAGTGATGTGTTTTTTCTTCTCAGAATTTTTTAGTAGTAAGCAGAAGTCTCCCAGTTAGCCATTCTGTAAAACTAACCACAGCCCTAAAAGGCATCACTAAAGATCTTTAATTTAAAATTTACAGAGCGAAGTAAGTTCGTTACAAAAACTTCTGACTAATAGAGAAGATGAAACAAAATGCCCGTAATTCCACCATCCTACTAAAACTGTTAAGAACATTTTGGAATTTTTCCTTTTAGTCTGTTACTTCCAGAACAGAAATTTCTGTTATCTATCTTCTTGATTTTTTATTTGTTCTGTTTGATCAAACGTCCCCACTTACAGTACATCTCCTCTCAACCACATACTCTGCACATGCATGTGTAGGTCACACTCTTTACACTTCAGGTATCCCAGCTTGTTAAGGGTGATGGGTGAGTAATTGTTACAGGATATACAACAGCCATAGGACCTGTAATAGTATCAAAGGATTGCTAGTTAGTATTTCTCCTAGTCCTGCCTAAGTTGGGACTCTGGTACAGAAACTTTGGATTCGGTGTGTAAAACACTGAAAAGGTGATGGTGTGTGTCAGTTGGAAAACTGGAAAGTACCTAGTGGTTATTGAAAAGAGGGAATTGTTTATGTTGAAAATTGAGGCATTTTCCTTTGTGTTCAACAGTTTTATACCCTAATAGATGATTTCTCTGTCTTGAACTTCAGGTTTTCTGTGGTTTAAACTAGAATTCTTAAGATAAAAAGTATGCACCAGACAGTTAATTATATCTTTTCCATAAGGATGCTTGACTTGATTATTTTTCTAGAATAACTTCACTACAGGGACAGTTTCATGTATCTGTTACTGGGAGTTACAGGTATAGGCCTATATAAAAACAATTTTGGGGTTTTTTGCTTTTTTTTTTTTGAGACAGCGTCTGGCTCTCTCACCCAGGCTGGAGTGCAGTGGTGGGATCTCGGCTCACTGCAACCTCCGTCTCCTGGGTTCAAGTGATTCTCTTGCCTCAGCCTCCTGAGTAGCTGGAACTACGGGCATGCACCACCACGCCTGGCTAATTTTTGTATTTTTAGTAGTGACGGGGTTTCACCATGTTGGCCAGGTCAGTCTTGAACTCCTGACCTCCAGTATTCCACCTGTCTCGGCCTCCCAAAGTGCTGGGATTAGAGGCATGAGCCACCGCACCTGGCCTAATACTCTTTTCAGTTTTACAAGTTTATAAAAAGAGCAATAAGTAAATAGTCATCTTGTACCCATCACTCAACTTGAGAAATAATGCATTACAGATACAGTTGAAACTCTTTGGGACCTCTTTTTTATTTCCCTTCATTTCTCCCACAGAGATACTTACTATCCTGAATTTGGTATTTCTTATTCCTATGAACTTATTCCCGTGAACAATATAGTGCAAGGCTGCTGAATTGGATATATGAGAAATATCTTCCAAACTGAAATTTACCAGTATAGACCAGAATTACCTATAGATGCAAAAATTCTTTTCTACCAAATAAAATCTTTCTGCAGCCAGGCACAGTGGCTCACACCTGTGATCTCAGCCCTGTGAGAGGCCAAAGCAGGAGGATTGCTTGAACCTAGGAGTTCCAAGACTAGCCTGGGCAACAAAGTGAGACCCTGTGTCTGCAAAAAAAAATTTTTAATTAGATGGGCATGATGGTGCATGTCTGTAGTCCCATGGTTTTTTTTGCTACTCGGGAAGCTGAGGTCTCTGAGAGGATTGCTTAAACCTGGGAGTTAAGGATGTAGTGAGCTACGATCAAGTCACTGCACTCCAGCCTAGGCAATAGGGTGAGACCCTGTTTCTAATTTGAATCCCCTGAAAGAATGTTGAGAAGTTACCAAAGAAATTTTTGTTTCACTCAGTGCCTAACAAGTTAGATTATAAAAGTTTTAAATCTCTGAATTGAGAGCCAGGTATCTAAAATATATATATATATAAATAAATACATAAAAAATACTATGACAGATATCTTAAGGATCCTAGCTGTGGCTAGTACTAAACAAATAGGTAGTTGGTGACTTTGGTAATATACCAGCAAGCTATGTGGTTCTTTGACTACTCATGGGCAACCTGTTCTATTTATGAGAGAAAAATCTAGCTCTGAAAGACCCATTATTTTGCATTTCTGAATACCTTAGACAGCTGTTTGGAAAATTTGACCTCTCGAAGTGTTGAGATTACAGGTGCTTTTATATAAAAAAGCAAACTCCAGGCCAGGCACGGTGGCTCACTCATGTAATCCCAGCACTCTGGGAGGCCAAGGCGGGCAGGTCACAAAGTCAGGAGTTTCAAGACCAGCCTGGACAACATAGTGAAACCCCGTCTCTACTAAAGATACAAAAAATTAGCTGGGCATGTTAGTGCACACCTGTAATCCCAGATGCTTGGGAGGCTGAGGCAGGAGAATCAACTTGAACCTGGGAGGTGGAGGTTGCAGTGAGCTGGGATAGCGCCATTGCACTCCAGCTTGGGCAACAAGAGGGAAACTCCATCTCCAAAAAAAAAAATAGCAAACTCTGTTTAGGTGACTTTTCTCAAATCCTTTAAAAAGATTTATATCCAAGTCATCTTGTTGGTATAGGTGGTGACATACATCCGTAGTGTCTACATTGGACTTAAGGGTTTTGACTCTCAGGGCCTTGATTTGATTATTTAACTGTGTCTCATTTTAGCAGATATATATGTGTGTGTGTGTGTATATATATATATATATATATGAGATAGTGATTTTGCCTCCTGTGATTTTATGTTTTGTTTTTTCATTTACAGAGTGATAGATTCGTGTGGCCTTTCAAATGATTGTGAAATGGTGGAAATGGATCCAAAATAATACGTGACTTCTCTACCAAAGCAGTAGAAGATTCTCCATATCTCCTTCCAGTGGCTCAGTTCAGATTTTGGGAAGGAGCAGAAGAAGTGAAACACAGAAAACTGAAGAAGAAATCCTCATTTTGGAACTATATCTCTCCTTGACTATTTCTTAATATTCATCCCACCCATCTTTCTAATGTTTTAACTTTGCTCTGAATTTATAAATAGTAAAGGCCAAAGACATAGAATATACATTTAGGAGCTTTATACCAAGAAATTTGCCTTGAAAGCTGCTGGTTGTGGAGGGAAAAGTGTATAGCAAATTCCTGTCTGAAATATTTTTATTTTTTTTTAACAAAGACAAGATTTATGTCCCTAGATTTTGAAGGTTAAGGCAAATATAAATACATATCTGCACACTATTTTTTAGCAGTTGCATGAGAAGAATAATGAGATTTGTATTTTAAGGACTTTGTCATGTGGATGTTTTGGAGTTGACTGCTCAGATCTTTTATAGGGCCTTAGTATTTTTGATCTGTCACCTTGATGACATTACTTTTCCACACTTGAGCCCATCTGTCTTTCTAGCTATGACCTTGTTATGAACAGTGTTTGCACTCGGTGCAAATATCCATGTCTTACCTAATTAAGCAACATCATAGTGCCATAACTCAAGGAAGTTGAATGAGGTGAACATAGATACAGCTCTTTCCCCTTCCCCCCTTTTTTAAATGTAACAAATAGTTTTTATGTTCCCCTTCCCCCCTTCCCCTTTTCCCCTTTCCCCTTTTGGAAACGTGTCAGGAACCAAATAGTTTAAGATGAGCAGTTGAGGGGACTGAGAGAGTGATCCACACAGAACCTGGCTTCTTTGTGCTTCATCATAAGTCGTGCTGCCAGCCAGGTTACTTAAGCACCGTTTTAACAGGAAAACCTCGTGGGAGATCCAGCTGGCCAACTCGAGTTCAGAAACAGGACCACAGAGGTTACACTCTGGGGTAAATATCCATGTGTCTAACTTGGAAAGAAGACTCTATGTATATGCATCATGAAAAATACCTACTGCTTTCTGATGTATTTAATTTTGGAGAATATCAGTGGGGTGATTTGAAGACAGCAGCAGATCTCAGGAAAACTGATGCTAGTTGGTATTTGAAGAAATTCATGTGAACTAAATAGAAAAGCTCTTGAGAGGTTGTATCGTCCTTCTCTAGGAAGATCCCCCCACCCCTGCCCACCGCTTGAGGCAGGGTCTCACTCTGTCACGCAGGTTGGAGTGCAGTGGTGCAATCTCAGCTCTCTGTAACCTCAACCTTCCCAGCTCAGGTGATTCTCCCACCTTAGCCTCCAGAGTAGCTGGGAACACAAACGTGTGCCACCACACCTGGCTCCTTTATTATTTTTTTGTACAGGTGGGGTTTTGCCATGTTGCCCAGACTGGTCTCAAACTCCTGGCCTCTAGCGATCCACCTCGGCCTCCCCAGGTGCTGGGATTACAGGTGTGAGCCACCGTGCCCAGCCAAGAATATCTTTTCTACTGCTTTTGCTAGAATTTACCTGAGTACTTGAAGCAGATTAATCTCTTTTCATAAGTGTCTATGGTTTTAAATGTTTAATTCTTCAAGTTCTTTGATGTAACAATCAAGAATTCATTAGCTTCCTTCATAAAACCTTCCAGATTCACTGGGTGCAGTCACTCACACCTGTAATCCCAACACTTTGCGAGGCTGAAGCAGGAGGATCTCTTGAGGCCAGGAGTTCAAGATCAGCCTGGGCAACATAGCAAGACCTTCCTCTACAAAAAATAAAAGTCAATCTTCCAGGCACATGTTACCGTTTTCTTTTGTTTAGAACTTTTGTTTTAACAAAAATTACTTTTATTTAGAACTTCTCTGAGTTATAAGGCTTGGTAAGTAATCTATAGAGAGGCTCAGAGGGCAGGTCTTTCTGTAAAGAGGAATCTTAGAATAATTACAGATTCCTTTATACATTGGTATCACATTCTTGTAAACATTAGTTATTTGAGTTGTTTTGTTTTCAGATCCTGGCCATGAGGTTGGATGCCTCACCTTGCTGAAAGGAGACACTGGACCTAAATGGCGCAGCATGATTTTGTTCCTGCTTGGCTAAATTTCTCAACACCACAGTCAGCTAAGGTACTGTTCTGCATTCCTGTAGTAACTTCTCAAATACTAGAGGGTTTGGGTTTGGTTTTTGGTTGTTTTTTGGTTTTGTTTTGTTTTGAGACAGGGTCTCCCTCTGTCACCCAGGATGAAGTGCAGTAGTGTGATCACAGCTCACTGCAACTTCGGCTTCCTGGGCTCAGGCAATCCTCCTGACTCAGCTCCCAGGGTAGCTGGGCCTACAGGCTGCGTACCACCACGCCCTGCTAATTTTTGTTTTTGTTGTTGTCGTTTTATAGAGATGGAATTTCACCATGTTGCCCAGGCTGGTTTTCAGCTCCTAAGCTCAAGTGATCCGCCTTCCTGGACTTCCCAAAGTGCTGTGATTACAGGCGTGAGCCACTGCACTCAGCCCAGTCCTGATGTTTTTTAATATATTCAATCTCGTCTGAGGATTTCAAAAACATTTTCATAGACTTAATAGCTTTCTGTTAGAAGGATGTAAGTAATTAGGCAGTCCACATGAGTGTGTACCTTAGTACCTTACTACTGCCAAGTATCTCACTTTTTTATGTTTCTTTTTTTCTTTTTTTAAGTATCTCACTTTTTTCATTACATCCTAAGGCTTTTCTCATTACATGACAGTTAAGTCTTGTATTAGCTGCAGCACGCTTTGGAGATTAAACATACTTGCTAACCTGTTGTCGAGGTCAAAGGGGCAGAAGTAAAAGGGGAATGGCACTTGGGTAAACAGACCTTTGGATTGAACACACATTTGTTTATGGCAATAGATGAAGAGGAGGAAAAGGTAGAGACAGTGATTGTTCAACTACTACATGGATCTCAGATTAAATTCTAAAAACTGTTTTAGAGGCATTGACCTACTTAATAGTTTCAGGGGAGATGTGTGTTGTATTAGGGGTAAACACAAATGGAATTACCAGTTTATATAGATTAAAGCAGACCTAGTCACAGTACACAAAAGAATCAGCCTGAGTTATTGATAAAACGTTTGGGAAGCTAGTAAACTTAAAAGCGCTTCCCATTTTGCCAACGAATAGAGGAAGAATGAAATTGGTAGGCATTCTCAAAAAGGCCTACCTTTCCTATTTTAAAATGTGGACTTCGGGAAAGTGCTTCTGGTCTCATCTAGACCAATGGTCTTTTCTCTAAACTTCATTTTGTTTCAACTTTATTTTACTTATTTATTTTTGAGACAGGGTCTCTGTCACCCAGGCTGGAGTGCAGTGGCATGGTCATAGCTCATTGCAGCCTTGAACTCCCGGGCTCAAGCAGTCCTCTCACCTTAGCCTCTAGAGTGGCTGGTACTACAGGCGAGCACCACCATGCCCGGCTAACTTTTTTGGTTTTTTTGTAGAGATAGAGTCTCACCATGTTGCCCAAGGTGTTCTAGAACTGGCCTCAAACGATCCTGTCACCTCAGCCTCCAGAAGTGCTGAGATTACAGGCATGAGCCACTGTACCAGCCTAAACTTCATTTTGGGATTTTTGTTTTTTTATAGACAGGGTCTTACTCTGTTGCCCAGGCTGGAGTGCAGTGATGCGATCATGGCTCACTGCAGCCTTGACTTCCCTGGCTCAAGCGGTTCTCCTACCTCATCCTCCAAGGTAGCTAGGACTAGAGGCGTACACTACCACTTCCAGCTAATTTTTTGTATTTTTTTGTAGAGACGGGGTTTTGCCATGTTGCCCAGCTGGTCTTGAAATCCTGGGCTCAAGTGATGTACCTGCCTCAGTCTCCCAAAGTGCTGGTATTACAGCAATGAACCACCACACCCGGTTCTAAACTTAATTTCAAATTATCTTAATGAAATTTGCAGGATCTTATAATTGGCCTAATCTGACCCAAGGCTTGGAGCTAGTGGGCTACATGAAAAGTATATAGATCTATCAGAGAAGAATAATTGTTTTAGCACAGTGAACTAAGTAAAAAGAATTAGAAGACATTCTTTCATTTTCAAAACTATAGTAAGCAAAGTCCTGTGGTTTTGGCATAAGGATAGACATAAAAGGAATATAATAGAATAGTGAGTTCAAAAATAGGCCTGTAGAGGCTGGGCTTCGTGGCTCATGCCTGTAATCCCAGCACTTTGAGAGGCTGAGGCAGAAGGGTTGCTTGAAAGCCAGGAGTTTGAGACCAGCTTGGGCAGCAAAGTAAGACCTTGTCTCTACAAGAAAAATTTGAAAAAAACTAGGCAGGTGTTGTGGCGAATACCTGTCATCCCAGCTACTCGGGAGGCTAAGGCGGGAGGATCACTTGAGCCAAGGAGTTTGAGGCTGCAGTGAGCTATACTCCAGTCTGGATGACCGAGTGAGACCTTGGCTTTTAAAAAAACAAAGAAAAGGCTTATGTATGTATTTCGTTGATTTTTGACTAAAGTACAAAGGTAATTCAATGAGGAAGTGATAGTGTTGTGTTTTTGAACTAGAAGAACTAGCTTCTGTCTGTGTGGGGGCGGGGTAAAGAACCTCAGCCTTTGCTTCATACACAGAAAAATTAACTTGAAATGGAACATAAGTTAAAAAGTTAAAACCATAAGACTTTTAAGAGAAAACAGGAGAAAATCTTTTTACCCCCTCAAATGGGTAAAATATTGGCAAGGATATTGATAGTAAGAAAAGTAAATGTAAACATGCTCTGACTTAGGTTTTCCTTGTCAAACACACCCATATTTTCATGGCTTTATGGACTTTGGTCTCTATAATTTAAGAATGTCATAGAATAGGCCGGGCACGGTGGCTCATGCCTGTGGTCCCAGCACATTGGGAGGCCGAGGTGGGCAGATCACGAGGTCAGGAGATCAAGACTATCCTGGCTAACATGGTGAAACCCCGTCTCTACTAGAAATACAAAAAATTAGCTGGGCGCGGTGGCGGGCGCCTGTAGTCCCAGCTACTCAGGAGGCTGAGGCAGGAGAATGGCATGAACCCAAGGGGCAGAGCTGGCAATGAGCCGAGATAGCTCCACTGCACTCCAGCCGATGTGACAGAGTGAGACTTTGTCTCAAAAAAAAAAAACAAAAAACAAATGTCATAGAATAAAATTCTTTGAAATAGGAAGGGATATTAGAGTTAATCTGTAAAGTTTCTCAGACTGCTTCCTTTCAGTTTTATTACCTCAGAGACTTATTTTTTTCTCTCTTGACCTCTTTCATTGTGTGTAAATGAGTAAAATGGGTATGATGCCAAAAGTTTAGTATTGTTACAAGTATTATATCTGGAAATAAATATTTTATAAAACTATAGAACTCTAGTAGCTCGGTGCTGTGGCTTACACCTGTAATCCCAGAACTTTTGAGAGGCCAAGGCAGGAGGATTGCTTGAGGCCAGGAGTGAGAGATCAGCCTGGGCAAAATAGTGAGACCTCCATCTCTACAAAAAATTTAAAAGATTAGCCAGACTTAGTGGCATGGGTCAATAGTTCTAGCTGCTCCATAGGCCAAGGCAGGAGGATCCTTTAAGCTCAAGGGTAAGCAGCTGCAGTGAGCTTTGATTGTGCCACTGCACTCCAGCCTGGGCAACCATAAGACTTCATCACTTTTTTTCAAAAAAAAAAAAAAACTCTGTAATTACTACCGACCTCCTAGGGTGATATTTCAACCATTGCCTTCACCCTTATTCCAGAAATACTAAAACTTTAGGATTATTTTTGAGGCAATCATTTTGATTTTCCTCTCTTACAAGATAAATATTTTTAAGTGTAAAGTTTTGGAGCTTATACTTACAGATATTTGCAAGGTTTTTTTTTCCCCTCCCCCTCCTTTCATGCAAACAATTGAAGTGGCTAGCTTTTCTCCTCTCCAATATTTATTATTGGAATAAATATTTATTCCAATATTTATTATTTGGAATAAAGGAAGTGAATTAATGATTGAATATATAACCTAGGACTTCTCTAAATTAGGCACCTGGGGGTACCCTTAGGGTCTATATGTTTATAATATGGGTTTCTATCACCATTTTTACTTGTTTTTTGAAGGCCTGATGCAAAGCCTATTAAGATATTGAAAGGGACTAATAGCTGTTTATCCATTTGCCTCTCCATATTTCATCATCTTAGTCACCTACTGCCACCTTCGAAAAACACGGAGAGCACCTGCCTAGAGGAGAAGGTAGATTTGGAGTAAGCCGCCGTCGACATAATTCCTCTGATGGTTTTTTTAACAATGGTCTCCTACGAACTGCAGGAGGTGAGCTGTGTCCAACTTTCATGACTATATTTAAGCTACTCATTTAGGACAAGCCCGGGCTGTGGGTACGTGTCTGTAATCTTGAAATAGGATCTTTTCTGAACATAGTTTTCATTTAGATTCTCTAGTAGTCATTACGCAACTACATTTCTTTCTAGGTCTAACTATGATTATGATTCTCGTGAATCATCTATTCAGTTGGACTGATTTCAGAAATTACCTCACAAAGAAAAGATACATTTTGTGATTTTTTGTGTGTGGACTTTTTTTTAACAAGTTCCCCTGAAGGCCTTTTGCCAATACCTTAAACCAAATCAGGAAGCAAACAATCTAATTAGTTCCTTTTCTTTACTATTCTAGATTCTTGGCACCAGCCCTCCCTGTTCCGCCATGATTCTGTGGACTCTGGTGTCTCTAAGGGAGCATATGCTGGAATCACAGGGAACCCATCTGGTTGGCATAGCTCCTCCCGAGGTCATGATGGCATAAGCCAGCGTAGCGGAGGTGGCACAGGGAACCATCGCCACTGGAATGGCAGCTTCCACTCCCGAAAAGGGTGTGCTTTTCCGGAAAAGCCACCTATGGAGATTAGGGAAGAAAAGAAAGAAGACAAGGTGGAAAAGTTGCAGTTTGAAGAGGAGGACTTTGTAAGTATGGATCTTTAGATGTATGGTTAGAAGCCGACAATGTCTGAAATATGAGACCCTGTTAGTAATGAGAGCATTTCAGAAATTACAGAAAAAGGAATTTGTAAGTTGAGGTTTTTATTGTTTTTAGAGGAAAGGGGTTAAGTTGATAACATTTGAAAATGGTGACCAAAACTCCTATGTAACTTGTAGCAAATTTTTCATTTTTATGTCTTTGGAATTTAGAAAAATCTTTAATTTCTCTTAAGTCTTACAAAGTTTACTCAAATATAATTTATGTTAAAATGTATTCTTGCATGTTAAATTGTCTTTTTTCCAACTATGATAAAACATTTTTTCTCTTGATTTTGTTCTCTATCATATAAAATTACTGTGATATGAACATGTAATTGGGAGTATTTTCGCTGTTGCCTATATATTCAGTAACACTTGGTGTTACTGTGTGTTAAATTACATGCCTTTTGGCCTCTTGAAGGTAGCATTTTTAGAGTATCTATAAAATTTTTAAAATATATTTTATTTAAGGTTAAATTATCAGGCTGGGCTCGGTGGCTCATGCCTGTAATCTGAGCCCTTTGGGAAGCCGAGGCAGTTGGATCACCTGAGGGCAGGAGTTCAAGATCAGCCTGACCAACATGGTGAAACCCCATCTCTACTAAAAATACAAAAATTAGCTGGGCTTGGTGTTAAGCGCCTGTAATCCCAGCTACTCTGGAGGCTGAGGCAGGAGAATCACATGAACCCAGGAGGCTTAGGTTGCAGTGGGCTGAGATTGGGCCATTGCCCTCCAACCTGGGCGATAGAGCGAGATTCTTTCTCAAAAAAAGAAAAAAGATTATCATTTTAACAAATCAGTATCTTTAAGTTGGCCAGGCATAGTGGCTCATGCCAGTAATCCCAGCACTTTCAGAGACCAAGCCAGGAGGATTGCTTGATGCCAGTTGTTTGAGACCAGCCTGGGCAGCACAGCAAGACCCTTGTCTCTATAAAAATTTTTTTAAAAATTAGCTGGGCATGATGGCACATGCCTGCAGTCCCAGCCACTAGGGAGACTGAGGCAGGAGGATTACTTGAGTGCTGGAGTTTGAGGCTGCAGTGAGCTATGATTGCACCACTGCATTCATGCCACCACGCCCAGCTAATTTTTTTATTTCTTATAGAGACTAGGTATCACTGTGTTGCCCAGGCCAGTCTCGAATGCCTGACCTCAAGTGATCTTCCCATCTCGGCCTCCAAAAGTGCTAGGATTACAGACACCAACCACCGCACCCAGCCTCTAGCTGTTTTTAAGTAGCACATCAGTCAGTCACTTCTGTTATAGCCATTTCATCAGTTAATAGTCACCTAAAGAAGAGTGAAATTTAGGCATTAGGTCCTCTACCCTCAAGTCTAGGAACTGACCTGGGGTCTTGATTTAAATTATATATTAATGTGAATTCCTGTTCCCAGGTGACTGTTCTTCAAAACTTTATCCTCAGGAAGGTCTATACTGCCCTTACATATTGAATATTTGTCCAGAATGTTCTAGATAACAAATAGTCCAAAAATTACTGTAATTTCAAACGTAATTTTTATTATTTATACAACAAACTTATAAGCAAATCCAAGAAAGACCAGTGGGAATGATTTGAAAATATAATCTATGTTGCTTATTACACTTAAGGAACTTGATGAAATTCTTATCAAACTAGCAACAAAAGCATTAGCAACAGAACTGGCGGACGTGGGTGGCATGCACCTATAGTCCCAGCTACTTGGCAGGTGGAAGCAAGACTCCGTCTCTTAAAAAAAAGAAATGCAACAATTACAGTATATTCTTATTAAAAAACTACTTTCCTTTAATACTTTTATTCTATGATTAAATAAACCCATGATGATTTTAACATAATTTGTATCTGAAATGAAAGAGTATATGTAATATTATAACCATAACCAACTGTGCATATAGAAAAATTTATTTGAATCCCCAACAGTTTTTGTTTCTTATGTACTTCAATAAGAAAAAGAGAAGATGGTGGCAAATAAGAAATCGTGTGGAGTAAAGTAGAAGTAAGAGTACCTTTTAAACTGGGTAGTATGCTGCTGATAGCATAGTTTGATTAGAAGCTTCATTATCAGTCCTGTGACATTCCCAGTGGAAATGATACAAACATTCTATTTTATCAGTTTGCGCATATTTACCTTCATATGAATAATTCATACTGTAATTCGCTTATTTATGTAAAATTGAAGTTTACATGTGTTGAATCATGGGGCTCTAGCTTAGCGGTTCTCGACTAGGGGCAAGTTTGCCCACTGGGGGATATTTGGCATTACCTGGAGACATCTTTGTTGTCACAACTGGGGTTAGTGCTAATATCATCTAATATGTAGAGATCAGGGATGTTGCTAAACACCTAAAACACACTGGACAGCCCCATAACAGAATTTGTCAGCCTAAAATGTCAGTAGTGTCATGGTTGACAAACCTTGCTCTAGATCTTCTTTACTACTGTATAGCAAATATTACATTGTGTGAATATACTTGATTTATCCGTTTTTCTGTCAATGGAAATTCAGTTAGTAAAAGACCTTGTTTTGGAGGCTAAACTTAAAGAATTGGAACTGAGGTATTGTAATTAGAGAAGGAAGAGTCAAAAGTAAGATTTCTTTTCCACCTGCTACCCAAGATGCCAAAAGGAAAGAAGGGCAAGGGGAAGAACTTGGCTCCGGCCCCTGCTGTTGTCAAGAAGCAGGAGGCCAAGAAAGTGGTGATTCCCCTGTTTGAGAAAAGGCCTAAGAATTTTGGCATTGGACAGGACACCCAGCCCAAAAGAGACCTCACTCACTTTATGAAATGGCCCCGCTATATCAGGTTGCAGCGGCAGAGAGCCATCCTCTATGTGCAACTGAAAGTGCCTCCTGCGATTAACCAGTTCATCCAGGCCCTGCACCGCCAAACAGCTACTCAGCTTCTTAAGCTGGCCCGTAAGTACAGACCAGAGACAAAGCAAGAGAAAGAAGCAGAGGCTATTGGCCCAGGCTGAGAAGAAAGCTGCCAGCAAAGGGGACATCCCCAGTAAGAGACCACCTGTCTTTCAAGCAGGAGTCAACACTGTCACCACCTTAGTGGAGAGCACGAAGACTCAGCTAGTGGTGATTGCATATGACATGGATCCCATCGAGCTGGTTGTCTTCCTACCTGCCCTTACTAAATGGGGGTATATATAAAATGGGGGTCCCTTACTGCATTATCAAGGGGAAGGCAAGAGGGGGGGACATCTAGTCCACAGAAAGACCTGCACCACTGGTTGACTTCACACAGGTTAACTCAGAAGACAAAGGCGCTTTGGCTAAGCTGGTGGAAGCTATCAGGATCAATTACAATGACAGATATGATGAGATCTGCCATCACTGGGGAGGCAGTGTCCTGGGTACCACGTCTGTGACTCGCATTGCCAAGCTCAAAAAGGTGGAGGCTAAAGAACTTGCCACCAGTTGGGTTAAATGTACACTGTTGAGCTTTCTGTACATAAAAAATAATTAAAGTAATACAAATTTTTCTAAAGATTTCTATCCAAAGTGACTTGATGAAAAATAGGTAATTAACTTGAAGAGAGAGAGCAGAGGAGCAGAATTGGTTGGAGGAGAAAACAAATTCTTGATGCCAAAGAGATGGGTTAGGTCTAGATATGTGCACATGAAAATAGAGATAATAGTTGAGGTTTGTGGGTAGATAAAATCACCCAGGGAGATTATACATTGGAAAGAAGGGAGGTGTAGAGCAGAACCTGTGGAGTAGCAGTAAGGGAGACTGAGAAGTGGTTAGCTGAAGAAGGAATGAGTATACCAAGAAAAAGTAGGTAGATAAAAATCACAAATTGAAGATGTTTTGGGACCTGATTGCAGTAGGTTTTCTATATTATTTTTTTTCCTATATGATATGTTTGTATAATTAGAAAATTATTTTCAAATTGTATTGGTTTAGTATAATTAGCAGTTCTATATTGTTACCTGGGGAAGTTAAATAGTCCTAATTGTCCCTGTGTGCACCACTCAGCACAGACCTCAACAGATAGGTTTTTGTTTGTGTTTTGCTTTTTTGAAGTACATGATACAGAGAGGAACACAGATTTTTAAATGTAGCTGTTACTAAGTATGGGAGAGAGCTTTGACTCTGGCAGTTTGGGATGGCCTTACAAAATGACAAGTGTGGTTGGAAGGGTTAGAGAGTAAGTTGGTGATGAATGATATGCTCCTCTTTGGACAGTAAAGAGCCAGATGTGAGGGAAGAGTTTTCTAGGAGTAGGAGACTTGAATGTGTTTGAAACCTGAGGAGTAAGAAATTGGTGGAGAGAAGGGACTCTGAGAGGATGCCAGCAGTATTGGCTACAGCTTTTTCATCTTCTCCAATTCTCCAGTAAAAGCAGAGCTCCCTTTAATATTGGGAGCAATATTAGGATGTTTACTCTTACCACTTGTATTTATCATCTATTGACGGTCCTAACAAGTACAATAAGGCAAGAAAAATGTATACAGTTTAAAAAGAGGAAATAAAACTGTGTGTGTGCAGGTAACATGAAAATCCTAAGGACTCTGTAGAAAACTATATATGAAATTCCAGAACAGCCAAATCATCTATGATGGGAAAGAAAATCAGAATGGTTTTATGGTTGGTTGTGCACAGAGGGGATTAACTGGGAAAGGGTATGAAGAGAACTTTCTGGTTGATGGATGTGTTAATCTTCGTAGAAGTTGGACAGGTATTAGCATTTTTAAAACTCACATAATTTAGTATATTTTATGTGTAGATTTTACTGTACGAAAATTTTAGTATTAAGAAAAAATATTAAAATTACCAGTAGTGAAACAAATAGATTTAAACCTCCTGATATGATGGCACTGAGAAATATGCACCATCACCTCTGTAACATTCCTTCCAGAAATGCATAGCCTGGATCTGATCATAGGAGACATCTGACAAGCCCAAATTGAGGATTCTACAAAAGAATTGCAAAATAACTGGCCTGTAGTCTTCAAAAATGTTAAGGCCATGGGGAAAAAAAAAAGCTCCAGATTAAAGAACTAGAGATATGACAACTAAAAGCAACATGTAAACCTAGATTAAATAAATACTGGGTGAGGCAAAAACCATTTTGCAAAATTTTTCCTTTGCTAAAACATCAGTGGGACAATTTGAATAAGTGTTATAGATTAGATAATAGTATGCATAAGTATTAATAATTACTCTGATTATATAAAAGATACCCTTTTAAGGAAATACATATTTAAGGGTAAGTGGCATCAAGTCCTTCAGCTTGCCAAATGGTTCAGGAGAAAGCTATAGAGAGAATGGGGAAGTAAATGTGAAATATTAATACAGGTTGAGCATCTGCAGTCTACAACTTTTTGAGTGTGGATGTAAGTCTGAAATTATTTATTATTTTTTGAGACGGAGTTTCACTCTTGTCTCTCGGGCTGGAATGCAATGGTGTGATCTCAGCTCACTGCAATCTGTGCCTCTTGGGTTCAAGCCATTCTCCTGCCTCAGCCTCCCAAGTAGCTGGGATTACAGGCATGCACCCCTATGCCCAGCTAATTTTTGTATTTTTGGTAGAGGCAGGGTTTTGCCATGTTGGTCAGGCTGGTCTCAAACTCTTGACCTCAGGTGATCCACCTGCCTCAGCCTCCCAAATTCTGGAATTACAGACGTGAGCCACTCACTGTGCCTGGCCCTGAAATTATTTTAAAATAAAGTTAAAAATAAAGCAAGTAGAGTTGAGGAACCAACAAAATCTACCGATGCCATCTACATCAAAGCAAAATGAGATTTCCCCACAAACCCCTAAAGCCGATAGGGACAAACCACCAAAATCTGTATAAGAGGCTTGGTTAATATTAGCATTTGTGCAATGGGAGCTGAAGGGAAGCAACAGAGCACCTGACAGCATAAAGAATGCCAGCAGAGCCAACGGTTTTTCTGGAAAGCTTGCAGGGCATATTTGAGAAGAGCAGCAATTAATCGGGAGTGGTAAATATGGAGGCTCTGGGATAAGGTATGAAGGATCTGACTGGACCAGTCAAGAGTTCAAACCACACAGTAGTTTGAATAGAGAAAGTTAATGTAAGGAATTATTAACTACAGCAAGATTGGAGTAATGAAGGATTGACTAGTACAAAGTAAAAAGATCTTTAAAGAAAATAGAAATAGCACATAAGCACAGTTCAGTGATTCACGCCTGTGATCGCAGCACTTTGGAAGGTCGAGGCAGAACGATCGCTTGAGTCCAGGAGTTTGAGACCAGACTGGGCAACATGGTGAAACCTTCGTCTCTACCAAAAATATAAAAATTAGCTGGACGTGGTGCGTACCTGGTAGTCCTAGCTACTCAGGGGGCTGAGGTGGGAGGATTGCTTGAGTCTAGCAAGTCATAGCTGCAGTGAGCCCACATGGCACCACTTCACTCCACCCTGGGTGACAGTGAGACCCTGTCTCAAAAAAAAAGAAAAAAAACACATGCATACGTACATACAGGGAGCAGCCACTACCCTTAAAGCTAAGATAGAGTGTCCAAGAATGAGTCCCCCATTTCCCTACCACCACCCCAGGGCTGAGATTCATACCTGGTTAGAAAGGGCTCAGTTGTAGCCCACTGAATGGCAAAGTAATTGCTAATGTCCTTCTCTGGGGAATCGTGCTGAACGGCTTTTCATGAGAGGTGTCACTCTGCTACAAAACTACTCAGATGGGGTGCTGAGCGAAGCTGCTGGTCTCTGAGCTTACTTGTACGTCAGAACCTGGCTTTGAGGAGCTGGGCACTGTGGGAGCCCACTGAAAAAGCACACAGGAACAGGAAATAAGAATCTCTCCATTGTTCTCTGCTGGCAGAAGTTAACATGTCAGCTGTCAAAGGAAAAATTTTAAAGTGTCCAGGCACATGTTTGCACAACAGGCAGAAGGGATGACTTTGTAACTAAGAAGCAGTAACCAGCACAGGGTTCTATCGTTGTTCATACTAACTTTCCAATATACTCTTCCAGAACAAAGTCCCTCACTGAGAGCAAACTGTTGGAAATATAATCCGGATTGAACTGCAGAGAGACAAGTCAGAGACAAAGGAAAGGAAAGTTTCAGATAAAAGCAGTAGGGAAAGGATAACCAGGACATTAAAGAAAGTAAACCTGGGAGGCAGAGGTTGCAGTGAGCCAAGATTGCGCCATTGCACTCCAGCCTGGGCAACAAGAGTGTGAAACTCTGTCTCCAAAAAAAAAAAAAAAAATTAATGATCCTAAGAAGTTGGTTTTAAAAAAAATATCATCTGGAAAAACTCAAAATAAGGGGCTAGAACTCTAGAAAAGAAATAATAAAAGATTTCAGAAAAATAAAGACTAAACAAGAAAGAATAAAGAGAATAAATACTAATTTTTTCAAGAATTAGAAGACAGGAAAGGAAAATTTTTTAAATGAAGGAGAAATACGTAGATGAGAAATTAAAACTGGGGAAAAAAGTTTGGCAGAAAAGATCTAATATAGATATATAATAGGATCTTCCCACCTCCACCCCCAGAAAGAAAACCAAAATAAAGGAATAGCTTAAATACTGAAAAGTGGCCGGGCGGGACTTTGGGAGGCCGAGGCGGGCGGATCACGAGGTCAGGGGATCGAGACCATCCTGGCTAACAAGGTGAAACCCCGTCCCTACTAAAAATTTAAAAATTAGCCAGGCGTGGTGGTGGGCGTCTGTAGTCCCAGCTACTCGGGAGGCTGAGGCAGGAGAATGGCGTGAACCTGGGAGGTGGAGCTTGCAGTGAGCCGAGATCACGCCACTGCACTCCAGCCAAGGTGACAGAGCGAGACTCCGTCTCAAAAAAAAAAAAAATACTGAAAAGTATAATTCAAGAACATTTTTCTGAAATACATTTAGATTTGAATCTACAAATTGAAAGGACAGTCAGGACGACTAAAATATACTCTTACAGAATACTAGAACAAAAAAAAGATATCCTTTAGCCATTCAGGCATAAAGACTGAGTTGTTAAAAGAAAGTAAACCAGATAGACTGTGACAGCAAAGCTTTATAACAAGTAAATGGAGTAACAATTACGATAAAATGTGAGCCAGAGATTTTGTGCTTTGTCAATCTAATGTTCAGTTATAAAGACCACAGACAAACATCAATGTGTAAGTTCTTGGAATATTGCTCTTTCCGCCATTGTTTCGCGCTGTCACAGTGGTGTGTGTGAACATCCTACCTCATGCTCTCAAGAGTATCACTAGTGCCAAAAAGAGCAGCAAACACCGGGTTCTTATTAGGCCATGCTCCAAAGTCATTGTCCAACTTCTAGCTGATGATGAAGCATTGTTACATTGGCAAATTTGAAATCATTGATGATTACAGAGCTGGGAAAATTGTGAACCTCACAGGCAGGCTAAACAAGTGTAGAGCCCCAGCTTTGATGTGCAACTCAAAGATCTAGAAAAACAGCAGAACAATCTGCTTCGATCCCACCAGTTTGACTTCATCATATTGACAACCTTAACTGGTATCACGGACCGTGAAGAAGCAAGATGAAAGCACACAGGAGGGAAAATCCTTGGATTTTGTTTCTAGGGATGCAGTACATATTTACAAATAAAATGCCTAAAAAAAAAAAAAAACAAAAACTTTGGAATATTGTTCCCAAGACTTTTCCTGAGAACTATTAAAAAACAAGCTTCTGCTGGGCGTGGTGGCTCACGCCTGTAATCCCAGCACTTTGGGAGGCTGAGGCGGGCGGATCACAAGGTCAGGAGATCGAGACTGCGGTGAAACCCCATCTCTACTAAAAATACAAAAAATTAGCTGGCTGCGGTGGCAGGCACCTGTAGTCCCAGCTACTCAAGAGGCTGAAGCAGGAGAATGGCGTGAACCCGGGAGGCGGAGCTTGCAGTGAGCTGAGATTGGGCTACTGCACTCCAGCCTGGAGGACAGAGCGAGACTCCATCTCAAAAACAAAAAAAGAACAAGCTTCTGACAAACCAGAAAGATGATAACAAAAGGAATAGTGGTACGTATTAAATGTATGGTTAATTGTAGAGCTAAGATGAAATGAGGGTTAAAAGAGAGTTCACGTGATAGTTATATGATCTGACAATCTGGATATAGTATAACTTTTTTAAAGTGGAAAGATGGGGAGAACATGTCCAAAAAAAAACATTTTGGTAACTGGTGAAATACTGACATTGCTATTCTGAAACTTGTGCGGCATATGAGATAAAGCAGTTGAATACGATATTCTATCCTTTGTATGCCTGAAAATCGGGATTCTGTGTAGAAGAAAATAAAAACAGAAAATAGATGTTCTGTAAAATCCACAAGGGTACTCAGTTTGAATTGGGAATATCAGTAATAAGTTATGAGGTATTTTAGCTTTGGAGTGAAAAATACATTCTTCTAGGCGGTTCTGTCCACTGAAAAGACATGGGACCAATGAACAACCCCATAGCAATGAGTGACTCTACTGCTCAGATTGTGATCTTGAAATAGTTTATCCAGACAGCATACTTAAAAGAAGAGTCTGGAATATTTTTTCAAACTAGATAGCAAAGAAGTAATTAAAGAACTACTAGGGTTGTAACAAAAGGATTTAAAAGCCAAATTGAAGAGGGTTCCACAGGCCAAACATGGGATAGTTTTATGCATCAGTTAATGATAATAATGGCGAGGGTTGAATCACATCAAATTGGATTTAAATCTGTGAATTCACAATAATGCCTGCCTCACCTTAGGAACAAGCATGTATCATATTTTTCTATATGAACTGTACCGTTGAATCACCAAATAGATGAGGGAAAGTTCCTATTTATGGAAGTATACTACTTTATAAAGAATTGTAATATTAGATCATTGTTTTTGCATCTTGTATTGAGTTGACAGTTTTAGGCTATGAGCGTCAGTGTCTGCCAACATAACCAAAAGAAGCACAACCACGTGTTATGTGTGTGTCTCCTAATGGAAGAATACAAAACCACTAAGGATTCTGTAACCTCTAGAAACAACTACCAATTTATAGAAAATGCCGAGGCGTAAGATTTTCTAAAACCTAGTAGATTAAAAGTTGAGATTGTTTTTGGAGACAAAACTATAGTATCAAGGGAGACACAGTTGGATAGTAAAAAAAAAAAAAAATTCTGTGATCACCATAAGAGTATTTTTTGTTTTTTTTTTTCTAATGAGATTTGTAATGTCTTTCTGGTTTGGCAGGTAATGTTATGTTGCTTAAACCATGTAGTGTTTAAAAGAACTTTTACTCATTAACTTATTCGTTTGTTTTATATTTTTTTCTGTTTATATTTTACTATTTTTAAAAGTTTTAAAACTGTACATTTTTAAAACAGTGGAAAGAGATCAAAGATACTGTATAAATAGGAGCATTGTCTCTGAGAACCCTGGATGCAATATGACCAAGAACACGTGCCTATTAAAATGAGACAAGGAAACAACCACAGCTTTTATGACTGGGTACTGCTTCTGCCTCTACTACTCCATCTAGAGGAATGTATTAACCTGTCCTTCAAAATCTGTCACTGATTTGTCCACTTATATAGAGAGTTGGTAGTTTCATTTGCATTTGTGCTTGTTCTCCTATTGTAGTGGTTCTTACCTTGATTGGTTGGGAAATACCTACCTGCTAGAGGCCCTGCCCCTAGAGATTCTGATTCTGAAGCTCTGTAGTGGAGTCTAGGTGTCCTTTTGTTGTTTGTATAATGTTCACAGGCAATTGTGCTGAAAAGCCATTTTCCGGCTGGGCATGGTGGCTCACGCCTGTAACCCCAGCACTTTGGGAGGCCGAGGCGAGTGGATCACTTGAGGTCGGTTCGAGACCAGCCTGGCCAACATGGTGAAACCCCGTCTCTACTGAAAATACAAAAATTAGTTGGGTGTGGTGGTGTGCACCTGTAATCCCAGTTACTCGGGAAGCTGAGGCAGGAGAATTGCTTGAACCTGGGAAATGGAGGTTCCAGTGAGCCAAGATCATGCCACCGCACTCCAGCCTGGGCAACAGAGTGAGACTCTGTCTCAAAAAAAAAAAAAAAAAAAAGCCATTTTCCTACCCCATTACCAGATTGTAAAGTTTGGGTTAGGACAGCAGTGTCATACAATTAGTTATTAAGTCTAGTCTGTGTTGCTCTTAACTCTTCCCTGCCCTTTTCCTTATCTTGTTCTCTACTTCTCTTGCCTTTATTACCCTCCCAGACTATGGAATTGATCTCCTAATGGTCTTTTAGTTGATATTGAAACCCCTCAGATCCATCCTTCAGGCTGCTACTAGAGTGACGGTTGTAAATTGATAATGAGATCCTGTTAACTCTGCATGAAAGATGGATGGATCCTCATTACCTGTAGAATAAAACTTAATCTCCCCTAAGAAATCCTCCACAAACTGGCTCGTGGCCTACTTTGCCAGATATCTCTTTCCCCACAGAAGGGTCCCCTCTTTCCCTAGCACTACTCATGCTGAACTATTTGCAAACCTGAATATTCTTTTTAATGCTTTCTGTTGTTGGAATTACCCATTTTCCAGCTTTGGAATTTATCTTTAAGGATTCTTAAATCACCTGTAGTAAAACCTTTTCTGATAGCACTTATCTTTCAAGTAGAATTGACGTTTCTTCATGATTACTCCTTCTTCCCTGATATGAATTTTTTTCATCATCCTTGTAACCTTTTATTGTACTTAACTTGTCTACAAGTTTTTATAGCGAAACTGTGACCTGTGTGAAGACAGGGACTCTTTATTGTATTTCTAGCACAGTTCTTGGCATATAGTCTGCCCCTGCCCTACACCCATCTTAGAAATGCAGTGAATACTATACATTTCACTGACCAGATTGTCCTCCTTTAATCTGAGGAAAATGATCCACATTCTTGTTCATCTAACTTTCAGTGCCTCCTTATTTGGCATACATATCCTACAGGAAAGTGGGAATTTGCACATTTGGTCTGTTTATTTAAAATAAATGAAATGCCTTATATCAAAGGAAATGAAACTCAGGAGAAACTAAGATTAACATAATACCTATTGATTTTGCATTTTGACATTTTCTGTTTGTTATAATTCTGAATATAGTGTCAAATTAGTAAGTGCTGCTAATCTGTAATTATTTGATAGGTTATTTGATAGGTTCTATGGTGATGGCTGCTTTGTGAAAAGTACCAAAATGATCAGCTTTCTGTATCAACCATTCATATCCCTTTTTTCCTAGCCCTCCTTGAATCCAGAAGCTGGCAAACAGAATCAGCCATGCAGACCTATTGGGACACCTTCTGGAGTATGGGGTAGGTAGATTTTGCCATTTTAAAGGCACAACTTAAAATTTTTTTCTTAGCAGGGAGAGGAGCAGAGATTCCTTATCTCTTTTTATCTCTTGTTTCTCATCTCATGCATTTGCCCATGGTAACTAGCATTCTACTGTAGCAGGTTACTCTGCCCCCCAACCCCCAAACACCATTGAAATGTTACCATGGTAGTGGAGTCACAATACAACTGAGAGCTTATAGAACCCTGAATTTGGAAGCAGTTGTTTTGGTGATGGTGTTTGTTTCTTCGTTCGTTTGAGACAGTCTCATTCTGTTGCCCAGGCTGTAGTGTAGTGGTGTGATCTCAGCTCACTGCAGCTTCCACCTCCATAGCTGGGACTACACCACACCTGGCAAATTTTTGTATTTTTAGTCCAGACAGGGATTTACCATGTTGGTCAGGCTTGTCTTGAATTCCTGGCCTCAAGTGATCCACCCGCCTTGGCCTCCCAAAGTGCTAGGATTACAGGCGTGAGCCACCGTGACCAACAGGAAGCAGATTTTAAGTAGAAAACGTTCATAAAAAGTAACTTTTAATTAACATTGCTAATTCACTTTTTATTTTTTTTATTTTTGAGATGGAGTCTCACTCAGTCACCAGGCTGGAGTGCAGTGGCGCAATCTCAGCTCATTGCAACCTCTGCCTCCCAGATTCAAGCAATTCTCCTGCCTCAGCCTCCTAAGTAGCTGGAATTAACAGGCGCACGCCACCATGCCTGGCTAATGTTGGTATTTTTTGTAAAGATGGCATTTTGCCACAGGGTTTGCCAGCCCAGGCTGGTCTCGAACTCCTGGACTCAAGTGATCTGCCCACCTCACCACCTCCAAGTGTTGGGATTACAAGCGTGAGCCACAGTGCCTGGCCCTTGGATTTATTCTTGTTTTGTTCATGCTTGACTGATCACACTGTACATCAGACATATTGTGCCCCTGAAGGACTGCTAACATCTTTGGACTTTCTGGCTGATTTATAAATTTAGTATCAAGTTCCTCATATGCTGCATTTTTTTGTACAGTTCCTGAGTAATCTCACTTTTGAGAGTATTAAGTGCATACCAGGGAATGTTTAATGCCTCTGTCTCAACTGTCAATTGTTTTGTTGACTAAGGCCTTTGTATAAACTGTGCTTCATGTTACATAACAGGTTTTATATTCTTTTGTCTCTCCACTATTGTACTTCACAGAAAACCCACCTAGTGCCAAGCAACCCTCCAAGATGCTAGTTATCAAAAAAGTTTCCAAAGAGGATCCTGCTGCTGCCTTCTCTGCTGCATTCACCTCACCAGGATCTCACCATGCAAATGGGAACAAACTGTCATCCATGGTTCCAAGTGTCTATAAGAACCTGGTTCCTAAGCCTGTACCACCTCCTTCTAAGGTATGATTTAGAATCAAGGTGTAAGAACCTTGTACAAGAGAGGTTTGGGAATAAATTAGAAAAAAATTAATAAATTTGTTTTTTCTTGCCGAGTCAGTCACCAGATATCCATTTAGTACCTATTATATGTATAGTATTGTACTCTGTATCCAGACTCTACTCCTGCCAGCTGGATTTTTAGTAGACCTCTCATACTCATTAGCTTCATCACCTCGTAATCTTTCTCCTGATTTGCAGCTTTTTTTCCTTTTTCCTTTTTTTTTTTTTTTTTTTTTTTTTTGAGACAGGGTCTCACTCTGACACCCAGGTTGGAGTGCAGTGGCACAATCATGGCTCAGTGTGACCTCAGCCTCCCAGGTAGCTGGAACTACAGGGGCACACCATAATGCCTGGCTTTTTAATTTATTTTTTGTTTTGTTTTGTTTTTTGAGACGGAGTCTCGCTCTGTCGCCCAGGCTGGAGTGCAGTGGCGCGATCTCGGCTCACTGCAAGCTCCGCCTCCCGGGTTCACACCATTCTCCTGCCTCAGCCTCCTGAGTAGCTGGGACTACAGGCACCTGCCACCACGCCTGGCTCATTTTTTTTGTATTTTTAGTAGAGACGGGGTTTCACTGTGTTAGCCAGGATGGTCTTCATCTCCTGACTTCGTGATCCGCCCGCCTTGGCCTCCCAAAGTACTGGGATTACAGGAATGAGCCACCGTGCCTGGCCATGCCCAGCTATTTTTTTTTTTTTAATTATTTTTTGTAGAGACAGAATCTCATTTTGTTGCCCAGGCTGGTCTCTAACTCCTGGCCTCAAGCAATCCTCCTGCCTCAGCCTTCCAGAGCATTGAGATTATAGGTGTGAGCCACCACACCTGGCCCCTCTGGTTTTCTGTAATAGCAACAACATCCATCTGATCACTCAGCTTGACTACCTTGGCTACTTCTCTTCTCTTTTCCTCCTTAGTCATTCTCCTCAGACAAGGAATTACAAAGTCCCTGTTATTCTCTCTATGCTGTCCTTCCTTGTTCAGGACTTTGTGTTCTCACATTTACTATTGTAGTATACCTTTCTGTTTTCTCATGTCTCTATGTATGTCCTGCAGAACTGCCAGAGTGATCATCCCAAAACAATTGAATGTATCACATTCCTTCCTGAATCCCTTCAGTGTCTCCAAACCATTTATGGCAGGGATTGGTAATTGTTTTCTATGAAGGGCCAGATAAATATTTTAGGCTTTGCTTGATATACATGATTTTTGTTACACATTGCTTTTTTTTTTTTTTTCAACTCTTTAAAAATGTAAAAATAAATATGAGTTCATGAATCATACAGAAATGCCTCGGGCAAGATTTGGCCCATGGGTCATAGTTTGCTAGTCCTATAGTCAGTGTGTAGACTAAGCAGAGGCCTGTGAAATTTCTCATAGCAAAACTCTAATCCATCTTTTACATCTTATTGCCTCTTTTTTCTCTTACCTGGGAAGAAATTATTCTGGTGTATGCCATCCTCTCTGAATAATTTTCTTTCTTTCTTTCTATCTATCTATCTGTCTGTCTGTCTGTCTGCCTATCTATCTATCTATCTATCTATCTATCTATCTATCTATCTATAAATAAATAATAGTGATTGGGGTCTCACTGTATTGCCCAGGCTGGTCTTGAACTTCTGGGCTCAAGCCATCCTCCCACCTTGACCTCACAAAGTGCTAGGATTACAGGCGTGAGCCACTGTGCCCTGCCTCTGAATAAATTCACTGGGAATTATTATTGTAGTGATAATGATTGGAGTTTTCAAGGTAGATTAGATATACAAGAGAAGACGATAGAAGATGATACAAGAAGAAGAATAAAGAATGGGATAGTACTGAGAAAGTAGTTCAGAAAAAAATGGTAAACTATCACAGAAATACAAGTGGGTGAGTTTGTAATAGCAACAGGGGTAACAAGTTGAGGAAAATAACTGAAAAAAAGCCTTAGTGATTATTTTAGGAGACTTTTGAGTTGATGTTTTTAGGGAATAAAGAATGGCTTTTGGAAATATGTGGAGGTAGTGGCACCTTTTAACCTTGACAGTAAAAGGAACTAGGTAGAATATAGGTGGTAAAAGTGATAAGTGAATGGATGAGGAAGTCTGTCGGAAGAAGCCACTGGAAGCGACTTGAACTGTACTTGGAAGAGAAGAGATGATTAAAGATCATTGGCCAAGAAGAAATATGTGGGAATAAAACTAATTGACAAGTACAGTTATCTTTGAAAAGGGTTTAGGATATGTAGGGTTTATTTTCCTCTGATGTAGAAGGGAAAGAATGTGAATTCAAGTGAAGAGAGCAACTGTTACAAAGAAGGAAACAGCCCAGCACGGAAGTTAACTGCCAGGCTATGGAATAGATAGATTCCACCTTGTACCTTCTTCATCTTACCACCTTGCGCAAGTTTCTTCACTTCCCAGTCTCAGTTTCTTCTTCTATAAAATAGACATTGTAATACCCGTTTTTTTGTGAGAAGTAAATGAGAAAATTTAATGAAATAACTAAAACTGGCATATAATAAGTGCCAGTAAATGGTAGCTATTGTTACCAACCTGCCAGCACACCTTATGTTTGTCCCATTTCTTGAGAGTTTATAAAGACTTTCTTGAGTGTTACTTTAAGATGTCTACAAGCATTCTGCAGGACTACAGAAAATATAAAAATGAGTAAGAAAATGTCATTGTGTCCTCAAGGATCTCATAAATCAAAAGGTTAAAAAAGTGAGAAGGATAAAAATTATGGCACAAAACTTAAGATCACTTTAGCCCTGTTGTGAGTCAGGGGTAGAATGAAGATTGGAAAACTAACATGAAGGCTGCTGCTCTTGAAGCTTGAAGAGGATGGTGACAGTTGGCAGAGGTGGTAATGGCAGATAGTGGGAGGCAAATTAGGCAGCAAAAGAAAACAAGACATTCTTCCCTGGGAAATTAGGGTAACGATGGAAGATCAGGTTTCAGGAAATGTGATTGTGGTTCTGGGTACCTAGGATATAAGATGTTAGAGGGAGGAAGAGGTAAGATAACTAATAAGCAGATGTTGATTTATCCATTCATTTTATCTAAACATTAGCAATACTTAGTATCTGAGTAGTAAACACTGTATGTCACTAGAGGCACAAAATAATACTTGGCCTGTAATCCCAAAGAGTTTACTGTCTAGTGAAGAAACAGATACAAAAAAAAATTGACTGGGCGCGGTGGCTCACACCTGAAATCCCAGCAATTTGGGAGGCTTAGGTGGGCGGATCACAAGGTCAGGAGATAGAGACCATCCTGGCTAACATGGTGAAACCTCCTCTCTACTAAAAATACAAAAAATTAGCCAGGCATGGTGGTGCCTCCTGTAGTCCCAGCTACTTGGGAGGCTGAGGCAGGAGAATGGCGTGAACCCAGGAGGTGGAGCATGCAGTGAGCTGAGATGGTGCCATTGCACTCCAGCCTGGGCGACAGACCGAGACTCTGTCTCAAAAAAAAAAAAAAAATTTGTTCTTCTCTGCCTAGGGAGGGTCATCAAAATCTTTATGAATAACTGGGGTTCAAATATGTGATAAAGGAAAGAGAACTGCCATTTGTTGACATTTTACTATGTTGCTTGGTTAGGCTTTTTACACATGTTAAAGCATTTACTCCTTTAATCCTGGAATATAGAGAATGACATACTGTAGGGTTACATAGCTAATAAGTGATAGAGTCAGACTTTTAACACAGGTCTGACTTCAAAACCAGGGCTCTTTCTACTGTTCCAGAATGCCTCCTCTCTCGAAGGATGAAGAATAGAAGTGGAAGTTGAGAATTTAGTCTTTTGACTCAAACTTAACTAAGTTGAAATCTTTGTGACACTTTTTAGGATTGTGATCTTAAGCAAGTTATTAGATTTTGCTAAACTTTTCTCGACAGTAAATTGGGGCAAGTACTTGGAATATAATTTTTGAAACATCCTAATTAGTAAGTGGACGTTTAAAAACAGTAGTACAGTAGTTTGTTAGAAAGCAAGTAGGTAGGGCATTCTCGGCAGAGGGAACCTGTTACCCAGAAACTGGATGCAGAATATGGTGTGTTTGGAGTAAAGGAACCATAGTGGTTCAGTATGGCTGGTATGTGGAAGTGGATGGGGAAGTAAGACTTCCTGGAAGCCTGTATAAAAAGAACAGGAGAGAAGTTAAAGTAGGTAGAGATGCAATTTTACTTATTATCTACACAGTTTTAACGTTTTTAACTGAAACAGTTACAAGTAATTGCTTTTTCTAATGAAGTTCACCTAGTTTAACAGATTACAGAAGAAGAGTACTGAGGCTAGACTGCTAGTATTCTTTTTTTTTTTTTTTTTTTTTTGAGGCGGAGTCTTGCTCTGTCGCCCAGGCTGGAGTGCAGTGGCCGGATCTCGGCTCACTGCAAGCTCCGCCTCCTGGGTTCACGCCATTCTCCTGCCTCAGCCTCCCGAGTAGCTGGGACTACAGGCGCCTGCCACCACGCCCGGCTAATTTTTTTTGTATTTTTAGTAGAGATGGGGTTTCACCGTGTTAGCCAGGATGGTCTCGATCTCCTGACCTCGTGATCCACCCACCTCGGCCTCCCAAAGTGCTGGGATTACAGGCTTGAGCCACCGCGCCCGGCGACTGCTAGTATTCTTACATCCATTGAAAAGAAGGGAACTCAAGAGGTAAAGAGAGAACCTAGAGAGTGAAGCATCAGGAAATCAAGTAGGGAAAAAGGGACAGGTTCAGAAAATATTCGTAATGAGCAGTATCACATTTCCCAAAGAAGATAGGTTTTTTAGAGCTGGCCTTTGTAATATAAGGATGAAAGTTTTGGTTATTTATGAAAGAGTTTTGCTAAAATTGGGGATAGAAGGTGAGTATTGCAGGAAACTAAGCAGTAAGCAATTAATGAGCGAGTGAAAGATACCATGTACTGACTTAGAAGTTTGGCAATAAGAAGGTGGTATATAAGATTGAAAATAAGAAGTCTGGCCTTTTTTTCCTAATTTTAGTAAGGTGGGTTAGCATAATTTGATAAACCCAAAAGGAAAGAGAACAAATAATGCTAGAGGAGGAAGTTCCTTTGAACTTGAGGAGCAAATGGCAGAGGAGGTAGGAGAAAGTTTGAGCCCAGTGATTTTAGGATTTTTAGTCCAGTAGAAGAAGATAAGCATTTGAAGTGGAGCAAGCTAGGGTTGGTTCGGAAATTAGAGGAAAAGGAGAGAACATTTTTAAAACAACAACAAGAAAACTGGGTATACAATTCACTTTAATGGACTTTTACATATATAATCATCTAATAAAAACCTGTGTGGGACATAATGATTTTTCCAGGGGGTAGTCTAGCTATCCCATAGCGTTTAAGTTACTGAAAATTAAGTTGAAATAAAATTAGCAGAGATGTAGATATTCTGTTTTATGTAACAGTAAATCTTTTGTACTACTATGGCAGAAACCCAAGTGTTTCTGTGCTCTGAATTGACATTGTTTTAAAGACAGGACATCTGGTGACTCTACAACTCAGGGGAAGCCACAAATCATCTTTGAGAGTTAACCTGACACAAGCAACCATCTTCAGATTTTTATCAATGCAAGAAAAAAATTAATCTTCATTCTGGTTGGATCATTGTTTCTCTTATCTGCTTGCTTGTTCTTTTTGGAGGCATTTTGGGATAGTAGAAAGGCAGTTTCATTTACTAGCTGAATAACCTTGAACAAATTGTGTACCTTTCTTATCGTCAGTGTCATTCTCTATTAAAAGTCAGCATAACAATTATTATTCCTGATTGGTTTAAGAATTAAATAAAACTGTGACCATCACCTGGTACGTGGTAGATAGTAAAGTTAATTCCATTCCTAAAGCTATTATTGTGTCTTCTTTTAATACCCATCAATCAAGAAAGCAACCAGGAAAGGAATCCATTTCACTCAGGCCCCCTCTTTGTCCTGGAGGTCCTCAGTTCTAAGTGTTTCATTCTGGAAGTAAGTTGGAAGGTTTTCATTTGCTTCAGTACCACTCCTTTGGCTTGCCACATCTTCCTTGGTCTCCTCAGACAGTGTGGTAACTCAGTATTCCAGCTATCCATCATAGTTGGGGTTATGGCCAGAGTGACAGAATGGGCCCAGACCCTGCAGAGTTGAGTAGATGGGCCTCCAGACCAAATAAATCAGGATTGTTCAACCATTTACAATAGCCACTCTGGCCTGGAACTAGCCTGTTGCCATCAGAGTTCCTGGAAAGCTGCAGTTTTGTGACACTTTGTGGGCTATCAGGATTACATCCAAAGTTAACAAATACTACTAAAAAAAGTTGTGGGATTCAATACATTTGGAAAAGGCTATGTAACTGCCTCTCAAAATTTTTTTTTTTTTTTTTTTTTTTTTAACGGAGTCTTGCTCTGTCGCCCAGGCTGGAGTAAAGTGGCACAATCTTGGCTCACTGCAAGCTCTGCCTCCTGGGTTCACACCATTCTCCTGCTTCAGCCTCCCAAGTAGCTGGGACTACAGGCACCCGCCACCACGCCCAGCTAATTTTTTGTATTTTTAGTAGAGATAGGGTTTCACCGTGTGAGGTAGGATGGTCTTGATCTCCTGACCCTGTGGTCCGCCCTCCTCTACCTCCCAAAGTGCTAGGATTACAGGCATGAGCCACTGCGCCTGGCCAACTGCTTCTCACATTCTTATGTGCAGTTAAGTGCTTTGAGAAATTGCCAGTAAAAAGCTTGTTGAACTTTTTTCACCCTAGCACCTCCCAAACTCATTGAACTAGAGCCCTCTTTTTGGGAAGCCACTATTAATATTCCATGGTTCTTCTGTATCCCATCTACCATTTTCCTTGAAGTGCCTCACCTCCAAAAGAGGTTGCACACTTCCCAAACATGTTAAGACAGTTAAGCCCTGGAAACTTGTTCTCATGTAACGTTTCACTCTTTGCTTTATGATTTTATAAGCTGAGATTCTGTTTGCGTGCTCGTTCTGACTGATTTGTTCTTTCATCCTGTGTAGCCTAATGCATGGAAAGCTAACAGGATGGAGCACAAGTCAGGATCCCTTTCCTCTAGCCGGGAGTCCGCTTTTACCAGTCCAGTCTCTGTTACCAAACCAGTGGTACTGGCTAGTGGTGCAGCTCTGAGTTCTCCCAAAGAGGTGAGTGAGGATAAAGCAGGAGTCTTTTTCTGAAATTGCCGTTTCCTGTTCACTTAGATAACAAGTGTAATATGTATAGCTGTGACACTTTGTTTTGTAGCTATATTTAGCTGAGAATACTTTCTTTATTGATGTTTTCTGTTAGCATCCAAAAGTGGGCAGTGGCTAAATGGGGTAGATGCTCTGTGGTGGACCAGGGGCATCCTATGTTAGACTGGCATTCTGCTGGTGTCTGTAGAAAGATCAAAGAGGTGCCACGTAAGCTAGCTACTCTTAACTGTATAAATCCTGCAAAACTGAAGTCTGCTTAAATAAAAGAATTGTTTGGTTTAAAACAGAGTGATAAATAGGCTACCAGATTCTTGAAGTTAGTGCTAAGTAGAAGAGAACCCCAGTTCTTGCTCTTTGCTGTCAGGAGAAACCTATTTGTGGTATTTGCCCAGAGTCCCTCCAGCACCACCCCTCCAATTGAGATCAGCTCCTCTCGTCTGACCAAGTTGACCCGCCGAACCAGCGACAGGAAGAGTGAGTTCCTGAAAACTCTGAAGGATGACCGGAATGGAGACTTCTCAGAGAACAGAGACTGTGACAAGCTGGAAGATGTAAGAGCATCGGCTTTTTCTGGGGTAGCCTAGGAATTGTCCTTTGATACCTATGTGAGTTCTTCTTAAAGGATAAAGATGTGGCAGGATTTTTAAATGTACAGAGATAATGTCTGTAGGTGTAACTGCCTTCTAGACCACATAGTAAAGTGAGTTTAATCCTTTTTTCAGCAAAAATTTTAAATTCGGGTTTATTTTAGTAATCACTCACCTATTGAAGTACATCTTGGTTGCTTCCAAGTGTTGGCAACTATGAATAAAACTGCAGTAAACAGGCCGGGCGCGGTGGCTCAAGCCTGTAATCCCAGCACTTTGGGAGGCCGAGACGGGCGGATCACGAGGTCAGGAGATCGAGACCATCCTGGCTAACACGGTGAAACCCCGTCTCTACTAAAAATACAAAAAACTAGCCGGGCGAGGTGGCGGCGCCTGTAGTCCCAGGAGGCGGAGCTTGCAGTGAGCTGAGATCCGGCCACTGCACTCCAGCCTGGGCGACAGAACGAGACTCCATCTCAAAAAAAAAAAAAAAAAAACTGCAGTAAACATCCATGTGCAGGTTTTTGTGTTGGCATAAGTTCAACTCCTTTGGATAAATACCAAGGAGCACAATTGCTGGATCATATGGTAAAAGCTTGTTTAGTTTGTTAGGAAACCACCAAACTGTCTTCCAAAGTGGTTGTGCCATTTTGCATTCCCACCAACAGTAAATGAGAATTCCTATTGCTACACATCCTCACCAGTATTCGATACTATCAGTGTTCTGGATTTTGGCCCTCCTGATAGGTGTGTAGTTCTAATTTGCACTTCCATGATGACATACGATGTGGAGCATCCATCTATATCTTCTTTGGTGATGTGTTTGTTCAGGTCTCTCACCCATTTTTAAATGAGGTTGTCTGTTTTCTTATTGCTAAGTTTTAAGAGTTCTTAAAGTTCTTTTTATATCTTAGTTCATAGTCCTTTATTAGATGTGTCTTTGACTACAGTTTCTCTAAGTCTATGATTTGACTCTTCATTCTTATTTATTTATTTAGAGACAGAGTCTCGCTCTTATCACCCAGACTGGAGTGTAGTGGCGCGATCTGGGTTCACTGCCACCTCCACCTCTGGGGTTCAAGCGATTCTGCTGCCTCAGCCTCCCAGGTAGCTGGGATTACAGGCATCCGCCACCACGCCCAGCTAATTTTTGTATTCTTAGTAGAGATGGTGTTTCATCATTTTGGCCAGGCTGGTCTTGAACTCCTGGCCTCAAGTGTTCTGCCTGTCTCAGCCTCCCAAAATGCTAGGATTAAAGGCATAAGCCACCACACGTGGCCATATGTATTTATTTATTTATTTGTATTATTTTATTTTTTGAGATGGAGTTTCACTCTTGCCCAGGCTGGAGTGCAGTGGAGCAATCTTGGCTTACTGCAGCCACCGCCTTCCAGGTTCAAGCAGTTCTACTTCAGCCTCCCAAGTAGCTGAGATTATAGGCATGCGCCACCACATGACACAAGTTATTTAACTTCTTAGCTCTGGCCAGAGGACCAGGAAACTACAGTGCAGAACAGGAAGCAGAGGAAGGCGAACCTGCTCCCTTAAAGACCAAGAGCTCAGACCATAACTCTGAAACACAGCCTTGTGGTTCTGATAAGGAGTTAGAGCTGTAAGGATGAAAGAGTACTATTTTCTGGAATGTTTTTGGTTGTAGTAGAGACGAGGTTTCACCATGTTGGTCAGGCTGGTCTCGGATTCCAGAGCTCAGGTGATCTACCCACCTCCGCCTCCCAAAATGCTGGGATTACAGGCATGAGTTGCCATGCCCAGCTGGCCATATTTGTTTTTGAGACAGTGTCTCACTCTGTCGCCCAGGCTGAATGCAGTGGCATTAATGATCACAGCTCACTGCAGCCTCGACCTCGCCTCCTCGAGTGATCCCCCAGCCTCAATCTCCCAAGTAGCTGGGACTACAGGCTTGTGCCACCATGCCTGGCTAATATTTTATTTGTTACAGAGATAGCTTCTTGCTGTGTCGCTCAGGCTGGTGTTAAACTCCTGGACTCAAGCAATCCTCCCACCTGTGGCCTCCGAAAGTGCTAGGATTACAGGTGTGAGCAACTATACTGTCTTTTAATTGTCTTGACAGCGTCTTTTGCAAAGCAGAGATTTTTTTATTTTAATGAAATCCAGCCTAATTAATTGTAGGCCAGGCATGGTGGCTCAAACCTATAATCCCAACATGTTGGTTGGCTGAGGTGGGCGGATCACCTGAGGTCAGGAGTTCGAGACCAGCCTGGCCAACCTGCCAAAACCCCTTTCCTACTAAAAACACAAAAATGAGCCAGGCATGGTGGCATGCACCTGTAGTCACAGCTACATGGGAGGCTGAGGCATGAGAATCACTTGAACACGAGAGGCGGAGGTTGCAGTGATCCGAGATTGTGCCACTGCACTCCAGCCCGGGCAACAGAGTGAGACTTGATCTCCAAAAAATAAGTAAATAAGCAAGCACCAGAGTGAGACTTGATCTCCAAAAAATAGGTAAGTAAGTAAATAAATAAATAAATAAATGTGATACCCAAGGTCATCTGAGTTTTCACTTATGTTGTCCTTATAGGAGTTTTATAGTTTTGTGTTTTACATTTAGGTCTGTGACCCATTTTGAGTTTATTTTTGTGAAGGCTGTAAGGTCTTTGTTTAGATTTTTTTTTTTTTTTTTAAATGTGGGTGTCCAATTGTTCCCCTCACCATATGTTGAAAAGACTCTCTTTTCTCCATTGTATTTCCTTTGTCAAAGATCAGTTATCTGTTTGTGGGCTCTCTGTTCTGTCCCATTGGACTATTTCTGTCATCTTCTGCCAGTACCACACTTTCCCCCCGCACACCTCTTACAAGCACTTTTACCATAGTGTTTTAATTACTCTAGCTTTTGTGGTAAGTCTTGATGTCAGGTAATATCAGTACTCTGGTTTTATTCTTCAGTATTGTGTTGGCTGTTCTGGATCTTTTGCCTTTTCATTAAAACTTTAGAATCAGTTTATAAATTGACTTGTTGATACAGCAGGTCCTCATTTGTAAATGGGGAAAAAATCTATGGGCTGAGGCTATCTTTTGGAAAACACTTTCCTGGGTTGTGAATCCTTGATTTTGTAGGTTGCTTATATTACCACAAAGGAACCTTAAACCAAGTGTGTCCTTCCTTCCTTTTCCTTATTGCAGTTGGAGGACAACAGCACACCTGAACCAAAGGAAAATGAGGAGGACGGCTGTCATCAGAATGGTCTTGCCCTCCCTGTAGTGGAAGAAGGGGAGGTTCTCTCACACTCTCTAGAAGCAGAGCACAGGTAAGTGAGGAGGACATCACAGGGCATGCAGTGTCTGACCCTTAAGGACCTTGAACATACTGGAGAAGATATCTCAGATAGAGTCCCACATACAGAGAGAAGTGGCCCAATCATAACTTGTTCTCTTTGTATGCCCCAGGTTGGCCTGTTGCCCATCAAACATTCTGTCACAAACCCAGCCATCTCTTCCACAATCTACTCTCCAATACTTTAATATTTTTAACTTCAGGCCGGGCACAGTGGCTCATGCCTGTAATCTCAGCACTTTGGGAGGCCGAGGTGGGTGGATCACTTGAGGTTAAGAGTTCGAGACTAGCCTGGCCAACATGGCGAAACCCTGTCTCTACTAAAAATACAAAAATTAGCTGGGCATTGTAGTGTGTGCCTGTAATTCCAGCTACTAGGAAGGCTGGGACAGGAGAATGGCTTGAACCCGGGAGGTGGAGGTTGCAATGAGCTGAGATTGCACCCTGCACTCTAGCCTGGGTGACAGAGTGAGGCTCCTTCCCCCCACCCAAAAAAAGCCAGATTTTGCAAGTGCTCTCTTTCTTCCTTACACTGCCTTGGTTTTGCTTCTACTGTCTCTTCTGTAGCTCTTTCTCTCTCAACTGTGAAGAGCCTCCATTTATTTACAGGCACCCAAGTAGCCACAATTAAAGCTTGTCCCACAGGGAGGAAAACAGAATTCCTTTAACATCCATTGTCCCTGGGCAGAAAAGTTTTCTGTGAAAAG